>NW_022995747.1:3978704-4578704 GCF_900245975.1 Drosophila guanche | reverse complement strand
ACGAGAAGCTGCCAGCCATTTGTAATAGTTGCCAGGCTGCTTCCTGTTTGGCAGCCCGGCATCCTGCCATCCTCTCATCTTCCTCCTACTGCTACTGTTCCAGCTCTGCCTCCGTGAGCACAACAGACGGCAATAAAATGATATAAAAGTAAAAACCAAAAGTAAAACAAAGTGCAAAGGGGCGGAGAAAGAGACAGCTACAGCGAGCGAGTCAGAGTCAGAGAAAGAGAAAGAGACGGAGTTGTAGAGCTACAAAAAGGGAGCCAGTTCTTGATCTGGTTGCTGCTTCAACCGCTGCGGGCGATTCCACGTAGTCGAATCAATTCAAAACAACTGCGAATGCAATTTAATAAAATCCGTGCACGGGCGAATTTCTTTCCAAGGCAAAAGGCGGCCATGGGATGGGGTGGTGGTGTGCCCGTTGGGTGGTGGGTTGTACGCTTGGGTTGGCTTCAGCTCTGGTCCCGGGCTCCGGCTCTTACTCTGGTTCTCTGGTTCCGGCAAGGAGTAAGGCCAACCCAGCGCAAAACAATAAAGCGCGCTTGTGTACACAAGGGATATGCTCTCCTGTCTTTCAGAGAGCACACACACACACACAACACACACGGACACATGCTCAGTGGAAAGGAGAGTCCTGTGTTACAGTCGCCATATTGGCAGTCGCCGGTTACTTTTTCTTTTGTTTGCCGAGCGTTGTTAATTTGGCAATACCCGCTTTCAATTATCTTATAAATATGAAAATGCAGCAGCAAACGCTTCAGGACATTCGCAGCAAGAAAGAATCAAGAATCGTAATGAAAAACGTTTCATTTTTCATTAAGAATATACAAAAGGCAACTGTGCTGTGTGCCTTACAGATCAATCAAAAAATCATGACGTGACCCTGCATCAGCTTCAGCTACAGCTCCACCTTCGCATTCATCTCCATTTGGCAGTTTGCAGGACTCAATTGTAAGACGCATGAAAGTGGCAAAAGTCAAGGCATGGACTGCAGAGACTCGCGTACGTGCCACAAGTCATTTGCACTGCATATATTTACATACATATTGTATGTATGTAGTACGCCTCTGTGATGCAATTGTGGGCATTACCAGAGTACGATTCCCATTGGGAAATAACCGCACACGCACCTTCTTTCTAGCCCCGGACTAGGCGAGGTCGCCACTCCGTTGCGCATCTCTGGCAATGCGCAAATATTGTGTGTGCACATTCAACAGCTACGATCACCGATGCCCGATCCCCGTTCCCCGATCGTCGTTCCCCGACTCTGAACACTAGTTCAATTAGCAACTGCATTGCACGCGCTAAAATATGCAAAGTGCCATTCACGTCATGCCAGTACGAGTATGATCGATCCCCCGAAGCACACCTCTACGAGTGATCACAGCAACCAACAACCAACAAGCAGCAACCAGCACCACTTGACCCCGCAGCCAGATGCGACTCCACTCGGCTTGAGGGCTGCCTCTGATGTTAATGGTGATGTAGGTGCTGACTGGCACACTTTGCACCGCAGATAGCTTATTGGGCGTGTACCTCGACCGGGCTGTGTGTGGGCAAATATTTAACGCGAAATACCACAGAAAATGGCCAGAGTATGAGTATGGGCAGTTGCTCCAGGCCAGTTCAGTTCCTTCAGTGGTAGAGTGCTAGCCAGTCTGAGGCCACGGAGCTCCTGCAAAAATTCTTTATCGTCTTTGGCGCAAGCGCAACGGGATTGTGAATGTTTGTCTGTCTAGTTATGGGATCCAGAATTATGACCATTGAGATATCAATATTGTTTAGTCCTAGTTTGGAAGATAATAACCTAATGCCATCATAAATATAACTACATTAAAAATCAATTAAGAGCCATTCAATTGGCTTTTAAGCATGTTTACCTTTGCCAAAAAATATAGCCATTTGCTTGCTTGCTTTACGAACAGAAACCACAACAATATCTCAACAACAACCTGTCCTGTCGAAGAAATAATGAAAATACTCTATCCACCATTTAAAGTCAACCGAGCGCGGCTTTTTTTGTGGTACTCATCTCAAACACTCATTATGGATCGAATATGTTGTTGCTGCTTGTTTGCGATGATAATGACGCTGGAGACCGAAGCCAGAGCTACAGCTACATAGCCATATCCATAGCCAGAGTCAATTCAACGTTAATCACGACTTTTACTTGTCTTTAATTTTTTTGGCAAACAGTAGAGCCCCGAAGAGAGAAGAAGAAACGAAATGAAACGAAAAGAAACTCTGAAGCGTCTGAGAAGTGGGCGCGGACGGATACAGCACGGCGTCAGTGTAAGTTGAATCGAGTTAACATACACCAAAGATACAGATACAGACATAAAGGTAGATACTCGTCTGTACAAACTCGCACTCGGACGAGGCTAAGTATGGTCAAGTAGTATGTGTAAATTTTCACTGTCGCTTGGTTGTTTTGTTGGTGTTGCTTCTTTTTTTTTGTGTTCGAATTCAATTTAAAATGCACGTAGTTATGTCTGTTGACTTAAGTTTTTGACGGATATTTTAACGATGTGAGCTCAACACAAATTCACTTTAAATGTTTTCGTGTGACGCGGGAGTAGCAGGCACATGAAGGTGTCTCAATGGTATGGGATGTTATGGGATGGGATGTTATGGGATGGGATGGGATGGTATGGTAGGGTAGAGTATGGTGTGGCATGGCATGGAATGAGGTAAGGTAACGTAACACACACCGACAAGCATTCGCGATGACGAACGACAACGACAAACATGTCGAGATATTCACGTCCGAGTGATAATGAGATGCGCGCCTTTTTCTCCCAGTTGCTTTCTCTCCATCCCTGTATGTCTGTGTCTCTCCTCTCGTTCTGTTCATCATCTTCCTTTCCTTCCATTTGTGTATTTCTCCGACTCTCTCTCTCCCCTCTCTCTGTATTTTCGCTGATAAACAAGATGGAGTTACATTTTTAGGTTAATTATGTGCTAAAGTGTGGGACGGCATACGAGTAGGTAAAGCTGGGAGCAGTGGCTTGGGTGCGACTCCGCGTGTGAGGGCTCCTTGTGAAGAGAAAACGACAGATTTCGTTATATAAAGACTTGATGTATGATATCATACACTTGATTTAAACCAGCTATAGGATGGTTGCATCAATGACTGGCTCTGGCCTTGCTCTGCCTCGGACTCTGGCTGGGACTCTGACTTTTGTTTATTTGCATAGGTCGCAATGCGTCCGTCCACTCAGCAACATCCAAAACGTTCGGACACACACGTTTCTTCTATTTCGAGTATATCCTGTTTATTTATAAATGTGTGTACATATGTGCATGGATGGCCAAAATATGGAGGACCTGTGGTTGTTTTTGGCAGGTGTATCTGCTTTCAGATTGTTGGCTCTAAATGGCAGATGGGAACTGTACATAAACCTTGAGGGAAAACCCATCAAAGAGTGATTTCATAAAACGCTAAAGGAATCAAATCCTTCTTCACTGAAATATCCAGATTTTATCTTTAGTTTTCTTTAGTGTCTAAAGTTTTTAATAGCTTTAAAACTCGCCTCCTTATTATAGGGTATCGAAACTTGCAATCCTTTTCAAAAGTGTAACTTTTAGGCCCTAAATTGGCTGCTCGAAAATTTGTGCTAATTTATCAAAAATGACCAAAAACCCAGACATCGTTCAGCAGGGCACAAGACGTTTGCTGATGCGGCAGGTTGTTCTGATAATGGCCCTCCCAGAAGCTGAACCAGTGCGAAAGCCTGGATCATTACCAAACCGAGACCCAGTCCCAGGCAGAGTCTGCTAACAGCCTGCTGCTGATTCATTAAATCTGAGCTGGGAAAGCGCTTGTTGTTGCCTAGTTTATGGACATGGACGAGTCTTCAAAGCGTAGGCAAACCCAAAGCAGTAGAAGCAGCAGCAACAACAGCAGTAGGCAGCGTTGCACTAGCCGAAGGCTGTGCAAATATTTTATGCAAATGTCCGGGCCCCGTCATTGCATGGACCCGGCTATACGGCTATGCTTTGGCTCTGGTCAGAGCCTGCTACGGTTGGGGCCACTGAAACGAAATTAATTTGTGTTTATACATAATATGCCGGGTCCGTTTGTGCTCTGTTTTCCGCTCTCTGCACACACTCGCACACATTGAGGCTGATGGTAGTTGGGTGTGGGTGTGAGTGGGTGGGGTTGCCGCAACGAAATTTCATTATGAATATGCCGGCCAGCATCATTATCCTGAGCGGCAAAACAACGCAGTGCAACGCACACAGCACGGGATATGCACAAACATACACACACACTCGGGACACACTCATGGCCGGATATGGGAACGGTTTTATATGAGCTGCAATAGCTCCTCCCTCCAATCCTGCCCCGGTTGCCACGCTGTTGCCGTTGCTGCTGCTGCTGCGGTGGCTTTGCCTCTGACTGTTTGTTGTTGGCTCTGTTGTTGCGGTTGGATAGAGCGCGTCCGCCAGATAGGCAACAATAATGCACATGTGTCTAAAATTGAGTTTAAATATACATACAGGCGAGGGCAATGTCTAGAGTTCCTGTTAGGACCAGATACTGTGGGAACACACTCGAGCTTAATGCGTTCAAAAAGGCATCTATTTTAGCAGCCTAAAACTCTTCGTCCTGCCCTCGCTAGAGCTGTCTGTACATACGAGTATATGCCGCCTGATGACCAAAATCTGAAGTTAAATATTTCGTGTTGCAGGGAGCTAAACTTTGTTGAAGTTGTGCGGGCTGACGGTGGCGCCACCACCACGCACAATGGACGTACTCCTGCAGCCAGCACACACACTATAATTTGTTGATTCTGCCACTTAAAGTCAGGAGCAAGGCAAGATTTCAGTTCCATTTAGAGAGCTCACACTGCAAAAGACTCCCTACAAGAGACCCGTTTCGGCCTGCTTGGCTGGAGTGTGTAAATTTTTTGGAAATTATGCCGGCGCAGCAGAAAATCGTTGATTCATACGGTTGACTCCGCTATGCAAACTTAACTGGCAGTAAATCGGGTAAACTGTTGATGCATGTGGCAGTCGCCGTTCTGCCACTCCGCCATGCCACGGACCACCCCACAGGAACTGGCCAAGTCATCAGCCCTGGGCCGTATGCATATGCAGGCAACTGCGATATTGCTGCAGCAGTTCCAATTCGACTTCTGGCTACTGGCAAACGGACTGCGGCTGCAGTCAGCCCATGCCACTGCCAGTGCCACTGGTGGTGCTGCTGCTGCTACTGCTACTGCTGCTGCTGTTGCTTTTGAGCAATCAATCAGCGAGCAAAAGTCAAACATTGACTTACAATCCAATCCACGGATTTAAATTGACGTATTTACCTGCGCAACTACGGGGCCGGCCTGCCCGGAACGTAGACAATGGCGGCAGGTCCCCGTCCCGTCCGACTGCAGTTCTCAGTCCGACTCCAGCTTCTGGCATCTGACTTGGCCACCACTCACCATTCTCCCCCTGCACAGGCCCCTGTTCTGGCATTAAATTGGGCGATTCGACAAATTATTGAGTTGTCGCCGCCAGAGTTGTCGAAACACTGGCCTGCAGCAGGCGCAGGCAGTGGGAGCAGCATCAGTCTGCCCCAGGAGAAAGAGCAGGTCCAGGGATAGGAGTATTCCTGGAAGGGCTCCCCCAGTAGGGGGTCATCGTGTGGCGGCACAAGTTTGAGGCTCGTGTGCGGGCACGCTGTTTGGCCATTAAAGCTTCATGTTTGTCTTTTGAATAATTCAAATTACTAATATTGATTCGGGCCACGAGAAAAAATGTGAACGCATTGTTGTTGTTGTTTCTGCTGTTGTTGCTGCTGTTTCTGGTGCCGTTTCTGGCGCGATGTGAGCGACATTTCAGCATTTTTGGTATGCAACATACAACAGCAACAAACAGCTAGAGGAACATCAGTAGGAACAGCAACAATAAAACAGTCAACATGACAAACGTCGCGTCGCTGACGTTGACATTTGGTTGATTGGCGCCCCAGTCGTATACGTAATCAACGGAATGTTGACCACGTCCCGTCCCCAACATTCATACGCACACGCCCACACATACATACCACTGCACAGCCCCATCTACATATAGCCCTAGCAATAGCCATAGCTATAGCTACAAACGATATACATATGCTTGATTGGATACGCGTGTATACGGAAAAACGACAGGCGGCAACAGCGGCGGCGGCGGAGTCGTCGGCCAACGGTCATTCAAATCGAAATGGAAATGGGAATGGAAATGGAAATGGCTGCTTGTCATGCGAGTGTCAGCTCCACTGGGGACCGATTCGAGTTCAAGCCGGGGCCCAGGCCCAGGCCCGGATACGGATTCGGTATGGATCCAACTGCTTATTTCCGTTTTATTGACAACAGCGGTGTGGCGGGGGTTGAGGGCTGGTGGAGTCGTAGCTTTTAACTAGTGTAAATAACGTCCTCATCAAATTGTCATAAGGACCCACCCATACATAGACACCACTCGCACATATAGACACGCACACACACACACACATGTGGAGACGGACAGCTAAGGGCATAATATGCACATGCCCCCAGCAATGGCAGTCAGACACGCTAAGCAGGATCTGCTCAATAATGGAATACCCTTACGAATGGGTAGCAATAGCTTATGGATTCGATACATCAAAAGGGATAACAATATTGTGTGGCTCCAACTCAACAATACAAATAAATAAAACTAATTTCTAGGCTTAAATATCATAAACTAAAGTCTTAGAAGAAGCTAGAAATTCTCACAACTTATTTAAATATTCTTTAGTTAAAAGGGCATTAATTCCACGACCATATAAGAAGTACTAGCGTGTGCTTCCCATTAGGTAATCATTCCAGTTTTGGGCTGTCATTTTAGTTGCACACACTGTGTGGTCGTTGTCCTGCGGGAAAGTGCCCGCCCGATTGATAGGGCGCGATAAGCAAGGCCAACTATTTTCATTGTCTGCCATGTTTGCCAACTTGTTCTTAATTAAGCCAGGTTGAAGGGGCCTCCGACTCCCTTCTCCTCCTCCTCCATCAGCGCCCCCGACTTCGCTGGGTCAACAAGCTGTTCAAATTTCTACAGCCACCAGAAACAGCAGCAGAAACCATTTTGTATTTCTTACCTTAATCAGCAGCTATACTTATAGTATGAGTATGGTGTATGGTATACGGTATACGGTATACGTATGTATTTGCCATGCCGCACGGCCGATAAGAAAGAGCGTTGGAGCAGATTGACTCTGCCCTAGACGGAGAAGACGAAGACCACTACCGAGCGACCAAGCCTGAGCCAGAGCTCTATATATAGACGCAAACACACGCTCGACCTTTTTGCCAGCGTTATCTTCCGCCCAGCCAGAAGAAAGAATTTGCTCTGTTCTTGTGATTGTTTGCTCTGTGTGTCGTTGCTGTCGTCGTCGTAGTCGTCGTCTCCGGATGCATTCTCCTTCGGGCTTATCGCTAGCCTCGACAACTGTCTTCTTATACGGCCCAATGCCAGTACCAGTACCAGTACCAGACCCATGCCCATGCCCAGTCCTATAAGCAGAACCCGGGGATCGCCGCAGCGATCTCTTGTTATTTGCATTTATGCAGCGTCAGATTAGATAAGTCCAACGTCTCTTATATGCCAGATACCAGAGCGCTTTGTGCGTCTTCCTGTTCTCGGGTCTCAGGTCGTACCTGAGCAGAGTCAGATAATGAGGTGGATTCCACACAGACCGCGACTTTATCGTGTTCCAGAGATAAACGACAGGGTCTTAGCGTTGATTCTCTGCGCTGTTTACAGAGTGCAATTTATAACTTTTCCGAGAACGTGTACAACAAAATGTGCCGCCACATACATATGTAATTACGTGGTTTAATAATCGCCGTAAAACCCAACTCTCACACACCCTTCATCACTCGTTTCCAGGGATCGGAGAGAGACAGAGGGAGGGAGTCCAACTCCAAACAGCAAAGTGATTCTCATGGAGTTGTCGATCCAGTCAGTGGTTTGGGGCATTCCCCTTACACACACTCCTTACACCCTAACTCATTTGCAAATAGTCAACAAATATCCGGTGTACGATTTTAGACACATTGAAAATAACAGACATTAGCATCGAGCAAATAATACGGTGAATTTTTAGTAAACCTGCTCTCCGTCTCGACTCATCGCACGTTTTTAGCGAAAAATTAAGATCACATTGATGTCCCAAGGGGAACGGGCCATACCTTCGACAACCACTCAAGTGGACAAACAAACCAGAGCCACAAAAAAAAGGCTTGACCAGATGGGAACTCAGACGCGAGAGCACTGTGAAAAGCAAAAGCTCAAAAGTTCCAAGAAATTCCTGAACATGGGATGGCCATTAAATGGGGGCTCTTGTGGGCAATGGACACTTAACCAGTAGGTCATTCCTCGGGTAAGATGTAAGAGGTTTCTAATTCTAATGGATTTTAAAAACCTTGGTCTAACGATTCGTCTAAACCCTTCTTAGTCTTATCTCTGACTACTTATGATTTGTTTTATCTTATTTATCTTATCTTATTGGTTAGTTTCTACTTTTGAAATGAAAAGTCTTCTGAGAATATTCATGGTAATCATCGCAATATGTTCAATATACGCAATGAATATCCAAACGAAGCCCTTAATCCTTCAACTGGTATTTTATAACTGGTTCCTGTCTTATAAGTGATCACCATAAATTCTTCTGTAGCAGGTGACGTCATCCCATTTTGTTCTTCCTTCTATTGCTATCATATCTGCGAATGCTTGCGAATTTATATATTATGCATCTTATAGTCTTGTACAGTTCCAACCAGACAAATCATAGTATATTCTATAAGATAGATTGCCTCTATCAATTAAAGTTCTGTACGATGTATGACTGCAAATACATCGAAGACCGCAGGTCTTCTCTGAATCTGCAACAGACAAATCTAACTCCACCCTTAGTCTTATTGGTTATTTAATACAACTATCAACATCTGCTCTCATCATCAAAGTCCAAAGAACCTATTTCCGCCCAAGGAAAGTCTCCTCCCAATTCCCTAGGACCGCAAATGTATATCCCCAGCTAATTATAATCCCCATATTTACATGCATTCACCTACACTCTAACAGGGCCCACTCCACTCCACCTTTTGCGCCCCACTCCAGAGACTCTTCGATTGGTAGTCGTAGGCGTCATGTTTCGATTGTTTATTATCATCACCTACAGGTGTCGCTCCATAAACATTTTCCGAACATGACGACAACCAATGCTCTCCAGATCCAAGCCGGGGAGCCTCGACCAAAGTCGGATACAGAGACGGAACCAGAGACGGTAGACGGACGGGTGCCACAGCTAGAGAGAGAGAAGTAGACGGAGCCCAGAGCGCCTCTGTATGAATTGAACAATTGCTGCGTTCGTTTGCGCAAAGCAAATATTTTACAAATCAAGCGCTTTTCTGATTTTGTAAATGTGGGCTACCAATTTCCCTCAGCACACACGTAGTAGTAGTACGTACTCCCGCAGTGCTGCTCCCTCGTGTGTACACATGAATGAAAGCGCAAGTCATTGGCAATGTGGCATGGCCTCCTTCAGAGATCTACATACACACACACGCACACACACCGATACACAAAATCATAAAAAAAGGAGGCTCGTGCCACACAGTGTATACTCGTTCTGCAAGTCCGCAAGAGGCATTCTACTAACAATATTTAACTGAAAAATATTTATTATTTACCAATTTGTTTGCTCGACTAATAACAATAATCGTAGCAGCCACAACCAGCGGACAGCCAGAGAAGTAGGAAAAGAAAAAGTCATTCATAGAGACAGAGGGAGAGAGGGGGCAGGGCAGGTCCCCTCCTATGCACATAGCAGTGCCCCAGACCCAGACCCGTTTCAAGCTCCAACATTTACCATCTCTATCCGGCAGCCAAGGACACTGCATTGGTATGAAAATCGAATACGAAACAATCACAAATATTGGCAAGCAGCCACTGCAAGAGTGGAGCAGCCGTGGAGGAGCAGGTCGCCCCCATTTCGCACTTGGCAGACATGCGCTAGACGGCGGCTTGTGTACACTCTGCCCGCCATTTGCCTGCGACTCGAACTGGGATTCCAATTGCTGCGGCCTGCCTTCTTGGCCCCGGCATTCACATCGACCTCCTTACGACCGTGGCAGCAGCAGCAGCACCACCAGCAGGAGCATTGTTTTTGTTTGCCTTTTTGTATTTCTATTTACTCGCAAGTTTAGTTTGAGTTTAAATTTATTCCCACCTCCGCTTCCGTAAGCCACCATTCTACTTCTGCACTGCAAAAAAAAAAACGATATTCTTTGATTTGCAACTTGGTGAAATATTAATGCTCATATTTGTAATGCGGATATTTTTTGGAAGGGCTATAAAATATATTGTGGAGCGTAAAGAGCATTGAGAACATTTCCAATAGAAATAGCTATTATTTTTTTTCAAGTGTGGCATCCTGGCATGGGTGGGTGCTTTGGTGGTTCTGGCAACGTTTCGATTTCTTGTTGATTCCGTTTTCCAATTCGATTGGATGGCACCACGGCCTTGGCCCCCTGCACGCTGCTGTTGCCTGCTGCTGCTGCCGTGCATTAGAGCCGAAGTTGTTAAGCAGCGCTAGATAAGTGCTCGAATAAACATAAATAATAAATGACATTTACTAAATAAAAATATTTGCGTTCGCATAATATTTGAGAAGTAAACTCAAACTCGACAGCTCCAGCCGGCTCTGGGCTCTTCTGGGTCTCCTAGCATGGCCCGGAATGGCCTGGCTCTTTGGTTTCTCTGTTAGTTGTGTGTTTGTCTCTCTCTGTGTGTGTGGGGATAGCCAACATGGCCAACATGACACACATACATATTCCAGTACCACTACTATAACAACTCACTGTCGTTTGGCTTTTGGTTGATTTCGGAAGCAATTTTGGCACCAAAGCGAACGTCGCGCTTTTCTCTGAATTTGACTCTCTCTCTCTCTGCCACTCTCTCTTCTCTGCTCTTTTCTCCACTCTCTGTCTTTCCCTCTTTATCCGTCTGGCCTGTCTATATGTATTATAAAAAGAATCCTAAAAAAAGCCATTGCAAAATTTGTGCTTTCACTTTCATTTGTTTGCTGTAATAACAAGCGCAAGGTAGCGAGCGCATTTGAAGAATGTATTGTAGTTGGGTACACAAAATGTGAATCTAAAAGAGACGGAGAGAGAGAGAGAAGCGCGAAGAAAGACACAGAGAGAGAGAGAGAGAGAGGAAGAGGGTGGCGGAAGGTTCTGGTTGTGGCCAAGTTGGATGGGTGGCTCGCTTTTGTTTATTTTTGGATTTGACTGTGCATTTGCTAATGCAAATATACACAAAATTATTGCCGACAACATATCTGACTGAAGGCAGAGAAAGAATCCAAGAAGAAGTGATTGACATTTACACTTTGATTGAGTTAAAATTTGTACAAAGATTTTCGAAAGTTTCCCACTTAATTTTCCGATTGATTCAGCTTCGTAGTGCCTTCTACGAATTATCCTTCTCGATTTATGCACTGTAAACTCTCCTTGCTCGACCTCATTTTAATCACCTAAATATTGGCCTAAGCAAACTCCGTTTAAGATTTCGGTTTCAATTGGGCCTCAAGGACAATTACCTACGTTAATTATGCAAACTCAATTAAGAAATTTCTCAAATCGTTTCTCGCCTTACTCGCCAACTCGAATAGGCAAAAAAAAAATCTTTTGTTTGAAAATTCCGCATATTTGAGCGCTCAATTATAATTATTTCCAGCGATTTCCGTTTTCTTTACTCTTAGACAGACCAATACGGACCCATCCGGGCAATTAAGCGGAAGAGGAAGCAAACTGCCAGACAACTGCAATTTCCAGAGCCAATCAAGTGGAATTGGTAGGAGCCGCAGGGTGCGCTAATAGCCAAAGTTTTTATGCAAAAATGTCTGCAATTAGCCTGAAGTGTTTGTAAGCTCTGTGAAGAGCAGAAATCCAAATTGGCTAATCCGCAGGCACACAAAACAAATGTCGTAATTCGAAGGCGAAATAAAGAAGCAATCAACAACTGCAACAATTTCTGGCTAAGCCGCAACAACAAAACATTCACACAAACAGCAAAAAAAAAAGGCTAAACGCAGTTTAATATTAGCCTGATGTCCTGCTCTGCTCTCCTTTGCTCTCCGACCGCCAACTATCAATTGTATTAACGCCGCAGTAATCAAATCAAGATCATCGGCGGGTGTTTGACACCCCCCTGCTGGCTTTCCTTTCATTTCCAGCCACGGAAATCAAAGTTCAGCCGCCGTGGCAAACTATTAACTGCTAAAACGGCAATGTGCATGAGAGAGCCCTGAATACCGAACACAGTTGGATTAACATCGGATCGGGTCAGGGCACCACCCCTGCAATCAGTGCTCCGGCATCGCCACATCTACATCTACCCCGGCCCTGGAGCGACTCTGCCTTCGCCTTCTCCTCCACCTCTCCACCTCCTCCAGCTGGGACGACCTGCTCACAAATTGTTCGCCCCTTGCAGTCACACAAATGAATAATGAAACGCTTATTGTCGCAATTATTTTATTGCCCTGATAACTGTAGCCTCAAAACATACACCAAAACCGACGAGACGATGCAGAACTGGGTAAGGGGACAGGCCATGACGATGATGACGAGAGCCCAAGCATCGACAGCTATAACGTCCCTTACTGAGGTGGCAGAGGAACAAAGTTTGAAGACATCTGTATACCCTTCAATTATGTATGATGGAAGCATATTAGAAAAATCGACAGCAAACTACTTCAAACTCTGTGAAAACTATTCGCGAGAATATGTAGGTGTGCACTAGTTTTAGGTCTTGGACGTAAACAATACTAAATAGGATTATTTCCATATAAAGAAAAGATTGTTAAGTACTTTGGCTGGCTTTAGTGATCCATATTGGGCAAGTAAGAGTTCAGAATTTATACTTATATTCCATATTTTCTTTCCCCATCAAAAAATCAACTTAGAAAGAGCATTCCCTGTTCGACTTTCATTTTTACCACTAGGATTGCCCTTGTTGTTCAATTCCACTAGGACAATGCCCTCTCTGTCTCCCTTCGTCGAGACGCAGACCTAGAGCCGAACCGAACCGAGAACCAGACCGAGAACAAACCCCATGCCTGAGTCCTGCTGATGTATGGCATAATCCTTGCTATTATTCGGGGTTGATTGTTCGTGAATCGGGAGTGAGCGTTTTGTTGCTCTATAGTTTTAGGGGTTGTCCTGTCGTGGTAGTGCTGTTCTCTTCGATGCTGTTCTATCCTGCCCAAAAACAACAACAGTGCATTAGCACTTTAATGCGGCTAGTGAGCATAAAATGTAGAAACAAATGCTCTCGCGCCCATTTCAATTAAATGCTACACGGAACAAGGGGGGAGCAGGACTTTCAACACCGAGAAGGAGACTGAGGACCAAGGATGAAGGACAGCATCAGAATCACCCACCCACTGCCACTTTCATGTCAAGGCAATTTATTTCGAGGGTGTTGATGGGCGGTTTGTTTTCATTGGATTTCTGTTGCTGTTTTTCTAATGCCCGACAGGAAGTGAGAGCAAGACTCTGAGCAGGAACTACCACGTAGCCAAAGTATTTCCAATCAAAAGGCCAGAGTCACCACCATGCTGTGGGTGAAGCTGCGCCTGTAACTCCGATATGACTGAGGAGCAAAGCCCAAACCTGCGTGTTAAATGCCAGCATATGTGAAAATAAGCTGTGACAAATGGCTTAATTTAGTCGTCAGTTCTGGGGGCCCGAGGGGCCGCGATTGCGGCGACATCGACAATTGTTTAACATGCTTTAAGCATGTAAAAATATTGGCACATTAGGCAGAGATAACAACAACAACCGGGCCTGTCGTGGCATGGCGTGGGTGTCCCTCTAAAGGTTGAGATCTTGCTATTTGACCTGCTGTTAACATTTGGCACGGCTACTGCCACGCACTTGACTGGCGGGGCGGTTAGATCTGAGTATAAAGGTTGAGATCCTGGGGCCATGCACCTGCCTGCGTGAGGCCGGCCTGTCATTTGATTTGCATGTCAGTCAGGTTTAAAAGTCGAGCAAAAGGAACATAGAACCATAGAACATCTGCCAGCATTCGGCGGCGCTGGGGTTGCCTCTGAGGGCTGGCGACGCTCTGTCGACGGGTTAGACATGATTGACAGTCGCCTTATGAATGGGCGCCCATTGTAAGGGCAGGTACTTAAGCGGAGCTAAACTGGCGACACTGCAGCATTGAGCAGTGCTGAGGGTACGGCTGCGGCGGGTATGGGATTTTTTATTAGGATTGCACCCGCGGCGACAGTCGGTAAGCTTCGCTCCATGCGGCGATCAATTACAGAGGATTTGCACCGACTTGACGTTTACATGAGTTGCGGTAAGCTTTGCAGCGGGGGTGCCACCATCACCATCACCACCACATCACCATCAACAACGTCTATAGTGCTTAGTTCGGAATATGGCATGGCTCTGTGCATTGTTGTATTACTCCTATCGCTGCTCAATTGGCCAGAAAAACTGTTTGAGCACACACTCGAGCAGATGACTGGAAAAGTGCATTTCCATTTGCCATTTGTGGAATATCGGAATTTGTGGAATGCCAAATGCCGATTGCTGCTCATTTGATGTGTTGTGGGGAATTCCGCCTGCTTAAATCTTCTTGACTTGCAATTCGGAAATGATGGCTTATCCTGTTTTCTTTATTGGTTAAAGATTCTACCTCCCTCTCTTCTTCTGTTTTTCTGCGGACGAATGGTTTTTGTTTTGATGGCTTAGCTGGCTAAACAATCGAAAGGATCCTCCGAATATTCTCATGCCAGTTAGGGTCTGTTGTCCTGTCTGTCTCTATTCATGAATGGATCACAATGGCATGGCTGAGCCTGGCGGGCAAAGGGATGCGATGCCAAATGCATTCACTTTTGAGCTGTCAATTTATAATTTCGAATCCAAATCTGAATCTCATGGCAAACATTTGCAACAATCAAAATAAATTGAATAATTTGTAATCAGTGTATCACTAAACGAAGGTATTTGGAGTTCACTTAAGTTAAGTTTACGAAATCGGATGCTTTTGAGAGTCAGAAATAAGGAAAAACCATGAAATTAGGGCAGTTGGTTTGTGTGTCAGTTCTGGTTTTGGTTGCGGACCCTGGGGCCTGTTCCTCTACAGCACTTGAGCCATTTGAAGGACACACACATGGACCATACAATTCGAATGGGTCAGGATGGCAAAGATGCCTGCCACTGCCCCGTGCCACTGCCACTTCCAGTGCCTCTGCTACCCCTGCTGAGCTATGCAAATCTGAAAGCACAACATATAGGAGGAGGGTGGGGTGTGGCGCCCACTCGACAAATACCATTTTCGAAATTGAAAGACAAACTTTTGAACAGTCGACGTCGCCTGCTGCTGCTACTGCCGCTTCTGAAAATGGAAATGAGACACAATATGCACCAGCAGGAGCAGCAGCAGAAGCTGAAGCAGCGAAGGCATCATCCGCATCCTGCTGACGAATTTGCTGAGTGTGTTGATTTGTTGATTCGTTTCGCCTAATCGCACCATCACCACCACCATCCGAGCGAGAGTCAGTGCTAGAGCCATGGCCAGAACCGGAGAGCCATGCATGCCATGGCCAGAACCGGAGACGGAGCCGGAGACGAAGCATCCGGGCAGCAGACAAACTTGTCCAGTTTCGAGCATTGTCCCAACTTTCAAATGGTCCAGCGGACTGCTGCTGCTCCTCATTCGTACGCAAATGTGTTTGTCCTCCACCAGGACATGTGAATGTGAGTGAGTGGGCATGAAAAGTTTGACTCTCCTCTGTGTGTGTGTGTGTGGAAATGTGTTGAAAATTTATTGACATTATTCAATTAATTATTGTGCAAATATTTTCGCACACAATCACAGATACACAGCACACACACACACACACACACAGAGTGATGCCGCAGAGACTCGTAAGTGGCAGGGAATTTGTCATTAATTGTGAATTAGATTGCATGAAAATTGTTGCCTGTGCTCCAAATTTGTTTATCCTTGTTGTTCTCCGTGCTCGCATTCAATCACTCAATCACTCACTCATTCAGTCGTTGATGCATTCAGCCGTTTTCCGCAAACAACGAACAGCTGGAAGGAGAATGGTGATGGGGATGCGCCATGACCATATCCGTTTCCGCTATCCGCACCGGAAGCGGTTGCCAGCCATCATTGCTCCCGATATGGATCCTGCTCCTATTCCTCGCCTATGCTGATGATTTCACATTAATTTCGCCTGCGTATGCAAATAGATTTTCAAATAAATGAAATTAATTTAATACGATATTCTGATTTGGTTTTTGCCAAATGCAAAATAAATGTATGTACATACAAATGTATTTTAGATTTATACTCGTATATTTTACTCCTCGTGCCAGTGTGCATCCCAACCGTAAATGCAACTGTTTGTGGAGGCTAGCATTAACTTAATTGCATTTAAATTGAAAATATTCTAGAGTGCATTTTGTGAGAGTTTTAATTAAAATAAAAATAAATAGTCAACAGCAAAATGGTTTGCATTTTACAGAGGGAACTCTTCAATCAATTGGCGTTGATAACAACTCGTTTGTGATATACTCTCCTATTTTCTGTGATGCTTCTAGATATTCATAAAATAGCTTCTACAGTCACACTCTTGAGCATGTCTTTCTTCTTCCGTTCATGGTTGTTTAGCTGGCCAAGCAGTCTCCCATTCATTCATCATTTTCTGGTCCTAATGAGTCACTCATGCCACTCTAAGGCCTCGTCGTTGTTGGCCTGTCAAAACACAATTTGATTATTAGGAGCGTTGGTGTTGTTGGTTTCGTCTGAAATTTCATCCAATTGAATGGGCTGCTGTTCCCCGATAAAGGTGTGTCGGGGCTGCCAATCGATAAGCCGCCGCCCCCTGCTCCGCCTGCACATCAGTCACTGTCACCCCACAACCAACCACAAATGGCTGCCCACCCACAATCCACCATCCACCATCTACCATCAACGCTCCCACTCCATGCCCCCATCTACTGCCACATGCCGAAACGTGATTAATGCGTTGGCGTTGCAGCTAAGCTCGCTGTTGCCGGCCATCAACATCAGATACAGATACGAGCAAGAGTACTCGTACAGTCCAAGATATCGGCCAAAAACGTATGGCAGGATGTTCTCAGATAATGCCCTGCAAATTTTCGCACCCAACCCGAAGAGATTTGTAATGTTTTGATTGCCGGGAGAAAGCTGGGAAGGAGATGGGCGGCGCGTGCCGTGGTCCAGGTCTGACCAAGCAATCTTTACGGCGGGCACGTGCCCGCATTTTCGAGCGTAAGGTTTCGCAGATTAATTTCAATTTGCAGCAAGAAGAGCACAACGATGAGGAGGGTGGAGCTTTGCTGCTAATTATGTGTGGAATGTTTTAGATAAACACGAAGCACAATGCAGCAACAGTCAGCGGCACGTCGACGGCTGCATGGACAACCGGCAAAAAGGACAACCGGGCGAAAGGCGGCCACTTGTCAGCTCAACCCGATGCTCTCCCAGATGCGACTCGGGCTATGTTCTGTTGCTCTTGCTGTTCCTGCTGCTGCTGCTGCTGCTGCTGCCTAATCCGTAAGTGTCGTTCTCAAGCACGCAGCAGCGGCAGGCGCTGATAGAGCACACACACACACAGAAACCGGAGCGAATGCGACAACACTGAGGAAAAACAGGAAACCCAATGGCTAGTTTCCAAAACTAGTTTAAAGAATTTTCCATGACTTAAAATATGATTAAAGTTGGACACTAAAAGCCAACATAAAGTTCAGTTTTATTAGCAAGGGTATAACCAACAAAATAATCAAAATAATATGAATAGTCGGGAAATTAGCTTTTCTTCCTTTTTTTTATACTCCGAAAGCTAATTATCTCCGATTTTATCATATTTTATTTTCAGTGTAAGCGAACGAAACCAAACGTAGGACAATGAGCGGTAGAACGTGGACCCACTGCCGGCTGCCCTGCCCTCTCCACCGTACATAATGATGTGGCGCTGTCGACATCGACGTGTCATCGACAACCAGCAACGGTTTTGGGTGGGGTCGTATCTGGCTTTGGCTTTGGTTCGGGCCCGGCCCAGCCCTGTACACGTCTCCATGGCATTTGCTGGCTCTACGACAGGCAGCCAGCCTGTTGGTCAGAGATAACAGCAATTTATTTTCAAGTCATCATTTTAATTATCCCGTTCGCAATGTTGGGAACAGCCTTGCGACTGGGCGCGGTTCGCATTAAACGTGACAACAGAAACACCAGCGAAAAGAGGAGGAAGAACAACTGCGATGGCGCGTTGGTAGCCATTTTGCTCATTAAAATATAATATGTATTTTTTAATTTCAGAGAAATGTTTGCACAAAAATTTTTTTCGAAACAAAGTTGAGAGCCATGCCGCTGTCGCTCCGCCCCCACTTGCCCAGTTTCCCTTTGCTTTTCTCACTGTCTCTCTGTTCTGTGTCTCGTCTACCCCTGTCACGGGTACTCCTTTTTGGAGCACTCGCCTTTTACTCGTACATTTCCATCTTTGTTTCTACGTCTGTCTCTGGCTACAACTCAACCGGAGACCGAAAATCCGAAATCCTTTTCTGTAGCTTTTTTTTTCCATTTTCCATTTTCCCAGCCGAGCCCCAGAACCCCTCTCTTAATCACCAACCAGCAAACCACCTATCCTACCCCAAACACCGAACAACCCCTAGCGAACCCCCTTCATGCGTTTTTATAACCGGAAGCGTTCATGAGAAAGTTTCCGCTTTCATAACCGAATTTTAATTAACTTTCGAAAACCTAATTACAAAGTATTATTATAATGAAAAAGCAGTGCACAAAGCGAGTGGAGCTCCGAGAGAGGCGGGTCCATGGGGGTCGTCCAACCAGTCAGCCAACCGAGCGGATGCTGCCCCTGCAGCAACAGCCACGTTGCCACACTGCCTTCCTGCCTGCGCCATTGCTACGTGCTGCTGTCTTTGACTGCCTCCACGACGAGAGAGGACAGAGGAGATGAGAGACAGAGGAAAATGCCAGATGGGGCTGGCAGTGGAGGCTACCAAAGGCACTACTACTTCCTGTGTATCCATCCGGCATAAGCCGCTCCTGCTCCATGCTGTTCCTGCAGGAAAGGAAAAAAGGGTTGCGCAACAATTTTTCTACTTGGCAGCATCTCCCCTCCTTTCAGCCCCCATACCCCAAGCCCATACCCGGCTGTGTCTCGTTTTAAAATTAAATATTCCATTAGAAAATTACTACAAGATTGTGGTTCTTTATTAGCAGCAGAACAGCAGCCGTAAAACCTCAGGCCCCCGGCCGGCCCAGACTGGATTTACTCGCAACTTTCCTGCCACAATCCGTACTAAACGGAATCCGAACTCAAATTCGGTTGTATGAAATTTTCAACTAAAAATTCAATTTAAAACTTTTGTTTTTGACTAATTTCTATGTTGTGTAAATAATAAAGGATATACATACATATGCATATAACACACATAGGAAATAGGAAATGAAAAGGGAGAGTGCGCCGAGGTCATAGACATGCGATGATTATTCGCATTTCAATGGAACTTTGGCCATCATCAATGTTTAATGACCAACAAAATGTCATGACAATTTTTACTCTCTGCCAATTTCCTAATGGTTTTGTTCTGGAAAGTTGTGAAAAGTTCAACTCGTACTTGTTGTTTGCTGAAAATGGAATTTTAAATCTGTCTTCGACGGAATAATTACATATTGATGGGGTCCCGTGCCACACAAGCGACGGCTGCCGTGTGGGTGGCATTTATGAATAGATATGGGAGGACATGGCTGGTTCTGACTTGTCTGGAGAGCTCAACAAACTCGGAACACCACCGTGCATCCCCTACCCCATGGAGCGTCTTCAGCGCGCATGTCTGGCATCAAGGCATCGATATATAAATTGTCGACAAGTGGCAATGGGTGGTGGTTGGGTGGCGCGGTTGAGTAGGTGACTTGGGTGGGTTGTCGGTTTAGCCAAACCAACCCCAAGACACAGATCTCCCGCACACAGATGGGGTTGTTTGCGGGAGTAAAATGAAGAAACTCCAACAAAATGCTGACAGTCACAATGTCAAGGAAAAATCGAATTTGAAGCGACAACAAACCATGCGCCATTTTGTTGTCGCTCCCAAAGCGAGACCCAGACCCAGACCGAATCCCAAGTCCCAGTCCCAGGAACAGACAAACCTACTCTCCGACCAGGTCCCCAGGTCCCCCTGACGAACAACAAAGCGCTCTCTTTATGGAACAGCGCTGTTCCACCCATGGTAGAGGCTATAAAAAATGTATTAAAGCAAGTTGCCCACATATAAAATTCCGTATACAAGACTTACACACATACCTATATATAAGATATACATACCGTATAGAAATGGTGACCTTCCTGCTTAATTAAAAAAGACAACAGCTTGTTAAACATTCGCGGGGTCTGCAGCGACCAGATAAATGAACTGCTGGTGAAACTGGAATGCCTCTGGCACATAGGCTGTCCGAGAATTCTGGAACCATAGATTCTTTCCAATGAATCACACCGATGATAATCAACTTTGGATAGGTTGTAACTGTCGTTACCTACGCCCCAACAGGGGGGGAAATGCGACTGATCAGGCTGTGGTTGTCGGAATATATAGAGATAAGGTCCACGATAGGGTATCGAATACTCCTCTCTGTATATTACTAGAAAGCAAACAGAATAGAACCAAACAGAACTAAAGAACAGGGATAGGTGGTGACTGGAAATGGGACTGGAACCGGGGGTTGGGTTGGGTTGAGATGGGTTAGTCAGGTCCGGGAAGGGACGGAGCGGGGCAGGGAGTTGGCTGTTTACCTTCTTGTTCCGTTGCAATTTATGAGTGCAGGGCGATAAGAGCGGGGTTTATCAACGGAAAACAGAACAAAACTGGGGAAAACTGCACTCTGCATCTGAGAAGCGATAAGATAGGGATGGCACCTCTCAGAACCACTATCGGTCGTTCAATTTGCTGCATCGATACCCCACAGATAGGAACGGGATACGGAGAAAAGACCAGCCCAATCAATATATAAATGATTGTTGGAGGTCAGTTGTTTAAGTCAACAAAGGCAGGAATTGCTTTGATTGCCTGGGAAATTAAAACTAATTTATAATTTTGTTTTTTTCTTTACTTTTTTCATGTATTTCAAACATTAAAATAGTCGGTTTTGTGGCTGTTTTTTTTTTTTGTGTTTTGCATGATTTATAATAGTATTAATTTTAACTAGCTTTAGAGTTTGGATTTTAATTCTTGCATTGACATTTATTGAATTTCATATTGTGTTTATTTTACAATAAATTTCATTTGTATCAGTGTGTTTTTTTTTCATATTTAAACTATTTGTTTTATCAAGTTTAATTAATTAGCTTAGCTCAATGTAAAAATGTGTTTTTTTCATACTTTACGCACAATATAACTAATATTAAAAATTATTGAATAATAATTGCATTCTCATGTTCTTTTTTCTTTTTGTATGCTTTTACCATTTTTTGTTTTCTGTGTGCTGCCTTCATTATTTATGCTAATTAAATGTTAAATGCTATACAATATTTATATATGTTTAATTTTATTTCATGTGTGTGTGTGGAGTGTGTGGCATAGTTTCATACAATTTGATTAATTCTCAAGTTAGTTTAAAAGTGTTTTTGGGCTGACAGTTGGGTTCTTAGTGTGGTGGAGGGGAGGGGCAGGGTCTCTCTTAGGAATACGTACTATTTATAGATTATTTACAAAATGCCTAAGCCTAACGAATTCGTACAACAACAGAAGACACAGAATGTAAATGAAGACTGATATATACATCTGCACATGTCCGTGGATATATGTAGAATGTATGCATAAAAATGACAATTTTGTTGTATAAATTATATATGTAGTATAAGACGTGACGTTTCCTATGCATGGCCAGATTTCTTGTTGTATTTTGAAGATTCTTTAGGTGTTTCGCTGGACTGCTGAATATATGATGATATAGGGCTTAGTTTTTTGGTTTTTTGATCATTTGCGATTCGAATTCGATTGCCTTTGGGTAAAGGTTTCTTTTAGTATTTGTATTTGTGCTTCTTTTTGGGACATTTTAGTTTAGTTTTAGCGTTTCTGAAAGAACATTACACACGATCCCGCTAAGCTCTCTCTCACTCTCTCTGCTATCCCTACCATCTCTCTCTCTCTCTCTCTCTCTCTCTCTCTGTGTTACATTTAAAATGTTTAAATTTGTAGTTTTAACCGCTTTGATTGTTATTGCTTGTTTCGACAACGAAAACAAATGGCACGGAATTATATTTTTGTATTTAGCAAAAGAACATAAAATGTTAACAAAAGTTCTTAGAGCTCGGGGGGGCAGCCACATTGGATTGGTGCCCCCGATAGCTGCACTTACAACTACATCACTTTTTTCTTGTTTCTTGGATTCCCCAACAGAACGATACACCGGGTATTGGTAAGGAAAGGAAAAGAAAACATAAAGGCAAAGACTAAGACAGTGCGAGCAGTTGGGTTCGATGGGTCTATGTACAAGTGTGTGGGCCCGAACCTGATCTCGAGCCTAACCCTGGCTACTCACGTGCTCAAAGGATGCGCCCAGGTGCTAAAAGCCAGTGGAACTGCACTCGCTAATTGATAGGCCCATGCCCTTGGGTGCCACAAAGCCGCCGCTTGTCCGCGGCCAGGGCTACAGGAGGTTCTGCAGAGCGGCGGCTCCATTGAACGTTAGGCTGTGATTCCAGTTCCGGTAGCTGGCGGCCGCCGCGTACTGCTGATAGTTGTTGTACTGCTGCTGTGCCGCCTGGTGCTGCAGTTGCTCCTCGCTGAGGTCGCTGGTGATGTTCGAGGAGTCCTCCTGCAGCTCCGCCGAGAGCTGACTGTGCAACAGCTGTTGCTGCTGCTGTTGGTGCTGCTGCTGCTGTTGTTGCTGCTGCTGCTGTTGCTGCTGCAGCTTCTGGGTGTAGTTTACCACCGATGCTGAGGCGGTGACCAATGCCGATGCGGAGACTGATCCCGAGCCGGAGCCCGATCCGGAGCCTGAACCCGAACCCGATCCTGACTTGCTGCTGGCCTTGGGTGCTGTTGTTGGTGTGGTATTTGAAGCGGATGTCAGTTGCTGCGCCGCCTGCTGCTGCTGGTGGTGCTGCTGCAAGTGCTGCTGCTGCTGCGAGCGCAGCATCTGCTCCGCGCGCCCTTAAGCTAAGGGGTACTGGTGGTGTCACAAGCTCGTAGTGCCGGCGGGCGCATGGTAGCCGAGGCTCTGATAGTACGAGTCCTGGCCTAAGGCAGCGTGTGAGTTGGTCAGCGGGCTGAGGGCGTTGTAGCCGGCGTACTGGCTCATGTCGTACATCTTGATGTCCGCCTTGGACTCTGTGGGCAGCAGGCGGTTGATGGAGAACGGGTGGCTGGAGGGAGTGTAGCCTGAGGGCTCCTGTTTCAGTGGATGCATCGAGGAATGGTAGTCGCTGATCAGCGACGGGTGGCACCGATTGGCCATCATGGCCGACAGCTCCTCCTGCTGCAGCTGGTGATGCTGGTGGTGATGGTGCGTCGGCACGTGCTGTGGCTGTTGTCCCAAACAGAGCTCCGCGTTGGCATGGAGCATGGCCAGGGCCTCCGCATCCTTGCTGTGCGCCGCACTCAATACATTCACACCGGCCAGGGAGCCTCCTCCCGCTTCCTTGTGGTGCTGGTGGTGCTCCAGTCGGCTGTGGTGATGGTGGTGCATGTGGTGCGAGTCCTCGTGGTCCTTCTTGCCCGGACTGGTCGCCTCCAGGCTGCTGTGCGACGGACTCTTGTGCAGCTGCCGAATGGCCTCCTTCTTCTCGTCCTTGAAACGCTTCTGCCGACGCAAGTAGCATCCGTTCTCGAACATGTTCCCTGAGTCGGGATGCAGCGTCCAGAAGGATCCCTTGCCCGGCTTATCAGGCGTCCTCGGAATCTTCACAAAGCAGTCGTTGAAGCTTAGTGAGTGTCGGATGGAGTTCTGCCAGCGCTGCTGGTTCTGCCTGTAGAAGGGGAAAAGGTCCATAATGAACTGGTAAATCTCCGACAGAGTAAGCATCCGCGTCGGATTATTCTGTATGGCCATGGTAATTAGGGAGATGTAGCTGTACGGCGGCTTGGCGTGCGTGTAGCTTCGTCTGTAAGTCGTCGGCTTGTCCACACGCGATCTGCCCAGGGAGTTGGGAGAGCCCGTCTCCATTTCGCGCGATCCCGGCGGCATGGGACCGTAGTTGCCGCTCAGACCCGCCGCCGACATGCTAGCTGCCGACATGGCCATGCAGCCGCCCATGTTGCCGAGTGGGGAGCCCATGCTCGCATAGCTCATGGAGCTGGGGGTCATGCAGTTGCCGCCCATCGAGTTCATGGCCGCCGCTCCCATGCTGCCGGTCATGCTGGCCACCGCCGCCGAGTCTAAGACGCTGGAGCCGAAGGTGGCCGCCGCCTGGGGAGACACCGAGGACATGCCACCCACCGGGATGCCCATGCTGTTCATTGTGTAGGCGGATCTGGCCAGCGGGCTCATGCTGCCGCTGTTCGATGTGGGGTTCGGGTTGTTGTTGATGCTGGAGGGCGGAGGGCCACTCGGCGGAGGGCCGCCCCCAGAGGACATGCTCACCGGAGCGCCGCTGCTGGGCGGCGGCTCCGCGTAGAGCTTCTGCATGATGTCAATGGTGGTCTGGTGGGGGCTACCCTTCAGAAAGCTGTTCAATAGTTGCGCCGTTATGTTGCCGGCTTTCGGACGCACTGTCCCCAGGAGAAGCGAGGGAAAGTTCAACGCGTGCAAGGGACGCGCACAAAAAACGGAAAAATCAAAATAGTTCTATGGCTGTCGTTCCGAATGTTCCGGATAATCGATCTGCGATCATTCGTTGTGTTATATTAAGTGATGTATTATCTTTTGTTCAATGCACTATCACTGCATTAATTGATGTGATTATTATTTGTGGCATGTTTGATGGTGCACTGCACTGGACACTTGCATCAAAGTACTACTCTCTGTTTTCTGTTGACGGTTGTTTGTTGTTGGTTTTGGGATTTAGATTTTCTTTCTTTGTTTGTGCACTAAACACTTTGATTAATTTATTTGTGTGGCCCGCCTGATGCCTTAAGCAAATTTGGCAATAATATAACGTGGCAAATATGGCTCTATTTTTTTGTTATAATTCTCTTTTTTGTCCGCTGCTCTGAGCCCTGCGCCGCGCCGCAACAAAAAACCGACGCACGAACGTGAATTGTTAGCTGGCTTTTGGCCACTGAAGCTGTGGATGAGGCTGAGAACTGCTGGTGGCTGGTGGCTGTAGCTGTATCTAGAGATGGAGCTGTAGCTGTAGCTGTAGCTGTGGCTCTAGCTGATGCTGAGGTTGAGTCTGCTGCTGCCGCTGTTGCTGGTCCGCTCGAGTGTCTCTTTGGCTTGAGCTCTTGAATGTGACTGTTTGCAGAGGGGAACGCTTGTCTACTATTTGGCTTGCGCTTGCTGCCAACAAATATTGTTCGAGCCGCGCTCAAGTGCCGATGCCGATGCCAGCGTCGACGTCGACAGCAGTGGCTGTGGCAGCAACAACTCTGACTCGTTCTCACACATGGCCCAGAGGCCAGCACACACACACAGATGCACCCCGATACAACTACAACTACAACCACCGTCGACTGCTGAGGTTAGGCCTTGCCAATGACAGGCTCTCGCTCTCTTACGCACACTCTGGGAGCGGCGCAAGCGCATTGGCCGGAACGCGGCTCTTGGATCAACAGAGCAGCAGCGGACCAGACGCGGTTGCCACGACAACTGATACTAGTCGGACGGGGGCGTGGCCAAAGTAAGCAGCGAAAGAGCGAGCAACGCCCTCTCATGCGATATGGAGCAGCTGCATCGCACTCACACTCGCACACATAGATACACACAGATAGTGCCTAATGCCAGGGCCTGAGCGACGCCATGTTACAGTTAACGATTTTCCCTAATGCGATCAATAATCGCTCGCTCCCGCTTCCACTCGCACGCTCGTCCGCAAAAACCAAGAAGAACTGAAAAAGTCTGCAACTCCAACTCCGATGGAGACGGGGGTCTGCTGCTCCGAGCGCAATTCCGTCTGGGGTTTGGTTGAGAGACTCGACTCTCCTACTACATCGACTGGGGACTGTGCCGCCTCTGAGAACTGCGACACGGGCATATGACGCTCTATGTTTTGCCAGAGAACAAAAAACAGAACGCCTTTTGCCTCCCAAAGAAGACATTAATAATATATATCTATATGTGTATGCGTGGTGTGTGTGTGTGCCTAGTGTTGTTTTTTTTTTTTGCTCATTCGTTCGTTTTTTAGACCCTCTGCACATTTGAGGTTAAGGTATGCCAATGTCACTCTCATTCATTCTCATTCACATTCGTGGCATGGCATTCGAGGCATCGCGAGCGGCACCAACAGCAGCAGAAGCATCAACAGCAGAGCGCATCTTTCCTTTTTGGCAAGTCATTGCGAAAGTGACCCAGTTCTGGCCTCATTCCCAGACCCATCCTCCAACGGATGTCTACTACCTGAAGATGGAAACTGGACTCTGGACCATTCATTGATGCAAATAAAGAGCGCGTGGATGTGAATGTGGATGTGGAATACTTCCTGGTAGACAGGCTAGAGAGCTCTTCTGTTTTATGGCCGCGGATAAAACGCATTTTAATTTCGGTTATAAAGAAGATTCGGAACGGGTTCCACACTACACCGTACACCGCTTGACGCCTTCCATTGTGCATTCCGCTCTTAACCCTTTCACTTAGCCAAAGATGCCAGTGTCTGAACTTGTGTGTGTATCTGTGTGATGTGTGGGTGTATTCGAGTGTTCATGTGTGTGTGTGTGCGAGGCTCGTTATTGCAGCCATAAACGAATTGTTTGCTTCATTTCTCAATGAAACGCTGCACTCAATTAAGATCTACCTGAAGATACTGTAATTTGCGGAAATTCCTCATTTCCCATATTGTCACGAACAATGTTCTATTCAATGTAGTTTTTCTAATAGTCTAAATTTAGGCGCTGTATTTGGATATCGTTCCCCCATTACGGTATTCAATGAGGGACCCTTATGTTGGTGGTTCCCAAACCATCACATAGATAATGTGGAATTATTTGATATTTCGCTCTTCGTTCTATTAATATGTCAACCAAATATTGACCCAAGCAATCATATTTCCGGAAGTTCCAAAACACCCTATTTACATATGGGCCATTCCTATGAGTCATAATAATTTTCAAAGATATGTATTTTTTTCCGTATTTCCGTTTTTTGGAAAGGATTTCATTATACTCGTATGGAGACATTGACATTAACAGGATGGTTATTAATCATTAAACTATAGATACCTATCTACAAATGTACATATTTATCTATGTTCATAAATATATGTATGTACATATAGATTAATTATGATCTCGTTAATATCAATATACAGCTGTGTACATATTTATAACTCGCCTTTATATAATATATGTACATACATATAGTCTAATTTTTTTCACTCACCGAAACATTCCTTAATGATTTCCATGAAAATATTGGCTTAAGGCATATTTACATATTTATGTACATATGGAAGGTCATACATCTACATAATCGGGTCTAAATCTGTTTATATGCACAGGCAACAGAGCAGTCCAACATCTATATCTCATCTTGACATTATCATTAAACATCAAACATCTTGGCATGGACTTTACTTACATACATATATGAATATCTTTATGTGCACTTCTAATCACCGTAATGTGCTTATATGTTATATATTTTTATTGTATTTCACAGGCCATTCAAGTGGCTCTGGCTCATTAATGATTGCTTGTGTGTTTTGTGTGCTATAGAGTGGCAGAAGCGCATCACGCTTTTATAATAATATATATCCGTAGAGTACACTTTTTTGGCGTAGACTCTTGGCAAATACTCGTAGTAATGGCAGCAGTCCAAAAATGTACATAAATGTGTACGTACGCGTATTTATTTACCTTTTAGTCATTTATCTATTTATTTATTTACTTTAAAAGCGCGCCACTGTTGGTTGTATGGGGGTTCCATTCAGTTTGGTTTCACTAGGGTAGGATTGGGTTTTGCAACGACACGATTTTATACAGTGTGGGTTCGGCTGCACTCGGATGGCAAATCGGGTCTAAGCCCTGCTCAAACTTTTTAATTAGTTCCAATTGTTGGGGCGCACACGTCCCCCAGCATCCCTTCAGTGCATACTTGCGTAAAATATTGACTTTACTACTTTTTTCACAGCGATGTTTTGATTTTGTTGTTGATATTACTTTAAAATGCTGCGCTTTTTGTTTGTTTTAAGCATTTCTGTGACGCATGCGCCATGTGGCAATGACTCTACAGAGACCCATACATAAATATATTTATATCTACAAAAAGCATTTGACCAACATTTCTCAGATAGATGACGTCTGCTGTCTGACTGTCGCTTGGCATGTATCCGTATCTGTTTCGGTTTCTGTATCTGTATTTTTATTGTTATTGTTATTATTTGTGATTGTTGATTTATTTGTTTGTTCAATATTTTCACACAAATTAAAATACTTTGCCCACTCGTTGCCCTGTTCGCATGTATGTTCGTACAAATCGGAATCAGCGGACAGCCGACAGTGGGCATCAATTTCGGTTAAATTGTTATCTTTCTGCTCGTTTTTTTTTGGCTTAGACCAATTATCGATGCTCATTAGTGATTATTTAATCATTTGCATCAACAACAGAAGATCGCAACATTCTAATATATCGCTTAAACAAATCTCCCCAGATCATGCGAATTCTGAAATTTGCGTTCGGCACTTTGCATGTACATAAATCGAAGGCACGTGCCTTCATTTGGAGGCTGGTTCTCGTGTCTTTGGTGAGTCCTTTAGCTCGAGAGAAATATTCTTGTACAGTTTCCCATGTTCCAGTTGAGTAATACTTACTCACAACACCTTCTATATGGGCCAGCACAATTTAGCTAAATTTGAAATATTTGTTCGGTTCTTTTTAACAAATTAGTGATTAATTTATTGCAGAATTCTCATGAAATCTTAATGGATTCACTCTTAAGTGAAGTTATCCAACCTATGGTACATATTTTGTATATTTTAGCAGTTGTCTGAATGGTTGTGTATCTTCAGTGGGTAGCTGTTTTATGCGTCTCTGTGTTGCATGTGCCGTAATGAGCGTAACCATAAAAGCGTCTTTTGTTTTACGACCGCATTGCGCGCGTGTTTGCCGTAGACAACAATACAGAACAACAATGCCAATTTTATGGCTGCCCCTGCCACGCAGACAATGCCCCGGCGAACCGCAGCCCAGCATCCGCAGATACGATGCTCGCCGCACAGATACAGATACGCACACAGCCGGCCAAAAGGTGACACCGAAACTAGAGCAGTTTCCAAAGGGTAAAGGAGAGCGTACGGGATGCCGCGGTCTTGCATTAATTAGAGCGCGTTGGACAGAGGGCAGCGGCATGGAAGGGTGGCGGCGGTGGCGGACAGGGATCCGATTACTTTCTTCGGAGCCATAAAACGGTGCTCTGGATTTCTGTCATGGGATGCTGGACTGGCGGCTCTTATCTAAATTAGGATGTGGCTTGTTTGCGCCTGTGTCTACTCATCGCCTGCATTATTTGCGTAGGTGTTTCATTTCCGTTCCACAATCTATCCGCAGAATGTTTTGCCGGCGTACTCATCGTACCTTTGCCCCTGAACTCATCTCGACACCGAGAATTTCCTTTTTCTTACTTTCACATGTGATTTTCTTTGTTTTCTTATCAGTTTTGGCGCGTCAACCGTCGCCGTCGACGTCGCCATGATTCACATTTCCCTTGCCGCCTCGTCTGTTTGCTTAAAAAACTGCACTTTTACAAGGGCCAAGCCAAGGCAAGCCAAGACTTTCGGTGCTGCAGCAGTGACGCCCTTGGGTCGCCTTCGATGCGGTTCCCTCCGGTGAAATTTGGCGCATTTCGGGGTGCGTGCCTTATCGGGGTCGGTTCCACGACATTAGATACCGCATAAATCACAGCCTAGTCGCGGTTTTTTGCTTGATTATTGCCACTTTTTTATCTTTTTCGCTGCGGTTGGCTATAAAGTCTCTGGCTTTTATCTATGTGCAAACACGCGAAAGCAATGATATTAAGACACTGGCGACCTTATTTCCTCTGTCTCTGGCCCACAGGAAAACAACTAGTTTTATTAGTTTTAATAAAAAGAAGTTACGGCCAGTTTGGGGAAACGTAACAATAAGGAAATTAAATATAGAACGGACAAGAATTGAATGAAATATAAATATTTACTAGGAAAATTGTTTCACATGAAAGTAACAGAAAAATGCAAAATTAGGTTGAAAACAATTTGAAGAAATAAATAAACAATAAATAGAAGTTTCATGCAATATGCGAAACAATTCTCTACAACATTTGAGTCTTAGTTTGTTTTCTCTTTAATTCATTATTTACATTTAGCATATTGGGGATGGTATTTTCCAGGCAATTCATTTCGCTTAAATCAATTGAAATGGTTTACTTGATTAGGAGACCAAAAGCCGGTTTTCTCCCACCAAACCAGTCCATGGAATGGATCTACTCGTACTACTGAGAGCCCCCTCCACACAGAGGTTTGCCCAAATTGATCATGCGAAAGAATGTTTTCGAGCTGTGTTTCTGTTCTCTACTCACAAAATGCTCGGACTCTTGGAAGTTAGCACATGGCTGCTAATTAAGTATTCGTTGCCTGAAAAATTAACTTTCCAGCTACGAGTTTGTGAGCCTGTTGGCACTTTTGTTGTGGCAGCAGTATCTGGCGACAACGAGACTGCGGCAAGTTTTATACAAAAATACCCACCTCTTTTTCTTATCTTTGTATCTATCCAACAATATGCCAGGGCTCAGGCCCGGACTCGGGACCAGAAGCCAATGACGAGCCGTAGCGGCAGCCGAAAAGCTGTCAAATTGTCGAAAAAAAATTATTGTTATCGTGCTTCATGCTCATGTTATTGAGTGGCCAGCCATGTTCACACGGAGCGAAGTTCCACTTCCACATCCAGGTAACGATACAGATACAGATACAGCCGCAGAGATACATTTGTATCTACACATGTTGAAACAAACAATTCAATTAATTGTTGTAGAGCGGAATATGTCACATTCGGGGATATGGATGGTTAAGTGCGGTGTTCCATGTAAGCTCAACTTTTCGGTAGTTTATTGATTTACAAGCTTTGCTGTGCTATCTCAGAAACATAGATGTATATTTATGAGTACTAGTATAAGGGGGGGAGACCACTCGGTATCAGATTGGGACTGGAACTGGTACGGGGAATGGAACTTATCGCAATGCGTTGTGATTTTTGGAGTGTCGAAACGCCAAAGCAAATATGATTGAAGTTTTATTTGCTCAGTCCGCCCGATTGGGTCTTAATTACTTCCGAAAACAATGACAATGATGATGACCGGTGGCGATACGAGCGGTGGAGCTAACTCCGAAGGCATTAATCAATTTACAACGAGATTTAGGCAATGGAATCGGTAAAATATAAAATAAATACAAATAAAATTTGAATACCGGTTTCTTTTCTTTCTGGTTAGCTGGCGTTTTCTGGCTATCATTCATAAACTTTTGCCGGGGCTGACATGAAAATTAGCTCTTCAGCCAAGGAAGACAGCCCCGAGATCGCTACGAGACTGAAGCTGAGTATAAAGCGGAGATGCTGATGCTGAAGAGCTGCAGACATTGGAGGCCTGAAGAGCACCAGCAACAGCAACAGCAACAGCACCACCAGTCTCATAGCTGTTGATCATGGTGATGACTATGTAAAAAGCAAACTGGCACACAGCTTTAGATGCTTGAGATGTGTTGGCCGTTTGTGTTAATCCCATCAAGACCCAGCACATTATGAAGTAGCAACAACACGGCAGCATAGCAGAAACTGGAGCTGGAACATGTAGTTGGGAGTTGGAGTTGGAGTCAAACTTCGAGTCAGAGTTTGGAGCTGCATGTGGTGAGTGCTCGAATGTGCTCCAATGGAGGCTCCATCTCTACATCAACGGCACAAGTGACATAAGTGGCGCTTACACGATGATGCTTGCGCATCCAACAAGCAGCCAGTCAACCAGTCAGGCCAGCCCCACACACACGGCTCCAGCTCAGGCCTTAAAGATTGTCTTCATCATTTTGTAAGAGTCATCACCATCGTCTTTATGAGGAGGATCATCTGTGGGTCAGAGCTCTGCTCTCTGCTCAATTCGGGAGACTCTGTCCCTCAGCTGATAAGAATGTGTGATGTGCCATGGAGTTGTTAAAAGCAGCACCGCATACAGCTGCTACGTGTGTGGTCCCTCATCGATTTCGATTGATAACAGAATTTTGGATATCTCTGCTCCATGGGTCACACATCTGGTTGCGGTTCTGTCTCTCTGTGTCTGTCCCTGTGTCTGTCTCTGGGTGAGTCTCCTCCTGGTTGGCCATACGCATGACGTGACGTGCCGCTGACGTGCCAAGTGCCATTGAAAATGGCAAGTCATTGGCATTTCAACTGGACATGCGGCACCCTTGTTAGCCAGAGTCTCTCCCTGACTCTCACTCTGACGCTGTCGCTGACTCTGACTCTGTGGCAGTGACTGTAACCATCGAAACATCCTTCGACGCATAACGGGCACGACAGCAACACGAGTACAAGCTCCATCTCCAACTACAATTCCAATTCCGATTCCCTTTCTGGCCCTCGATGATGACGCAGCAAACAGGCAAAGCGTTAATTTAATAATGGCCAAAATATATGGAAGCCAGTCAGTTAACAATAATTTGGTGCAATATAAAATATGTGTTGTGCCTTTTTGACACGGCTCTGAAGGTGTGTTTGTTTACGTGGCTGCTGCCGATAAACGTTACACTTGGCTGCACCAAAGTCAGAGCTAGAAAGTCAATGACATCTAGAGCAAACAACCGAAAGTTGGATTCAATCAATAAAAAAGAGAGTGAAACACCGAAGACGTCAGCAAAGGAAGCATCTACGATATGTAAATGTTCAACTGATTGACTCATCAGATTTATTCTGCATGTATCTACGCTAAAAAGTGGCATACAAATCAGATATTTTACTGCACGTCACAATAATTTGCTAGACAAACAAAGATTCCCAGACTGTGTGGACCGCAACACTTCATAAATAGTTTGCATTTGCCAGCAGCTACTGCAGCATACCATACCATACCATACCACATACTCAATCCTCCGCCTCCTAATCGAAAGACGGTGTGAAGTTCTTGTGATTCACTCGCCTTTGGTCGGTGCAAAATCAAAGAGAACCCCAGCCAAGCGTCGGGCAAAAGCATCATAAAAGGTTGTATCTTGTAGATATGGCAGCCTGAAGAGTTCATTGATTTTCTGTGGGGCAACTCAATCAAAAAATAAAAAAAATCAGAAAGACATAAAACAAAAACAAAACTAAAAACAGTGGAACTTGGGAAAACGCGCACGGCGGTGGCACTCTATTAGCACCTTTAAAGCACAATTTACAACAAACATTTACAACTGTCAATTGGCAACAAAGCAAGGGCCAATGGCCAGAAAAGAGCGGCTAAGACCTGGCCAAGAATTAAGGATACAGGTCACACAGCAGAGCTCACAAAGGCACCGCCAGTGCCCCGGGGGATTGATGGTGATGATTTTTAGGGAACTGGGACTGAAACTTCTCCCTGATGAGTGCTGACGAATCGCCTGCAATTTGTTAGCATTAACACACAAAAACCCTCATTGATGAGAACGTGTATTAAGAACATTTAATATATATGGATAATATCTGTCACATGCTTGTGTGTGTGTCTCCTTGATGCAGTTTAAAAACGAAATTAATAAAAATTTCACTTGAATTGACAAAGTGGCCGAACGCCGTGACGTTCAACTGACGACAAGTGCCACTTGACAAGCTGCCGAACTTGAAATATTTTTTCCACAATAAAGACTGGCATAATAATTCATTGTTATATAGAAGTCTGACTCGTCTGAGTCTGTCTCGAACTCGGACTCGGACTCTTTCTCTCCTCTGGAGTTGGGGTATGGCTGGTAGGTAGGTGATTTTACCTGTCCGCTAACCTCGTCGCGCTGCCACAGCTGGCGATTAATCTTGACATTGGGACGATATACCGACGACATGTACTATATGGACAATATATAAGCCGTATTCTGGCATATATAAATGTTCCATTGTTGACAATAAATAATTTAGCCATACACACAATCGACGATGTTGTCGATGGCGATGAAGAGTGTTTAGCCTATGAAAAGACGTTCTCACAGTTCGTTTGATGGCACTTGCATGTGAGATCATTATCAATGGCCAGGCTCACGTGCAGAGCACGCGGCCAGGACAGCCAAAGGGATGTACAAATAGATTCCCAGGCCAGTGTCGGTGCTTCACGACAAGTGCAGGTCAGCATAATCACCATCATCATCATCATCATCATCATCACTGACATCGCCATAATGAACCGCAACTACTTTAATTACACACTTAGCCTCGAGCAAAAGTACACTGGTCATCACAGTATTTAACAAGTTGTGGAATTATGGACTCAGCGCCAAGCGATGAATATTAAAAGAGGATTTTAGAAGTATGTTTTATTCCACTATAAAGTCTGCAAGTTCTTTTGTCAAAAATCTATTCACATATGTACAATTATAAAATAGTAATTGCTTCTAAAAATATTCCTAAAATTCAATGAAATCTGCAATTTATTTCAACACCATCTTCACATCTCTTCAATCAACCCTCTAAATTTATGTTATACACTTGTCAAGCAATAATGAAAAACAAAAACCCTTCGGAGCAGTGTAAGTAGAGGTTAATAACTGTAGTTGGCCGTGGGCGTATGTCGTGGGGGTGTGGTGCCCGCTCGGCAATTGTAATGCAAAGCGCGCGCGCGTGTATGTGTGTGTGCATGTGTGTGGGTGCTTCCAGCCAGGATCCCCTCGGGCGCATTGCAAAATTCAGTTTCGTTCGATGCCAAAGCTGAGCCGCATCTCGACGCTCAAGTGGCGGCCCGCCGGGCTATTGACAGAAATCAAAACCGGACCGGGTAAGGGCACGGCGGCAGGAGATGGAATGGGGCACAGCTCAGTGGGATCAGCCGGCAGTCGCCCAAATGGCAAACGCTTTTCGTACTTTGTTTTTTCTTCCGTCTGGGATGATGTTCATACATCGTCAACAGACGGTTGCCGGTTGCCGGTTGCCGGTTTGCCGGCTTATCACGGCATCAAAACAAATTCGTTTGAAATTAATGCGGAGATTTGCTTTCATTAGTTGGCTGTAACTGTAACTGTGAGCAAACACAATGGGTGGAAAGGCAGGTCTAGGCTTTGGCATTGGCGTTTGAACAAACCACCAGCCAACATTCGCATCCACGACACGCTCTGAGCTGCGGCTAATCCCTAAGCAAAACTTTTGGTTGCTGGAAGTTCCCTGGCTCTTGCTGTGGGCCCAACTTTCAGTACGGCCCGACACGTGGCCCTCAATTGTTACTCAGTCCTCCCCTGTCCAGCCCGATTGTATTGGAATCGCTTTTTGGGCTGCGTCATCACTTTGCATTAAGGTGAGAATCCATTCGATGGGATGCGTGCCCGTTCCTGCCGCTCCTCCCGCGCCCTCCCGTTCCTAATGTGACAGTTTAATTGCAGGTGAAACACACTGGTCGCGTGGCCATGGAAGCGTCGCTGATGCAATTAGACTGCCAACGACTTTCCCATTGTCCTGAGCTGACTTCTCAGCTGGTTGTGCGGGTGAGCACAAGTTTCTGTGCATCGTTGTCCTTGCTGGTTGCCCCCTGTTGTGCGGGTGCAGTGCGGCATGCCAGGCCTAAGCTCTTTTCTGCATACAATTGAAAAGTGATGACTTTGTAACAGCTTGTGTGTGTTGCTATGGAATTTTCAAGAGAAGACAGAGTTTTCTAATGATCTAAGTTTGGGAGAATGAGGGATTTCTGAGGGAAGAACTATTTGGAAAAAGAAAAAATTTTGAGCAATTATTCGTAGAAGGTTAAGGCATGAGTCTTGATAGTTTAACTTCTAGATTTTGTCTTTAGGATATCTTCTCTTTAACATTTTCTGATGTTATGACAGTTCAGGGAAAATATAAATATCAGAAAGCGCCTGGGAAAATAATACTTTTTTAAGCTTTGATCCATAGATTTTCTTGAACTCTCTCCGAAAAACTCGCTAGCTGCAAACTAGATCAAACTCGTACCCGTTTCCCAGCCCCAGCTTACTATCCGTATCCGTATCCGTATCCGTAACCCCTCTCCACTCCACAGACCCTCCTCGACCACACACACTCACACACCCACCCACAGTCGAAAAAGTTTCTCACATTACATCACGGACCAGCGAGGACGACGACGACTACTAAAAACAACAGCAAGAACAAGGACGACGCTTGCGAGGAACTGGAGCAGAGCTCTAAATGGACAGCCAGCAACATCGTTTAATATTGATGGGCATTGTTTGAGCTCTTTATGATGGGAAAGTGAGGCCTCTGCCAGCGCTATTTTCCTCTCTTTTTTTGCTTTTACTGTGGCTGTTGCTGTAGTTGTTGTACTTCAAGTGAATATTTAATTAAATTGTTTTCTAATAACCACGCGCAACTTTGTTGTAGGGCTGTGCACGCGCCCGCAAGCGGCGAGCGGCGGCAGGACACGCGGCGGCCGTGGCTACCAGGTCGGGCAGCAGCACCAGCACCGGGACACACCTTGTTGTGCCAACAACATTAGCAAAGGCCAAAAAAATAAAAGGGAAAACAAAAAATGGGAGGGAAAACGGAGCAGAGCAGACCAGAGCGGAGCCACCCCTTTGGCTGCGTATCCTGGCTGGCCTATCTGTCCTTTCCGGACGCTTCTAATTTTCCAAATTACGCACCATCAATCATCGCAAGTTGCGGCAGCAGCACCAGCCCTGACGAGCGCCTGTCGATGGTGCTGTCGATGAGGATGATGTTGATGATGACGTTAGAAACTATGCCACATCGGGCATGGGCACGGGCACTCCACTGCCACCCATCACCCACCCAACAGCCAATGGTGGCAATCCCATGGCGCAATCACTTGAAGCAAACGACGTTACGGCAGCCGCAAGAAAAAATTAAATTAAACTTCAAGTGTTCGCAATGTGGTGGTGAGAGCAGGTGCTTTTCCAAGCGGATGCAGCCTGGCCAGCCTGGGAATCTTCTGTTGCTGTTGTTCAGGCTGTTTTCCGTTGTAATTAACGCTAATTGCGTTTGGCCATAAGCCGGACTTTTTGACTTTTCCACGTGTTTTTCGGATTGTCCCAAGGATTTTCCCACCTAATCCCAAAGACACGGCCCAAACTGTATTTTTGTTATGGCTTGACTTCGCGCTACCAAAATATTTGCATTGCATAAATAAGCAAGAGATAATGCTGATCGGAAGTGCATAAGTCCCCAAAGAGTGTTCCCAGAAATGCTGGCCGTTTGCAGCCTGATCTCTGTGGGACTTTAAACTCTTAATGGTTAGCTAACCAATGGAGGGTCCATGTGGTAATTGAGAATGCACTCCATCTAATGAAAATGGTCGTCATGATGGGAGGATGGAGGGTTAGATGAATGGCTCAAGGATTAATATCGCAGTGCAATTAAGAGCTCAATCACAGTGACTTGACTCGGCCCTTGTTTGCCTCTCTCTGATTACATTTATGGAATTATTATTGATGTTCGGCAGTGACCACCACAGAGAGCAGTGTCCAAAACAATTCTACTTCCCACACACCACGGGCCAGGGATTCAGGGATGGTTAGCCCCCATCATCATCATCATCATCATCATTGGCAAGCCCACACCCAATGGCATTTCTAATTTCGTTGAGTAGCCCTGACTACCTCTTCGCTTGGACATTGGACATTGGACATGGGGCCCTGGCCATTTTGATTGAAATGCAGACACAAAATGCTGGCAGGCAGCCATTATATTTAAGCTGGCCCTGATCTATGCCATCGGTATGTGGACACAGTGATTGGTCGATAGAGAGAACAATTAGTGCAATTTAGCATTGGAGGGAATACAAGTAAGTTTGAAGAATAATGGATAGTAATTGTTGGGGCAATTGGACTACAACCCTTCCAAATTCCAGTCAAGTTTAAATATATTATTGTTTTAAGTAATTGCCATATATCGAGATACTCAAATAAATCCAAGCATATTGCAGTTTAACGTGTTTTCAGTATTTCTTTTAAAATTCTCTTATTTTCAGCTTTCATATAACTGCAACAGAGCACTTTCGTTTTCCTTTGGGTACAATATAACGAGGCGTCACTGTATGTGATGTGCATCCCATATCCTCTCTCATACTAATCTGTATTATGTACACAGTTGATTTGCCCTCCCAATCACCCAAACCCCCACAGCATAACCCACACACACACTCGCACATGTTTATGTATAAGTAACGGCACATACAATATGATTTCATTCATATGCAGTGGAACTATACTATGCTCCACTCCGCTCCTGCTCTGTTTTCTCTCTCACTCTTATCATTGATTTGCAATGCCTGAAAATGTTTCTGCCTGATGATGATGGGGTTCGGTTCTGTTTGGTTCTGTCCCCGTCTGCTGCTTTCCCTCGCTGATGTTGTGCTCTTCTGCTCTGCCTAACTGCCAAACATTTCCCAAATGTTCCCAAAATTTGTGTCTGTGTGTGCTGGGTATCTGGGCGTTGGATGTATGTATGCGTGTGTGTTTGCCATCGTTTTTGGAAATATTATATGCTCATACCTCCGTTTTCGAGTAAATTGTGTAAATATTTGCGTTCGTAAGTGGATTGGAGATGGATGAGTCTATCAACAGAGTCAGCCAGCGTCGTTGCCGGCAGCGCCGCTGGCATCGCCATCGCCATTGCCATCATCATATGCGTGTACCGTCATAACCTTAACACAGCTGCCTGATTACAACAGCCATCCTTTTTCTCCTCCACATGCTTCTATATATGGAGGGCCGGTCCCTTTGGTCCACCTTCAATCTATGGCCAATTGGCCAAGAGCCAACTTGGAACTTGTTACATTCGTCTGAGGCCACAAAAAGAACAAAGGTTGGCCAAAGACCTACACATTTTGGGCCAGGTGCAGCCTGTTGCCATGCCTGGGAATACAGTTGGGATTGGGTTGATTTGACAACTGAATTTATTTCACAATTGCATTACAGGCCCAACAATTACACAGCCAACAAACTGATTCACAGACCATATGAAAGGGGTACAAATGCAGGTTAAAATATTTGTCTGTTTTACAGGTCTTATTTTGTGGTTTTCTTTTCGGCATCTTTCTCCGCCTCGCTGGCGCTAGACTCCTCTTCATCTTCATCATCATCCTCATCATCGTCGTCATCATCGTAATCGTCATCAGATTCATCATCATCATCGTCTCCGTAACCGCCACTGGCTCCGCCACCATAGTAGCCAGCGCTGCCACTAGCGCCACCATAGTAGCCGCCATAACCTTCTTCGTCATCACTTCCTCCTTGTTGTTGGCGGCCAAACTTGTGCGAGCGCGTCGACATGCTCAGATCCTTGGTGACGGACGTATCGTAATTGCACTTGGGACAGGGAATTGCCTTGTTCTTGTCGTACTTGAAGCCCTTGCGGCGCACATGATCCTCGCAGTAGCACGTCTTGCAGCGCAGGCACGAGTACTGACCCAAGCGGTTACACGATTGGCACTTGTAGTTCTCAGATTCCAGCACCTGCAAGGGGAAAGTAATTAGTAGGACAGTGGTTAAATGGACTTGCAAGTGGACTTACCTGACAACTGGCTTGATGCTCGAACTGATCATCCTCGCACAGGAAACCATCACAGAAGGAACACTTGAAGATGCGCCCACCGTGCTCCCAAACGCCACGTTCACACTCCAGGCAGACGGCGTTCTGTAGTGGGCACGTGCAGGCATGGCTGGTCAGGCACTTGCGGCCGTGGCACACCCAGGCCTCGCAAAAGTCGCAAATGGCACCCACCATGCCCATGCCGGTGGTGTACACGCCGGGATGCTTCACCACGCAGTCGCCCGTCTTCAGCATGCACTTGATCTTTCCACATTGGGCACAGATCGGCAGCCGCTGAATACTTTGGCAAAAGTAGCAGAACGCCCGTGACTTTTGCTTCTTCTCGCACTTGTCGCAGTCCATCGGCGCATTGCAGGGCACATCGGCCAGCGGAGTTTCGCGGGTGCGAATTTCTTTGAGGCGCAGCTTTTGCTTTTCAGCCTTTTTACGCTGCCCTGTCTTTTTTTTCGGCATTTTTAACAAATTAAATTAAATAAAATTAACAAAAATGCCTAAAAACAAGTGTGACCGCGGAATTAATTATCGATAAAAAATACCGTCAAACCCCCGGAGATATACCGAAATATACCCTTTCGTTTGCAAAAGTATACCGAAAAAGTAGAGTTTCGATACGATAAAATTCTTGAATATACCTGAATAATGGAATTTATTTGACGGATTCAATTCATTAAACCTACTATTATACGCCGATAAGCCGTTTATATACATTGAACTCATATTCGATGTATACATAACCCGAAAGTAATATACCTTAAATGGTCACCCTACTAAAAAAACTCGATGTTATTTCTACTGATCTGGCAGCACCCATTTTGACGCATAGCTGGCTGCTATGACAGTACTTAAGCGGATTGGTGTGAAACTTGATTCTTTCAAATTCAGATTAGCTAGTCAAATTTCCTTTTGTCTCAGTATCTGAGGCAAATTCGAATGTTACAGCAGCATAACCATTTATTAGAATATCGGAATATATCAGCATCAAAATATCAGTATATAGTGGTCTGTGACCATTAAAGTAATGCCTAGAAAAAAGGAAAACAAATATTTCAAATAAAGGCGCGTATTTCTGTTTTCTTTTAAGGGGCGAGAGAATTTCCCTGACGGTTTCGAAATAGGAAAGGATTTCCCTGACCATCATATGAAAAACTCAAATACTAATTTGTAAAATTTGTAAAAGGTCATAAAGTACAGTTCAATTCAAATGAGTATTTATAATACGAAGAATTGGTTCTTTAAATGGATTAAATTATTGTGTAAGTGTTAAAAGTCTTTTCAAGATAGTAATAACAAATGGAGCATCAAAATCGAGCCATCTGATGTTCATTTTTATATTTTTCGGTATATTTTGAAAATGAGATGGTATATTTTGGTACATTTTTAAAATGAGATATATTGCGAAAACTAGGGCTGTCAAATATTTAAAGAATATTATACCGGAAATTTATATTGCTTGGAAAAAATATTTATTTGTATTTTTATTTTAATCGCTACAGCGAAATTGGTTGGTCGCAGAAGATGAGTCCGCATTGACCAGGTACGAATTTTACTAAAAATTTTGAACTCAAAAAAGAGTTGTTTGCTGAACGAACACTAAACAGGATTTAAATGTTTTATTTAAAAAAATATCGATATGTTGATATTTTGATATATATTTGACAACCCAAGCGAAAAGTTTTTCGGTCACACTTTTAAATTTTTTCAACGACGCGAGGGCTGTGCCTGTGAATTTTTGTTCAAATAAATATAAAATTAAAGTATATTGAGCATTAAAAAAGTGAAATGGGTGGCCATAACGATAATCAGAATGGAAACTCCAACGGCCACGATGATGTAAGTAGATCTTTGTTGGAATTATGATTTTTCCAATGCGTGTCTCAGCGGACGCCATTTTGAAAATTACGCATGTGCCTCCAAGTGGAAGAGAGGTTATGTGTGGCTGTGAAAAAATCAATAATTTGCTTTTGTTCATAGGATATCACCGAGCCGGAGCATATGCGTAAACTGTTCATTGGTGGTCTGGACTACCGCACCACCGATGATAACTTGAAGGCGCATTTTGAGAAATGGGGCCAAATTGTCGATGTAGTGGTAATGAAGGATCCACGTACCAAGCGCTCGCGTGGATTTGGCTTCATCACCTATTCGCACTCTTCCATGATTGACGAGGCCCAGAAGGCTCGTCCCCACAAGATTGACGGACGCGTTGTTGAGCCCAAGCGTGCCGTGCCACGCCAAGATATTGACTCTCCGAATGCTGGTGCCACTGTCAAGAAGCTGTTTGTTGGCGCCCTCAAGGACGATCATGATGAGCAGAGTCTGCGCGACTACTTCCAGCACTTTGGCAGCATTGTGGACATCAATATTGTCATGGACAAGGAGACTGGCAAGAAGCGTGGCTTTGCCTTCGTTGAATTCGATGACTACGATCCAGTGGACAAAGTTGTGTGTAAGTTAAAGACATCTCCATAGTGTGTACCCAAGGGTCAGCAAGCCCGAACCATTTATAATGTAAGGTTGTGTTTTAACGTTTTATTAGCTTTCAAACCTGTATTGAGCTACGAGCTCAAGTTTGAAGAATCCAAATTCGTCACTGTCAATGTAACACGTAGGGTCGTTACAACATCATTTTGTTTCATATTCTTCACAGTCCCAGCTCCGCATAGCAATGTTTGATGTGTCTGTGCGGCGTTTCATGACTGTAAAATGAAATTCCAGCTAGTATTATATCATTGTTGCCGGTGCTTTCGTGCATCAGCGATGAAAGAGTATTTGGCACAGTCCCTTAAATATACTATGTATGAATTACACCCTTTGAATCATCAGGACAACCCTTCACAGGTACACAGTACTGACAAACTGTCTGGTTTGATCCCCTCGCCTGAGCAGTTTCTTTTTAAACGCTGTGAGACGAATGATAGCGTCGGCTAAGCTATGTTATGCGAATGTAAACTAAATCACTATTCAGTGTAACACGCAGCCTCGTAACACTCATATAAATCCATCTCCATGTACTTGAAATCAACTAAATACACAGTCCCAGCTCCGCATAGCAATTTTCGATGTGTCTGTGCGGCGTTTCATGACTGTAAAATAAAAACCCAGCCAGTATTATATCATGGTTGCCGGTGCTTGCGTGCATCAGTGATGAAAGAGTACTTGACACAGTCCCTACCTTATTTATCAATTTTTACTAGACTTAGAAATTGAGAACCATCTCGTTTTGACTTACACAGTACTGACAAACCGTCTGGCTTGAAACCCTTTGCCTGAACCGTTTCTTTTTAAACGCTGTGAGATGAATTATAGCGTCGGCTAAGCTATGTTATGCGAATGTAAATCAAATCACTATTCAGTGTAACACGCAGCCTCGTTACACTCATATCAATCCATTTCCAAGTACCTAAACTAAAATATTTACACAGTCCCAGCTCCGCATAGCAATGTTTGATGTGTCTGTGCGGCGTTTCATGACTGTAAAATGAAATCCCAGCCAGTATTATATTATTGTTACTGTTGCTTTTGTGCATCAGCGATGAAAGAGTATTTGGCACAGTCCCTTACATTTAAAATGTATGACTTTTGACCAATTGAAACATCAGAACCACCATTTCCCAGGTACACAGTACTGACAAACTGTCTGGTTTGATCCCCTCGCCTGAGCAGTTTCTTTTTAAACGCTGTGAGACGAATGATAGCGTCGGCTAAGCTATGTTATGCGAATGTAAATTAAATCACTATTCAGTGTAACACGCAGCCTCGTTACAATGACATCTAGTCCCATATTCTTCACAGTCCCAGCTCCGCATAGCAATGATTGATGTGTCTGTGCGGCGTTTCATGACTGTAAAATGAAATCCCAGCCAGTATTATATTATTGTTACTGTTGCTTTTGTGCATCAGCGATGAAAGAGTATTTGGCACAGTCCCTTACATTTAAAATGTATGACTTTTGACCAATTGAAACATCAGAACCACCCATTCCCAGGTACACAGTACTGACAAACTGTCTGGTTTGATCCCCTCGCCTGAGCAGTTTCTTTATAAACGCTGTGAGATGAATGATAGCGTCGGCTAAGCTATGTTATGCGAATGTAAATTAAATCACTATTCAGTGTAACACGCAGCCTCGTTACACTCATATCAATCCATTTCCAAGTACCTAAACTAAAATATTTACACAGTCCCAGCTCCGCATAGCAATGTTTGATGTGTCTGTGCGGCGTTTCATGACTGTAAAATGAAATCCCAGCCAGTATTATATTATTGTTACTGTTGCTTTTGTGCATCAGCGATGAAAGAGTATTTGGCACACTCATTGTCCGTTCTCAAGAGGGAAATCGATTGCCTAATCAATTGCTAATCAAATGTTAATTGGAGTTCACTTTTATTCGACTCTTTTCAGTGCAAAAGCAACATCAGCTGAATGGCAAAATGGTGGACGTGAAGAAGGCCTTGCCCAAGCAGAACGAAATGGGTGGAGGCGGCGGCGGTGGTGGTGGACGCGGCCAGGGTGGTCGTGGCGGTGGAAACCGTGGATCCAACATGGGCGGCGGTGGCGGCAGCTATGGCAATCAGAATGGAGGCGGTAATTGGGTAAGTGCCTGGATGAGATTTACTTTCTAATTGAATTATAAATTGACTGACGTCTGAATATTTTTGCAGAATGGCGGCGGTAATTGGGGAAATAACCGTGGCGGCAATGATAACTGGGGCGGAAACAACAACTTCGGTGGCGGTTATGGCGGTGGCGGCGGCAACAATGGCTGGGGCAACAACATGGGTCCCTGGGACAATGGCAATGGCGGCAGCAACTTTGGTGGCGGTTCCAATTGGGGCAACGGTGGGGGCAACGATTTCGGCGGGTACCAACAGAGCTACAGCGGCGGTCCCCAGCGCGGCGGCAACTTCAACAACAACCGCATGCAGCCCTACCAAGGAGGCAACTTTGGCAACAAAGCAGGTGAGAAAAATCGTACCGAAAGCATCATCTTAAAATGAATAGACTCACGCGAAAGATTAGCACACAGTACCCTGACACCTTACTGTTAGAACATCGATAGAGTTTGGCAGTTAGCTTTAAGAATATTAAAATACTGTGAGATAAACGGACGATGGCTTTCGCTATGTTCGCTACAGTTTTAGTTGTATTTTTGCAGTCCGCCTGGCGGACTTGTTCAGAGATTATCAGTAAAGTAATTAGTGGAGAATGCTTATGTGATCTTATGTGATCTGGGTTTTCTTTTAGGCGGTGGCAACCAAGGCAACTATGGCGGCAACAATCAGGGCTTCAATAGCGGTGGCGGCAACAGCCGCAGATATTGAGGGATAATACCAGACGAGGTGAGACACCATTATCTGTTTAATTAGTTATGGTTTACGAAAGTAAAGTAAAGTGAAGTCGGTCCATTAACAACAACAACTAATCCTATCCATGGCCAATCAATCCATTAACCTTTCGTTTGGTTCTACAAGCGTATATCTGTTCTTTTGTTTTTATCTTTATCAACTTAGCGAATAGGCCTTAAATTATCGCTAATTTTTTTGGTAGTGTTTGTAAAAGCATTTAGGACGGAAAACGCAAACTTGAAAACATTTTGTGTTAAAACCAAGCAAGAAAACCAACCAATTTACATATACAATGAACATTAATTAAGACTACATATATGCTATTTATTTTATTTTTGTAAACGTATTTAGAAAACAAAACCAAAACCAATACCAAATCAGCAATTAAGAATTCTCTTCGTATGCAACCTGTTTTAAATAACGTTTCTCATTTATCGACATTTTATAGGTGATAAATTAGAAGTCGCTCAGTATAAACCCAAAAGTCACAGTCAAGTAAACGATACGCAATTCAATGAGTATGAAGAAGTATGAAGAAGTTTTCCGAGCACCACAAACCATACCAAAACATGACAGAGAAGAGAAGAGAGTAATCAGGATCAGTGCAGAGCAGAGAAGTGGAAAGGAGTGGAAAGGAGAGCAGGAGAAGAGCAGTGCAGACAGACAGAGAAAAGAATAAGATGAGAATGAGAGATCAGTGCAGCAGTGCAGCAGTACAAGTACAGAGCAGAGCAGCCGTGTGTGTGCATCGATCAGAGGGCACAGATTGAATATCAGACAAAGCTTTATTCATAGAGAGTCGAGTCGAGTCGAGTCGCACACACACAGCATGCACACACACAACAAGCAGCAGTACACGTACACAGCAGCTGGCCAGGATTCGATTCAATTCGATTCACTAATGCTTATTGCACTTGATGATTGATTACCCCTTCTATGAGACGCATCAAAAACAATCCAATACCCATAGAAATATATACTTAAAATTCAAACTATTTGTAGCAACAACAACAACAACAACAACAACCAGTATAAGTAACATTGTAAATTAGAGCAAACGCGCGCCAAACGAGCGAACATTTGTATATCCAATCCACACAATTTTTACCATCTTTTTACCACCATCTTTTACCTTGTTACCGACCCCATAAATGCAATCAGCCATGTAAAACTTCAAGGCGGCAGCCGAGAGGCCACACTTTATTTGTACATTTTAGAGTATGTAGCATGCGCGGCCCCCATGCAGCAATTGGGCTGTGGGCGTGGGCGTGGGCTGCCGCCGACAATTTCTGATAATCAGTGCGCCGAAACACACACAAACTTATGAAAATATGTATTACATTTTACGACTTTCTCTAGGCTTAAGTTGTCATAATCTTAAACAAGTAGAGTGTGCGGTGCGGCGGTAATGGCAATGGCAGTGGCAATCCATCCTTCAGCTGCCTGCCTGCCAGCCGCATGCTGCCTTAGCGTTAATTTACGTGTACGATTACGAGTACCAAACATTCAAGTTCTAAGCGAACTGCTGCTGAGCTCTGAACCGAACCGAACCCAACCCTAATCGTGTGGAGGAATCTTAGCTTTCTTGTACGTACATATATAAGTGACGACATGGAACTAACCAATCTCCAATGTTTAGTTTTAATCAAGCAACAATTAAATGTAATCTACCTTTTAGCAATCAGTCTGTATGCAGTTGTCGTCTGAGGTCAGCGCAATTATTATTAACGAAATTTTACACATTAATGTAGCGAAATACAAGATTCGAAAATACATAAGATATATACAGCAAATGAATGATGTAAATTCGACAAAAACAAATTCCAAAAAAAAGAAAAACTTTAAACAAAATAAGAAATCTGTTTAGCTAAAGATTTTGTAGTTTTTGTGTATATTTGAAATATTGTAGCAGAGCAGCAGCGCATCAGCATAGCGAAGAGAGATCTATCTGAGCAGAAGTGTAAGTTGGAGAGTTGGAATGAAGGAGGGATTCAATTCGAGTCGAGGAAGGAGCAAGACAGAAGGCAAGCAGCCAGCAAATTGTTATCGTAGCGTTTGTTGTCGGGCGGGCCATTTAACCACCTCATTTACGCCACTCTTCTTGTTATTCATCAGTCTATCTGGTTTCAATCTTTCGTTCGTTTATCACAATTTCACGCTCTCTCTTCCCCTGTAACATCCATGACATTTACAACTATGTATTATTGTAATTTTTGTTGCAAGTTGGCTGAAAAGTAATGCGAAGCGCTGAAAATGAAAAGACGGCCGTCGCGCTACTAAGCAGCCACGGACCCGGACCATCCACATTTTGCTTGCAATTCGATGGGGGATCCGGCCCATGGGGTAAGGGTAAGTCTCCTCCTGCCAAAACAGCACAGAAGTTGTAATTTTCAGATGGGCTTCTGGGAATGTTCCACGCGCTACCCCAGGCGGCGGACGAAGCTGCACGAATTGCCCTCGGGAGAGGCTGAAGAACATACTCATTTTGTACGTATTTCAATTTTATTTCAATTTATTATTTGACCTTCTTCAATAAAGAAATATTCTGAAAACCAACTTGTGTTAAAATTTATATTTGAATTTAGTTTGAAAATGTTAATGGTGTGTACACACTTAATGCTTCTCTGCGTGTTTACAGTGCTCATACTGACTGTTATCTATTTTGCGTTTAACAGCACGGCGAGTGAGCAAATCAACAGCTGTAAGCTGTAGAATATTTGCTTATAGGATTTGTAAACAAAAATTATTTTTTTTTTAATGATTGCTGTTTCTTAACATGGTCACAGAATAAGGCAAAATTTACTACCCTTGGGAAGAAGGATATCCTCGAAGTGAGGAAAAGTTGGAAATTTCAGGCTCCAATCAATGCAAAAAAAAAATCAGTCTTGGAGATCCATCTCATACATAGAAAACATATGAAGACATTATTAATGTTTAAGAGCAAGTTGAAAACCAAAATTTTAATTAATGAAAATAGGGTATAAAAAGAAGCATAACATACCATACTACCAATCCAATAAAAGGAAGTCATGAACACTAGCCAATATTTTGGAAAATGGATTGATAAATCGGATACAATTTTTGGTTTAGAGCTGAGAATACTAACAAGCTAGTTATATTGAATACAACATTAAAATCGAGCAAAACGATTGAAGCTATACGGTATATTTTAAAAAGGTAAGTGATATTTCGGTATAGTTTTGATGGTGCGGTATATTTTCTAGATAAGTCAGGCAGGCACACTGTTTTTTTGTCTAAACTTAGTTTTATAAATAAGCCAATAAAAATAATTATAATAGTCTTTAAAATAAGACGGTCTTGTAAAGAATTGATTCATCTTTCTGATAAAGTTATATGTTCGGTGGTGACAGTAACATTGTCAGTAACATTGAACCTATCAAAGTCGAGGAATATAATTCCGATGAAAAAAAATAAAAGAATCTCACCAAGAAACCGGCGTAAACCGCAAGAACATAAAAAAGTCAGGGTACAAATTTAAATTTGACCAGAAGTAGGAATCCAGCCATCTCGCAGGGCTATGGAATGTTCTTGTCCACCAAGTGGTTCGTGAGCAAGAGATCTTCCTATGATTCGAGTGAGGGTTACCCCGATACGCCCTCAATTAAAGGAAAACGCCTTCGAGATTGAACGCCTTCAACATCAAAGAGCTATTAGCTGCAACGTCAAAAGCATTCCGATATGGACTCTACTGCCACACGGACTGTTACCTTTGTGTACAACTACAAGGACCATGAAAACAAAGACTGCTTAGCCCAGCTGGACATCAAACTCCCCTTTGACCAGGAGAACCTGGAGGAGTGCCTGACGCAGTTGCTCAACCAAATGGATCCCATGATGCGATATCTGGACGAGAACATTAGTAGGTATTCCACGAAATGCAGGCAGAACTCTTTAAAACTGAGCAATGATTTATGTTGCAGATTTGGAAAGCAAGCTGCAGGAGTTTGTGGACACTGAACACCAAAAGTTCTTGGACGACTACGCTGAAAAGCTGATCACACAGGCGGCCAACGAAGAAATCGATGTGGAGGCAATTGTGCGGAATACAGAGCGGCTGTATAAGGACGAGCTCCTGCAGTTTGCAGATCGTGTGGGCCCAAGGGACGAGGATATATTTGCGCAGAGTTTCCATCGCCTCGTGCACTCCTCGTCGCTCGAAGAAATTCTTAAACGAGAAAGAGCCTATGCCAAAGTAATAGCCGGAATGACGGAGCACATGGACAGCGAGGTGGAGACGCTCAATACTAGCCAGCAGCAGGAGATGGACAGCCAAATCAATCAGCTGGATATAACCACCACCTCTGAGGACATTAACAATCTGCTGGCCCAGCAGTACACCACCCAGAACTTTGTCCGCAAGCGCTACGAGTCGGAGCTGGAGGCTAAAATGGGTCACCAGAAGAACGAGTACCGCGACTGGATCACGAGTCAAGTGAGCCAAATGTTTCAGGTCTCGCCGGTGGCCACGCCGTTGGGCAATCGCTCCTCCATGTTCGTTTCGCAACAGCCATCGATGGAGGAAAGCTTCACCATACATCTGGGCTCCCAGCTGAAGCACATGCACAACATTCGCATTCTCAGTGCCAACGTGACGGAGCTCTGCAGTCCCCTGCATGCCGAGGAGAGTTTAAATGGCCTGAACATGGCCCTGGGCCTCTACTCCAGCTCCCTGTGTGGTGTCGTGGTGCTGACGCCGTCCATTCAGGCAGAGGCCAACAAAAATATCATCAAAAATGCCAACAGGTCGACAGAGTTTCACTTTGAGCAGATGGACGTTCAGCTGGAGAAGATAGAGAAGCAGATCCGTAGCCTCAGCACCACCGATTCGAGCAGCACTCCGAGCACTGCCAGCAGCAACAGCAGTGCCGAGGGTAGCGTCACGCCCTCGCCCACAAAGAAGCATGTGCCCCGACTGAAAACAGGAGATTTCTTTATCACCAAACACTCAAACTTGTCTCAATCCCATGTCATATTCCATCTGATCTCCGACGAGCCCATCAACAGTCCAAGTGAGATCAACTCACGCCACCCGGTGATTTTGGGCCTGAGGAATATCCTAAAGACAGCCAGCAGACACGACATCACCACGCTGACGATTCCGGCTCTGTTGCGCCACGAGATGAGTGAAGACATGACCGTGCAGTGGTGCATCAGGCGGGCGGAGCTGGTCTTCAAGTGCGCCAAAGGATTCATGATTGAGTCAGCGTCCTGGGGCGGTGCAGAGTTAAGGTTTGTGCTTTGTTTTTATCGATTGGCAGATACAGACTCGCATTAATTGGTTATATTTTCGCAGCACTTTGCAATTGTTACTGCCGGATGATATATCGGAGAGCCTGTTCACCACGCTGGCGGGCATGGTGCCCAGCGTTTTTCACGTGGCCAATCCGAAGATACTTGTGGACACCAGCAAGTAGTAGACATTCCTCAAATAACAATTGAACTTATAAAAAAGACTACTCTAATATATTTGTATGAATATACAGTTTATTCAGATTCAGAGTTATATATATATAGATATATATATGTATGTATGTATACGTATATATGCCTCGGTATTCGTCGCCATGCTCAAAAAGTTTACTCGTAAATTTAACACACACTCAGAATTTTTGTGTAAATGTTCCTGTATCAATTTTTGTCAATAATTTATCGCAACCTTTTGTTTTTCCAACTACAACACTACTACTCGTACAATGTATGTATGCATATACTATTTATGTAGTTATATGTTAGGTATATGTATGTAGGTATCATGTGTATATTACTTCCAAATGTAAATGGGTTTATCTTTGGTTTTTTAGACTCCTCTCTCTCTCTGTCTTGCATTTGCTGCCAGTGTGTGTGGTATGTGGTTGTGTTCTGTTCGGTTAAATTTAGTGATTATATATGGGGGTGTTTGCATTGAATAACTCTGTTCTTTAACTTGTAAATATGCATTTTTGAAATATATATATATAATATGTATTTAAATCTAAACAACTGTGTTCTGCGGTATATTATGTATATTTTAAGTTTCTTCGTTAACAATTAATTAGGTTTCCATCCATAATGTTCTCTGTGTGTTTCGCTGTTTAACTTTTGCTTATTATGTTTATTTGGTGTTTATCCAAGTACGTTGTCTGCTGTGTGTGTGTGTCGTATCGCTGCTTTGCAGTAATGGGAGTAGAGGCTCAGAAAATAGTATTCAATCAGTATATATTTCGATAAAGTGTATTTCGTTCGTTCAACCGGCTTAATGGGGTAGGGGAGTTTGGTTTACATAAAATTAGTGACGAGTGTTTTAGGTACAGGAACGGACCGCATTGAGTGTTTTTCTTTTTGCGAGCGAATTTAATGCACATCGTATTACGTCTTATATGTTCGCTTAGGGCGTGGGCTTTAATTGAATTGACATAAACAGCATAAATCATCAGTGTTTAAATGGTACGTATAAATGAATTACATTGCTATAGCCGTTTGCCTTTTTGCCAATAAGTGCGCATTGGAGTAGTATGGCCCCACAATTAAGGCCAGCTCTGATCAATCCAGCATAAATTATATTAAAGTTGAATTATAACTTATTGCTTCTGTTTGTTAATGTTAAAAATACATCCTGGGAACAGTGCTGTGTGTGCTCCAGTATACACATTCTCGTCGTGTTGTGTATGTCGTCTCTATTTAAATTTCGTTAGATTTCTTGCCTACATTGAAGAACAAAGTCTACTACAAGTTGCATGCCAAATGGGGGTTATGATGAAATATCGTATATCTATATATGGATCTTTAGCTTAATACTCGGCTCATGCCTTAGACTACGTTGGTATGGATAGTAAATGTAAATGCCTACATATATTTTAGTTAAATCAAAAGAATACATATTAAAAGTGTACTAAAATTGAAACTATCACAAAAAAACCCAATACTTTATCAAAAGTACGATAAAAATGAAATAAATTATTATGCTTTGAAGGTTGAGTATGCACGTGTGGTACAGGAATTGCTTTTCCTTTTACATTTGACTCTCTTTGCGCCACTGGAAGGTGCCCGATTTGACGCCAATGCTGGAGGAGCCTTGATTGCTGCTGGAGGACAGTATGTTGTTCGTGCGTCGAATTAGCTGGGAAGCGGCATCGAAGCGGCTGCGTATAAGCCGCATTGCCGGATTACTGGACACACCACTGCGCTTGCTCTTGCTGTGTTCGGATAGAAGAAAATATGTTAGTTTGTGTTGCAGTAGCTTCCTTTTTGAATCCCTTGACTCACCCAGAGGAACTGGGCTGGTTTTCCTTGAGATTTCCCAGTATGATGCGCATGTGCGTGTCTCGAGCAAAATGATTATCCGGCAGGGAGGCCTTGGCACCGCCACTGCTCGTGCCGGCTCTGTCATCATCCACAAAAGCATTCAGTCCTGGCAGCTGGCCCGGTGAGCTCAGTTCGCTGCTGGGCGAATGCGGTGGAGTGGCATACAGCGGCGACATGCACTCCATGTCATACATGTCCGCCTCATTGGTCATATTGGAAGCTGTTCGTATTCGTTTGAAGAATGTAATTAGTTTGGCTCTGGCTTGAGGTTTGATTTGCTTACCAAGCTGATGCTCGCTGAGATCGGGCAGCATCTGTGAATGCCGCTGGCCACCACCGCCTCCGCCCCCACTGGACTTGTGGCCCGAGCCAGAGGCATGCTTTGAATTGACCATGAGATTGTTTCGCGAGCTAAGTTTGCTTTGTCGCTGCAATTGCTGTGTGAAGGTAAGCGGCGCTTGCTGCAACGAAAAAAGAAACTCATGACATTCGTACGTCAATTGGATTTCCATGAAGTGGTTTATACTCACATCATTGCTGCTGCCCGTGGATTGACTAGAGATGACGCTCTTGCGCTTGTGCAAACTGCTCGTATCCGATTGCATGGTGTTCTGGTAGAAGTTATTCGAGCTGTGCGTGGAACTGGAGGCATTGAGGACGTGCAGCTGACTGCCATTGTGCACGGTGGCCGTGGTGGCCGCCGAACAGACCGAGGAGGCGGAGGCGTGGGCCGGATAGGGGGCCAGGTTCTGGTGCAGGGGCAATGCCGGCGGCTGGTCCGGGGAGCGCAGCATACTGGCGTGAGCATGGAACTTGGGTTCGTTGGGATTATTAGCATCATCTAGGGAGTAAGGAGGGAGAGTAGGGCAAAGGGAAAGCATTAGTAACAGAGCACAAGAATGCTCCTGCGTTTGGTCTTACTTTTGGTGTAGCTCTCGAAGATCTTCAGGATGCTGGTGCGACTCGATTTGGCCGCCAGCTTGATTGGTGTGCGTCCGCAGTGGTCCGACTTGTATGGATTGGCACCGAACTGCAGCAGAGCGATCACGCACTTCTCGTGTCCCTCCTGGGCAGAGATGCCCAGGGCGGTGGCCCCCTGCTTGCAGGCGTGATCCGCCTGGGCGCCGTAGTAAAGGAGAATGCTCATCACATCGTGGTTGCCCTGCCAGGCGCACGAGTGCAGCGGAGAGCGCGCCTCCAGGTCCATCGAATTGACATCAGCACCGGCCTCGATCAGGGACTTGACCATGTCCGCGTGTCCCTGCCAGGAGGCCACATGGAGCGCGGTGCGTCCCTCGCTGTCCGGAATGTTCACATCCACATTGGTCATGTCCAGCAGGTACTTGACAATCTCCAGCTTATTCTCCAGCGCCAGGATGTACAGCGTGGTGCGCGAGTCCGCATCCTTTGAGTTGACGTCGCAGCAGAACTTGAGCAGAAACTCCACCGTCTCCATGTGTCCCTCGAGGCAGGCCAGCCGGAAGGCGGTCTTCCCATCGTGCGCCTTCTGGTCCACAAAGCTGGAGTGAATGTCCAGCAGGGCCTGTACACAATTCAAGCGTCCCTCCTGGGCAGCCAGATGCAGGGCCGTCTTTCCCTCGTTGTCGCACTCATCGATCTTTGCGCCCGACTCGAGCAGCTGCATGCACACCTCATGGAAGCCCTCGAAGGCGGCATAGTGGAGGGGCGTCCAGCCCGCATTGTCGCGATGCGTCTCGTCGAGGCCACGATCGAGCAACTGCCGCACCGTCTCCACATTCCCTTGGGCGGCACCAATGCTCAGCACTGTGCGGCCTTCAGAGTCCATGCAGTCGATGCCGCATCCCCAGAAAAGCAGCAGCTTCACCACCGTGGCATGCCCCGCCGTGCAGGCGGCCCACAGTGGCGTGCGTCCCATGAAGTCAGCCAGATCCGGATCGGCGGCATTCTCCAGCAGCAGTTCGCACACCTCGGCATTGCCCTCGAAGGAGCTGACCAGCAGCGGCGACATGCCATCGTTGTCCAGCTGATCCGTGTTCGCGCCATGATCCAACAGCGTGGAGATCACTTTGCTGTAGCCAGAGGAGCCGCACAAAGCAGCCACGCACAGGGCACTGCGTCCATCCAGATCCAAGTGGTTGACATTCGCTCCGTTCTCGAGCAGGATCTCCACGATGTCATAGTGACCCATGTAGGAGGCGGCAATCAGCGAAGTGCGACCCTGTCGATCCACAGAGTTAACATCCGCACCCGACTCGATCAGCAGCTTGAGAATGTCTTCGTGTCCGCTCCAGGCTGCGGCCCGCAGGGCAGTGCGTCCCTCTTTGTCCGCGAGATCTATTTTGCAGGCTGGCTGGGAGATCAGCAGACGCACCACATCGCTGTGGCCGCCCCAGGAAGCGGATCTTAAGGGGGTCCAACCATCCCTGTCCGCATGATTCACGTCCACGCGCTTCATTCTGCCAGTGCCATCATTGCAGGGCTGTGAGAAGCTGAGAAGCAGCTTCACCACCTCCAGGTGTCCATTTCTGGCAGCAATATTGAGTGCCGTCTGGCCGTTGTAGTCCTCAATCTCCAGATCTATGGGACTCTTGCACGCATTGAGGGCCCGCTCCAGCAGCTGATGGTTGCCATCGTTGGCCAAGATATGGATCAGGGCCTTGCCCTTGTGCAGCTCGATGTGATGCGAATCGGAGAGCTGGTGCAGCGTGCTGGAAGCGTTGTCGTCCTGGCTCTCGTGCGGCGGCTCGCTGTGCTCCGAGGGGCTGCCCGCTCGCTGTGTCTCCAGCAGGCAGCTCTTCTCGCTGGAGAGCAGCAGGTCGGCCAGCTCAAAGTCAATGTTCTGCGATTTCTCCGATAGCTCGGGCGACATCAGCGAGGACTCGCAGGAGTTCTGCGATTCGGCATTATTGATGCCCGTCTCGATGAGCAGCTTCAGCATCTTGGCATCCGTCGGAAGACTGGGCTTGAAGAAATCGCACAGGAACTGGGCAAAGGGCTCGCTCAGGTCGTTGGCGAGGAACCGCTCCAGCATGGAGCGTGTCTTGGGCAGGAAATTGCCATCGTACTTGAAGTCATGCTCGCACTGGGCGCAGCAGTTCATCTGATTCGTGTAGAAGCAATCGCTGAGGTTGAGGCGCGACTCCAGCAGCATCAGTATGAGATCCATGTCCACGTGGCGGCTGGTCAGGTACTCGCCCGACTTGATCAGATGGTAGGCGAAACGGCGGACCGTATTGGCGCAGAGGGTGTCCGCCACCAGCAGATAGTACATGGAAATCATCACGTGGCCCTCGTTGACATCGCAGATGAACTTCTTGGTGGCAAACTTTACGTCCACGAGCCAATCGGCGAAAGAGTTGTGGAAGATCTTGAGGCGCTGAGCATTCGCATCGTAGGCGAGGATGTTCCGCATCAGCTGGAGGCGCTTCTCGAACTCCTGGCAGTCGATGGTGTAGTTGTGGGTGCGCAGGCAGTTGAACAGAAACAACTTGTCCACGTAGCCGGAGGAGGCCAGCAGTACATTGAGTAGCGGCCGAATCTTCATGTACTGCTTCTTGTTGAAGGACTTCTGGCAAATGTACAAGTACAGGCCGTTGAGGGTGCATGGAATCAGCTTGATCTCCCGGAAGCTAAAGAAGTTATCCTTGATGCCGTGTAGCACCTTCTCCAGGTAGAGGATGCAGCCGTTCGACTTGATGTAGAGCTGATGCAGCGACTCAATGATCTCCTTGGTCAGCATGATGCTGTCCTTGAAGTCCGAGTTCAATCGATTGATGATATACTCCTGCACATCCTTGACCACATGCGACTTGCGCAGATCGTCCAGCGTGATCTTCTTGAAGCCCGTAAACATTCTGGTGATTTGTTTTGTTTGCTTCTTGGTGGTGCACACGAGGAACAGCCACTTGGGGAACAGATGGATGTGATTCGACAGCAGCTCCGCCACATTGCGGCTCTTGTGGATGGCCGCATTGCAGCGTCCCCCCTTCAGGGTGGATATGAGATTGCCCTCGTTGATGTAGTTCTCATCGATCGAGTCGATCAGCAGCAGAAGCGCTGTCTTTGGTGGCGTCAACTCAAGCAGCGGAAAGAGCAGAGCCTTCTTGAAGCACTCATCGGGATTCGTCTCGATGTTGTCCACACTGAGGCACTCGAGTATCTCCGGATTGGAGAGCAACAGCTCGTAGTAGCCATCCGCAATGATAGTGCGACAGCTCTTGGTCTTCGGCAGCGGCGGTGGCAGTGTGTTTGTGTGCTTCCTGGGCTTCTCGGCGAGCGCTGGCGGTGCCTGTCGCTCCTCCTGTTCCCGTTCCTCCTGTTTTCCATTCACTTTGCCATTCTCTGTGAAATCTATGAGAGGTTCTGCGGCATCAGCCTCTGCTTGGGGTTCCGTGTCCAGCTCCTTGCTGGGTGTCAAATCCTTGTCCGCCTCCGGCATGTCCTCCTCTTCGTTGTTGTCTTTCTCTAACGTCTTGTCATCCTCCTTGATGGCCGCCTCGATTTCGCTCTTTTCTTGTTCTGTGCCCAGATCGGCTATGTCCTCGCCGCCACCTTGCTGGATCGCCTGGCCGCCACTGGCACTGCCGCTTCCATTGCTGATGGTCGACAGTTTCGAGGGGGAGAGCACACCGCTGCCCGATCTGCCACGTTTGATGGGAATCTTGGACTTGGTTTTGCTGGGACTGGGACTGGATTTGACAGGCAACTCCTTCAGGCATTTTTCGCTGCCCAAGTCCTTGTCCTGCTCGCCACGCTCCTTGCCTCGCTTGGGCGGATGCGTGCCGTAGCTGTTTGCGCCCAGCTTCTCGTCCTGCTGGTCCTCCGGTTGATCCGGCAAAGGAGCAGGCTCCGATTGCTGGCGCGTCAGACAGGTCTTGGCCGCCTTGTTGATAGTGGAAGTGCGCTGCGATTGGAAGCCAGTGTCCAGTGCCTGGGAGTCGCATTCGCTAGCCCCACGCTTCAGCTCCTCGATGAGCAGCTCCTCGGCATTCTCGCTGAGGCTGATGTTGTTCATGGCCTCGTCCAGCTTGAACTCCTGCTGCTGCGCTTCCTCGCGCAGAAAGGAGAAACCCTCGTCGATGATCCGTTGGCTGTCGTCGCGGCTGATCAGCGAGGCATGGCTGAGCAGCTGCAGGACGATCTTGCGCATGAACAGCGAGAGGCTGTGGCATTCCGGGTTCTGGGACTCGATCAGGTAGCAGGCCAGCAGCTTCCTGTTGAGGATGCCCTTGGTGCCGGAGTTTCCCTTCATGATGGCCTGGCAGATGGATGTCTTGCCGGAGCCATTCGAACCGAGGACCAGGCAGCCATTGTAGCTGGAACTGGAGATGGCCGCCGCCTTGGCCCTTGCCGAAACATAGCTGGAGGAGGCCGCTGCCCCACCCAGCGCACCACCCACTGGCACGGGCTTCTTGCCCGCCGTTCGCTGCTCGAGGCACAGGGCAATCTTCTTCAGCACCCATTCCCGATGGATGTAGACGGTGCTCACGATGCGATTGTTAGACTCCAGGCCGCCGCTGTGCACCAATCCATTGACCTCCTTGTCCGGTGAGATCTTTCGCTGCATCAACGCTTCGAGATTGCCTTCGGTGTCCTCTTTGGCGCCGCCTGCCGCCTCCTGGCCATCCTCCTCTGGCGCAGATCCGCCGCCGTTTGTGTCGCCATTCGAGTGCTGTGCCATCTCCTGGGGGAAGTTCTGCTGCACCAAATTGGCAAAGTGTTCCTCCCTTGCGAGGTTCGAGAAGCTGGCATTGGGACAGTCGCGTCCGCTAATCTCCAGCTTCTTCTGCAGCTGCGTGGTGTCCTTCAGAAAGTTGAGTATTCGTCGATCCTCCAGCTGCTGGTTGGCTGTGCCTGTGCCGCTGCCCAACGGTTGATTGCTGTACTTGGAGCCACCCACCAGGGCGCTGGTTGAGGCACAGATATCCACGCCATCGCCCTCTGCATCATCCTCGTCGGCATCTAGATCTGTCACCTGTAGAGGATTCCCATTGCGGGCACTGGCCAAACGATTCGAGTCGCGATAGTTGGAGAGTTTCGCCTCTGGATTCCCTGCAGCAGCCGCAGCAGCAGCACCCGTGTGGCGACTTCGTTCGCCGCTCTTGTAGCGATCCGACTTTCGTAGTGGTGTGGCATACAGCATCTCCTTGCTACCACCGGAGGAGGCTTTGTTCGCCGGCGCGGAATTGCAGTTGCCTATGGAGTTGGCATTCGGATTGACGATGTTGGAGGACTGCGCGAATTTTTGCTGCTGCTGCTGCTGATGAATTTTCCGCACAGACTCGTTGTACATCGCCTGACAGGGCAGATTTTCATAGATGTCATTGCGCAGATTATCGTTATCCGTGTGCTTAGACATTGCTGCTGTTGGTGCTGTTGCTGGAGCGCTGATTGGAGCTGGAGCTGTAACTGGAGGATGCCTGTAATCCGTTTGCTGTCTGCGTTTGCAGCTGTGCGGGTTCGTTCCCCTTTTTGGCTGTTGTCTGAATTTCCTGCCTTTCACTTAAGCTCCACAAATGACTGCAAATAAAGAGAAGGAGTTAGTAATCTGTTTGTTCATGATTTAAATGCTATGAAAATTCAGTTAAATCGAATAAAAGTCAAATAAAATTTGATACTGCTACTAAGGGTATAGTTTTCTTCAGAAATGCTCCTAATCTTTATCTTTCAGTTATTTTAAATCAAAGAAACGAACTTCAATATGTGTAAACTCTTCAAATCCAGCGGGCAAAGCCCAACTTTTAGTCGCCTTTAGGTTGCTCCAGAGCAAAACCTAAGGACACCTTAACGATCTAGATCCTTAAACTCTCTTTACGATAATCATCTGCCTATTTAGCTTCATTATGCCATTAAGATAACAAAAATTACCTTTAACGTTGGCGTCTATACGGGCTTTTAGTGGGCCATTTACTAGAACTTAAATGGCACTTTCTTTTTGCCATATTTCGCCAGTGTTTCGTTTTTTATTCACTTTTCGTTTTTATGTTTTTCTATTTTTTAGCATCCTGCTAAACAATTGACCTGATTTCTGTACATTTTTAACCCTTTGGTAGCTACCAGGCATAGCCGTGGCTCCTTCTCCCAGCCATTCACCCCATCAACACATGCACACATAGACCCATGCATTCGACTCGTCATCATTTTTTCCTGCGCTTGTGTTTACGCGCAGTATCTTTTGTTCTCGGGTTTTACCATACACACGAGTATATATCTCTAAGCTTACGAAGAGTAGAAGAGTACAAGAGTGAGAGGGAAGAGGGAGTATATGCGGCTTTTATGGGCGTCGTGAAGGAAGAAGACTAGGGTGTCAAAGATGGATGGGGTACGGCCGTATGATGGATGCACCAAGAGAACAGTTTCTTAATTGAAGAATTTCTGAGCAGTGACTGTCCTTTGCAGTTCGGTTAGAACAAGAAAGAGCTGACACTGTTTTTAAAGTAATAACTCCAATCTAAACTCAACCCGTAACTGGAATTACTTAGGTCTATAAACCATTCCTTCATTTCCCACAGTGTAAGTAACTTGCCTCTGTGTAAATAATGTCTTTCATGCCACAAAGTTTTTATTTTAAACTTCAATTTAGTCGTTGAGTCCTCTGTGGAAGCAGTGGATGGGTGGTGTATCCAAGGGATGTGATGTAATGGGACTTTTGTAGGTGGCAACGACCAACGACCGACCAACTACCAACGGCAATGTAACTAATGATACATACATCCCCCCCTTCCTTCCCATGCCTTCCTGCAAGGCACTGCACGGCACTGCACAGCACAGCACTCTCTGGTTGTCCAACTTTCACATAGAAATGGAGCAAATTCAGCACGTTCTGTGCACTTCGACGAGACGGGGACACAAAAAAAGAACTCGGTGGCCATAAAAAATCGTAGCAAGTGAAATGAATGATTTACGTCTGCAACCTGACGACGGACCGGATCCGACCGCAGCGAAAGGGTGATGTGACGTAAATGGGGGAACCATTTGCAGAGCTTCGCGCTCCGCACACAAAAACCCGGGGGACAGAGGTGGGACAGGACTGGGTGGCGGCAGATTACCATAATGTTGGCAAGTCAGCTGTAAAATCCATTGATTGAGCGTGTGACAGCATCCCGGACGGGCATCCTCCATCAGAAGAAAGTCAAATGGAACGTCGCATCGAACAGCCCAGCCTGATCTGGGTGCGACACATCAACATCCTGACCCGCGCCACGTTGTGGCACACGTGTTGTGAGCGCTGCTGCCTCTACCATTTCCCTCGCTGTGGCCGCTTAAACGTAATTATTGGATGGATATGGGATGCACTCCAGTTTGCCCGCCGTCAACGTCACCGTCATTGTCGACGTTTTGCGGTCGGTCCAACAGCTCCCACTACAATAGAGCACGTACACAGGGTTTTGGTTTGCATTGTGGCTGCTCTGGCCACACATTCAAGTATCCTGCAATTTGCACGTTTCTCTCTCAATTTCTCTCTTTTATGGAGCCAAATTGATTTGCGATTGTAATTGAAATGGGAATGGTACACTGCATGGCTCTAATTCTCACTCTTTGGGTAGTTTTAAAGATTTCTCGAGTGGATGAATAGCACAGAAAATTTGCTTGCTAATTATGCAAGTTTGAATGGTTTTAATTTCTGGCAGAAGTGCGTGTCTTAAACTGCAATGCTAATTGCCAATTCCACAGCAGAGCAGCCGTAAGTCGCCTCCTCTAGCTCTCAAAACTATTGCAAGAAAACTTGACAAACTGGCAGACCGTGTAGCTCGCTCCTCTATGAATTTTAAATGGCTCAGCCGATTTTCTTGTAGTTTTGTAAAGTCGAATTGGATCCCCCAACTCCGATGCCGAAACTCTCTCCCTGCAGCTATTATGCTAATTAAACATGTACAGCTAATCACGCATTGTAATTAGCCAGAGAATTGGAAATATTTGCATACGATTCAGCCTTGAGGCATTGAATGGGCATTTGAACAAATTGCATACAAAGATTTAATTAATTGAGGAATTCGATTCACACAACAAGTATCCATATTATTTATAGGAAAATTGCATTAAAAAACCGACAGCAATCCACATGGGGGAAACAGACACAAACAGCCATCTGTGCATCTCTGTGTATATCGGTTTCTGTTTCTGTTTCTGTCTGCCACTGGCAGCTGCATGAACTTGGGCAATATGCGGCGTGGGAATATTTTGCCAAACGCAAGGCCCCCACAGTAAAAGAAAACATGCAAATTTTTCGGCAGGAGAGAGAGTTGAAGCTGTGATTTTTGTGCTGTGCAGGAAAGACCAGACCAGAGTGGCCGGAGAGCCAGAGAACGAGCTGCCCCTGACAGAAACCACACCACAAGTAAAAGGATTTTAGTGGTCCTCGGAAATGGCATGGGGCGGATAGGATGTAATTGAAATGTTGCACCCACAGACGGGGCGTTTACAACTACCATTTTGGAGTGCCTCTTTTCATTTTCGGTTTTGTTTTAATTGTGTACATACATATCTACATATGTATGTGTATACCCTGTATTCGAGCAGTGCAGGAATCACCAGTTTCCGACTGCAATGTAGCCTTGGTCTTGTTTTTGTGTATCCTGCATCTCTGAGGGTACTTTTAAGACCAACGCAGGCACTTTCGGTATGAAATGCTTTTGTAATCCATTGAATAGTTCCTCTAATGTAAGAAGGAATATTTTTACGAGGCCAGAACTACCATTTTCCACGGCACCTCCTCTTCGAATCTCTCTGCTCTGCAGCATTATTTTTTATTGCCAAAAGGATGGCAGACAGGAAGTACTCCATTAATGTGTATTTACATACATATTTTGGTTTCGTTTCGCATTTGACTCTTTGTTGGGGGGATTTTATTTTAAGTTCGCTTGCCCTGTTGATTATGATGGTCTCCATGGGCGTCGCATGGGCGGGCAATGGCTCATGTTTAAGTAATAAGTTTTCCGACTTGTTGACTCGTTCAATTATTCACGCCATAACTTTTCGTAAACAAAATATATTCCATGCATCACAAATAGAGCGCAGACACGGATAAATATATGCATTTTGAGATAGGGTTCCGTTCTGCAGTCGCACTTTCCTGCCATCTATAGATACTGCACATGGCTTTGTGTAGGATTCATCAGGGGGCGACAATTGAGAGAGTAAATAACAAATCAAATATTGCAGCAAATTGTTTGCCATGGGGCAACACACCAGTAAAAGGCAAAGAAAGGTGAAAATCCAGAGAAATTCGCTGAACGTGCAGAAACATGGGAAAAAACAGGAGCCAAAATCAGCTTAGGGGCGACACCCGTGTAAAAAGGCCGAACGAGCACTAAGGAACGCTTCCGTATCGATTTTTAAGCGCTCCTGCTCCCGACTCCCTCAGCTGCCGGCAATGACAAACGAGTGTTCAAAAAAAAGGAGAAAAAAAACGTGGAATCAAGGTAACGATGTGCAAATACCCTCGAGAATATCTTAACAGATAGTAGCTACAAGTACAAGTACAAGTTTTTATTCCTTGAGAGGGATACCTAAAGCACTTAATTTTAAAACGATTCCCAAAACTCCATGTAACCCCCATGCATCAAAGGGTATTGTACATTCAATGGAGAAATCAAAGTAAATGCTCAGCGAGTTCGCCTTTCAGATGCGCTTAATTCTGTAATATAATGCCGCTGGAGGTTGGCAGGCAGCCGCTCCCGAAAGACCCGCGCTAAGGACTCCTCCCCGTTGGTGGCTGTTCGGTCTGGAACCTGCCCAAATCCTGGCATTGTGTTTAGCGCTGCTGTGAATGCTCCTGCGGCAACAGGACCGGGCACCGGATGCGGATTCAATGCGGGCATCCAAAAGGACAATGCCGTGTGCACAGTACCGATGTAGCAGAAATGGGAACAGGATGTGAGGCTGTTGGCAGGATGTGATGGCCGTTGCACCATCGTTGTTGGGTGGCCCCAGGGTGAACGCTTAATTAAACTTACATTTTTCATTGCTACATAAATGCATTTCCAGCACATGAAAATATTAAAATTCTACCAGAGGACGAGTCAGAGCAGGCAAAGGATCACGTATATAAATGCTAAGATTAAGTCTGACACCGCCATCATCATCATCATCATCATCACTCTTGGCAAGGATTTTCGTATAATATTGCATGACTGCCGGGATGACGGCATGCCGACATTGTATCCTTGCCCTCCTTTGCTTGCTTTGGCATGCTTCCCTCAAAACTTCCCGCTTCCTGCTGCACTTTCCATGCATTTTTCAGCACTTAACAGAGAAAAGAGAACGGCACACAATTTTCGGGGCAAAAGAACATCAGAAGTGCCTTAGTGCCGAAAGAGCCTTCTGCCCATGTCATGGGCATGCCAGGCATTCCCTTTCTTATATTCTGCAATTTCGTGCAATTTCCCAAGTTATGATACATTTATTAACTGCAGACAGGGACTCAGCTGTGCACTCAATGATCAAATGGAAAACATTGCTTTTACTTTGGATAAAGCTCTGGAAATACACTAAAGCAAAGTAAGCTATATTGGGGAATGAGCATCTACTGGTAGTGTTCCAGAGAGTTGTCACATAATGTTGGTTTATAATTATAGAATCTCAAAAGGTCGCGCGTCATGCGCCTGTCCGTTGTGGTGCATTTCTGCCTGAAAGCTTGGGCTTGCTGCAGTGTTTGTTCCCCTACTGACTATCTATCATTATATTTATCACTGCACGAAAGGCTATATTTATTTTCAGCTTCAGCAGTTACAGTACAAGTACTCTCATATTATTTATTTGAAAACCTTAGTTTTTCCCGTGAGTCTTTTGCAAATTGCAATCTCACAAACGCAATTCAATAAACATGCAAATTGAATATTTGATACGGAATTGGATTATTCCATATTCTCTGTGTTTATTGAATTGCGTTGCTGATATTCCAATTAATGAAAAGAGTGAGCCGAGGGAACCACTTCCACTGCGTTCTCTTGGCTTATTTTTTATCATCCAGCTGCATTGTATCTCGAAAATAAAGCACTGCCAGCGGCCCCGCCCATCGAGAGACGACTCCCTTCGACCGTCTAACTATGTCAACTGCCATGTTGCCGCTTGTTCTCTCTTGTCTTTGGTGTTGTTTCGTGCGTACGAGCACATATTGACATCGTTTTCTTTTTTTGACAAACACTACAATGACCCCGATATCACCTTTACATCTGCCCTACACCCACACAAACTTGTCTTGTCTTCCTTCCCCCTACTCAACACGCTTTATGGCTCGTATGCCTCCTTCTCGTGTGGCACATGCAGGCACACGCACTTGCCTTTTGGCATTTCCGTTTCCTTCTCGACTGTCATCCTAGGGCTGCCTTCCACTTTCAGCTCTGGCTCTCTCTCCTGTGTCTCCATTTCCCTCTGTCTCTTAGTCTCTCTCTTCATGTTTCTCTCTGTGTTTGTCTTTCAATAACTGCGCGTTTGGCCTCCTTGTTTGGGGAAATGTCAACCGAAGGATGGGAGAACCTCACGACAGAAGCGACGGAAAACACGGAGCAGATGCAGGGAGAATCGTTGTTATATATTTGGGTTATGTTCCATGTTCCATGTGTTTGTTGAGTAACATTTAATCAAATTAATACACACACACACAGCATTCACAGGGGGGGGTATCGTCTGTCCTGAAGGCTGTCTGACATTTTACAACCTTGTCCTTTCATTCGTTTATTGATGAATGAGTGGAAGTGGGAGTGCGAGTGGGCGTGGACATGGGATAAGTGGAAAACGATGGGGCTGACGTTGTCCCTTCAGATGGAAGCATGAATATCAAATGGAATTGTGGCCTCGTTTTCGTTTTGAAGCTTTAATCCATCTCTAATTCCCCGACTATGGAAAAGTGTTTGTGTTCTGACATTTGCTCTCTGAGAAGTGGATATTTGGGGATTCTGTTTCTGAGAATTAGTTCCTTTGGCATTCTGTTTCTGCAAGGTCAATCCCTTTTTCATTCTGTCTCCCAACGGCCAATCCCTTGTCATTTATTCTCTGAATACAGACAAATCCTTCAGCATTCAGTCTCCAAGCAGACGAATATTTTAAAATTCCTTTTCCAAAAGGCGATTCCTGTTGGCATTCATTTTTCAGACCAAACATTCGATTCCTTTTGCCTTTCATTACATTTTCCCGGCAATCTACTTAATTGAACTGAAAACTGTCGAGAAGTCTCTGTTTGTCTGCCTGTCTCGATGGATAGTTGGATGAATGGGCATTTCCGAGTAGCTGTTTCGAATGGAATTAATTTTTCCGAGAGACACAAAAGCCAAGGGTCAGGTATATATCCTTCAGGTCAATTACGAGTAAATGCAGGAGCACGTTGTCGTTCTCGCTGTCTGGAGTCCTAAGCTCCAGGTTTAATTAATGTTCGTAGTGATTACACACACACACACACATAAGCGGAGTGAGGGGATGACTGACTCTATTCTTTCGGAGACGCCACCAAAGTATGCAGTTACAAATGGCTCCCGTTTTGGCTTTGATTTAGCCCTGCTGACGACACGTGCCTCTGCCACATACATACATACATACACAGCAAAGTAAATGAGGAAAATCGCAAAAGAAAAGTGGGCGTGGCTGTGGCTTGTGCGTGCACTTTGGGTCAGCTTATTGCCTCTTAATTGCTGCATTTCCGCTGCCACTCGACGGGGAAATGGACTCCGGACACTGGACACGGTCAAGTGCAATACCCAACCGACTGGCACATCAGCGGAATTCAAGTTGACACTAAGTGTGCTGGCACGTGGATTGTTGGATTAAGTTTAAGTTAAGTAACCAGCAGCCAAGCACAAAGGCAGAGTGACAGCAAAATGGCCAACAGGGATAGGATTCTAAACGAATTAAACTGGTCGAAAATAATGGTGTAATACGAGCACCAACAGTGAGACTAAATTATATCGAGTGTGGGGTTTAAAATGTGATTGAATGGAATGTGTATAAATAATGCTGCATTTAAATTACTTTCTTTTACTGCTCTTGGAACTTCAAATATAATTTTTTCAGCAGATAAGCAATTTTTTTCATTTTTAAATGTATTTCCCGACTATCTTCTCTGGATAATGGTTTTTTCCGCAGCTTAAACTGCAGTTTAAATTGCCTGTCACTTGCATGTGTTGGCAAAGAATACACAAAAGTTTAAAGGAAAATACACACTCGTGCAAATAGAAAAGCAAACCAAAAACTATTCCAATCGTGTACGAGAGAGAGTGAGAGAGAGTATAATTTAATATTAAATATTTGTATCACTCTGTGTGTTTGAAGTGTAATTAGGCAAACAGAAGTTGGGTTAATAAATTCAGAAATTCAGTTCGCCAATTAAGCAATTTAGTCACATGCCGAATGAAGCAAACAATTGCCTCCACTATGGAAATAATCGAATTAGTTTAATTAAATTTGATAATATTATGTGTGTCATTGCATTATGACAGGACACGTATGTACAATTCACCACAGCTTAAAGTGGGGCTAAAAAGCAATATTTGTAGACCCAATTTCGAGGCCCCAACGAAGCATGTAATCATGTGATGGAAATTGGGATGGGCAACCAATTTGTGGCAACGATGTGTTAACCAGCGTCAAGCAGCAGATGCCATCGAAAGTTGTGGGCTAAGGGAACTGTCGTGATGGATGGATGCTAATTCCAGTAGCAGCAGGTGTACATATGTACATACATATTTACATACACTCTCGTCCAATATGAAGATGCTAATCAAATTGAACGAACAACACACCCAAATGAGCAACACATGCCACAAGCTGCACATACCAAATGCTCCACATTGCACTTGGGAAACCATTCTGTTGAAGTTTTCAATCTATGAGGAAAGTTTCGAAGTACAAGAGTAGGAAAGATTACACTGGAAAGCTATCTCTAGTCGATTAGTTGAAAGGAAATGGAAATCTATTAAATATAAAGACAGAGCCCATAATTTTAATTAACTATTAATTATGAATCGTCTGAATAATGGCGTGCATGATAAGAGAGGGACTTCAGACACCTGAACCATCTTCAGAGCTTTCGGATGGCATTGCAAATCTCACTCACTCAGAAAATCCATAAAATTGTTACTCATGATTTGTGTTACTTTACGGCTATTCAACTCTTCCGGAAGTTGGCGCACAGTTTGACCTTGAGAAACACTGTGTGGCACTGCGATAAGAATAACAATAACAAAGAAATGGGCATAAATTACAGACAACGTTCGTCCATTAGCATGCAAATGCAGCGAACGGGCCAGAGCCAGAGGAAGCCGCCACAACCGGAGACCGAGCCACGCCCAAAAACCGCTCAACCCCAGAGCCAGCTGCGGCGGTGCCACAACAGATGATGGCATATGATGTCAGCGATGCCCCACGCACAGCAATAACAACAAAATTACAGAGAGAAACGAAGGTGGCAGTCGAATGGTGTGGCACAAAACTCTGACAACACTCACATTTATCTCTCTCTGCATATTGCATATTTTACTTTATTTATTGTTGCATACATTTAATTTAATGGCAAATTTATAAGGGAACCCAGGGCACGTGTTGCATTTGCATTGGATGTCAGCAAGAACGTTTTCCGCGCGCGCTCAAAGTTTATTTGGTTGCAAATTGAAATTGTGTCAGTGGTGTGGCAGGGCAGTTGAATGATAGTTGGTGGGCATGACCGGGGCAAGTGGTTGGTTGTGTTGTTCTTGATATACATTTCAAACACGAGGCAGAAAGAGCAACCACAAGCGGTCATGACACAGTGGTACAACATTGTATGAAAAGAGTTTTATTTTTGTGGGTGGAGCTGCTCTTTAAATATTAAAAAATATATAATATAAAATTTCAAGAGTTTTTTCTCTGCACTTTTTAGTAGCATCGTTCCTTTACAAAACAATTTTAGACCACTGTTTGGCCTTAGAGTTGTGTGTTATTTTTGTAGGGTTTCCTTTTCCTTATAGTACATCCCATATATTTAAAAGAAATGACAGCCGCGGGAGCCATGCAAATGCCTTCATGCCCCCCACCGCTACAGGGCCCACAAATTGGTCACTTGATACACATTCAAGCAACGGCCGTTCGGCTTTTCAGCTGCAGTTTCTTCCTGGATCTGTTCCGAGTTTCACATGGCTTTGGCTATGGCTTTGGCTTTGGCTCGGACTTTGGCTAATTAATGCGAGTGTGCGGCATGGCAGGCAAATTAAAATGCTGCTTAACCAGCGACACTTGCAGCTGTCTCTTTGGCCGTCATCGTCATCCTATCTTCCACACACGCGACATGTGCCGGTTGGTAAGCCTACACTCCCCATCTTGGCCTCAAACTAAAGTCAAAGACGGGCGACGGAGACAGCGACAGTTGGCGGCTTGGCTTAAACAACTTACGGGTAAAACTTGTGCTGGCCAGAGCACTTTGAATAATGCAAAAGCGAGGTCTCCAATGTGGTGGCTCTCTCTCGGTCTCTGTCTCTGACTCTACCCAAAGCCAAATGTGGGTTAAATGCTTTTTGCGGCTTGTGACCACAGCAGCAGCCGAAGTAGCAGAGCGCCAGGAAGTCGGCTGGCAAACGCACCGCCAGGTCGACTCGAGTGGAGTCCAATGGTTGGATTTTTATCCTTTTAGTCGCTTGTGTATGTCACAAGCAAATTCCCAATTTGCCGCAAAAGTTTTTCATTTCATTTAATTGAAACACTCAACAAATTGCGAATGCAAAACATTCCTCCTCCATGCTGTTCTCTTTTCGAATGAAAAACTATAATAAATTAAAAATAAAGTAAATTAAATGACAATTAAGAGCAGTTGACTCTTTGGCGGAGGAGGAGTGCACTTTGTGGGGGTTTAATGAATGTGGAAAGCTGTGAGCAGTGGGGCATCAGTCTATGGATGATTGCAACGTCAACAGCCAACGAACTGAACTGCTGCCATTCCAACTGCTGAACCTTATCTTTATGGCCTGATATCAGTGCAAACAAAGGAAGTACATAGCACATTACGCATACGCCTCCCTCCCATTGCTGCGTCATATTGTACTCGTATTTGGAATCAATGCCCCCCAGCAATCATCAGACGGCTTTAAATCTGTTTTTTGCCTCTCCAGTGGGGGCCAGTGGGCGATAGCCTGCCGCCGCTCTTGGCTGCAATCAAAATGTTGGTTAAACGAGAAACAAGTTTATGCCATGCCAGCGGGTCGCATGCCACATAGAAGCCAATGGCAACTTGTTTAGTGCTAAAAATTGTTAGTAATTACAACCGAATATCCGCCTACCGCTGCGCCGCCTCCGGGTTACTGTCTGGCGGCCAGTCGTTGACTTAACTATGTCAATTCGATAAGATTTCCCATTTCCACTTCCATTCGCAATTGCAGTTGCATTTCCATCACAAAGCAATATACTCGTGCTCGTGACACTGGACTGACGTTCGTCTCTCTGTCTCTCTCGTCTGTGGACCCGGCACTTTGGCCACTCAATTATGTATGCCGTCACTTTGTTGCCACTCGGTCGCCAGAGGGACAGCGGGCAGAGAACAGGCGGCTGGTCGACTGACTAGATCCTAATTGGCAGCATGCATACTACAATACCAAAAACTTGACAATAGTTCTATATGCGAATATGGTTTATACACTTGCAGTACGATTGGTATATTTTGTACAAATCGAATGTTTTTGCTGCGATTTGCCAGATATTAATGTATTGACAAATAACGATCATAGTAGATTTCATAGGATTTAGTGTGAATTTTTAAAACCAGAATAGAAAGGAAAATACGAAATATGCCAAACTTCTTCCTCCCAGCATGAACATAATAATACCCCTCTAAATGAGGGTATCCGCACACAGCACAGCAAACAGTTAGGTGGACACGCGGCGGCGTATGCGTAATGTGACGGCTGTGCCGTGTGCCTTGGGTGCATGTTAATGCGTTGGCAAACAACATTAACGCTGGGTCCCGGGTCCCGCTTCTCGACATGATCATAGACACCACCACAGAGAGCTCCACAACCACCACCACCACTGGCACTCGCCTCACCGCCTCCGAACCTCTCTGTCAAATTTAATGGCATCGATGATGGGCGCACTGCAGCAATTTGCCAATTTGCGGTACGTTGCATTTAATTCTGTGGCAGTCTGGGCTTCGTGGGTGCTGCAGCGCCTAAATATTGTGCTAATATTGTCGATAATATAATTGAAATTCCACTACGATGCATGTACATGACGAACTCTTGAGGAAATATCAACACCATGGTGGAGAGATAAGGAGTTCTGATTATGAACAAGGGCAAATAGATGGAGGATTAATCAGCAAATAAATAAAAGTATATAAAATAATGAATCAACAAGTGGCATACATACGATAATAAGATTATACGAGTCATAAAAACTTGTTCCCAACTTCCGGATTGGCCCTCAACTTTTCTACCATTGTTCTGTTAAACTTCTTCAACGATCAAAGTAAGCCAATTGTCTGGTCTGGTCTGAACTGGTTCGGCTGTGTGTTGCCGCAAGCAATTAGCCAAAAGTGTTGGCGTCAAGCGACAACATTGTTCCATCCCGTCATTCCGTCCCGTATCTGTCTTTGGAGTTACATATGGGCAAAGCCCCCTACAAAGTCCCCTTCCGAGCACAAAACAAACAATCGACTGGCGCCGTTGGGTTACGTTGTGGGCGTGGCATGCAACTTTTGGTTAGATTTCTGTCACGGTTCATTTGGCTATTTTTTTTCCTAACCGTGCCTCATTTGTCGGGCTTGTTCATGTCTCATTTTGGGGTGAAGGAGGGGACCTTGTGCCGCTGCTAATTAACAGTTGGTCGCAAATCGAAGAGATCTCATAAATTAAAGCGGTATTTTTATGGCCATAATGGCACTCCATGAGGCATGGGTTATATATAGATTATAGGCCTTGTGCCTCCTCATATAAAAAACAAATAGAAAAGAGAGGCAGCCGGCAGACAGGCGGATATGCTAGCCCCGTAAAGTAATGTTTAAACAATTTGAGTTTTTGTTTATTGAAGAATTAGCAGAGTGTGCGAAATGTGCGCGCTTTGTATATGTTCGATTTTTGTTTAAACAAAAAGTTGAATACCATGTCGAGAGCAGAGCCAGCAGAGCGAATCGAAGTACTCTATTAAAGTCCTTCCCATTGCCTTTGTTTCGGGGATTAATTTCAAATTTTAATTGGAAAGAAGTCTGGTTCCAGTTCAGCTTGTAAAATTAACAATAAAAAATGTACAAAATGTTGGACAACTTAATTTAGCGAACAGCAAAGCAAAGCAATTACCAAATGGCAGACATATTTGGGTCAGGCTTCCACAGCTCATGTTGCCACTAGCCCACAGGAAGAGGCAACATTACAATTGTTTGGGAAAACCCAAAGTGGCAGGCTAATGCAGAAGGCCCGAGGAGTGACCGGAAGGAAATGTTGCAACACTCGAAACTTTCCACACACAAACACACTGAGGGCAGGAAAATGTGGCAAAATGTGTGGGGAAGACCCAGATATATTCTGTCATTCTGCATTTTTTAAACGCAATAAAGAGTTGCTTGTGCTCGTAACACCATGAGTCAGCGTCAGGGTTTACATAAGGACTTCACTTTGCTTCTTTTCTACTTTCTCTGCAAAAGTTATGTCGAAGACTCAACAAAGCCGTAAATTAAAGAGCATTTTCTGTCACTTGACATCGCCATTCATTCATTCATTCATTAATCAGGGATCCGGGGCCACGCCCAGCAGACAGCAGACAGCAAACAGAAATTGAGAGCAGCAACAGCATAAAATAAAAGCTAAATGAAAATCCAAGAGATAGCGAGCGTTGGACATGAAGAGATTGCAACTATCCCCCCTCCCAGCTGGGGGACAACTTAGATAAATGGTTTAATGGGTGGCCAGGCGTTTCTCCCCCCTCTGCCTGCGCCACTGCGTGGCACCCACACATGGTGGCACTTTCCATTGCGTAAACTGTCTGTGGATGCGATGCCCATTGGGGCATGGCATGCCATTCGAGGGCTCTGGCATCGATGATAAATGTGTGCTGCACGCGTTGCACAAGAGATTATTGCATTGGGAAATCTCTAGTACAATGAAGTGATGGAAACGGAGCAACGGCAACGTGACACAGAAGAGACACGTTTAGAGTATCAGCAGGTGGCGTATAAGTGGTTATAATCAACTGGTTAGTGACTGGTCACTGGATCCTTAGAGATAGGGGGGAAAATTGAATAGAATCTGCAGTATTCTTGAACAAATGAATCAAAGACTTTGGCCTTGTTATCTTAAACATTTTATGGTTTATTTTTGATTTTTAAATGTACTATTTTACGATTCGTAGGAATTCAAGATGTTTCTTTAACCCAAATCACTCTATGACTAAGCCTGTATTTATATGTACAAATTTAAACGCTAAGATTTTACTCTACTAAAGATTACTTCGTTCTTTCAATTTCTAGGCATTTCTTATCTTTAAATTCCAGTATTTGCCTCCCTTGAATGAATCACATAAATTTCCAAGGCTGCTCCATTTCTATTTCTAGGACCAAGTGGCATGCCACACTGGCCACGACCGCAAAACAAATTAAGCTAATTGCGTAATTTATGAATATTTAGAAAGAGCTTAACAGCAACCTGCTTTCCTCTGTTCCTCCGTACCCCAGGCATGGCATGGGGAGAGGGATTACAAACAAATTCGCTTTCACCTCACGCCTTTTCCGTCAGACACCAAATCCCTGACCTTTGCGGCTGCCTCCTCCCTCCTACTGAGTTAATTACAACACATGATCGTGCCCCAACCCACCCACTGTTCAGCCTCCTCTTTCATGGCACACAAAAACCTCATGGCATTCGCTTCGTTAGCGTAGAGAGGAAGCCCCCATGGAGGCTGTCAAATTTGGGTCATCCACTAAGTGCAAGTGCGAGTGTTATGTAAATTATGGTTGGGGATACTGATGTTGCCTTAAAAAGGGTCTGCTACAACGTCTCTTGCTCCTGCTTCCTCTTAATGTATAGTAGCTGCTGCAGCTGCTGTTGTTGTTTGCATTCATCTTCGCCCAAATGAAAAACTAACTGGAGAACCAACTAAAAAACGTGAAAAACTAACACCGCACCCATTTGACGGATAGACAGACAGGCCGTTAGTTAAACTGAACGGCACTTGCCGGCGGCAGCAACACTACACTTTCCTTCGCTTACAGTTTTTTAGTGCAATTGGATAGGGTATTATGATTTCATGGATTAGTTTGGAATTTCTAAGGCATTCGCAACAGAACAATTTTGATCTAAATCGAAATTCTCACATTACTTTGTGAGAAAAACAATTGAATTTCGTATATTTTATAATAGATTGTGCATTTCGAAAGTGTATTCCAAATATCGACCCAGAGAAATCATTTAGCTCTCTATTTTTATGTGTGCTTTTTCTCTCTCTAGTTTTTAATTTAGACGCTAGAGCACTGCTGTTGGCAGCTGACAAAGACTACACTGAAGACTACACTTTAAGAGAGAAAAGTAAGAGCGACAGACGGAGTTGGGGCTTAGAGGAGATACACAGAGAGAAAGAGAGAGAGAGAGAGCAGAATTGAGACAGTGAGTGTGGGGAAAGTAAATGAAGCAGCAGAAGAAGCAGCAAACCTGATGAAATGCTCACATGGAAAGCCTCTGAAGAAATATAATTCTTATGTTGTTTTGGGGTGCAACCGCAGATTATATCATAACATGGAGCACCAGCACCGGCAACAGAGCTCTCGTCATCGTCCAACCGTAGTCGCTGTGGCTGCCTACTCTCGCATGCCTCATGCCCCATCGGCCATTGACCATGACGGCAGAACGGAGAAGAGAGAAGAACATAGCAGCGCCAAAGCGGAATGCAAATAAAGTACAATAGAAAAAGGAGCTGCGTAAAAGTGTGCTTATATTCGTAAGTACATATTTATGTATGCAAGTGTGTGTGTGCCTATACATCCATATGTATAGCACTGGCAAAAAACACTTTCCCCCTCGTCTGCCCCCTTTGAGTAACATGCGTTCCCATGCTACCCCACCCCATTACCAATGACAGCTCCGTGAAGAGAACAGGAGGAGCAGGCGCGATGTGCACACCACAAGTCAACAATCTCATAATCATCTAAATTACAGACAGCAAGCGCGCTAAAATGGATGTTACGAACGTAATATACCCATTCCTTTAATGAAAAGACGGACATGCTAAGCACATGCCTAAAACTGGTGGATCCTACTAATACTACTTCGTAATAATTCGTAAGCGGATTTAAGAAAAACATGGTTTTTGTAGTCTTTAAATATCATTAAGACCAAAGTCCAAAAATTATGAATACTTTCTGGCTCTTATTTTGCATTCATTACAGACAAGGGAATATTTGTGAAATTATTACTCCCGTGTTTATCACAGAAATACGCAAAGCTTTGTTTACGAGGAATTCATGTGAAGAGATCGAGTTGTTTGTTCGTTATAAGAATTAATACTTGGACACAAGCTTTCTTTCACCAATGAAATATACACATTTTCTTCAATGTTTCACTTCTTATAGAAGCAAAAATCTATAAAATAAAAATAGCCAAGGGAGCTTTAAAGACAGGGCCTCGTTTCGCAATCGTTTTCCTTAATTAACTTCGGCTGCGTGACTTCATTGAGGCCTAAAAGGCCCCACAAGAATCGATAAAATCCGATTGGTTGATTGCAAGTTGCAACAATTTACACGCCACCAAAACGCAATAATCAAATTTATCTTGATTCTAGAGCAGAGGCCAAAAGGGCAAATTGAGTGAGGTTATGGGTGTGTGGTGGCATTCGCCGGGTGTGTCCCATGTGAGGGCGTCGTCGTCATAATCATGATTATCATGATCGTCCAAAAGACAAAAGACAGGAAACTGCCGGCCGGTTTACAATTGCTGGTTGACCCATTTCCAGATCGGAAAGTGAACGGAGGAGATCTAACCAAAAACAAACTCTTTTTGGCCATTGCAATGAATTCATTATTTCCACTGACATGTGGTAGGGCTCGGGCACGCTCTCTCTTCCCCTGGGGTGCGTCCAACCGTTCTGCTAAAAATAACACAAAAAACAACGAACCCACTTGACGGCTCTGGTGCTGTCCCACCAAAAAGAAATCTCTCTCTCTCCCTCTCCATTCTTCTATTTCTCTGCGAACAGCAGGGCCTTTGAACTATTTGTCATGGAGGTTTTTTTCTACACTTTTTTTGTTTTTGTCGCTGGTTGCAGTGGCCACAAAAATAGCCAGCGCCGCACACACACACAAATCTCATTTTGGGGAGTTGCCCCGCACGCCGAGTGCTCCATTTGCAGCATAGAAAAAAGCAACGTTAAAGGAGAGGCACCACCAATTAGTAAGAGTCGTATTACAGATACCCTAGGAATGCAACACATACTCATTGCACTCATGGAGAATACTTTTTTTTTGGTTACAGAAATCGTAGAAAGATAGATAGGCATCAGAAAAAGACTTGAAAAACTTAAACATATTTAATTTAAATTATTTTTTTAATTTATCGACACGAATGTTCCCGAATATTTCCTTTCTGGACAGGAATTCCACCCAAGCGGTACTTTTTTTTAAATTTTTCTTGGTTTATTTGTCGCTGGTTGCAATGGCCACAGAAATAGCCAGCGCACAAATATATTTTGTGGAAAGTAAAATAACGTTAAATCAGAGCCTGAACAATGCCGAGAGTCGTGCCACAGATACTCTATAAACAACTACACTACATATATGAAGTTAAAGGAAATGCATTGGAATTTCTAATTCTTTAATGTCCATTTCTTAACAATTTTCTTTCATCGGTAAAAAGAGAACATTGCAAATTGTTCGCTCAATAAAAGATATACAAGAACGAAAACCGAAAAACGTAAGTATTTTTAGGAGTCCCTGGGGCACCAGTCCCTGGACTGCGATCAAACGATTGCCTGGAAAAGTTCCAAAAAACGTTTTGTGTCGTAAAGGAGAGAAATATTTAATGCGGTCACTGGCTTTTTAACATGCCGAAAACTATTTTCAAATATGTCTATCCCATTTCGTTGCATATTCGTTTCCCATATTCATTTCGCTTTTTGGTCAGCATTCATTTCGGATGTTTTTTCTCTCTTTTGTTTGTTATTTTTATCGCCGGCTAGAGTGGAGTGTGCCCAGTTCTCTCATTGTGGAGCATCCTTCAGCAGCGTTTCTTATGTAAATTTTCTGTCGATTTTGGCTCTGTGTTTGCCATGGAGATGATGATGCTGATGACGATGATGATTATGTTGTTGGCTTTGGAGTACACACTCCTCGACGGGACGGCCTGGGGCTCCGCTGGAAACTAATAAAACGTCAAAGCAATTTTGACAACATGCAACTTGAAGATCTGTAAAAAAAATGTACCATCTTGAGTTGTAGAGCCGCCGCCTGCTTGCTCTGTCGGTTCGTCCCTCGTCCTCTAACGCAAAAGTTTGTCTGCAAGTTTTTTCCATCCTCCCAACTATTTTCTTTGGCAATGCTTTCATTTTGGCCAGGCCATATTTCTTTTCCTTGGGAAAGAGGAAAGAAAGAGATGTAAAAGGGCGGTCCTATGGTAGGGGGCGGCAACGGGCAATGTCTGGTCAGAGTTTAAGCCTGGCTTAAACCTATCCAACTGGCATATCAGCCATAAAACTAGACATTAAAACCGTGTGAAAATTGCCAACTCAAGTGTTAAGCTGCGAGAAAGAAAGATGGAAAATCAGACAGAGAAAGAGGAGCTACAAAATGGAAAGCGAGAGGGTAGAATTACAAGTGTTTATAAGAGTCATTTCATGAATTCCTGCATATGTATAAAAAAGACGAGTGGCAAGAAATGTCTTTGTGCCTCAAAATTTCGGTAGAAAGTTTAGTTCTTGGCTCTTCATGAGCCTTTGTGAATTGTGACATGTATTTATTGGCAATTTTCAGATGCTTTGTTGTTATAAATTTATAAAACTTCATATTAATCTCTTGATCGATATGCATGATATGATTTTGCAGAATTTTCCTCGTGTAAACAGACTAATAGAAGCGTAAAACGTAGAGTGAAAGAGCAGTGTTGGAGCGAGTGACACTGCGACTCTATGCCAGAGTTGAGTAGGTGTTTTGGGTGATAAGCAGCGCCTCTGTGTTTATAGAGTTGTCAAGTACTCATAAAATATGTTGTCTACCTGTTTAGGCGGCGTTCCGACACGCCCATTTCTGTCAAACATGGGTTAAGTGCGGTGTCATTAGACACCAGACCCAGACTCGTGCACCCACACTCCGGGACACACTCGAAAATTCAAGTGAAGTTGGAATCACCTCCGAGAGTGGTACATGCCGCTACAATCGGTTTCAAGGTTGTGCGACAGACGACAATCGTTTTATGGCCTGCCCTAAGCGCCATTTCAGCACTTCTCACCGTCCTCATCATTCCATTCCTTCACAATTTCCCATAATTCCAGGATGACGCAGCCTTGCAGCCATGTGTCCCTGGCGCTGGGCTTGTTTGCGTGTATCTGGCACATTAAATGGCTGCTGCCCCTGCTGCTGTTAATAAAATTATGAAATGTATTTGATGTGACACCCACACCCCTCACAAAAATGATTCCCAAAATATTATCTTTTGCCCTTATTTTTTTCTGCGGCCACTTGCAAATTTGTGTCTCAATTCAATTATTTTTTGGGGTTCCGTTGGAAGGTTGAGTATTCGGTAAGTGCCTCGCCCCAAAGTGGCAGCACCGGTAGGCATTTCTGGCCGCAGGACCAGGACACAGAACCTGCTGTGTTGTTAAATTTTAATACTGCGGTTTATGTGCGATATCTTGGGGGGCTGGGTTGGGTAAATGAAATTTTAATTGCCATGCGGTTCACTTAAATTGCCAGTGAGTGAGTATTCCTTTTACTCTGTTGTAAATTCTGGAAAGTACAACACGAAAATTCAACCGAAACTTGTGCCAAATGCTTGACAAAAGTGCAACGAACCGTGACTGAAGTCAGGCACAGAAAAAAATGTGCTGGAAAAATTGCAGCAACCGCGCAACAAATTATGAAAAATACCCGTACACTTCGCGTACCATCGTGTGGCAAACAGAGAAGCAATATGCGCCTCGGTCTGGACCGCAAATGCAAATTTATGAAAAGACCAAAGCAGCGAGAATTAGGACCAGGGGCCAACATCAGCTGTCGGCAGTGCTCTTGAGCTTGAAAAAAATGGGAATGCAGACACAGAGGGAAAGGAATAGACACTGAATGGAAACGGAGCTGGTGCTGGTGCTGTATCTGTATCTGGAGCGGGGAGTCGGAGTCAAGGTGGGTACTGCCGCGTCAGACAGTCAGACGGTAGCGGGGGGCACTGGAAACCGGCTGATGGACAGACAGACACAAACGGTTGAGTAGAGCCCCCGGTTAAGTACGAGTAGTAGTGTGTCTGGCTCTGGGTCTAACAATTACGTGAATAGCGCAAAATGTCGAAAAATGTAACAAGCGAACCCGTTAAAACACACAGAATGCCATCACAATTTATGGCAGAAGAGAGTCATCATCAGAATCTTTGTCATAACATTGGAGATACACTCCAGCAGTTTCAGGGTAATATTTCTGCACTCATTGTGTTGGATTTTAATGAAAGTATCTACAAAGTGAGATGCTCAGAAAAAGAGTCCAATGGGATGCGCAAAGTAGTTTTCTTTGAGGCAAAAGTAAGGCAGAAATAGTCTTTGAAATTGATAATAAAAGTACACAAACAATTTTTTTTTATTTAACTGGAAAGTTAAAAAGAAATATAAATTTTTCTTTGAGATCATTTTATAAACAACAAGCACTATTCTATACATATTTTATCGTCTTACCATCTTCATCGCCTTAGCTTACCGCATGACGAAAGGGCAGACATTTATCCTTTTGTTTTACTTTTCTACATGGATCCCGAATTTATGCAAATATGCAAGCATTTCGTATCTTTTATCCTCCCTTCTAAATAAGTGCCTTCTCTTGGGTTTGAAAAAGGGTATAAAGTCTTCATCAAAGACTGCTGCTCTTGCTATATTTTCTCTTTTGGATTTCCCCATCTGATTCATTGCGAGTTCTAGTGAAACGTTAGTGAGGATTGTTTTCGCTGTTTGTTGTTGTTGATAGCAACCAGAATTGTGGCAGACGATGCGTCTCGTCTGCCGACTGTTGCCTTTTGGCGCTTGCCACTGCCACAGCTATTCCTCTCGCCCTTCCCCCTCTCTTTCTCTCTGATTAACTCATTCATACATTCAGGCTTTTCCTGAAAAAAATAGAGTGTGGGCACCGTTGGGGCATTGTTGAAGGGTCCTGCTGCTTCTACTCTTGCTCTCCTCAGCAGCCCTTTATTATGATTATTTTTCATTTCAAAAAGTTGGCGGCTCAGAAAAAACGGCCGCAATCCAGAGGAGAACTTTGTTGTAGTTGGCTGAAAATATTTAAAGTGCGGCCGACTCACACAGACACACATCCACCCACATGTTTAAGCACATACGCTCTCATACATATTCATGAATTGCCTCTGCAATTGGTGAGTAGTATACGGTGTACCCGTGTACATGGGGTAGTATGAGTTTCAGAAAATGTTAGAAAAAGCAAGGAAGGAAGTCAGGCACTGAGACGATAGACGACAAAAATCAAATTTAAAATTTAGTCACAATTTTCAGAATAAATCTCAGACTACATTTTTCAACAACTTAAAATGGGAGAAAAAGAGACAAAGCATAAAGCATCATCGTTGTCTCATCACCAGGGTATCTCTACATTCGAATCCCAAGGAAAGACGTGCTTTCCTTTTTATGCCGTTTGTTGTTGCTTGTTCTTTAGCTCTTTTAACTTTTGAGCAGCGGCCGCAGCAAGCGCAGCAGCAGCAGATGCGGAGGCAGCAGCCGGCATGCCGGTTTTTCTTTCAGCTGCAACTTTAATTGGAGATCGCCGAATGCAGCCGCCGCTGCCACTGGCTGGCGTTGGCAAACGTGTTTATACATTTTTTTTTTTGGCAAATTTGGCATTCGTTTCCTACACGACTTTTAAGCGAGGGAGGTCAAACTGTCGTTTTGTTAGGTGTCGTACTAACTGTTTTAACTTACCTCTGGTGCAATCAGTTCATGGCGACAGCGAAGGCGACCTCGGATTATCAGTGGGCTGATGAGGAGCGGGTGGTGGCTGCTGCTCCTGTTGTTTTCGTTGTTGTTGCTGCCACCGCTTAAGAGGACATCCCCCTTTTTGACTAAGTTGCACAAAAGTCACCCGCTTGTGGCAAAAGCGAAAGAAATTAAACGATAATTTGTTGTAAGGGGCGCCCTCACACACACACGCACACAAAGACGAAACACTCTCGCACACCACACCGCGACAGGCGAGCGAGCGAGCGAGCAAACACAGCACACACTCCCTCTTTTTCTCTCGTTTTGTTTGTTCTGCTTTTGCTTTGCTTTTACTCTGCGTTGCACTCGCCGCAACGTTGCAACATCATCCACATATTACACTTGTGATGTTGCTGTTGGATTTCTTATATCGAATGCACTTTCGCTGCAGTTTTTGTTGTTGTTGTAATCCTCTTGTAGCAGTTGCGGCTTCGCTTCCCCTCCCACCAACGACTCTTATTATTCTCCTTTTTCAGCTGCTACCACTGCTTTGACGACTTCTTTTTTCATTTGCTTCACACAGCCATCCTGCGTGGGCAAAGGATATTTTTCTTTCTTTGCTTTGCCTTGGCGTGGCTTGGCGTCGCGCTGTCGCCGCCTGGTTTGTGTTGTACGTTTAAAATCTCGCACATTTAATTACAGACTCGACAATGGCACACGGAGCACGACCACGACATTTGAAAGCACAATTGTTTCGACAATTTTGCTACATTTTTAATTTAAAATTTTTGCGAGACGCGACCCGTTCATTTCGATTTTTTTTTTTGTTTTGGTATTTAATCGCTACAGCCAATTGGGGATGGTCGCACGACGATAAGTCCGCATTGACCAGATACTCAGTGATGTCAATTCAGCTCTTATTCAACTAGAAATAGCGGTTTTCAAATAAGGTGTAAAGAGTGCAAAAATATACAATTTACATTTAAAAATTATACTATATTCTATATTCCTCGATTTTTATGTTTTATTTGTTATTACTAGCTTGCGAAGACCTTTGAAACTAAAACAATAATTTAATACGATTCAAGAATCAATTTGGCTTATTATAAATATTCATTTTTATTGTATACCTTATAACCTTATATTTTACAAATGTGTATTTGAATTTGTAATTCAAATAACCCCCTCTGGAAGCTAGAGAGTTTTTTCTTCAGTATGTAAATGTGTGTAAATTATTAAAAGCGACACATGTGTGTATGTATATTAACTGATAACATTGAAAATTATTTAAGAATAGACCGGAACACCTGTGAATAAAAGGTCAGGTAAATCCTCTCCTGTGTCTAAACGATCAGTGAAGATAACTGTTTACAAATATTTGATTAATTATTTTAATATAAAACATTCGATATTTACTGTATCAACGTCAAATCTGTATGTAGAAGTCGAGATTTGACAATCGTTTCGGATATGGCGGGTAATATCTTTCTAGCCGAGACTGCAACCGATAAAAAGTGACGAAATCTCCCATCTCAAATTATGTTAGGAGAGTGTGACCATTTATAGCATGTAAGAAATACTGAAAATACCAAAGACAGTTTAAGAAAATGGGCGCGAAGGTTTGAGTTTGTGTAAACATGTGAAACCGAAGAAACAAATTAAACTCTTCCCAAAACGTACAACCGTCGCTTAGTTGAGTTCCCAGGCCAGGTAGGCTAATACAAAATAAAGAAATCACACTAAAGTGTCACACCTGGACAAGTCGATGACCCGAATATACGGAACTATTACTAAACAAAAGCAAAGCTTACTTTGACACTCTTCATCAGCGGGCCATGCGCCATTCACAAGTCGTGTTATCCATCGGAAACTTGTCATATTGAATGAAGCTACACATCTAGCTTGGAGCTTTCAAATAAAATTAGGTCTCAGCAATGTGCTAACTGTAAGTCAATTCAATATATAATTCAATTGGTATAACGAAGGGAATCGTACGAGTAAGAGATAATTATTTTCTTTAATCGAGCAGCTCATCAATCAATCATTGTAGGTTGGCAGTGGGTCCGACAAGTTCATTAGAAATAACAGTGCAAGGTTTATGAATAAGATGCTCTTCTGCAGAATAACCACCAGTCAGCAGGCATCAGGCAGCAGGCAGCAGGCAGCGGGCTCGGCTCTGATTGATAACTTTTACCCATCGCGATATCAATAATGACGCGTGGGCGGGGTGTGGGTTGATAAGACCATTGATGAGTATTTAATTTCGTGTGTTAATTGCTAATATGTACTCAATTAAGTTGTGAGTTGAGAGATTCAAGAAATCGGGAGCCCCAAGATATCAAGCAGGTGAAGCAGAGTCTAAGAGTCAAAGGTATGGGTATGGGTATGGGTTGCCAACAGAGATACATAAATATGAATGTACTTCAGTACATACTCGAGAACACACGACTCGCACGCTCCGTCTATCAGTAAATGTGTTAAAGTTAAACGTTTTAGAATGGCAGGGGTGTAGAATATTTAGTAGGCCATCGAGTTTCTTGCACTGCACAACATGGGCCCTCCGTCCCTCCGTCCAATACACAAATGGATCGTATTCTGTTGTCTGTTTGTGATTTGTGTTGTGTTTTTGCCACAACAGCGTACCAACGATGCGCCATCACCGAAATTTAAAGCTCTTCTACCGGTGACAACGACCCTGGATGACTCCGAAGATCCAAATGATTCGTTTCCGTATTCCAGCATTCGAGTCCAGGATGCGACTGCGTTGCCTTTGTACTTTGTGGAGAGTTCCCAGTGCAAGATCCCATATGTGGATCCCTTTGGGGCAGACACAGTGGCCGTGTACAAGCGAATGGTGTACGAGCCGTGCTCCAACGACACCGCCCTCGTCACACCCATCTACGATGTGGGCAGGCAGCGCTATGTGCTGCACATCAATGAGACTTTGGCCACCCGTCTGCTACAATCGCGTGAGATTGAGTACAATTGCTACTACCAGGAGATAAAACGCAGTCCGTCCGATGGCTATGACAGGTACAGCAAGTGCATGGATATTTAATTTGCCTTGGAATTCACTTAGTCTTGTCTTTAGCGTGGATCGCAAGTACTTCTCCCAGGACTATGTGGTTCCGCTGCATGTTGAGGCGCTGATATTGGGCTGCCATCGGATAGACAACACGTCGCACATCCTCCAGAGCGATGCCTACACGCTCGTCCAGTTCAAAGCCCCACAGCCAGGACTCTCCCTGGAGCCATCGAAGCGAAAGCCGTCCTTGCTCATGTTCGGCATTGACAGTCTCTCGAGAATCAATCTGAGGCGCACCATGCCAAAAGTCTACAAATTTCTCACAGGCAGGGGCTGGTACGAGCTTCAGGGATACAACAAGGTGAGTTATTAAGGATCCAGAGAACAAAAAACATTAACTAATTGGCTCTACCCTTGCCCAGATTGGCGACAACACATTTCCCAATCTGATGGCTATTCTGGCCGGCTACAGTCCAGAGTCTGCCAAGGAGCAAGTCTGCGATTGGAAGACTAATGGCTGCCTGGATGAGACTCCCTTTATCTGGAAGTATTTCAAGAACGCCAGCTACCTGACGGCATATGCCGAGGACGAGTCTGGCATAAACACTTTTAACTACGTAAAGCCTGGCTTCAACGAGCAGCCGACAGACTACTACCTCAGGCCTCTGCAGAAGGCAGCCGAGTCGGATCTGGACACCTGGAAGTGTGCCGATTGCTCGATGAGATATTGCATTGGTCGCCGGGAGACGAGCAGCTATGCCTACGATCTGTGCAAGGAGTTTGCCAGGCGATATGTGGTCGAGCAACCCATTTGGGGCCTGTTCTGGTCGAACAGCTTCAGCCATGATGACTACCGAATGCCATCGAAGATGGAGGACTACGTCCTGCAGTACATGCTGGACCTCAAATCAGACGGCGTTCTCGAGCAGAGCATTGTGATATTTCTCTCCGATCACGGTTCTCGCTACGGGGAAATAATGTACTTTGAAAGTGGCTTCCTGGAGTCGCGTCTTCCCTCGATGTTCATCTACCTGCCGCCCTGGTTCCGGGCCCAATATCCGGAGTATGCACGTGCCCTAGAACTGAATCAGCATCGGCTGACCTCCAACTATGATCTGCACAACACCCTGAAGCACATCATCGAGCTGGGCAGCCCCGATGGTCACCCGCTGCCCAAGTCCTACGATTGCCCCAAGTGCCACTCGGTGTTCTATCCAATGGATGAACAGCGGACATGCGAGGATGCTGGCATACCGGAGCACTATTGCACCTGTGTGCCCTACAAGCGACTCTCCGGCGACTGGCCACGTCGCATAGCTCCGCGGGTCATTGAACGTATCAACGAATACCTGAGCGGCAGAAATCTCAGTTCCATTTGTGCCAATCTATCACTTTCCTATATACACGAAACGGAAATTAGGGTCGCACTCGATCAGAACTTCCACGATTTACAGTCCACTTCGGACACTGCCGTATATCGCACAATGTTTAAGGTGAAACAAAACAGTGCCGACTTCCGAGCCACAGTTGTCTTTAACAACATTACAGAAGCTGTGGACGTTAATGTGACATCTATCAGTCGTCTCGATTCCTATGAAAACGATGCAACCTGCATTGCCGATAAAACAGACAAATTGTATTGCATTTGTCTGAGCAATCTCAAAGAGTAGCCCAGAGTTCCATAAGTACAATGCCCGTGGTTGTCTTTCGGGGCGCTAAGAATAGGTTCAATTAACTAATTGAAAATTGCAATTTAACTCAAGTTATTATGACTGGATCGACCGGAACCGACGTACAACATACAGACATACAAACATATCTTGTTCATGATTCTGATGAAACGTCTTGACGAACCATGGACTTTCTAGACAAAACAAACTGAAACTTAATTGACATTAAATAATGGAATCGGAAAAACATTTATTAGAGTTTAACAAATTCCCATCAAACGTGGCAGATTAGTGATGATAAAATGATGAATGCGATCCATATCGCAGCAGAATGTGTAACCATGTTCCCCCGTCACATTCAGACGAAAATCGCTTGGGCATCGGACAGGGATACAGGGAGTGGCGTCGTTCGCACGTTGGCCCATCCGTTGTTGTAGGTCAGGAAAACAAAGTGTGCGCCTGATATGTGGCTCACAATTTTGTACATCCATTTGGGAATAGGATTCCTGTTGGGGGCCAATAGGGAAATATCTTTCCAATTCCCTCTGGTATCGCTCAGCTGGAGCACATGCAGTGCACCGGTGCAGACTTTTAGAACATCGAATGTTCCGTATGTAAGCTGTCGACGCACCCAGTTCTCAATGATTTTCCAGTTACCGTTATTAATCGTCAATATTGCTGGTCAATCGAATATCTTTTACAAAAACAAAGTCACCAACGGGCGCCAAATGGCCGCGAGCAAAGATCAACTCATTTTGTGGCATATACGTTTGCTGGGTGCCAAAGATATCCATGAACCTCTTATAGATAATTTTGTTATGAAAGCTGACGGCATCTGCGGCGGGCAATATGCGGTCAGAGGAAAAACCTTGATTCGGACGAGGCACGACTAGATGGGAAGAGCACAGCAAATTCATTATAAATAACACTACTCGAGACGATCCTTGGTTCCGTGAATGGAAAAATGCGCCGTCATAGTATCTACGTCGTAACAGCTTCTGTAGACCTCAAAAAAATCCGACGGATGCTGGGAATTGTAGCCTACACGGTACATTTTGTGGGGGCAACTGGGATCGGGGATCTCTTCCACAACTGCTTTCAGTGGGTTGGGGCATAGGGTGGTGGGTAGAACTGGCCGAAAGATTCCGTTTGGCTGGCAAATGGAAACTTTGTTCATTTTGCCAGTGCTGAGCCAATACACACGTGTATACGGTGCAACCACATCCGTACGCAGGGGGTAGTATACGTGATTCTCACAATAGACGAAAACCCATTTGGTGTCCGTATTAGTCAGGCTCAACGCGCAATCACCCAGAACAGTTTCGACATCTATAAAGGCACCGAAAATGGATCAAGATCCCATTAAATATGATTACGAAACGTTGAAGCTTACAGAGCAATAGACTTAGAATAAGGAGAGACAGACACCGTCGTCGGTTCATATTTTAAGTTTGAGCACCGAAATGAAACTAATAATCGCTTAAAAAATAAGATTTGTGTTATCAGCGGATCTTATAATAGTACACTGCGTGAAAAAGATCAACGTACGTAAGGGTATAATTCTATAAGTCTACGCATTGAACACTGTATTTTGCCACCAAATACTTTCGCAGCTTTTTAGCCATGTTCCAAACTTGGTTTACAAACCAAACTTCAAAGCTTTCACAGGTTCAGCAAACTCCCGTTAAATGTGGGAGGTTTCTAGCTATAAAATCGTAAGGGTCGCAGCAGAAAGTGTATCCTGCGGTGCCCTCGTTCCGTACACTTAGACCCAAGTTTTGGCACGGAACTTCTAGGCAAACGCTGGATACGACCTGCCCCATCGGCCGTGTGGTTGCATGTGCGTTGTTGTAGGTGAGGAACACAAAGTGTGCGCCCGATATGTGGCTTACAATTTTGTATATCCATTTGGGAACGGGATTCCTGTTTGGGTTGTCCAACAGAAACATTTGAATGTTTCCCGCGGACAGTTCGAGCACTCCGAAGACACCAGTGCAGACTTTTAGGACATCGAAGTGTCCTTCAGACAGCTGTCGCCGCACCCAGTTCTCGATGGTTTTCCAGTTGCCGCGATTGATTGTACTAAACTGTGGTATCAAGTTGATGTATTTGTTTGTCTGTCCTCTGCTCTCCTTGAAGGCAAAGTCAAGCGATGGTGTGAGATGGCCACGATCGTACATATTTGCGCCTTTTGTAAAATAAGTCTGGGCGGATGTCAAGAGTCGCTTGTATCTTTCATAGATCTTGGGATTCAGAAACGAGCTCGCAGCTGCTCCAGAGATGATGCGATCAGTTGTGAAATGTATCTGACGATCCACATCTAAAAAGAGACAAAGATTTGTTTGTATTATTTGATGGACTTGGACTGGAATACAACAAACTTACCCGAGGTGCTTGTGTGGGCCATGTAAATCGTAAAGAGCGCTTTAACATTCGCTCGATCATAGCAACTTCTGTAGATCTCTAGAAACGCTACATTTCTGACATTATAGCCCACACGATACATGGTGTAGGAGCAACTAGTATCGGCGATTGCCTCCACTACTGGGCTTACAGATTGACTACAACCAGCTGTGGCCAGTGGTGGGTTGAAGCTGTTTGCAGTGCATGTGGAGAGTATTATGTCAGCTGCATGGCAAATCGAATATACTCTAGCATTGTTGGGAACTAAGCCCTTGCGTAGCAGCTGATAGCTCGAACCATCGTGTGTGGCGAAAACCCGACTCGTCTGTGTTAATTCATGTTCATTTAGCGCGCAATCAGCCTGAGCGTTTCCGAGTACTACAAAAATAATCACCCTTTAACAACAAATATAAATTATACTATAACTTACAAAATAGCAAACTGAGTAATGCACAGAGGCACCGCACATTGTTCATCTTCACAGCTTGAGCTTAGAGCTATAACTGATGATCGTTTGGGAGCTTGTCCAGACTCTAGACTCTCTTTGGGAATTTCCTTATCGCCGGGAGGTCTCTCTTTTGCGATTATTTGTTTGTTTAATTTCAAGAATGGAGCTGCTGATAACCCTCGCTTCGCGGAAAGCCACAAATGAGTAATTGCATTGACATTTAACTGGGAAATTCTGTAGGCACTTGTCATTCTTATCGCTTGAGAGATGATGTAGTAGATTTATGGCCAGCCTTCTCCCTATTAAATCTTGTATTCTGTTGCATTTACCTTTTGCTTTCCAGAATCCAACAGATGACAACGTGCGTGTTGCGGCAGCTCAGCAACTTGCAACTTTCAACGCCCGCTCCGCACCATTTCTCAGGTCATCGCTGATAGCAGTGCCCATGCGGTTCAAGACAGTCCTTGCCCCGGGCCCCTGGGCTCTTGCTACACTCTTTTATCTACGGTTACTATCAGACATCGCCAAGTGGTTTTGCGGCTGTGGTGTTTACTTTGCCGGGGCACGTATAATAACAAAGGGCTTGTCTTTTCATTCTTTTCAAGCTGCATCGCATCCAATGAACTTTATGTGGCTTGCATTTTGTCATCAGCACTCATAAAAACCTATCTAAAATTAAATCTAAGGTGCAGCAGCAAAAATCAAATAAAAAGTCGCACTTGAAACCACTCGTCTACTCGTCCAAACATTCATTAGTAGTGTCACCGGGACGGATTGCAGCAGACGGGCTGCAGTCAGTTGGGGGGGAATCTTTGGTGGTCTTGTTGCCTCTTCCAAGCTGTTGTCGTATGTGAGGCAGACATACTACAGGGAATTATTGACGGCAACGCAAGCCATCTTGTACATTTAAATTGGCAAGGGAAAGTTTTTTTGCGGCTCCAGGAAAACCTTTACCACACTTTTGGTTGCTTTAATGAAATATATTTTATTTGGGGTATTTAAGCGTAACCAAAGTTACTACTTGCATTCAAAATAAGTTGAATATCAGAGACTAAAAGTGGTGGCATTGCAGCAGTAGGTGAAGCCAGCGACTGCCGTGTTGACCAGCGCCATGGGGCAGGGTACGCTGGTGCAGAATCGTGGGGCAGTGGGACGGCGTGGGGCGTAGATGTTGTTGTACGTAAGGAAGACGGCAAGCGGCCGATTTCTTGAAGTTCGCACCACCTTGAACATCCATTCGGGCACGGGGTTCTTGGTGCCAGTTCCCAGGATTACGCGATGACGAACGGGGGGCCGTTGACGAGTGGGCAGAATGAGATTGCCAACAGCACCCGTCTTGATCCTCAGCGAACCACCTAGTCGGATGCGATTGCGCACCCAGCGCTCGATTGTCTCCCAGTTCCTGTCGTTGATGCTCTTAAACTGCGGCACAACATTGACGTACTTGAAGGTTGCACACATTTGGTCGCCGAAGAGAAAGTCCGCCGAGGGAGTCAGGTGTCCGCGATTGATGACAACATTACGATTATTGGGAATGTATCTCTGGGTGTTGCCGAAGATGCGCCTGAAGGCATCGTAGATACTGCGAACGGTGAAGGTCCTGGCATCTGCCTCACTCAGAGCGCCATCTCGACTGAAAGCCACACAGGGACGCGCTGGGACTGTTAGGGGAACACAGAAAATCCTGTAAAGTAATGGAAGCCAGGAAAGATCACTGGGTACTCACAGAAGGTTTTGCCGTACACCGTGTGTGTCGTGAAGATGGCCTTTACATTGGCCCGATCGTAGCAGGCGCGATACAGTTCCAGCCTTCGGTTGTTGATCGTGTAGCCAATGGAGTACATGGTGGCCCGACAGGATGTATCGGTGACGATTGTCGCAGTGGCGGCCATCGGGTTATTGCATCGCAGCGGCAGCGGTCGGGTGAAGTTGGTGTTCCGCTGGCAGGTGGTCTGGACGATGTCGTTCGGCTGGCAAATCATGTGGAGCACCTCTCCAGTTTGCACTCGCTGAACACGCTTCAGGGCGTAGTTACCGCGGCGATCGCGGTTGGCAAATATGCGATTGGTGCCCTCAATCATGGCCCGCGACAATGGGCAGTCGGCCTTCGCTTGAAGGACTACCACATGACAGGGAAATGATGTATGAAGTTGAGAAGTTTCTTCCATTTTTCCACTCACCCAATCCCAGTCCGATGGCGATGAACAGCAGCAGATATCGGAACACCTGTTGGGCTTCCATGGTGATTATGGATCTGCAGGCTTTGCCGCTGTCATTTATACGACTGTCAGTGCCATCGGGCGTTTTCCCAGTCCATTGTTAGCGGGCCACGCGCTTTGGCACGTGTCTGCATTCAGGCTCAGAAGCCGAAACAACAGGCTATTTTTGGCAACACATTCTGAGCACTTGCATGGGGGGAGGTAGGCCTAGAGTGCTGAAGCAGCGTTTTATTATTATTTTTCATTGTGCCCCGCACTTGATGTGAGGCTAGCCAGGCCAGGCTAGCCCTAAAAATATTTCACACTCGGATATGCACAGTAATTTGTACTTCCATTTTCCGGCACTGACATTGGCAACATTGCCTTGTCTTCTCTTTCTGGGTCAACATGAAAGTGTGTGCACTTCCTTTAAGGCTATGCTTTCCCTTTACTACAGTCCCCTGATGGTGCAGCCAAATGAAATTTTATTTTTCCGAATATTTAGCCAAAACGATTTACTATGTATTTCGCTGCATTCTGTGCTCTCACATGCATATGCAAGCTGGAAAGCATACTTTGTTTGGCACAGTTGAATGCGTTGCAGGCTGTAGTCCAAGTGGAATTCAGCATTCAGTTGTAGACAAAATAAAAGGTTATTTCTAAACTGATCCTGAAATTACATTGGGTAACATGCAACCAAATAAATATGCAAGTCCCAGAGCTAGAATTACTTGCCTGCATTTGAAGTGCAATGTACAGTGACAAAGATGCAAAATATTGTACTAAGGCTTTGGCTAACGAATGCGAAAGATTTCCCATATACATATGTACATCCCGAGTTTCAGGACATATTTACTCGATGTATTACTGCACTTAATGGGCATGTACATTCTCAAAGCACTCCTAGACCTTACTCAAATTCACTGCGATTTACCTGTTCTAGTTCACATAATGACACACTAATGCCAAAATCAGAATCACAATAAGAGACAGTGACAGAGCCAGATAGTCTCTGAATGATTTGCCTTCTAATGTTGGCCATTGTCATTGTCTGGCCATTGTGCGAGTATTTGTCGTTGGATCTAAGTGGCCATGTCTTTTAATGTGCATTTTGTGAAATGTTTAATGCGCGGCAAAGTATTCTAGGCTTTTGTCTGCCATCCGCTGGTAAGCGGGTCCTGAACAGGACTGCATGGAGGCGTAACGCAATTTCCGCAACTTACGAGCAATTTGGCGCTATTTGGGCACTTTTAATGTATGCTCACAGAAGCGAACCAAATTATGCCATATAAAATTTGAGACTCGAATTGTATGGTGTGGTGTGGTGTGGTGTGGTGTGGTGTGGCGTGGTGTGTGGCATGCTTCTATGTACGGATTGTAATGGTCAATAAAAATAAAAGGGGCAAAGCGGCGAAATCAACAAGCCGACCACAAACCGAAACATAAATTAAATTGTGCCGCACTGCAGACGGGTGATGGTGGACTTTCCGATGGTATAGACTCATAGATAGGGACTTGTGAATGGTGGCTGGGATGGGAGAGATGGGTGGCAAGTTCCGGGGAAGCATTTACAATTCCATTGAGTTGCGTGTTTACAGCACAATTACAACTGTTAGATTTTATGAGAGCCCAGCTCATGTCCGGGCTGCTACATTTATTCTGCACTTTTATGAGCTCCCAGTGGCCTCCACACTCCCAACCCCTTTACCGGCATCGACTTCCTTGGGTATTCCATCAGGTCCACACGCACAAAACAATTTCGCAGGCGTCCGTATTTAAAAGCAGCGCAGCCGCTGCCAAGCTGAATAATTTATTTAATGTCTACTTTTAGGCGCAGGCCACAACACGGCCAGAAGCAAACCTGCCATGGACTCGGGGCTTTATTGCACTCGCACGCATTAAAAAGTGCCACACCCCCACAGCTCTCACCACCCTCACAATCGCAGCTTGAATTTAAATGGCCCAAAAGCGAGAGACGGCGCGGCGGCTGGATTTTGCTGTGGGTGAGTTGTCGGGAATGGAATTTATGAGAACCCACCGAATGACCATTAAAACTGGCAGCAAGAGTCAATTTTGAATGAGGCATGAATCCAAAGCGTTTAGTTGCTTTTTAAATTGCCATACGAAACTTTACGATTTATGAAAATTGATTTTCGGCAGTCAGACATAACAATGTTTTAATTTAATTGGAATTAAATTTTATTAATTGTCGCAATGCAATGCCGAAGCGAATAAACAAATGAAATGTACTGGAAGTGATAGAAATAAGTCCGAAAAATATGGTATATCAATCAAAACTAAATTTGTATCTCTAAATTATATTTTAGGCAGATACATTTTAGTTTTGAGTTGTCCATCAATTGGGTGGATTAAAGGTGGCGGGGTTGCAACAAAAGGTGAAGCCATCAGCAGCCGCGCCTGCCAATTGTATGGGACAATTGACGGCCTGACAGAAGGCCGGCGGTGCGGGACGCTGGCGGGCAAAGATGTTGTTGAGGGTGAGGAATGCCACTAGGGGACGATTGTTTGAGTCGCGAACAATCTTGTACATCCAGAGGGGCACCGGATTGCGATTGCCGCTCAGGAAGACTTGCCTTTGCCCGTTGGCAGCGGGCAGCGAGAGGATACCGCTGGCACCTGTGCGCACATTAACGAATCGATTGCCCCGCACTGAGTTACGCACCCAACGCTCGATGGCCTCCCAGTTGCGATCGTTGATGCTCTTAAATTGCGGCACAACATTCACGTACTTGAAGGTGGCGCACATCTGATCACCGAAGAGGAAGTCGGCCGAGGCGGCTAGGTGGCCACGATTGATGATCACATCCCGATTGTTGGGCACATAGTTCTGATTGTTGCCGAACAGGCGGCGGAAGGTGGCATGAATGTTGCGCGTCAAGTAACTGGCCTCGTCCGCCCCCGAGATGACGCCGTCGGAGGTGAATCGCACACAAGGGCGTGTGGCATCTGTAGGATTAATATCGAGTAGGTCAATCCAGGTTCTGGTTAATTATTTGACTACTCACAGAAAGGCTTGGCATAAACCTGATGCTCGATCCAATGAGCTCGCACGGCCCGCCTGTCGAAGCAGCCACGATAGAGCTCCAGGAATTGTCCCCTGCCAATGTTGTAGCCGACGCGGAGCATGGTGGCCCTGCAGCGTCGATCTGACACTGGTATTGTGACTGCCACAGGCGGAGTCTGGCATGTCATCGGTAATGGAGGCACAAATGATGGCCTCTGGCCGCGCTGGCAGGTGACCGGGCGAACGTCCCGCGGGTTGCACCACAGCTGGAGCGACTCTCCCACAGCGGAACTGGCCGTCCGCTTCAGCATCATCTGCCGATTGCGAAGACGCACCATCACAATTCGAGTCGTTCCCTCGACCATGGGCCTCGTAAAGGGACATTGACTCTGTGCTATGTGTGTGACAGAAACCCTATCAATGTTGCACTCATATTGGTTTGTAAATATTTGAGGGCTTACCCAAGGCACAGAGTGCCAGTAATGGTAGCAGTCGTCTCAGCATGTCCAAAAACTCTCAGCGTGACTGCAAGCCCTATGGTTTGGCGTTTATTTATAGCAATATCGGCTCTAGGCTGTGGCGATACTCCGTTGCAGAACAATTTGCACAGCTGTTTGCCCCACTAAAGGAAGCTCTTTTGTTGTTTTGTTGCAACTTTTCAATGGTTTGCCATATGAAGCTTTACTTGCTGGCACGTGCGACCCACAAGCCTTTAAAGACTGCAGGCTGAAATAAAGATTACACAGAAAATGGACTCTAATGAACTTTCATTCAATGTTCTGGCTGAATGCAACTTGCTTAACAACTCAATTTTGGTTTAATTACATTCAGTTTCAGTGCAGGAAAATCCTCCCCTCAAAACATACTGTAGCTCCTCATGTGGGATAATATCAACTTTTGTGCAGCTGTTGCAGTGTATCCGCATTTGCAGAGCAAATGAAATTAGTTATTGGCCCGATGCCACAGACCGACCCAGTCGAATCACTTTCCATTTGCCATTTGCCGTTTGCCATTTACCCTGTGCCCCATGATTTCATTATCATTGTTTGCTCCTCAAATACCATTAGTTCGGGTTTCGGTTTGGTTTTAGCATTGATTTTGGTCATGTTGCGGCTTCTGTTGGTTGTGTGTGCTGCCTGCCCCGAGTCGATTACAGGCGTGTGAGGTGAGTTTTTGGCAGGGGAAAGATGCAACGAAAAGTGTGCCATAGATCCGTACGATATTCCAGTGTGCTGCATTGTGCTGTCGTCGAATATTTCATAAATTTATATTTGCCTGCTAAATCCCTTAACGACTGTAAGCGTTTTCCCGTTTGTGTGCCATACAAAATGGCGGCACAACTAATACATGCGCATACATAACACCGACTTAGGGCTCAAGTCTCAAGGCTGAAGGCGAAACGTGCAAACTTTGCATGTGAGTAAGTCCCGACCCAAACTCCGGTATCCTGTTCTCAATATCGGAATCTGTGTGTGAGCGAGTGCGGTGGACGGTGAAAGTAAAGGCAAAGACGTTTGACTTTTACGCGCAATTGAGCTTGAGAACTCGGTATCCGGAATAGTTGAGGCAGCTGGAAGAGCTGGAGTAGCTCTTAGCTGCAGACCTAGGACTGCCATATACGGCCCACTCAAGCCGCCACTGCCGCAGCCACTGCCATTGCTGTTGCTTATAAATATTTATAACAGCCCACTCGACACTCACTAAATTATTAAGTTAATGTGTCGCGCTATTCCAAAAAGGTACGAGCTCCCCTTAGCTTGGGGAGCAATAAAATTGCTGGTGGAACGAGGATGAAATGTGGCCAACACTTTGACAATTTCACGCGGCTTAGACAGCGGCCAGGGCCATTAGGAACATGAGACGTGTTCAGCCGTGGTTGATGTGTCTTTCTGTCTGTCTCTGGATTTGTTGCAACTATTAATAAGCATGTTAATGTTGCGCGAAATGATCAGCGAAATGGGAAAAGTTTTACATGCCCCGGAACTTGGTCTAGGGGCCTAGGACTTATAAATGGGTTCCCGTTTCCAGCAGCAATTATAAGAAGACCAGCGGGGGCGACATATGAGCGATGGAAAGTTAAGCAACTTTGAGACCATAAATCAGAGATGGGTCTTAAGTGGGCAACTGAAATATGGCTGACAATCACGGTGGGGACTTATGAAGTTTCAGATATCAGGGGATCATAGATGTCTGCTTGCGGTGGCAAGCAACATGCTCTCCATGCCACGCTTTTATGTCCCGAATGTGTCACTGCTCGTATACGTTATATTGCAAATTTTCAGCATTTGTTTGGCCATTGTTTGGCTCTTCGGCTGCTCGGCTTCTCGGCATTTCGGCTCTTTGGCTTTTTTGCTTCTTATGGGGACGATATGAGCATGCATTTCGGACCCCAATTGCGGTCAACGGCAGGTGCAATGCTGCAAGCCACTCCACTCCAGTCCATGCCACGCCACTCCGTTCGAAACTCTCTTCCCGCTCTTCCGCAGCTTGACGTTTATTAAATTTTTCCACAACCACGGAGAGGACGAGGTCGAGCAGGAAACGGAAACTGACGGGGTGGAAATGGGTAGGTAGTGCACTTTATGCTCCACTGCGTGGCAGCTTAAACTCCTTTACGGTGAGAGTCTTTAAGGAGCGTCTCTCCCACCTCTTCTATTGACTCTGGTTGCTTGAGTAAACATTTTCCATGTATTTTACTTAATTTTACTGTTTTCCACTCTGCTCGCTTTGCGCTCTCACACTCCATCTCCATCCTCCATCTACTTCTCGCTGTCTTTATTTGATTCACTTCTTTTTCTTTTTGGGAGGGGGATATCATCATTAGGACTACACATGCGACGACGTTCAAAGGGAAACGGCTCCATTACATTACAGTTTGCATGGCCCCAATTTTTGGGGCAATTATTTGCTTTGTAGCCTGCCAAAAAGGCTGCCACAAGCAGTCGGAACAGACACGGCTGCTGTTCTGGCACGCTGCTTCTCAGCAGCAGCTCATCCGCCTGTCGCTGCCTGCACCCGCACGCCGCCCATCGCCCATAGCTTGCCGCTTTTACACAATTTCCTTCCGCTTTGCTTTCTCTGTGAAAGTATTACGATGATTTGCATAATTTTAGCGCACCTACAGCAGCCGCAAAATGAGGCCTAAACCACGAGGGGCCCCAAAGGAGTGAGGCTGAAGGAAGGATTCTTGCCACTTGCCAAGTGAATCCTCCAGCGCATCCTTGTGAGCCCTCTCGCTGGTTCCTTTTTTTTCTTGCAGGGTTTTTCGGCTCTTCTTTATCTGCTTTGCCTTTACGGGCCTTTGTTGAGGTGGTTCTAGGACCTTCTGAGGGGGAGGAGGTGCTGGTGGTGGTGTAGCCTACATTTTTGTAACTGATGTGCTGCGTTGGCTCTCTGCTTTGAATCCGCTTCTTATCTTTGTGCCTGATCGAAATTGCTTTTGTGTGGTTGCTGGTTGCCCTTACTGGTATCTTCCCTCCCTCAGCCCCTGTTGCTGTAACTGTTCTTGCTGTTGTTTTTGCTGCTATTTTAATTTCAGTCATGTGTGCAGGCAGTCGCCTTTGCCGTGCCACATACCCCCCGCGTGACCCACGAAAATTCTTTCTAGGCACTTTTGCAATTTTCTGCCTGTTTTGGGTTAGATATTCATATCAGCCCTATACATATTATGGCCATTTTCCGCTATAACTGTTACTGATTGCCGCTTTGTGGCATGCCACAGCCACAACGCTTTTATCATCCTCCACTTACCCCACCTCGCCGCTCGATTTTTGAGCACCAATTGAGATGCAAATTGGTTTTTGCCTAGAATGATTTGAAAATAATTCAGTTGGTTTGCATTTTTGCTTTCACATTTTTTCCTGGGTAGCAATTTGAGCATATCAACTAATCTGATTTACTAGCGATAATATCTGGCTTTAAATTTATACATTTTCATATTAAAATGAGATTTTGAGGTCAATCAATACTGAGCTGCTTCTTCGATGCTTGAAATCCTCAAAAAATAGGAAAACAAAAACCAGAGGCAGCGAATTTGTTGCAAAGGAATTTCGGGCTCATGGCCAAGTGGAAATTGTTGCCACATTTATTATCGTTTCGGACATATACACCGCACTACACACACACACACACATACAAATATCTATATATAAAGCGTTTTAGCGCTTGTCGCTGCCACATGGCGTTTCCATTTCCATTTCCTTGTTAATTTTCATTTGCAAATATTTATTTGTACATTTCCTCTCTGCACTGTTTACCCACTTCCGCTGCACACACAAAAAACACAGATACAGATACACAGAGTAGACGGGGACTAGCGGGGTGGGCCGGTAAAAGGTCTTTCGTTTTCACTTTCCACAAAACTTTCAGTTGCAACCAACCAACACACTCACGAATGGCTGACCCAGACTCGAATGCAGCTCCAGATGTGAGTGCAAATGCGACGTTTTAGTTTTCATTTCGGTTTCGGTCTCGCTTCTGGTTGCTGCAATTTGCTAAAAACCCAGCCCTGCCCTCAGGCAATATAAAGAAAGCCAAACCCCAAACCCCAAATCCCAAACGAACCAAACCCCTTCCCTTGCAAGCCGCCACCATAAGAGAGTCAAGTGGAGCTTGCCTCTTCAAGGGACTTCTGGTGATGCATCTGGCTTTTCCTCTAGAAATAATCAGTGGCAATGATTGGCGGGAAAATATATAAAATTGAAAATGGTTTGGGGATTGAGGTCTCTGTATCGATGGAACCGCATTGATCGATCTGCTTCCCGTGGGCCAATTGGACGCGTCTCAACTGCCAATTGATTAATTGTCTTAAAAGTCTTGAGCCCGGCATATGTCGAATTAAAGCGTCTGAGCCGGGACGGGCACAGATTTCCTGTTTCAAAAAGGTTGCGGAGCCAGTGATTGCCCCATGTACGTGCCACGGCTCACGTGGGAAATCAGTGCCATGGTCTGTCCTGTGCCTGCCTGGGGCTCCGGCCTCGGCCTCGGACCCAGCTCTGACTCAACCTGGCTCGGGATACCATTGCCGCTGCTGACATGCACATCATAAATTCTTAATGGCCACACACGCATCCTTGGATGGCATTCGGTTGCAAGTGCAACGGCAGCTGCAGCTGCAGCTGCAGCTGCAGAGGCTGCAGTCCAATGAGAACATTTCGAATTGCTTGCAATCACAGCGGATGTCAGAAATCACATCGAGACAACTCCATGTGCATTGCGTGTCTGTTAAATTAATAAATAATTGTACGTTCAATCTCCATCGGGCTGTTTTTTATATCCATTTTCGCTGGAAACAATATCGTCATCCCATTCGTTGGTTGGCTTCCTATGCAGGATTTACGTGCACACCTGTCCGCAGTTGATCCAGATTAATTGCCTATTTGGACGTTATCCTACACCGCTCCGGTGCCTTCTTGCCCGATGCTTCCTTTTGTTAAATGATAAGCATTGGGCGCAAATCCCTGACACTGACAAGCTAATTAATAAATTATTTTGCAAACAAATTAATTAGATTTTGGTCGGTGGTGAAAAGGCAAGTGAATGGTCATGCTGTGGCCAGTAAATGTCTGTGAAAATGTTTATTCAATTTGCCAGCAACTCGTTGGCTTTCAGCCTCAAATTGTGAAGACACTGATTGATGTGCGGCATTTTGGTGGAATTTTACAATTTAGTAGGTTCTCTGCTCTATCTGCTCTTTCCATATGTCTTTTGAGGACATAGGGTTTCACTCTCCGCTGAGCTTTCATGAGTATGCCTATGACCCAGCCTTGGCCCGGCTTTTCTTGTCTTTTGTCCAGACACGCGCCAGCCTCGTCTGTCATCATTAAAATAATTTATCATCTCTGGATCTAATGTGTGTTGCCTCTTCATTGTTCTTTTCCCTGCAAAAATATTTTAATTAAAAGGAAAGTAATTATTGGCCAATGCTTTTCTTGCATGCTCCAAAAAGCTAAAGCTTTTCAGTTAATTAAAATAGTTTTTTATTTGTATAGTTATTATTGGGTAAATTCTAGGTGTAGTTGTCGTTGTCGTTGTAGATTTACGACAGTCTCGTAAAATATGAATTCCGTCTGGTTTCAATTGCAAAAGCAGAACAAAAGGGAAAACAAAGCAATTTCTGTTTAAATATCGTTTATTACTTTGCGCTCAACCATTAATTAAGGACAAATGCTGGGGCGATTATTGCGTGTTGTGCCGCACCCGTGACCTCCTCTGACCTCCTCTGTCGCGCCCCTACTTGTGGCATCTTGGCGAGAGGGAAACGGGCCTGAATGCGGAGACAATTAATTGTTGCGCTGTGTATTCAGTATTCAGTTTGCGCTTTCAACATTTCATCTGCAGTTGTCAGTTACTTTTGTCGTAAGCCGCCCTCAGACCCTCAGACCCATGCCGCTGCCACTGCCACTGCCACCCACTGCAGCACGCTTATGATAAATGAGTTGTTTTTATAATGCGGTGGCAACCTGCCCTGCCGCCTTTGTGTGTGCACAGAGAGCATTTAATCCTTTGGGCTTTCAGGCATTTCAAGCGGCCCATTCATTTAGTTTCCATTTCTCCCGAATGCAGAGCCACTTGGCGAGCATTGGGGGCATAATAAGCACCCGCACATGGCACAGACATACAGACTGTGGCAGAGTCCGAGGCTGACCCATCCTTCCATCCATCCAGCCAGTGGGAAAAACTTCACTTGGACAAGTTCGCGGTGCTGCAGAAAGTTGCAACGTGCATGTGCCGGCCACATTCAGAGAAGAGAAAAGTTTACCACTTCGGATTTTGCCAGTATGGGACCACACCTGCTCCCCAGCCCCTTCTCCATACCCCATATAAATTATATTTATAATACTGAGAATTCTGCGAGGTGAGTGCTGGGGAATTCAGGTTGTTATAAAGCGCTTCAACACTGCCGTATTCTTGGCCAATTAATGTGTCAAGGCCCAGAACCGGGGTGCGATGATGGGAGCCGTCCGTTGGCAGGCCTGGCTGATTGGTAAGGTCAGGGCTGGGTTTATTTATAGTCGGAGCTGTGTGCATATTCGATTAAGCAAATCCCAGCAGAGCAGAGTACGCGTGCCGTAACTTTTGCAATTTATTATTTTGCTTATTTTGTCAACAGAACTTAACGGAATGCCGGAATCCCCAGCGGAACCGACAGATCCCTGACAAGCCGCCGCAATGCGACCGAATCACATATAAATTATTGCTTCAAATTGATGCTTCGGGCTTCGGCCGGGCCAAAAGCCGATTTAAAACTTGACAGAATCGGGCACATATACGAGTGTATACATGTGTATTTATCACCGGCCAACAGCGAATAACAATACGGGCAGCACATAAGCTGACAGCATTAAATATTTTACACATTCTCTAAACAATGTGGCACAACTACGAGTGGTAATCCAAATCAAGGACCTTTTGGCTTTCCACCCACGTTGGTGCTGAAATAGACTTTACCTTCTTAAAATCAGATGAATAGCTGTGACGCTTTTTAATTTGTTGAGGTTTTGCCTTTAGACTGAGAGCAAGAGTCAGCTATAGGAGGAATTCCTTTCAATTTACTTTATTTATTTAATGTTGAGAATGTTTATTAAATGGTTTCCTCCCTCTGTAATGGACTTTCTACCAAGGCGGCTCCAACTTGATGGATGGAAATTTGTGACGCTCAGCGCGAGTCCAATGCACCACAACAGCATGCTGAGAGGAAGGGTCAACAGGTGGCTCTGGTGTCTTCAATTCCTTGAGTTCAAATTTACTCTTGTCAGTTGGGTGGGTGGAGACAGCTCTTAGACATTTTCCAAGGCCCAACCTCTTTGCATTTTGTCGCTTGGCAATGTTCGATGCTTGAAGTTTCATTATGTTAAACCGAAAATCAAGAAAAGTATTGAGCTAATGTATACGAGTATTTTGTGTATATCTGACTGACATTTAATTCCCAACAAACCGTGTGAGTGTGTATTTTTTGAATGAAACAAACAAGCTGATAATCCCTCGATTGTTGTATGGGATAAGTGCTGGGTGAAATGCGAGAGGTGGAATGAGTGCAAACACATTCCCATTCAGAGCGTTGTCATCGTCAGCGTTTCGCTGATAAATCTAAAGAGATTTGTTGCGCATCCATCAAAGTGAGCATTCTTATTATTCAAAGTACTCACATTGGTGCTCGAATCTGCCGGCCAAGTGCGTGTCCTGCTGCTGTTTTCTGTTTGCTGGAGCAACAGTGGCAAGCAAAGCAAAGATAAAAAGTAAGCGCCACAAATAGCGCACTCACACATACAAAATCCATTAAGTAAAGTGTCAATTTAGTGACAGAGATAAAATGTCACACACACATCAGCCACCGATACAACACACAGTTACACAGATACTCGACTCATATACGAGTTTGCCCCTGCTCACAGCTCTCTTTTCTGTTTTCCGCTTTCCGTTTTTCGTTTGCCATCTTGCTTTGCGTTAAAGACAGAATAACGGAGGGAAATCGGGAAGAAAAACGATACGAAACTGGAGAGCTGTGGGTGGGAAGGGGAGGGAAATAGCTGAGCACAATGAATGACAGCACTTTGTGTGTTTTCCACGTTTTTTCCTTGCTTTTCCTTGCTGCGTGCTTTCTTTATTTGTTTGCTCATGTCAAAAGATCTCGAGATAAAGTTATCCTTATCGGTTCTATGGCTTATTGTTGGCTTTTGCGGGTGTCTGTGCCTATGCCCGCCTCCACCGTTTGGGGTCAAATCACCTGTTACATGTCACATTTGGTTGTCTCGCTGTTACAGTCTGCATTTGCAATGTCCCGCCACATGGGGCACACATATTTTTTATTAACTGCAGGGTGCACCTTTCTTGCCATGAATCAGTCAAAGACGGACCATGCCTGTGCCTGACAGGAGAGACAGGAGAAAAAAAATCGCAGAACCTGACGAACCACAAGTGAAAATTGTTTCTTGGGGCAAAAGTTTCGTTCCCTTTTCTTTTTGGCGGTTAGTTGGCTTTGCCATATTGTCTTGCAGGCATTTTGTATGGGCCATGGCAGCCCGCAAAGCGCCACAAAGTGGCAGTCGGTGTGAAGGGAGCAGGAGCAGATGCGGATTCTGATGTTGCCATTCCAATAGCATCTTCTCTCAATGCATTGGCTGGCAATCGGGGATGCGGTGAATGCGTACCGATGCTGGTGCCCGTTCCTGTTTTTTACGACTAAGCAAACATTTGCTGCTGCTGCACACATAAGTACGCTTTGCGAAAGTTGCGAAGATGGTGTGAGTACAGAGCATACATACGTAAAGAGTGCCAGGCATTTGCTTTTATGCAAAGTGCACCAAATTGCATAAACTGCATTGAAATTCAAGAGCTGAGGTCACTGATAAATGACAAGCTCGTGCAAAAGCATGTTTCACCAGAGCCACCAGAGCCACCAGAGGCAGGCAGCAGCAACAAAGGCAGGAAGTCACATAACGATAGAAGCTTTAATGGCAGAAAAATGGCACAAAAGGTGCCTGTAAGCCGAGAGCAATTGCTCGACGATGTTTTAATTACTACGCCATACATCCATCGAAGGATACTCGTCGTATATCCTGTCATTCGCCTGAGCTGAACACTTCATTAGGCCTCTGACTCGGATGGCCTAGCGCGTATCTCCTCCATAAGACACGCATATTTTTCATACTTTACGCAATCCACAAGCAGAGCGTAGCTCAATTATTCAAAACAGAAAGCACCGGGCAGATAACTGGGAGATGAGATGTGTGTGGGGTGCGATAGGTGGCGGGGTGGGGGTTTGGCCAAGACACGGGTACTACGTTACACGACATTGACTAATGTTGATATGTCGTCGTTTTTTGTTGGCGCTCCTCTGTCCTCCCTCCTCGTTTTTTTCTCTCTCTTTCTGATGGTTTATTTTTGATGTGTGTGCAGTTGAGCTTTGGCGACGTGCGTCTCCAGCGTTGAAGGATGTTCGGATTCTGGGACACACAGTGGTCCGAGGCTACTCGGATGCTCGGGAGTAGTCCCCTTTGTGGCAATTGCTGTCGTTCCTGCCAATTTGCTGCTGTGCTGTGCGTTTGGGTTGTCTCTGACAGGAAGCGTAGGCTTCTATTGCAATTCTCTCTTTCTCTCTCTCTCTATGTGTCTCTCTCCTGTGTCTGTGTGTGCGTGGGTGTATTGACATGACACATGGTCGTAAAGGATTTTCTTTGATGATGTTATCGTTAATGGTGCATGGTCTCAGCTTAGCATTGAGCTCAACTCGACTCTGCTTGGCTACAGTGTTTCAGGGACTGTGCCTCAACATTGGCAGATCGTTAGGGCTCCCACGAAACTTTTTCCAATGTCTCACTCTTGAATAATGATGCTGACACCCCACACACCCCATTAAGTGTCTTTTAAAGCGAGCTCTGACTTAATTTACCCCACAGGATTGTGCTCAAAACAACAAAGCAATACATTTTAATTAGTCGCTGGGGCCTGAAGAATAGTCCGTGCTATTTCCACTGACCATTGCTAAGCAAATAAGCTGTTTTCTCGTTGTTTTGTCATGTTTTTGGTTCATGGTTCCCCAGCCCGCAGCCCTGGCCCTGGCCCTGTCAGAAGCACAGAAGTGTCGTAGTTGTTCTTGTTAATTGCCTGGCGGCAGACGTGGGCGGGACTTGGAGCCCTAACGAGACTTGACACCTTGGAATGCTAATGAAAATAGAAGATCCCAGTTTCTTGGCGTTTGCCTACTAATATATGTATCCATATTTTGCTTTCTGCCTCTCCATAAAGCCCCTCTACTTAATGTCTTATTTGATTCAACCGCAAGACATAAATTCATCATGAAATGAGACTGGAATTCAATTTCCTGCATTCTATGCTCTGCATTTGCATTCAAATTCTTATTAAATGATATGTACATACATCCTCCTGCTGCTGCAGCAGGAACAGCAGCTCCAGCAGTAGTATCAGGCAACGGAAACAATAATGTTTGGCCACACATTGCAACATTAATTTCAGGAACCAGACACAAAATGGAAGAGAGAGATAGAGAGATCTATATTCGAGCAGCTGGAAACCTCAAAAACCTTTGTTGACCGCCCCATTAATTAACAGAGAAGGAGAGCTCTGCTCAGCTATCGGGTCGGGTCTGTCAGGCTTCTGCTGGAATATGCCTCAAAATATTAATATATATGAATAAGCCGTGTGAGTGTGTGGGTGCTTGTGCATAAATCATTTTAAAATTGGCAGCAGAACACCTCACATTTGCATTGCCATACGTACGTACATTCCGAAGCTCTCGATAGGTGTAAAACTTATTGAGTTGATGGTGTAATTTATATGCCCCGCTGGTAACGCCCCTTTGCTGTTTTCCAAGCTAATTAGTTGAACGCCGAAACGTTTAAAAGTAGGAGAAAAAGGAAACCAATTTGTTACAATTGCAGTGGCAGGTTTTGGGGGCTGTCTGCACAATTAGCTCAAGCGGTTGGTTAATGCGAAACTTGAATGGTTAAATGGAAATTGCGAGGGGCTTGTTCAACAATTCGCAGTCGTGTTTAGCAGTGCTGTCATTGTAGTTGCAATTTCCATTGCTGGAGAACATGAAGTGCACTAAACAAGCGGACTGCACAAATAACAATTTCGGTTTTACATTCTACATGCATGCATAAGGAAGAGCTCTGGGGGAGGGATAGGCGCAGTCTGCCACATCCAGCGAATATCGTAAGTGGCTCTGGCTGTGGAAGCGACTCTCTTAAGGGTTGCTCTCTCTTCTCTTTTACCCATTTTTAGTACACGTGTAATGCCGAAGCTCGATGTGCTCTCGTTCGTGTGTCGGTCGTCCTGTCGATGAAACGAAGAAACCCTAGGCCAACGACAGTTCAGTTGCCCCCCGTTCGGTGGTTTGTTCTTGAACGTTTCTAGGAAATTATGCCAAGACTTAATGCGTAAACTATGTAGTTTATTAGTTGGGCATGGCCTTTGGGCAAAGCGTAGATTCCCCATGTAGTTACAGCTACTGCTGCTGCTGTTGCTGCTTCAGCTGTTGCTAGCCCGGATCCAAATCCATCCATCTTGTCAGCTGCAACCAGTCGTTCAACTGCTTGGTCTTTACCCCCTCCCACCCTGTGTAGTTTTGCCTCCAGAGATGGACTGTTTTTATTCCTGACACGTGACAAAATGTTGGCACTATGCGCTGCCCCCGATTGTTTTCCTCCCCCTGTTTAAGTTTTTTGATATTTTGCTTATAAATAATGAATGCATACTGAATGCAATGCTCCAATCCTGCATCTCTATCTCTCACGATTCAAGCAGGGATATGGCTCCTGGCTCCTGGTGGGATCTGTGTCTGCACAGAAGGGGTCACGTTCATGGCAGACGTTTCACACCAATTACTCGCAATTTGCATACAACAGAACCGCATGCAAATGACACACTGCAAAGTTATCCACGTTCTGGTTCCCGTTCCCGTTCCCATTCCCATTCCCCTTCCCATTCCACTTCCACTTCGTCGGTGCTGATATTGCCCATGCATCTCAAATGTAATCAACGAGAGCCAAAACCAATGCAAAGTTTTCTCCCACACCAGATAGACAGACAGACAGAGAGACAGTCACACCGAGCTAACAGACAGGACAGCCGCCTGACGTTGACTCTATTAAGTAATGAATTAAGATGCGAATCGAGATCAATTGTTCGAAAAAGCCAGAGCCGCAGCGCCGAAATGCATTCAGCTAAATTGCTAAAGTTTTAACTTTTTCATTGGTTTTGCAGGGATATTAGAGAGTTGCCGTCTCTTACTTTTTTTACTTTATTAATTATTTTCTCTGCAGAGACCGTCGCTCGACTGCCAAGGCAGTGACACAGTCAATGAACTGAGGAGCACAGTGACCAGCTATGGATCCCATCACTGATTTCTGGGATTTAATTATGACCTCGTTTGCTGCGTTTAATTAACAGCCAAATCACACTCCCCACAGACGGATTAGTAATATGTCTTGGGCTTCGGTGTTGTATGCGTGACGTATCATTAGGCAGGCCATAAATAGATGTCAGGGCAACGAAATTAATTTGTTCTATAGCTGTACTAAGGCGGCTTGCTGTAAGTGGCATTTCAATTTCACTTGAATAATTTATAAAGGCAAATCCCTAATTGACCGAGCCAGATGCGTGATACTCGTACGGGACCTCCGCGACTGTACGAATTCATAAGCCAGAGTTCAACAAGTGCGAAATGAAATTTGCCAGTGACTTTGGGGTTGTCTCCTTGTTCGGAATATAAACATGCAAGAGAAAAAACCGAAGAGAATTGTGTGCTGTAAACAAGCGGATAAGCCGCTGCCACTTATGAACCAGACAATACTCCCATACATCCCATAAGCATATAATTTAGAATGAAAATATTATAAGCGTAGACAAGCCTTATACCCAATATATAGGCTCGCACATATACCTCTTCAACCCAGTAACCATACTCATGTTTTATAAAATCAATCTCTGACCATATTCGTTTTTTCTTGGACACTCCACACATTCCGAACTATTACCAATCATTTTTAAGCCAAGAAATCAAAAAATACAAGGCGAGATTAAATAAATTGTTCTCCAAAATCTAAACAGATTCAATATACAGATGAGTTACAAATTGCTGTTCGTAATAGACCTTTGCTACCCTATGGGGTATCGTGTGGCATGGGGCGTGCTCGGGATCATTTGCATACACGATATGGTAGGGCAGAGAGCAAAGCTGTTTTCTGTTTGCTGTTTTGGTGTTTGTCGAGGCAAAGTCGATTGTCGATATGCCAAATTGACATTTAGTATAATAAATTGTATGCCATGCCTCCAGATTGCTCTCCTCTGGCTCTCGGGGATCTAAGGATCTGGGGGGTGGATGAGCGAAAGGCGGCAGCTGCCATTTTGTATTGTAAATTATATTAAATATGCAAGACAGTGCTTTCATATAAATCCTCTAAATGAATTTCAAGCACGCAAACACACGCGCCACTGAGCATCACACACACAAGGACACACACAGATACATATATATTTCTTAGGAATTCTGTGTGTATGTATTGCAAGCGCACACATACTGAGCTGAGGAGAATGTTGGGCAATTTTGTCCGCTTTGCTGCACGCGCGTCTCAAAAAACTTTCGAGCTGTTTATTGGAAATTAGTTAAAGCATCCCCCAGGCAAAGAGAGTCCTGGTTGCCATTGCCGCTGCCATTGCCGTTGCCTTTGCCACTGGCTAGTTGTTAAGCATCCTCCCAAGCGCACAGTCCATGTGTTCAGTGGCTTAATTTCCAGCGGGTGCTCGTAAATCTCTGCGGAATGCTGAAGACTGTTTCAAAACATTTACAAACATTTCAAAATCCGATCACGTTCTGCAGTGAAGAAAGTTTCGACTTCCAATAAACACATGAAATGCTTTGTATTATGTCGTAAACGGAAATGGCAAACAATTGCATAGAAACAAGAGCAAGAGCAAGAGGCAGAACCAAAACAAGAGCAAGAGCGAGTTCGAGTGCGACAGAGTGGTTCCTAAATTGATGCGGTTAACATTTTGTGCGAAATGCACACGTCGCAAAGGTGAGTCTCCGTACATGGCGTATACTTAACCCCTGTCAGTGCCCCGCCTCCACTTAACCCATTGGCAAACCGACGAGACGGCTTCCCAATGGCTTGGCATGGCCCATTTGTTGCTGCTGCTCTTTGGCACGCTGTCACTTTGAATGCTTTACGCTCGATTGAGTATTTATTTGATTTCTCATTTGTGTCTGGCAGAGAACTATTCTTTCTCTCCTCCTTCTTACCACCATTCTCACTCTTTTTCCTCGTTCCTTTTCTCTGTCTCTTTCGTATTCTTTGCTCTTACGTGTCGCATTGCTGAAGCCCCATGCCCCTCGTGCCACGAGTGTGTGTTGTAATTCGAGTTCTGTGGCCAAAAGTTAGCCACAGTTGATTGGTTAGACAGGGCTTTTTGTTCTTGTCCTGTGCCTCAGCGCACTTCGATGGGATGGACGTTTTCGTGTTCGTGTGCGGTTTGTATGCTAGTTCGTAATTTTCCAGTAATGGACGAGTCCAAAGTTAATGAAACTTCTGCCATGTTCCCAGTAAAGTGCATTAAAGCCAGAGCTCTGTCGAGAGTTTTTTGTTTCATGTTTAAATTTCGCACCCACACTTTTTACTGAGTTCCTCTCTTTTATATATTGCCTTCCATTTGTTGCTGCTGCTGCTGCACTAAATATTTTTCAGTTGATATAGTGAGCAATATTGCGCATACGCCGCGGGGCCATAAAGTACTCAACGAGAGCGCCTGAAACAGAGGGAGACAATGTAGCCTTCCCCACCGTGATGCTATCGATGTTGAGGTGGATAACAACTTTAGCATACTTTATGCTCGACGGCAATCGTTTAATCGGTACACGTGTCCTGCCTGCCAATGGGCCACTATAATTGCTATCGAAGGAAACAAAAGTGAACGAGCCAGCCAGTCAATAAGAGGGCACGGAAGGAGCCTCCATCAGATTATCTCCGCTGCGTGCCCTCGTTCTTCACTCCGTCGTCGCGCTTTACAGTTGATAGCCAACGGCAATTTGCAGCTGAATTCGATTCGTTTTGATGGCCAAAGTGATTTCTTCACTTGAAATATTGAAGTGGCTCTAAAAGCAGATATCGATAATTACACCCTGGAAGTGGCTATCCAGTTTCCCGGCTTGTTATCTGCTATCTCGCTCCAAACTACAGTTTGGAAAACTGTTAAACTTTCTGTTGTTTCAGATCCGTCATGGCTGGCGCATGGCTTCCTCTTATCCCTCCCTCCCCCACCATAATACCCTTAATAAGCATCTCCCGGAACTCTGTGGATCTGTCATATTTCGAATGTGATATTAAAAAACCGAGCACTGCAAAAGCAACGAGAACGACAAGGGCATAAGTGACAGACAGCTCGACAGGAGCAGTCCCGCTCCTGTCAACTGCGATTCGAATCCCACTGACGTGTCTATTGCGGCAAACCGTAGCCATTGACACTGATTTGCAGCAGTTACGAGTATTCGGCCCGGCACGAGCATAAAAACCAAAAAAAAAACACCAAAAATCCATCAAAGGTTTTCAAAGGAAGAGCGGCAATTTTTTTTGGTTTGCCAATGGTTTCGCTACATTTCCATTATGGATTCGGTTCGGGGGCCAGAATTCAATAAACGGAAATAAAAACTTCTTTACACACAAATGAACCATGTTTTTTGCCGGCAATTAATATGCCAGTATTTCAATTTGATGGAATTAAAAACTCTTTTGCTGTTGCATTTGTTGCCCCCTTCCCTTCCATCCGGATAAAATAAATCATTTTTGCGTTTGCAGAAATTCATTCTGGTTGACTTAATCGCGAAATAAAAGCGAAATCTTTTATGCGAAGCGAATGATCATGTAAAACATTTACAAATACGAATTTATGACCACATTTTGGCACAGTTCGCAGTTGAATGAGTTTCTGTCTTTGGCAATTTGGTTCCCCATTCTCATTAGACAAACATGCCACACTCCACATAATCGTGCTGCTGCTAAACACCCCACAAATGTCAAACCATTTCTGACAAATTACTTGAGGCGCAGCTGGCTGGCACGCACTAAAATTTATATTTTACATATGACAGAACTCACTTATACGGAGGCAGCGTCATTTCTGTCATTCGTTCTGGAGCTGCTTTCTTGGGGGACAAACAATGCGAATTGCGAATGCAAATGCAAATGGAAATGAATATGCTCTGGCAGCTGCAGCTGGAGCTGATGCAAATGAAATGCAATCAGTTTGTGTATTTTTCATATGCATATTCCGTCGTGCCCCAACCGTACTTTGCCTCGGCTCAAAGCAAGCTAAATTACAAAAATTTCTGCCATTCCATTGCCAAGATTCCCAAGAAACCGGCTTTAACTTTTCGGTCAGCCCGAAAGTCCAAGCATTTGAATATTTAAATTCGATTAGAAGGCAGCAATGGAATTCCTTTCATGTTGGTTTACCATTTGCCCGCTGTCCCCTTTCCGCATGTCCATTGTTTTTGAGAATCTTGTTCTTGTGGCAGCAGCTACACGTGTGCCCATGTCCTTTTAGCATCGGCACCTCTTGGGGATTGCTAGTCCACTTTTAAGCCTGTTGTTCCCGTATACCAATCGACTTCTGATTTCACTCTGCTGACATCCGTTGGTGGCAGTATTTGCAAGGCAAAGTGTTTCGTTTACGGCGTACAATCAACGAATACTTTTCAATATTTAACTTGCACATTTGCGGACTTCCGGCCCAGAAGGCGTGCGAGAGAGCTTCTGCTTCGATTTGTTTGACTTTTGTGCCGAAAACCCTTTGAAACTCCGCTTGAGTGGCGCTCATAAATTTGTTCAGTCCTGTTTACACGTGCCATATAATTTTGGGGCCCAGGATTTATGGGCCATGTGCCACGAGTCGTTTTTCTTGCAACTACCAATTTGTTGTCATAATTCATTGACGAAATTATTAGGAAAATGCCAAACGCTTTGCATTTAATTGGCACTCTGGGCAAATGTGGTCCTTCTTGTTAGGACTTGTTACTGGCCCGAGGGCTGTGTGTGTGTGGTTCATAAGTGGCCGTTATCTCACATGCAAACTCTGGTGGGTGGAGGGAAAGTAAACCAGAACAAAGGGGTTTATGCATACTGTACAAAGCTTGTGCAATCTAACAAACAGTAGTCAAACTTTACCATACAAGTCATTGGCCCGACGGCAGTTTGCAAAAACGTTCTCCCATCTGTGGCTGCTTCCCCTCTCTCACTCTATCTGGTTCTCCACTTCTCCATCTCTCTATCAGAATTTCCGCTTCCTTTTTTCTGTGTTCCTTAAACTGTTTTTGACTGTTGTTCTGAATAGATCAAAGACACAATGCAGGAGGACTTGGATAGTTTGGGGGACTTCTCTTTGCGATAAGCCCTCGAATCTACTGCCGTTCCACTTGCAGATGAAATTAGTTGCTGCTGAGTAGATGTTGGGGAGGGGAAAACTTTCAATTTTTCAGGCTCACACAAAGCTTTGAGAGATCCGAGATGGTGTCTGTCGTAGCTGCATATTTGAGCTATTAGCCAGCTGAAGACAATGAAGACAATGTGAAACTACGAGAATTTCTGCTCTTCTTTTTCATAAATTATTCAAAAGGACAAAAGGACTTCCATCTACAGTCGACTCGGAACACGAACACTCGCAAAGGCAAAATAGTTGAGCATGTTTTATTACGACCAGCTAAAAAGATGGCATACAAAAGAACGCTCGCGAAACAAGCTGTCCCCCTTCTTAGACCTTCTTCTATTCGGCAACAAAGCTCGGCTTGCTGCTGTTCTTTGTGGACATATGAAACTTTAAGTAGAAGGAACGGAAATCTATGTCGGGACACTATATATAAATCTTGAATGAAATCAGGTGTATACAGACAGCATTTACCCATTTGTACTACAGCTCCGAGTTTTATTCTGGCTCTTAGTTGCTGTTGGACCTGATGTCTTATCCACTCATAGTTATTCAGGGAACCTCATTCTGCACACCTTTCTAACCGAATAAGTGCATTCATGGACTCACCCACAAGCATGGCACATCCCCTATGGTCTTGTTCTTACCTGCATAATGACCACAATAATGGGTGTTACTCGTACTCGTACGAGTCTGCTTTCCCCACAAAATGCTGTTCTCACATTTTTCCCTAAAGTACGTTACCCCATTTTGCACTTATATCTGGGGCTTGTTTTACCATTTTGTTGATTCCTTGTTTTATACCCTGTCAAAGGGTGAAGTATAATATAAGTAAGTTTATGAAGGAGAAGGCACTTCTTTCTGTAAATAATATAACCAAATGAAAGTACTCACAGATATTTTACAATATTCTTCCGAAGCTATTCATCGAAAGTGCATCAAATTTGTTTACCTGCTGTGTAAGCCACCTGTGTGTATTTTCAAGTGGGTTAAGTGATTTTCAGCTCAATTAACAAAGAGCAGGGCTTACCCAAAGGGGCGTATGTGAACTCCTACGTTGACCGTCAAACAAAGTTCTGTCATATTAACATACCCTTGCTGGTACTCGTACTCCATGCAAGGGCCGGGCGAGGACTTAGGGACTGACAATCTGACAGCCTGACAGGCTGTCAACCATAAAACACTAAAGGCCACTTGTGGGGTTGTTGCTTTTGCTGGCCTGCCTTGCTGCCTTCTGCTGCTCCGAGTCTCTGACTCTCTTTACAAACTTGAGCGGGAATTGCTACTAAATTGCAACATCAGAGTTAACTGCTCTAAACTTACGTGACATAATTATGCGTTTGACTAAGGAGGCACAACACAACACAACGCAACACAACACAACACACAAGAGCCGAGAAGAGGCGAAGGCAAATGCTGGGGCAGGCATATGGCCGCCTGGGAGTGTCTGTTGAGTGCTTTTGCCATCGTTGGAGTCCTGTTTACACATTTACTACGAAATGCATGCACCACGCAAAACCAAGAGCCCAGAACGTGCAGACAGTCGGCCAGACAAATAGACAAACAGTCAGTGGAGCAAACGAGGCACGCAGCAACATCAAGAGCAGGAAATAACAAGAGAGAACCGCAACGTTGAGTGACACGACAATGAGATACCCAGTACTCAAAGGAGACTAATCGACACCAAGAAATGTGGGTGAGAGAGTCAAGCTATAAATTGTGGAGTTTTTATGCTAGCTGATGCTGTTCCTGCCTACAGCCAGTGTAATTCAACATGCCATTAAACCCCGGAGTTACGAGGTACAAACACCAGCAGGGAAGCAGAGCAGCAGGAATACCCCTTGGTTCGTGCCTGGCTACATTTACATAAGTGTGTGCGCCCTCCCCCACTTCACCCCACACACACACTAACAAACAGCTAAGCTCACACATGGCCAGCTGTTTGCTGGCGGAAGAAGCTTAATGAGCACACACATAGACACAACCATTTTGGACCCCATAAAACAGATTTTTATTGCACCTAAATTAACTTCTGCACACGCACAGACAAATTTCAATGAACTGCTTCTGAAAATGGCCAACGGCAAACGTCAAACATTTTGGCTTGGCCAAAAATCACTTCAAGGTCGCCCAAATGGGATTCCTGTACCCTGTCATACTGTGGAAGCTGTCTGGGCAAAGCCATTCCATTCAGAATCAGTGCGGTGTGGGTGCTGGCATATGTCGCCTAACCCACACACCCTCCAACACTCTCACACACTCATTGACATTGGACACATGGCAGGCGGGCATGGACATGGCTTGGACATGAATCTGGGCCAGACTCGAAATCATTTTGATTAACGACATTGTGCACTAATGTCAAAAGTCATTCAATCAGCCTCATGCCAACAGGCCAACAGGCAAAACCAAGAGAGTAAATCCAAGTCGACTCGAAGGAAGGAAGGAGGAACAGGAGGAACAGGAGAGCAGCAAAAGCAGAGTGGTAGTCGATGTTTCATTCATGGTTTCACTGGCAGCCGCATTTTATTCTGCGTTGACAGCATCGATTGATCATTGGCACGTGATTGAATTCAATTTGATGAAATACTTTAGCCAATATGTCGTCGCAGTAGTCAGCGATTGCGTTGTGTTGCGCAAATTTTTAACGATGTAAAATGTTTGCCAGCCAATAGAGAATGTTTTTTTTTGTCAGAGAACAAAAGCATTCTAAACTTAGACGATGATGTTCGCTTTTAATGGCTGGCACTCTCTTCAATGATGACATAATAATAAAGCGCTTGCAAAAAAATTCCTCAGATGACAAATCTGTTTGCCAATTTGCAGGAGGAGCGGCAGGGGGATTAATGATACCAGAGCAGGAAAACGGCAAAAGGCTTTCGGGAGGATGATCCATTCAATCTAATCCTCATACGGTGCATTACCATGCCTTCCGGCCAATCCATTCCAATTAGATTCGAGCTCGTTATGCACCCGTTACGGGATTGATTAGAACAATGCCATCAACTCAACTCAACTTTGTGGCTGCATCTCTCTCTCTCATTTGGAGGCTTGCACATTCAGCAAATCAGCGAAAATGCGCAGCATCGAAAATTCAGATTGGGGGGCTTCAAACTAAAAACCAATGCCACAGAGCCGCACCACATTGCCACAGAGCCACAGTGGCACCAGCTCCACATTTTCCCCCCAGTCAGAAAACCAGCTGCCTCCGGAATGTTCCATGCAAATCAATTAAAATGGACGGAGCGGTCGATGCTGACCGAAAGTTGACAGCCAGCCAGGACGAAATCCGCTTAAATGTTGTTACTGTTGGCTCTGGCGTTGTTGAAGTTGCCGTTGCCGTTGCCGTTGCCATTGCTGTGGCTGTTGTTTGTGTTTTTGTTGTTGTTTGTGTTGCTGTTGCTGTTGGCATTTGCAAAGAACCAACAGACAAACACACAAATGGATATTATCTTTTTATCTCCTGGGCTTGCCATTATTGTACTTCTTGTTGTTGCAAATGGGGCAAAGCTTTTAGAGCAGCAACAGCCGATGGCAAACAGAAGTAGCTGGAACTGGAGATGTTAAAAATTCTCGAACTTTCACACAGAGAGACAGCGTGGTGAGAGCCCAGTTTTATGTGCGACCAAAGTGGCGTAAACGTAATGTGCTTAAGACTCGAAATTTAATTTGATTTTCCAATTAAACTTGCTCCCCGCTCTACGAGCCAACATGTAAAATGCGAAATGTGCAAACCTGTGCGCCGTCAAACTTATACTATACATACTGTATACTACTATACATATATATATGTACATAGTGTCTGTACAAAAATATGCAATTCTTAATTGAAAATTGATTTCTCCTGGAAGGCAAAGGCAAAGGCAACTGCAGAGGCAGGCAGCAGTCAGCAGTCAGCCAGCCTCAAGTGCAAATTGCTTCATTTGTATGCAATTTGCTGGTTTTGCCAGTGCGTTTCGCTCTTGGTTTCGTTTCGGTTTGGTTTCTGGTTGCAGTTGCATTTACGGTGTGTTTGTTTGTCAGTCTGTCTGTGCAACATTTTTCCCGTGCTGTTCGTCCTCGTCCATGCCCTCCTTCTCGTTTCCATTATATGGCACCTGTGTTTGCCTTTGGAGTCGAGCATTTAAATTAATGAATTATTTAACACAAACAATTTGATGCGGCATCCAGTGGAGTGGAGTGGAGTGAAGGGTCCTTCTGCTGGTACTCGCACTCGTAGCTAATTCCCAATGACATGTCCTAATTCAGAGCAGGTCCTGCCCTGCCCAACGATCATCTCCGATGGGCCTACCCTGCCCTGCCTGGCCTGTGACAACAATAATATCAATCATGGCATACATTAGGGAACATCCGGTGAATGCACGACCGGTTATGGGCTTTTAGCATTACCTATTATTATTATTGTTATTATGGGCTGTGACATGAGACCAGAAACCACCACTTGACAGGTCTCTCAGTCTTCGTATATGCCACCTCACACATCCATAGTTAAATGAGCAATGGCTGTGCATATGGAATGAGGAGAGGCCCAATGTTGACGTGGGGGATAAACATGTTGCGGCTTGTCGCATGTAATTTATTCAAGGAGCATGTCGGTTCCGTAGGCCCATTGACCACAAAAGATGTTAATTAAGAAGCCAAAGTTAATCGATTTGCGGCTATCGTTGGCCAAACATGTTGATTGCTGTGGTCGTCTTTAATGTTGTTTGGCTGGCCAGGGCCAGCATCCACTGCGGCTACCCACTGCGGTTACCGTTGGGCTATTCGGGCACCCACATCCACATGGTTAGCAGATTTCCTATTTGATTGGAATAAAACGTGTCTTATCCGAGTCAAAGGAAAACTTTCTCTCTCTCTTCTTACCCCTGAGCTGCGCATTGCTTTGGAAAAAAAGTAAAATATCAGAGCTCAAACAGTCTGACTGCAAAAGTCAAACAAAAAGAGCAACTAAAGCACTAAAAGCACATGGGAAACCGCACAGTGAAAAAGCAAACACTCAGGCGGATCTATGCTTTTTAGTTTATTTTTTGGTTTTGGCAATTGTTGCATTTTCCCCCCACAGATTACAACAAAATTAAAACATTTTAGCTACCGGAAATTTACTAATTCCAAGATGGCGACCTGCAAACTTTAACTTGTACTGTTTCCGCTTCCGTAGCCGCTGCTGTTTTTCTGCAGGCTACCTCCGCTTCACCCTCCATCTTCATCGCAGCTTTATTTTCCTTGGCGGCATCGCTGTGCCATTTCTTTCGTGCCATGCCGAGCCGCCACTCGGGAGCTTTTAATGTTTTTTGCCTGATTGAGTTTTGCTTTTGGTTTCTTTGCTCGGCTTTTGTTTTGCCAGCTTTTGGCTGGACATTTCTATGCGATTTCTTCCTTTGTGGTTTATGTTTTGAGCATTTCTGTTATTAAACTTTGGCAGCTCCTCAGTCCTCAGTCCACAGTCCCCAGCCCACTTCAGCCACTTCATTTGGCTTTGTGCTCCGGGCCGTTTCTAAGTAATGAGATCGATTCGATGCTTTTCATTCATTTCATATTTCCATTCTCATTCTCTTTCTCTTCATTACATTCTATATTTTTGCTCTGCTGCCCACTTGTGCCACATTTTTAATTGTTTTTTAACGTTTGATTATTTGAATATTCAAAGTTACTTGCTTTCGTTCAGTAATTGATTCCCTTACCACACTTTTGTGGGTCATCATCGAAAAGTGAATTTTCCATACCTAATGGATGAATTCTGAATTCAATTTGCATTCGTTTTCTTGAAGAATAATTAGTTGATTCCAAGAGACAGGTTCAACAGCCCTGACCTGACCGTGGATTGTACATACATCCATACATCCATCCCCTTGAGGTATCTCGGTTGCATGTGAACACATCATGTACTCAATTAGTCATTACATTAGATGGCCCCTATGTATCTAATTGATGTATTTGCCCGGCAACGTTTTGTTTTACTCCAAGTTGGACAGCTCCTCCACCTGCTCCTGCTCCTGCTCCTTCCTGGCACCCCACCGTCTGCCACCCACACTAATTTGTTCGGGGCGCTCGCCTTTGGTTTATTTATTCTGCTGTGCTAAATAAATAAAGCAATTTGTAGCAGAGTCACGTAAATTGTAATCTGGCAAATAAATTGATTTGTTTGTTAAAATCGCCACCAACTAGCTACATACCTACCAGCACGAAACGAAGCACTGACTAACTATCCCGACTTCTTTGATGAAACTGGAGCACCCGCCAGTGCATAACTGGCCGAAAAATATCGACATCCATTATGCACTGCCTGACAGTCAGACAGCCTGTATTGGTGCGCCTCTGTATCCAAAGAGGTCAGGGATTGGGGCATCGGCATAGATACACCCAGCTCTCTGGCCAAAGACAAACACAACAAAGCCCCACAAAAAACTGTGACCAGAGAAAACAGAGAGCTTCTCTAAGCCTACACCTCTGACATCGACATGAATACTGCCAGCGGTTGGTTCAGGGGTTTTTGCTTTTATTTTTGTTGCAGCTAGAAATTGATTTGTTTGCCACTAGACACCAGAGGTATGTACCAGAGGTATGTATGTACATATGTGGGAATGCCGAAAATACTATTCTGACTTCTATCCAAGTTGAAACTAGAATATTTATGCCCCATACCTACATATCCTCAGACCGAAATGAATTGGAATTAATATAATTTATGATTGTTAATTCGTTGCATTCCATTTGCAAGCGTTTATCTCATTATGGCTGCTGTCGTTTGAACTGCATTTGGAGGCTAAATTATGCAATGCAAAATGCCAAGGCCTGGGCAAATATTTGCCCATCAGATGTCGACGTGCATACACGGTTGACGCTGCAGTTGTTGTTGCTGCCTAAAATGAAATTTATCTCGAGGAATTTGATTTTAATATTAAATGTGTCTGAGGGCAGGCATACCATTGGTGTAGCGTACCTCACACAGACAGATAAATCCATGCATATATGGCATCCATCCTGTATCTATATATTTCGGTTTGGGTTGCCAGGTTTGTAATGCCTGACTGCACCGCAGGCCGAATGAAGCACAACTATTCGAGCTTTCCAGCAATCCCGGCTTTAGTTTATAATGCTTGCTTACATCTCGATGCGAACTTTTTGAGTTGGTTTGGGACCGTAACTCGAGGATTGCTCTATCCTGCCCTGTCGCTGCCCCTGCCCAGCCTGTCTGTCAGAGACAGACAGTCTGTGGCTTGGACTGTGATTTACAAGCGTAAAATAGCAGAAGCATAAAATATTTAACTATTTTGTATCGACTATCCCGTGTCCGCCTTTCCTCTCCCCTTCTGGCTGTATGTTTCTGTGGCTGCTCTGAGGAGGCTTCATTCCTGTGGGTTTTGTGGGTTTTTTCATGCATACTTTTGAGCGCTCTCCTGTCCGTTTCTCTCTAAGTGTGTGTCTGTGTGTGTAAATGTATTTGCATTTGCATAAATTATTAATAATTTGTTATTGTTGGCGGGCCTCAAACATCGCACGAAATATGTATGTGATGTATCGAAAGTTTTCCAAATATTATTTTAATCGTATGTCTCTCTTAAAGCCGCAACAAATCCCAAACCCAAAACCCACCCAACCCAAGCCAAGCCACAACCGTTTTCCACCCATCAAATAATTATTTAAATTTCCACGACCTTTCCTAAAGAGCTGCAACAATGGCGGTGCGGAGAGCTCTCGGCCAGGCCAACGAATTTATTAAATTTTCATTACAATTTATAGTTGCCTCATAAATCAGCAAATTAATATTAGGATGTGGGCAAAGCGCTGGTGGAAGGTCGCTAGCCATTGTGTAAAACACGTGGATAAGCATAATTCACGTTCCCCCCGTGTCTGGATGGTGGGGTCATTCATGGAGTCGAGTCTGTGTAAAATTTGCGACACATTCAAAAATATTTCGCCCAAATATGCGACACTCATCGCCAGCCCAGACCATGGCATGTGACAAATTGTATGTGCGGCATTTCGCTTTAATTTAAAGTACACTTTTCTGAATCGACGGACAATTTAAAGACCTGCCAGCTTCGGGTATCCATTAGGCGGATGTTTCTCGTCTAGTCCTGGAGTGGGGTCCAGGGACAGGGACAGGCACTGGCATGTAACGTGCAAATAACAAATAAATGGCCAACTAAAACCAACATCAATCAGGTCATGTTTATGCGGGCGTGCAGAGCTTGAGTTTGCTCGCATTCGCAGACTAGGTGGCTGCCCCTGCAGCTGGCCAACGGATGCCTTGGGAGTCGATTCCACGCGATGCTGCGATGCTGCAGTCAGGAGCCTGCGATGTAATGCAATAAGTTTGCATTATTGATGTCGCTGTCAAACAAACAGAGCGACAACAACAACTGCAACAGCTTTAATAACATTAACACAGTCTCTACCAACACCCAGGCACGGCACTCGACTCGTAAGCCGAACTGACAAGTCACTCCTTTGTTAAGGTTGGAACTGACCCCGCTCTGTGTGTGTTCTCCGACTGAGAAAACATCCAACAATTTAGTTGAAAGAGTACACACCAAGCAACTTGTTGAACTATTGGTGGCCATTGGCCATTGGTGCCGCTAAATCTTGACAATCTTCAGAAGCACCATAGAGCATGCAATTTCTGACTGGCTAACTGCTGGCTAATATTCCGATTTTAGGTACCTCTAATAGACACAAATATTATATTCAAAATTGTTTTCAATTAGTTTGTTCCTTCGTTTTTTGGGAATATATTTGGTACATCCTTTTAAAGTGAGAGGAAATAAGTACCATGTGGTGGGTATACTCCAGGCAGAGAAAAGGCAGACACTGCTGGATAAGCGTGAACAAGAGTACCCGAAATCTCTCGTTGCTTTGCTGGCAGATTTTGAATAAATGAGGAAAACAGTGCAAGGTCGAAAAATTCGCAAATATAATATCCTAAAAAAAAAAACGCAGCCAGGAGGAAACTGCACTGTACAACTAAAATTAAATTAATTCGTTTTATTACCCTTCCTTCCCCGCCCTACACCTCTCCGTTACATGGTGTTCCATACGAAATTTGTTTTTTGAAGCCATGACGAAATTGTACACTGAAAAATTATAAATTTACTTATCTTATACATATTGCTTCGATTTTTTTGTTCGCTTTTATAAGAGCAGTGTGGCGCCATCTATTGATATTTAACATAATATCCGACAAAGATGGCCTCCATGAAACTGTTGGTACATATTGTAGTTTGAAATTATTTTGTACAGATGGCGTCTTAAAATCACAGGCGACATCTATGAAGGTGAAATTTGTACTGCCAAGAATACCAATAGGTGGCGGTAAACTGTGAGTGCGAGCGAATAGGCAATATTGCACAAGTGAGACGACTATACGGAGATGGGCGCGAACGTTCGGTGTGTTTGAATAAGGGAAATTTGTATATTTCAGACCACAATATGCAAATTTTGAGCAGAATGGACTATAAAATGATACCTCTCAGGGGTGCGACGTTTATTTGCATCATTTAACTAAATCCGAAACGAAATTATAATGTGGAGTATTGAGGTCCTGAGCAGCCTGCGATTGATCCTGTCGATTCTGGTGATAAGCGCAGTGAATGGAGTAAAATATGTGTTCCTGATCGACGATGAGGAAATATTTAATACCTGTCCAAACCAACCCCCTGGTGTACTTGGAACGCATGGACTATTCGACATGTCAGAGTTTAAGATGGTCTTTACAGATGATGTATGAACGCTAGGAGGAAACCTGACTGCAGTATGGGATATGGACCATAAGGACTTCGTTTCGGTAAGTTTTCCAATACGACGGCCTACTCTACGGTAATGAAATCTAAATGATTGTAGTTCCAGATCACAATGTATCAAAATGATCGCGGTATTTGGCGTCCGACCATATATAGCATCAACGTCAAGGATTTTTGCAGTATCATGTATAATAAACATGAAACAATACGTGATCGACAAGGAGGATGTCGAAAATCGCTGCTTCATGCGGGGTGTAAGTAAATGTCCAAATTAAAGTCCTGTGCCTTAAACATTAAGAAATTTCAGACAAAGCTTTTTTTTGAGGAATATCCACTGCATTTGGTTTTGAACATTGGCAACGCTAAGTTCTCTGGATTGTATAAAGCGCAATATCTGATCTAGGCATGCAGCAGGATAGGCATAAGGCGCCCAATCTAAGTTTCGCCCCAAAAGTTTCTGTTTTGAGGTCAGAGGAGAATTCCGAAACGTTAAATAACTCCACCATTTCACTGTACAAATAAGATATCGCAAGAGTTTAATCATTAAACCATAATTTCTTTACACATAATTTACACGTTTAAGCATTGTTACAAATAATAATATGGAATCGCCTTTAAAGTGGCTGTAAATCAGCAATCACTTTACATATTTGCACTTCCGATAAACAGCCCATACTTCCATGGCAGTTACAGTTTCTTCCCATTTGTTGGCTTACTCTACATACTCTGTCTGTCCGGTCTGTCCATTTGGGCCATCTACACGCATTTTCATTTTCCCAATCATGGCAAAATTATTCAACTAATTTTACGCTCTCGGCAACCATTTTTCCACTCGAGCACAAGATGGAACGAACCATTTTTATCCGACTTCCGTCAAGTCGACTTTAAGCCAGGTTGTCTCTCGGCCGGCTTGGCTCGGCTCGACCGCAGCGTCGCTTTACGTAATATTTGCAAATTGCAGTTTTACTTCTTCGACTTCGCTGTACGTACATACATACATATATTGGCTTGCCTTCGCCTTCGTTTACTCGTTGCGCATACGACGTGTGTGCGCTGCAGCGGTTGCATGGGAGCGAGGCAACTCGAGAGTCTCGACTCTTGGGAGGCCGTTGTGCAAGCTCGTGACACAAATTCTTTGGCGCATTCGGTGGTTTGGTAATTTCGGTTATTAGCTTGGTGTTGGTGCTCGAAAGGCAGTAAACAGTAAGCAGCCAACAGTCAGCAGTGGTCGCTACCGGTTTTGATACCGGTGGCACTTTTCAAATGCAGTACGAGTATTTCCATTTTGTGCAGGTCTCACACTTTGTCCGGTCTGGGTCTGCTCTGGAAACAAATCAAACATCGAATTCAATTCAAAAACCGCCAACGAAACACGAACAAAGCAAAGGTGAAAAAATGTGCTTTAAACTTTCTTTTTATGCGCCACTTTTAGCAGTCATTTCTTTGGGCAAACATTCGTAGTTGTCGTTCCATTCCCTCCCCGTTCGTTAGCCGCTTCATTGATTTTCATTTACACCGCAGACACGCCGCTGCCACAGCCACACCACAGACGTCGCGGACGTCCGTGCCGTGCCGCCCGTAATTGTTGCAATTTAGCAACGGGCTCCGATGAGGTAACTCAGCAGCAGCGCCCTGTCCACAGAGACTCTAAGAGGGAGAGGCAGGGCATCTGTTTTAACCAGGAGAGTCTCTGGTTTGAAGTTGGGGAAATGCTCCAGCATTTGCATACCACTTGACTGCCACTCAATAAATATATTCGATTAACCGGCCTATTGTAAATGACATAAATATTTTGAGTGCCCTTAATTTCTCTATCAGCGGCATTGTCTCTGCTGCAATTTGCGCAAGACAAGACATGCAAACGCTTTCACTGACCCGAGCGGGGCAGCCGGAAATTGACCTGCAACTTGGTAAATCACTTTGTTTTGATTGGATTTTGATTTATTTTGATGGACTTTAATGAGATTCGATGCATGACAAATGCATCCAGTCTCTAGATATCTTTGGGGCAAAGTTTCAGCTACATTTGTTTCACTAGATCTCTGTGAGGCACGTCACGTTGGCGGAAATGTGTCAATTATACGGTAAGTATATGGCAAAAGTTTTCACCACCAAGCAAACACATGGCTATTAACGTTAAAAGTTCATTGCGGTTTCATTTCTAAATCTTTCGTTTCGCAGCTTTTTATTAGCTGTTCAAAATTACCTCAGGTACTGCCAATGTAGGGGCTTGTCTGTCGATAAGTAATACTTCGTGTACATGTGTCCAAGGGTCGATAATCGTCTCAAAAGTTCATCAGTCTCTCGAATAGTTCATCATTTGTTGTTGTTGCTGTTGCTTCGGTAATACGATTGTAAGATGTTGTTTTTGGACTCTGTTTTGGTTCCCCATAAGAGGCTTAGGCTTAGGAGACTCTTAACGGTATCGTGCAATGTCTTAATTAGGCTACACAAAATGCCATGAAAAATTGTTAAATGAAACTCAATGGGCGTGGCCAGAGCTACCGTAAATTAATGGGTTTTCCATAATTAAGGGGATTAGTTTTGCGGGAGAAGTTTACGCTTAGTAATTGCTGGGAAATGAACATACATTTAAAAATATATTAGTCAGGTGATGGCATATAATATTAAGTAAAGTGAGAGTTCATGTTGAGATCATGATATATTAGGAAAATAAAATGTAGTGTTTGTTGTATCTGTAGTTTTTACTGGAGAATGATACATGGTACGAGATACATGGTACATATAGGGGAAATTCACATAAAAATAGCATATTTTTTTTTTGCTAGGTTTTAAAGTATGAGGACAAATTTGATAAGTCACAAATATCACTGATATACTGCAGGAAGCAGAATAATATGTGTTTAAAAACACTTTATAAATTGTAAATAATTTCTGGGATATTATCCAGCCATCGCATTAATTTTCATTCCCTCCAACAAGTTCGTTGGCTTGGACTGTGCTTCACTTTTTTCCGACTCCAGTGCATGACTAGAGTCATGCATGTTTTTTTTTATCTACACAAAAAATAACTATATCAGATGGGAATACAGACTCTCTCACAAACACCCTCTCTCTCTCTCTTGTAACATATCCACCTCTCTTTCTGTTTCTCTGTCTATCTCTTTCAGTTGAACGCTGCACAGTTGCTCGCCACGCTCAGGTGTTGTCGCATTTTGGCAGCTCTTGGGCCTGCTGCGCTCGTCTTGAGGTTTCAGTTTCGTTCATGACTTCGGCGCGTTAGGCAGCAGAAATCGCAGCAGAAGCAGCAACGACTGTAATAACCACATCTATACATCCACTACATCACTTTGTGGCTCGGCTCTTTTATTACGTGTGCATTATAAAAAAAGTACAATTTATAAACCCAATTACGTGTTTTACCAGCGTGCGCTCATCGTCGTTGGTGTTGCCGCTGTCACTGTCGCCGTCGCTGTTGTCGTTTTCGTTTTCGCTGTCGTTTACCGCTTGCCGCCTGTCCAATCCACGTTTTGGTTAGCCAAAACCAAAACCAAAACCCGAATAAAGTTAAAACAGCTGTTTGTGCTACAGCTGGGCCAAAAGCAAAGACAAAGCAAAGCTAAATAGCAACATAAATCGCGTGCGAGTCGCGACTAATATGAAGTTCGGTGCCTAAGTCTCTTGTTTCTCCCAGCATTGTGAAAAGGCGCATGCGAATTTTCGTGTAAGAAGAACAAACTGAGAGCTGAGTGTACAGAAACAGAAACAAATCGCATTGAAAAAGACTGTTTTAGTAGCGAAGCCAAAAGGCCCAGTGGAAACCAGTTGTGCAACTACGATTCCGAATATTTCCAAGCCTTTTACTATCCCGAGCCCGAAGTCGAGCCGTGCCCCTGCCGGCTCCCCTGAACCCAGACCGCAAACAAAAAAGTGAAGCCACAGCAGCATCGACAGCAGTGCAGCCGCAGCTCAACTGAAATCGAAATGGCACCGAAGAAAGAGGCAACCTTGAGCCAGCAGCAGCAGCAGCAACAACAGCAGCAGCCCGTCATGGACTTTGAAAGGATAAAGCGTCACTTCAGCTGGTCAGACCCCAGTGCCATGTGAGTCAGAGCTAAGGGTATTATTTGTAGCTATAGCTACAAGTTTTTACATCACCATAAACAGCTGCCTTAATGGTCCATAAAGTAGTCGTTAAGCTGAGAAAAAAAACCCCGAAACGGAACGGAACCGAATCAGCATCAGTGGAAGCAATTCGTTTAATAAGATATCCAGCAGATGCGATCTGCGATTGCCATCTACTAATCATATGAAGTTCGTTGCCAAAGTCTTTCGATTGTCTTTGCTTTGCTTTGTTTTACCCTCGGGCCGGGCCGGGCCGGGCAGCAACAGCCGACAAGCCAATAAAAACTGGTTGGCTTTGAGATCGTGTGGCTCAAGAACATTGGGTTTCCGTTTCGTTTCGTTTCGTTTCGATTCAATAGAGTTGTGTTTTATTGCCGTTTGACCGATTTCTGAACCACACTTCGCTCGCACTCAGAGCGAGCCGATCAGAACCTGAATACCAAATATTGCATAACGCTAATCGCACGTGTATGCTCTCAGAGGAATTAATGTTATTATTGGAAAACAGGCAGATTTATAGGTGGGATTTGCGTATCAATGAATTAACTGACAGAGACAGGGAGAAAGAGTACGTTAATTAACTGATGAAGCTATAGAGAGTGTACAGTATGAAGATGCAGCGACAGTGAATGACACTTGAATAGCGAGTGGATTACTCAGTGCATTGGCGAAGGGTTACATGATGCTGGGGACTAAGTGAAATGCAAATTAAGACAACTCATCGATGATAATGATATTCGAAAATATTTCCACCTCCAAGCTCTGTTTGTTGTCGTCCTCGTGCAATTGTACCCACAAGTATTTGTTTTTGCTGTCTTACCACATTTTCTACACAAATTCCGCGTCATGCTTATTGGGCTCATGCTAAGCAACTAAATCAGCTAAAGGCAAAAGTGACGAGTGAAATTTGCAATTATATAAAATACTTACGCTATAAAGTAGCAAATTTATAACAAGTTGTGGCATATGAGAGCGAAGAGCCACTGAGGCCTCCACACAAACGTTAAAAATAGATTCCCAGGGCCACCGGCTAGAAGAGGGTAGAAGTAGAAGGGTTAAGCATTGGGCAACGGCTGGTTGGTTTTCAGCACTTGCCAGCCACTTTATTTAGCTAATTGCAAATTTCAATAATTTCCCAACACAAATCTGCAGGCAGCTAGCAGCTCATTTACCCGTCATAAGTAGCAAACAAATAATCGTTTTTTGTGAAAAATTAACATTCATCATCATCATGCTCATCGCACTCATAATCGGCGACAATTGGGCGCCGATCACCGACTCCTGTTGCAGCAAAGTAAAGTGGATTATAAAACATCCGGCAAGACGCTCCGTTCCACTCGATTCGATATGATGTGCGAAAATTACTTGGCCATAATTCAAAACTCAATACAATTGTATTCCCTTTAGAGTCGATGAGTGCGAAAGTCTCCGGTTTATGTAAATCTGATTTTTGGTCATTAATATATGCAGAGCTTCTCTTCTTTGATTTGGCTTAGTTTGTGAATGATATAATATTGCCAACACCCAAGACTCATATGAGATACGCTGGTCAAGGGTGTGGGTATGGATTTGGAGAGAGGGTGCTACGAAATTAGTCAAAGTTAACAGAGAATCAACCCTTAAGCCCCCCTTTTCGTACATCACTGTTCCCTCCGAAAAAGTTTGCCAAAAGCCAACATCACATTAGCATCCGAATAGGGTTTTTGTTTGAGGTAAGGTCTTTAACCGAAACACTGCCTCATCTAAATGAGTTAGTTTGCTGGCTTCGGCCAGTTTTTATGGCCTTCATTATACAATATCCAATGCTCAATCGGCTGCTGCGTCACTTCCGCATGAACTAGTTCAGTTGTGAATGGCTGGGAAGTATTGGGAAATCACTATGGACGGACCCCCCACCGCCTGGCGTGCCATTAATTGTTGTTATTGTACCTTTTGGCTGATTGCCGTTGATGCATGTTGTGTATCTGTCTGTTGATGTACCCGTATGCCAAGCACGCCCCCATACTCCAGTCCATACTGACCAAACAGGTGAAACTGTTTTAGCACGTGTTTGAGATAAAAATTCTAATTGCTGTATAATTAAAATTCCGCAATCATGAATCCAGAAATGCTGATGGGCTGGTGCTGGGGGGTACAATAAATTTTAATCAATTGAATAGAGCTTCTTTTAACCTTTTTAGCTATGCAAATAGCATGTACTAATTTAAAATTCATACGAAAAAAGTCATGCCATCAAAGAAAAACCATAATTCTAAGAAAATTTTAATGCCCATAAAACTGGTTTAGTTGGTTGAGGAAAAAAAAAGTTCGATTTTGTCGAGTAGTGTTTAAAGTGTTGAAAGCTGATATCGTAGTTATGAACCGTCGATTTATCGACATGTACAACAGTGTAAAAACGGGCAGCTACATGTAAAGTTAACATAAATAACATAGCTTTTCGAGTCTGTTAACTTAATAGAAAAGCTTTTCGGCTCTGTTAAAATTACGAGTAAGTTTGAGCTATTTCAAATTCTCCACGCACTTCTCGACGTTTGCCAAGTGAAGTGCGTCTTTGGGAAAGGAAATGGCAATTTGATTGCCCAGCGAGATCATTATACCTTTAATATTTCTGATGACTTTGGAGCACTCCGCTCTGTGTTCTGGCCAGCTCTCTAATTGACTTCAAAGTTCAACAGGCAAGTTGAAATATTATTTGATTTGGGGAACACTTTTTGGTCATATGCTTGAAAAATGGTAGAATATATTAGACAGAGCGTCTAGAACTCTGTTGAACTTTAAGCGCGCACATTAAGGTACTATATTAAGAACCATTTTTCTGCCTAAATGTGCTGTGCCCTCAAAGGCCACAGAACGTACCGAGAAATGGCGTTGTCATCTTAATAAAAAATATATCTCGTAATGCCTGACAATGGAAGATTTATATCCGCAATATGCGAATGTCACTGGCTTTTGATTTCCTGAATAACCTTTACGTCCAAGCCGTCGCCGCCGGCAGACTTTAGAATGTAATTCTGAATTATAATTAATGAACTCAATCACGTAGGCTTCTCGGTAAATGTCCTGATGTCCAGCCTGTCACATAAATTAACGCCGATTCTTAGGGCCTTTGTGCCGTAAGTTTTCTTTGACAAGTGAGGGACAATGACGTCATTTGTGGTACTAACTTTTGCCAATACTTTCACCGAAATGACCGCTCGGTTGCAAGAAGCCATATGCATTGTCTTAGAGCAGCAGTTTGCGGTGTATTTGCTCATGGCATTAACAGCAATTTGGCCCGCCTGCTAATTGGCTCGAAATGTGTGGTCGAATAGGAATAGGTGGCCGCAGCAGACTAACAGACAGCATTGCACAATGCGGACCGGGCCCAATCAAGCTGGCAAAAATCTGACTGAAATGCCGTGCATTGTGTGCCAAAAAGTTTTCCTCAGATAATTATAGACGGATACACATATTCAAAACGTTGAGCCCACTCTACTCCGACGGACGCCGCTCTGCCAGCTTTCGGTTTTCATTTTATTCGGCTTTAATGCTGCTTGTATCTTTTGCTCATTTGCTAGTTTACAAGAGACCTTGACACATTTGGGGCGTGTGTTTTTGTGGCTTTGGCCAAAAAATCTTCACAAATTATAAAAAACAGCGACGATCTCCAGACACATTCACATCAAAAGGCGAGTTAATTTCAAAATCGAAAATGGACCAAACAAAAAGCCCTACAAAAGCCAAATGAACGATTGCAATTTCGTAGATCTCTCTGTTAATGGGCGTCGGCAGCGTCTTATTGTAATTAATTAAGCCGAGTCGCTTGCATTAGCAGCGCAGCTCTTTTGCATTTGCCAGACGCTAAACACCAGTCCAGAGTCTGAGCTGAGCTCCAGCTCCAGCTTTGCGTTGCGTTGCAACAGTTGCATAACATTTGGCAAGCACCAAAAGAAACAACTTTTGAGTCACCGCAGCTGCCGACCCTCCTGACGCTAGCAACTGCAGCGGGCACGGCACGCGAATTCGCCAATCTAAAGATGACACAAAGTCGTGAGTGCCATCGTGTTGGTCGTGTGGATCTGATTTTATTTTTTTATTTTTACCCTCACGATTCCATCTTTAGGCTTAAAAGACATAAAAGAAATAGGTGATTAGGACACAACACGAAGGCGAGTCGAACCTGAACGAGTGGCGAAAAACGAGTTTCAAGCGAAAGGGAAATTTTATCGCAAAGTGCAATCCGTTTTATGAGCTTGAAATTGCCGCCACAGCCGCCGTCGTTGTCGTACTCGTCGTCGTCTCGATGCAATTAATTTAAAGCCAGGCTGCTAGCCTAGCTTCTGTCACTCAGTCCAGGGCAGCGCCATTCCTCTGGCAGCTTCCCAGCCAACTCAACTTCCTCGTCCCAGTGGCGACCTTGTGCCCGTTTTCACAGCAGCATAAAAAAGTCAGAGAGAGGAGAAACAAAACCGAAATGAAATTGTCTGTATGAATGGACTGCGGACTAACACTACCACTGGGAATGGTTGGGGCTATAAATGCGCAATGAAGCAGACAATACAAAAACAAAAACAATAACAAAAATGTGTATTTGAAATGTGCACATCGTGAAACAAAAGAGGCTGAAACAGAAACGGAGACAGTAAGTGAAGCTGTCGCGAGTGAAATTGATGCCATGGCAAAACCTCAAAATGTTGTCAACCAATTTCTTTAATGTTTTTTGGACATTTGCGATTGCTGTTCATTGTGTTGTTGTTGTTGTTGTGGTGTTCGGGCCAACTGCACTGGCCAGGCGAAGTCAACAAACTCGTCCAAGGTGGTGTCGCTGCCACAGCATGACTTGCCTAAACCCGAAAGCCTCTGAAACAAATACAAAGACAAAGGCATACTTAGAAAATTGCAAGCAGAGTTTTTTGTGTTGGTTTGTTTTTGTTACTGTTAAACAAAATGTGTTGGCTGATCTTTGTGTCTCAAGTGCTGTTTCTCCGTGGGAGCATCAGATTAATATATGAACTAAAAAATCAGTTTCGAAATTGGCAGACTAAGTTTACACGAGTCCCGTCCCATCAGGGTACACCATGAGACGGCAGTTTGGTTTTAATATTAGCTGGAAAGGCAACTTGAGGCATGCTTTTGATGATGATCATTATGAATAATAAAGTTTATCAAGACAGTTGCATATTGCAACATATTCCCCCTGCTTAATGATGGGGAGCTGTCGGCCGCGTGGCTGAAAAGCAGAAATCAGTTTTCAGGGCTCATTAGCACGTTGCCTGTCGTCTTCCAAAACCATGTCAAGTGCGACGGCGACGCATTTAGTTTATTTTTATTATTTCTTGATACATATGCACGCGTACCGTACGGATAAGCTAAATACATGCTCGTACAAGTGCGTAAATTACTTGTATTTTAACAACAATTATGTCCATTGCGACGACAACGAGGATGTTTACAGGCACATCAGTCAGCCAGTCAGTCAGCTACAAAATCGCTTTTACGAGTACGAACCAGCCATTAAATCTGACTGACAAGCCAGGTCGGATCTGGCCGTACCATGAGTCGTATGACTCATAATCCCTGAAGGAAGCTCAGAAAACAATACCAATACCCTTCATATTAAATACGCGTACTTACTGATTCGGCAGCTGGATAAGCCGCAGTTTTAGGTCTCGGAACCGCATATAGCAGCCAACCTTGTCAGTTAATTGCCGTTTAATAACACCAGGGCTATGCCATGGTACGGTTCAAAGCCAGAAAAAATGTAAAAATCCATACCAAATATCCAATTGGTTAGCGTATCGCGGTCTTTGCAGCATATGTCGACCATCGAACATTGACCATTGGCCAGCTACTTAAAATGTTTGAGCGCGTTTGGTTACAACACCCGAACCGATCTGATCGGTGGATGGATGGCACATTTGGCCAGCACTTTGGGGCCAGCGGCAGAAGCAGACACCCACAGCACACGGCACAACACATTCGATCAGCCGATCGGTTAGCTGTGCATTTTCAATGTCAGCATTGCGCAAAATGTGAATAGCATTTGTTGGGTATGTGGTCAGGTTTTTGGTTTTTCTTCTCCCAAACGGCAAACGCCCTTAGTCACGCCCTTAACGCCGGCTTGTTAATTTTTGGGATGACATTGAAATTGTGCAATGGGGCAACAAACACATCAAAAACTTTTAATATAGACATGTTTATTGATTTTGTTGGACAGCCGCCCGTCCATCACTAACCTCGTCTCCTCTCGTCTCGTCAATTCTTCGATCCAATGCATTCTTTGGCACATTAATTATAGTAATTAAGGCATTTAATTTCGCCTTGAGGCAGCTGCGAAAATGTGTAGCTCCCCCTACACTGCCGTCATTCCAACTATTAGGGGTGAACTTTGCTCTACTTGGACTCTACTTAAAATCACTTACATAAGGGAAACCACATTTTTAATTAAAAGTGCAAGGGAATTTCAATGAAATTGCAATAGCAATTACAATTTATGAAATGCGAAGCCAAATGAAGCCATTACCCCGATCCCAGAGAGTGAATGGTGAGCGGTGGCGGCTGCTGCTGCTGTTGCTGCTTTTGCAATTCTTGCCACTCACAAGAGCAAGAGCCAAACAGAAGAAGAGCTTCCCCGATGCGCCGCAATGCGTTGAACAGCACGCTCTGAAGGTCGCCTCGCCGTATTGCATAAGACCGAGGTACAGAAAAAACCCCAGAAACCTGGGCCCTTTTGCTTTTGTGGCGCATGGTTCCCTTCCCAAATAAAACCCTGCTCAAGCGCCGAAGGTGAACGAGCTGGAGCCAAAAAATGCTGCAGCGGAACGCCAGGAGCGAAGCCAACAAACTTTTCCTCGCCAAAAAGTCGCTCACTCGACGAGTCGAGTCGCGTTCATTCCACAAGCTGCCACAAGCGACTCAATCGCGAACGAATGAATAGAGTGGAGTGGCCTTTTGAGTGGGTTTCGGGCGGGCAAACAGGTGTTTTTTTTTTGCTTTTGCTTTGGCTTCGGCTCGGGCCGGACCGGACCGGGCCTGAGCTTGAGCTAAGTCGTCGTCTAGCGTTCAGTTGAGTTTCTGGCAGCAAGGCAACAGCAAGCAAGTCCACAGTCTACGTCTACCACTCGTCTAAAGTCGCGCATAAAACGCACGTGCAAAAGTGCAACAGCTTCGCTCTCGCCTACTCTGTCCTACTCTTCCGATCTCTTTCACTCACGCTCTTGGCTGGCCGACTGTCCGTCTCTTTCATTGACAAAGTGTAAAGTGCAAAGCTAGCCCCAAAGCTAGCAACGTCGGCAGAGGCAGAAGCAGAGGCAGCAGCAGCATCAGTGGAGCGAGGCTCCAGCCACAGCTTGGCCACCGACTCGAAGTCAGTCTTAGTCGAACCTTTCAGAGCAACGCAAGTGTCTCCGAAGTCTGCTCTCTCGTTACCGCGTGATTTTGTGTGTGCCCCGATAGCGCCATTAAAGTGTCCGGCTGAAATAGATATTTCTACGAGAATTGTTTAAGCAGAGAGCGCGTGTGTGCAAAAGCCAAAGGCGATTTTCGATCCATCATTAATTCGCGGGTTCGTGCCTTAAGTCTTTCGGTTGACGAGAGCAATCAGCACATCCTACGCCTTTGTGCCCACTGTTCGAGGTGGAAGAGAAGTGATTATAGCCTCAACAGAAATCGACAAAATTTGTGCAAAGATTTGCACAGTCTCCCCTTAAAAAAATACAAAATAAAAACCAAACGACGACGTTGACGACAGCTTCGTAAATCTATTTAGAACGCGCATTGTAAGTGTAAATTTGCTTATCAAACAAATTCTTGGCACGGAGATTTGGAGTTTGTCGAGCTTGACTTAGGCACAAAAAGGCAAAGGCAAAGCCAAAGGCATGGCACGGCACTCAAGTGCTATATACACGTTTCAGGAAATCACTTCTCAAACATTCGCAAAAGGCAGGCAAACAACGAGCTTTGCTCATGTGGCTGAATTCTATACAAAATAATAATAATATTCAAGCAAACAGAAAAACAAAAATCAATTCTTCATATAACAAATGGCTGCCGCTTTGTTGTTACTTCAAAGTCGACAATTACTTTGTTCGCAAAACTTCCACCATGTTGATGATGATCGTATCGTCATCATCAATAACATCTCCACTCCCCCATTACCATTCCCAATCTCAGTCCCATGCCTTCATCGGCTACTGTCCGTTTATAATGTTCAAACGCGTGCGTTCTGCGCCCGGCATACAAATGTCCGGAATGATTTGATATCGTCGTCATCGGCTTCCCAAAACGCTGCTAGAATGCGGACTCTGATGAAGCCTGTGCAAAGAGCTATTGCTACACATTTTTGTACAGTAATTTATGGTACATAAATGTGTCCATAACTTCAGTTGTTAAGTGCATTTCAGAGCGCATGATGTGTCATTCATTCAGTTCAAGCCCGTTGATTTTATCGCCATTGCACTTGGCTTAATGTGTATTTTATTGATTTAGTTTAGTTGCGGCCTTAATCGGCTTAAATGCTTGCGCAGTGGGAAACCTTGCGAATGTATCTGTAGCACTTTTTTCCACACTATTGTACTTTGAGCTAAATATAGTTCGCTATTTGTTGGCTGTATTTGCTGCTTTAGCTGTAGGAAGACCTAGTCAATACTAAAGACCCTCCCACAGGCTATTTCCACTGTCATTGTCTTAGATCATCGCATTTGCTATTCCCCTTTTTTGTGGTCACTGTGCTCTTGGCAAAACAAGTTTATACATATGTAGATAGATAGATAAACCCAGACTGCAACGCAAACGTACACTGAGAAGAGGTCATCGAGTAACCGAGAGCCGCAAGAGAGTGATATGTGCTAGCCAGTTATTTAGCTAGCATTTGTGTACTCTACTCCCATGTGTTTACTTGTGCTGTCGTTTGCGATTTCGAGCAAAGTTCAGCGTAATTAAGTGCTGAGACTTTTTGCATTTTCATTGCACAAGTGCACAGAGTACAGCGATACACCCATACAGGTAGCTAGATACTTTGATAGTAGTAAATCGTAATAATAACAATTATGGCAAAAGCAGAGCAGAGCAGAGCAGAGTACAGCAGAGTGCTTATGTCTTATAATAAAATGCATTCATTGTCAGATTTTGTGCACCCGAGAGACCTTAGCGCTGGCCCTGAAATTAGTTGTCAAGGCCTTCTCTCTCTCTCCACTCTCCACACTCTACTCTTGCCATGTGCATTTCCGAACCGAACCGAACCGAACTGAACCTGCACCGCACCGCACCGCCACGACCTGTGTGCAGCGATTTAAAGCTTAAACTTGAACTGGTATTTTTCGTCTTTGGGGGTTTTTCTGTTTCTGTGCGAGTATCTGCTCTTTGTTATACATTTTTTTTTGTTTTTTGGTTTTTGGGTCTTTCATTCTCTGTTTATCACGTCGCGGCTATGATTTGAGCAGAGTTCAAGGTGCCCAACAAAAGTATGATGAAAACTGAAGTCGTATCTAGATGTAGACATGCTTACTGTATGCCATAAAAGCGGTGCGACATTTCATTAATATCAAGGCACTGGCTGACATTAACATACAGATTTATATAAATGACTGGCAGAACTCTACTCTACAAAGATCACTAAGTGATCCGATTCGATCCGATCTGAGCCAAGCTGAACCGATTCGATCGTGTAACGTTGTTAAACTAATTACAGACAATATGCATTGCTTAAATCGATATTAAATGAACGGTTAATATTTCGCCCCGGCCTCAGTGATGGGGGGCATAACCAATTAAATTGAACTGAATTGAAACAGAACTGATCTCACGGCTGCAATGCAATTTGTTGGTCACATAACGCACTCGATAATTAAGGAGACTGGTCGACTGGTCACTTAATGACTAAATGCCAGGGACTAATCGCTCAATAACGTCATCTCTGATGATTAGGCTGCCTGGTTAGACTCTGATACAGCGACTTAAGAACACTGCTAATGGGGAGTGAAGAAGAAAACTGACAGTCCGTCCGTACACATAAAGATGTCTGTTAGAACGTGCCCAGCCCAAAGGTGGCCACCTCTGAGGGGAAATTTGAAATTCAAACTCGCGGACATTAAAATTTTAACAATTAATTTCATGACAGACGCAACATATGTTGGGGTTCACGCGACCCCATCTCCAATGGAATGCTGATATATTCCAGCCCCCATGCCCCATCTGGAATTGATTGTGCAATAGCGACAGCACGGGAGGCATACGAACAACAATTGGGAAAATTAAATATTAATTGAGGCAATCGAACATTCTCTTTCGAGTTTAGCAGGAATCGTTGTCGTGTTGTTCGCTCGATTTGATTCAATTCGAATCCATAGACTGGTTTATAGATTAACTAGACCAATCGATGGAATTGATTAGGTTCGGTGTGTTGGTGTATTCCCTGTTGATGATTTCACATGAAACCAAACAAACCAATCAATATCAATCCATCCATTGGGATTATCTAATGGCTGGCCATATGGGGCCAGTGCGGGTGAGTGCTCGACTATTGATTTTGGGCACTGTGAGCAGAAAAGTCTAACGACCTGTTGCAGAACCAGTTGCCCGACAACTGGTTTGCCATTTGCAGCACTCGGCACTGGCCAAAAGACCAACTCGAAGAAGTTGCAGCCACAAAACTGTGTCGCACACAAGTGCAACAGGCATAAACACACCAAGAGACGGACAGACCAGAAGACAGACATGAAGACAGCCACGCAGACATGCATGCAATTATGTCATCGGAAAAGCCAGTCAAAGAAAAGGAAAACGCTTTGGAAAACGCAGAGCAAACAGGCCTGCACCGACGAGATCGAAAGTAATCGAAAGTCTACTCTCAGTAGCCGCACTTGGTACTCCCTGACACTGTAAAGGAGTGTTGAGTGTTGAGTGGCTTGCTGCCAAGGCAGTTCTTATAGGCTCTGGGCCTTTTGGGTCTGGCCTACCTTTGGAGGCCACTTTAATGTCTCGCACATGCCTGTGGTTGTGGCTGTATCCTTACCGCTTGCTTAATGCCACACACGTAGCGTAGCCAGAGGCATTAAGCAGTCTTTTAAAATCACAAAGCCATAATGGGTTTTCCTGTGTGCAAAAATAAACAAGTAATCTGTCCCAGCCGCAGCTGCTGCTACTGCTCAAAAGTCTTTCAGTGGTTGCATTGAGTTAGGCTATTGCTTCATTGAAATTTAAATTGTATTTAATAAATTTATTCATGCATTATGACTGACCATGCAGCTGGTCTGGTTTCCTGCCAGCAGCTTTCATGCTCAAGCGACTTGCTCATTGCTCTATATTCCGTGGAGCCTCACAGACTTCGACATGTTGATTCCGCTAATTCATTGAACCACTTGGGACTCGCAAGTGAGTCATAAAATGAGCGCTGATGCTGGTTTTGTTATTTTCACAATATAGACATTCGATGACGCACGTGGTATAAAACTTTCCGTTGCAGCGGAAAGGCCCCGGAAAGCTATTGCATGCCGCGACCGACCTTGGCACGGCAACGCACTCAGCATGCAAACCACAGATCAGCGAATCTCAACGATTCGCAGTAGCATTTCAGTTAAGAACTTTCAAACTTTAACAATAAAACCATTTGGAGAGTTTGCATCCAATCAGTAGCTCGTAGAGTCACAGTCACAGTCAGAGTAATGTCCAACAGAAACAACAAAATTCCAATGTCAAATGCGTACATTGCTTTTGGGCTCAATTATTATTATGATTATTGTGATTGTTGTGCTGACTTAAGCGGCTTTTGGCCTGACGACTGCCTGCCTATCCCCTGTGAATGACAAAATGCTCAAAGTCAAGAAATATTAACAGTTTTCTTTGAGCCATGATCATATAATGCCGCAGTCATATAGCATGACTGGGCATAACTACTCGCACAACAGAAGCAGAAACACCGCAAGGTGTTGATTGTATAATGATGTCTGGCATATCGAATCGATATGACCGCATATTGAACGGACTTAGCGGGGAATTCAATTCAGTTTCGTACATAAAGCTACTTTCCTTGCCTATTTTCATTTCTAGAAGCTTGTTTCAGGGGCTTTTTTCGAATTCTGGGGTAGTAAGCGCTTTACAGCTTACAGCGCTTAAATGTTACCCATCTGCACAATCATCATTTGTGATGACAGATCAAAAAGAAAACCTGTGTAAAACGTGTGCCGTTGGTGCAATGAAATGCCAGAGGCACAACTCGACAGACACCCAGTCCAGCCAATGCATAAATCACACAACAAATTATGCTCAAACATGATTATTATTTATACATTTCAGCATTGTTGTGTGTGTGAAACACACAGACATTTGCCGATACTCGAGCAATTGCAAAAGATTGGTCTGGCGCTGGTGTTAAAGTAAAAGTAAAAGTAACTACCGGTTAAACAAAGGCAAAACAAAACAAACGAATAAAAATTAAACAAACGTTAACAAAGCAAACAAATACACACCCACCCACCCAACAGCAGCCACAGCAGCAGCAGAAACAAAAACAATCACAACAAACAATCAAAATAAAATGCTGATATCAACGTAAGTAAATCCCGTGGATGAACATGAACGTGCAGAGATTACGGCCATAAATCGCAATCAGTGTTTCAGTTTTGACCCACTGATGTTGACCCACTTGGGTGCCAGTCAATCGCCGCCTGACGATCAGTCTTTCAGTCATCCAGTTTCCTGCTGTCAACGCCCGATCTCTCGGCTTTAACACTTGTCGAACCATTAACATTGCATAATCCCTCAGCGAGACGGCTTTTGATTTGACTTTTCCAACGCTTCGCTTCGCCCTTTTGTGTCTTTTCTGCTTTGGCCGTATTTATTTTTGTTTTTGTTTTTATATTGCTTGCATATTTGCCAGCGACCGCATTTCTCAGCGGGGCGAACAAGTTTGTAATTATGTCAAATACCAAAAGGCGCGCAGCTCATTGCATAATCCAGACAATTCCCATAGCCATCGCGAATTCCCTCTTCTGACTCCTCACTTGATTAATGCTCTCATCTCATGAGGCTGAAACAATACCTCAACTGGACTGGGTATTACCCGGCCTTGGTTTGTGCACTCCTCTCTCGCTCGTAATTCAAAATAATGAGAGGCCATTGATTTATTTGGCAAATGACGAGTTTGCCATTTCAATGGCTGCTTCCTCGTTGGCCTGTCACTCTGTGCTGGTGCTTAAGCTTAAGAATAGAAGCCCATAATTATATGCCACTGAATGGAAACAAAACTAACAAAACAATTCGCTCAAGAGCCGCAGAGCCGCAGAGACGACAACAAAAGTCAATTACACGATGTCATTTGCATCTTCCGCGTGTGGAGGCGACTTGTATGGAAATGTCTAAGAGATGTATTGCTTATCAATTCTCCGGCTTCTCCGTACTGGAATTCCCCACGAAGGCCCTGCGAAAGAAAGAACCAATTGTACATTCCAGTGGGATCGGCGTGCTTAAAATTCAGCTCATCATCGCAATTGCTGCGTGACAGACTCCAGAGCCAGAGCCAGTGGCATAGCCATAGCCAGGAACAGTTTAAGTCCGAGTCTGAATGTCTGTCTGACTGTCTACCTTTGCATGCCTCTCCCTAGGTTGATTATATGCGATTATCCGACTCAATCATCAATGAAATGGCAACACGAAAAGCCTTCTCCCTTACCCTTATCTTACCTGTTATGTAAGCCCATAAACAGGCAGAAAATTTAACAGTCTTTAGCATGGGATGACCTCATTGGCACCTCAGAGGGAGTCGCACTGAACTTTGTCTGCCTTTCGCCGCTCTCCGCTCTTGTCTCCCTTCCATTCTAAAGTCCGCTATTTACTCAATGAGTAAAGTGCAAAAATATAAAATCTGTCAGTTGTTGCACACGAGTAACGTTCAATTTATTGACGATTCGGGGAAATATACTCTGAGGAAATGACAACGTAAATAAAACTTGGTTTCATTTCCAAAACGTTGATATATCTGCGGGTCTTTCCCTTGAGTGCCTTTCCATGGAGATAAGTCACAGAGATGTTGACAAATCTCTAACAAATTCTCACGCTCTATCTGTCGACTGGGATTGTCACCACCGATGTGGCAAGCCACCGCCAACATCATCCACATTCAACGGCCCAAAAATAAATTCCAAAATATGTGGCGACTCTATGGACACATCGCTGCATGCATAAATAGCGCTCTAATAGTTAATTAAATTATCAATAAGCAGGCACAAACCAAACACTATCAACATGCCCAAAACTCTTAGCCATAAATGTCAAACGCACCCAACTCACAAAAAAAGAGAGAAGCGGGAAAAATGTCGGTTTGTTTGTCATTATAAAAAACTACTTGGCCTGACCTTGTCCATTGTTGACTGTGCGCGCGCACACACATTTACATTTACATTCACAGCTACAGATATTCCAGCTCACAGATATACAGAAATTTACGCAACTTGCGAGTATTTGGCTCTTTTGGGCAGCAGTGACTAACTCCGACTACAATGTGTTCGTACGCAAATCGAAAGACTCCGACAACGAACTTGAAATACATTTCGTCAACGAAATTGCAGCATGACTACGAGTATCTCTGAGTCCGTTTCGTATTCAGAATATGTTGTGGCCCAGCCCAGCCACAAATGTTGTTAGTTGATGAGATGGACGCATTATGCTAATATTTGATAGGCCGTATAATAACGCTACTACTTAATTTTCACTGCTAACTGGGAATCGGCTGTCGAGGATGTTTGCTCTGCACTCGAGCCTACCGTAGGCTGGCTGTTGGCTATTGGGCAACCATCATATCATCTCAACTCATCTCAGTTCGGTTCGAATGGGATCGTATGTCTCGTGCCTTATAGAAAATGCAAATATTTGAGGCCGCTTGAATATTTATTTTAACGAGAAGTAACGCAACGTCAGCGATTAGCAAAAACTTGGCTGGGGGTTCGATCGTACCCAAAAATTCAAACGTTTTCGAAAGAGACAACAAATCTGATCGACTGCGTTCAATCAGTGACCTTGAACTAGTTTCCCCCCGCGTGTATTTTTGGTTTGTGTATCTCGTTTCTCGTTTTCATTTCTTATATGACTTGCGTTTTGGCCACGCCGAGACCCGAGACCCGACCCCCGAACCCCGAGACCCTAAACCCACAACCACGAGACTGTTTTTGTATCGTTTCGTTAATGATACGAAAGGCCCGCAGTCAAAATATGTTAAAGAGGTGCGAATGTGATTAATTGCAGGCAATTATGAACTTTCTTCGCCGATCCATGGATAACAATGCAGTTAACCTTGACCCAAAATTTGCTAATCTTCCCCGCCACATGGCTCGAGCCTACGATGCACAGACCAATGCAGGCAAAAGCTGCATGCCAATTGCATAATGGAACCAGCCACCAATGCAAATGCAAACTACAAACAGTTTGCATATTTGCTTAACGGCTGGCCCGTCCAACTTGGTCCGCGGCTGAGACTGTTAAGCAATCAGCCGCCAGAGCTGGTCCGACCAGAAAGACCATTGAGGCTTTAACAACTTTACTTTACTTTTAGCGATTTGCTTGGTAAGCATTCACTTCGTACCGACTTTGTCTTGCCAACTTTGCCAAGCGATCACACACTGACCACTAACCACTGACCAACTGGCCAAGTGGCCAACAAGCGCGTTGGGTAAGAGAGACGAGTGTGTCTGTTGGACCAACTATATACTCGTAAATATTGAAATGAAAAGTGTGGCCAACCAATGCTCCATTGTTGCTATTTCTTTCTCTCTCTCTGTGTGTGTGCTTCATGATTTTTTGCAATGTGTGCCGCTGACATAGTTTCGAAGCGCCAAACCACTGAAGCATACATCAGATACAGATAATACTCATATGCGACCCCACGATCGTTATGCAAATGCAAAAACCAGCAGCAGCAGCAGCAGGAAGCAGTCAACAGCCAATAGAGCGAGGAACAAATTAATAATAAAGTATTCTAAAAACCGAAACGAATGACCTGAAAGTGCAACAAAGTAGTCAGAACATGTTTTTAGTTTCAATAAATAATTATTATTAGAAACCATTTCATGTAATAGCTCCATTCTAATTACAACCATTTGCTCTCCCTTGCAGCATTCCCACAGATTCCGCGATGGCGGCCACAAACATCGATGGGGGCACACAGCCACAGAATGCTGTTTCAGCCTGGGGCCAGCCCGCTGCTGGACCACGCAACACACAGGCCGCCGTATCCGTGCGACATGCCTTCAAGGCCTATGGCAAAAAGAAGAACGCCAACCAGGTGCTGAATAACCTGAATATGACAGTCCCCAAGGGAACAATGTAAGTAGACATCGAACGGCTCATCGTCTCTCTTCTATAAAAGTGAAATGTTGACAGCTTCATTTAGCAACTAAATAAAATAGAAACGGCGAAAGTAATTAGCACATCAGTTCAGATCAGAGCAACGCCCATGGGATCTCTAGTAAAGACTGTATATTAGATGAACTCGAATTATATATTGGCAGACGATTTCCTTGCAACTAAGATTTGATTGCATGCCATGAGATTTTAGAGTCTCTATCAGAGGTCATTTGGTTACGCTCACACTCGTACTCGAACCTCTACTAGCAGTAATTGCGGCAATTATACAAGTATACGAGTACGAGTCTATGGCTAACCAGTCCGGGCCAAGACTAGTTTGCTTGCTCGTACTCGTAATCGTACTCGTATCTATCTTGTAACTGAGACGGCATTCTTGCATGATAATTTGAAGCGACTAACGAGGGTCGATCTAGCAGTTCGCAGCCAGATGCCGATTCTGATCCCTATTAAGAGGCTTCCTTAACGGCTGACGTCATCCTGGTGTCTGGTCTCATTCTACACGTTTTCACAATTAATCAAATGCCAGTCGCATGCAAAAGACGGCCATTCATTTGCCAAGTCTGGAAATAAAACCAATATGCAAATCAATATTGATCGATTATTGGCAGAAAAACGATATTCAAAGTTCGATTTGCTGGTTTGTTTGGCTTCTACACCCAAACAGATATCTCTCCATCTCTGTCGTGGCACATGTGCTTAATTGTGCACGCCCCTCCACCCTTAGATTCTGACCGCTTCATGGATTTTTTGGCAAACATTTAGGGGCCATAAATTTCCAATCGTAAATAATTCATTTTTTATACGAGTATTTTTGCCTTTGGCATTGATACTCGTAGAGGTAGGTAGAGCTTTTGCCTGAAGTATTATAAAATTATATTTCGGCATTCTTAATGATTTATAAGGCACACTTAACCAGCGGCTATCAAGCGTGTGTCGTAACGGAGTTTTATTCTACGACCAACAAAACGAGTCTGCTGCAGTCTTGACCCAGTTAACAGTTTGGTTCGTTCAGCTTTGACCTAGGTCATGTCAGCCAGTCGAGTCAACGAACTGCACATTGTGGGCCAGGCCCAAATGGCTTTTGGGTTTTCAAAGTCACTGAGGATTGACTTGACGATTATGACAATTAAAGTCTGCCAGAAATAGAGACTGCGACAGTGACTGCGACTGTCCTCCCTGGGGGTAATATCAAATGTTGTTTATGGCTAAAGTTTAATTCGTTAAGTGGCGCTGCGTGTTAATTATAATAATAAATCCAATAACAGGCCAAAACGTGCGACCTACGCTGGCTGCCGCAACATTTTGTCAAAGGCCGAAAGTCCCAACGCAAAACAGACGACAATATAACAATCCGATAACCACAATAATCATCGCCTTTGAACCTCATCATGATAATAGCTCCCGTCTCTCTGTGTGTCTGCGTGTATGCGTATGCCACTCCACAAAAAGAGGCGGAGCAGTCGCATTTGTTATCTGGCTAAGGGGAAAATGCTGCTGCCCCGCCTCTTGCCTCCATACATCTCTATTTTTCTTACTGTTCAAGGTGAACATTTCGAAATAATTCAACTTGAACTGAGGGAATTAACATTGACATCGCCGCTGGCATGCCACAAATCGTTATACATACATATATGTACGATAATACGATTATATCTATGTACATATGTACAATGTCTGTGACGTGACGACAGTTATCGTGCTGAATTTGCAAAACAATGCTTCCTCGCTGTCGTTTTCTAAACGAGTTTATATACAGTAATCGTAGATTTAAAAGAGTAAATTGTATAACTTATATTCTGTCTGAAGTTCATTATCGATGGGGTGGATAATAAATCGTTTAGCCATTATCTACCAATTTAAAAAATATATTTTTATCAAGGTTCAAGGTTCATTTCATTTATTTTACGCTTCGCTTCTCAACACAATATCTTTCTTCTCTATCCTTCAGTTATGGCCTACTGGGTGCCTCTGGCTGTGGCAAGACCACACTGCTGTCCACTATTGTCGGACGCCGCTACTTGGACTCTGGCGAGATCTTCGTGCTGGGCGGCAAGCCAGGCACTCGGGGATCGGGTGTGCCCGGCAAGCGTGTGGGCTATATGCCCCAGGAGATTGCACTCTACGGCGAGTTCTCCATTCAGGAGACCATGATGTATTTCGGCTGGATCTTTGGCATGGAGACCAAAGAGATTCTGGAGCGCTTGCAGTTCCTGCTCAACTTTCTCGATCTGCCATCGGAGAAGCGTCTCGTGAAGAATCTCAGTGGCGGACAGCAGCGTCGCGTCAGCTTCGCTGTGGCTCTCATGCACGACCCGGAGCTGCTCATTCTCGATGAGCCCACTGTGGGTGTGGATCCACTGCTGCGTCAGAGCATCTGGAATCACTTGGTGCACATCACAAAGGCTGGCCAGAAGACGGTCATCATTACCACACATTACATTGAGGAGGCGCGACAGGCGCATACGGTAAGGCATCTCAGGAACATTATTTGTAGATCTTAGCTTCATCTGTAACTTTATTTCAACACTCTTGTAGATCGGTCTTATGCGATCGGGACATTTGCTGGCGGAGGAGTCGCCCAGTGTGTTGCTTTCCATCTACAAGTGCATCAGCCTCGAGGAGGTATTCCTTAAGCTCTCGCGCATCCAGAGCCAGAAGGGAGATGTGACCCATGTGAACTTCAGGTAAGCCCCACCCGGACACAATTAATAAACGTATTTAACCCCCGGTCTAGCGTCACACATTCTAATCCCCAAACCGTAATCTTTTCCATTTGGCACTCCACTCGCATGCTCGCAATCTGTGTTCCACCATCCCACCATCTCTGTGTTTTGTGATAATTTGGAGTAGTAACAACATTTCGTTGCACGCAATGGCATTTGGCAGCAAGATGGACAAGCCCAGCTCCAGCCAAGAGGGCGGCGTTGTGGGCCTCAACTTTCACCAGAGCAAGGAGGTGCTCATCAACGACAGCAATGGTTCCATCTACACGGTTTGTGCTCCGCTCTTTGCCCGATCCCCTTTCTCATTTTGTTTATTTTTAACCGCATGTTAGCTGAACCAAGAACCGTACAGCCCACCGCCTGCCAGGCGGAACAACAATCCCAATGACGAGGAGAGCTGCCAGGACTGCTATGCCAATCTCTGCAGGGTCACCTCTAGGGGCAAGATCCGTGCTCTCTTGACCAAGAACATGCTGCGCATGTGGCGTAATGTGGGTGTGATGCTGTTCATCTTTGCCCTGCCCGTGATGCAGGTGATCCTCTTCTGTCTGGCCATTGGACGCGACCCACAAGGACTCAATCTGGCCATAGTCAACGGAGAAATGAACAATACGGTGAGGCGGTAACTTCCATCATATCTCGCAGCGCAGAGTTACAATTTTTCCCTTGTGTTTATCCCATTAGGAGACCTGCTACTGGGAGGACGGCTGTCACTTTGCCAACCTGGGATGTCGCTATTTAAATCACCTGAATACGAGCGTTGTCAAAACATATTATACGGAAATAGAAGACGCCAAGGCGGCAGTGAGAAGAGGCGAAGCCTGGGGAGCGGTCTACATCACGGAGAACTTCACGGACGCCTTCACAGCACGCGCTGCCCTTGGTCGCGAGGCGGATGACGAAACGCTCGATCAGTCGGAGGTTAAGGTCTGGCTGGATATGTCCAATCAACAGATCGGCGTCATGCTCAACCGCGACATACAGCTGGCATATCGTGACTTTGCCATGGGCCTCCTCGGACAGTGCGGCAACAATCCCAAGTTGGGCGATGTCCCAATTCAGTTCAGGGATCCCATCTATGGCACCATGAATCCCTCGTTTACCGATTTCGTAGCACCCGGCGTGATCTTGACGTAGGTTTATCCCATAAACCATCCGTGAATGCAATTAATATTTCGTAATTTGTTTTTATTGTTTTATAGAATTGTTTTCTTTTTGGCTGTGGCTTTGACGTCATCTGCTTTGATTATTGAACGCACTGAGGTAACAAAGTGATGAAAATTTACTCATGTCCCTGCATATATTAACTTCTACGATTGATTGCAGGGCTTGCTGGATCGTTCTTGGGTGGCTGGTGTTTCGCCTGGCGAGATCCTCTTCTCCCATGTCATCACACAGTTCGTGGTGATGTGCGGACAGACCACGCTGGTGCTCATCTTTATGCTGGTAGTCTTCGGTGTGACCAACAATGGCGATCTGTTCTCGGTGATTGTGCTGACGCTGCTGCAGGGTATGTGCGGCATGTGCTTCGGCTTCCTCATCTCCTCCGTTTGCGAGCTGGAGCGCAATGCCATCCAATTGGCGCTGGGCTCCTTCTACCCCACCCTGCTGCTGTCCGGCGTGATCTGGCCCATCGAGGGTATGCCCGTGGTGCTGAGGTAAGACAGAGTCTTTGAGAATCTTTAAGAATCCAATTACAATTCTCCCCTCCCCTTTAGATACATTTCGTTGTGCCTGCCTTTGACGCTGGCCACCTCATCACTGCGCTCCATCCTCACCCGTGGCTGGGCGATATTCGAGTCTGATGTTTATATTGGATACGTTAGCACGCTCTCCTGGATTCTGGGCTTCCTGATCCTCACGATGCTGGTTCTGCGTGCGAAGCGCGGCTAGACGAGTCTGTTTACCTGGAAGAAAATAATTTTAGATCGCGTTAGTCGTCATTGTCGTCCCTTCATAGCTCTTAAGATAGTCTCCCCCTCTGGCTCTTACCCTTTTCCAAATTTCAAACTGCAACCTTTGCTCCTTTATATATCTCTCCCTTTCTGTTCTGTCCAAATGTCATAAATTATTTAAGCACACACGCAGCTTTCCTTAGCTTCTACTCTGCACTCCAAAACACTATAAATAGTTGTTTAAGTCTGCACATTTCGTAGTTTAATTTGTAAGGTTTAGGTACCTAAATGAATTGTTGTAAATACGAGTATGTTTTGTGTCACAAAGCAAACAACAAAAGTCCGTAGCTAGACGTCCATTATTCGTAATACTCTGTTCTAAACCTTCTCTTGATTCCAAAACGGGCAATTTATTACTAACACACACACCACACACACAATTAATTTTATATATTTTTCAATGGACTGTGATTGTTTTTTTTTACATATTTCACGCGAAAGCCTAAAGAACAAACAAACAAAAAAAAACAAGTAAAACAAACAAAAAACAATGGTGGGTTTTGTTAATAAAATTAAGTAGTTTAAAACATTTTTTGTATGGGTTTAAGTTTTTTAAGTTAAAACATAATTACATAAATACAATAATGTACACTACCCTAAATATATGCGAATATAAATATTTCGGGAAATTTTATGCTCTTGTCATAAGTATTTCACAACGAAAAAAACATAAAACAAAAACATAAAAAACAACGAACAAGTGAAGCAAACGTCCTTATTTAAGCATGACCAATCATTAACTACATATGTATGTGAGCGCAGTAATGTATAAATAACAATAAAAACGTAAATAAAAATAAATATCAATCTTTTCCATTTAATTTTTCAACCAAAGAACTCCGATTTTCTATTCAATAAAATTTTGGAGTGTCACATTCAAAATCGATAAGCAGCGAGCAGAACAAAAACATGTTTTGATAACATTATAATAACAGCGAACTGTAAGCGTAACAGAGCAGCTGGTATTCGATGACTGTCTATCGTAGAGATGAGTATGTTGTCGTAATACAAGACCAGTCGCAGTATCACTGTATACAGTGATTGGACATTCGATTTGTTTCGTAAAAAATTTCATGGATCGTTGCCTTTCATAGCCAGACATAACTGCAGTATGACCGACAAGTTGTATATCCAAACACTACATCATGAAATTTAATTTTCTAAGCGAAATTGTATATTCAACCTCAGCAGTGACATAAAAATACTCGTGACAGATAACAGCTACCCAACTGTTTGGCATCTCTGTTACCTGTCGACCATTGCACATCCCTAGTTTCCGAAGCTAAAATCAAAACAAAATGCAGTAAAAACTAAAAACAATTAAAGAAATGGAAAAATCTAGGTCCAGCGTTTACGAAAAGTTTACTGGATTTGTGGACCAACTACGCAACACAGAATGCAGGTGGGTTTTGTCTTTTGTCGAGTTGAATTTCGCTGCTGTGCACTGCTGCATCGGATCGAATGTTGTGTGTTGGTGTTGGTGAGGGGACGGGGACCGGCAACAGTTTGTTGTTCATAATAAAACATCTATATAACGCTCATATTGATTCGATTCCACTGGCAAGTCAATGCCCAGGCTGCGGCTTGGCCCTCTGTTACAACAACCAACAAATGCAGCAGCAGCAGAAACATTCCCAGACATATCTTTGAGGAGTGCATTCGCTATGACGTCATCTCGCATACCTGAGCACTTAATAATCTTTTCTTCTGTCCACAGCCAAAAGCAGAAGATAACCTGCTTCCAGCAGATAGCAGAGTGCATCATGTCGCCCTCGCTGGCGGGGCACATCAACTATGCAGCCCACTGCGGCACGGCCACGAATGTGCTGCTGCTTTTCTGCGAGGATCTCGACTCGCAGACTCGAGTGAGTGCCGAGGAGAACTTAAACAAGATATTTCGAGCCCTGGAAAAGACGCGGGTCAGCCGCATACTGATGGACTTGTATGGTGAAATCAAAAGGAATGGCAATCAAAGGTAAGCGGATGTCTAAAACCCAGCCTAGCAGCATCTTATAATCTTTTCCCTCTGTTTTAGATCATTGCGCATTTGCTTAAACCTTTTCTCCTACTACGCACCTCACATCAAAGAGAAGCACATAAAATGGTATGCAGTACGCCTGCTGCAATGCATGTCCACGATATCGCAGCGCAAGGAGACCCTGCTCCAGGAGACGCTCTGTGACTTTGTGAAGAACTTTGGCCGCTATGTGCAGCAGGGTCTCAGCGATAGCGAATCCTGCAAACTATTGGAGGTAGGAAGCAGCCTCAGGCATCTGTCTATCCATTAGGCTCTATTTACTCAACTGTCGTATTACTTTTTGCAGACATTTCTGGGCAACATTGGCGCAGATTGTGCAGTGAAGCGCCGCTGCTCGGCACAAAATTGCATCAGCCTGATAGAGCATGCACGCCACAGAAGCCTCATGGCCAGACATGGACTCAACAAAGTGATGGGTAAGCGGAAATGAAGCTCCCGAATAGAATGCGATAATCGCATTGCCTTGCCACAGTATAATAGCATGGGAAAGCCTTATTTTAAGCCAGAATTTAAACAAATTGATGTTTATTGCATTCGCGTTGGGACTGCTAATTTTCAAATTCGATTCTTTTAAGAACTTGCTTAATTTGGTATGGATGTTGCGTTAACTAATCCTTGAATTGATGCCAAAGGGTTTTGCTTATATTACCTGTATTTTTATAAATAATGAAAATGGTATTTAAAAAGCGTGTAACATTCCAATTCTAAAGCCGATTCTACATATATTCTACATATATGTTACATTGTACATACACGTGTATTTGGTTGAATGGTTGGCAGTAAAAATATTTTTAATATTCTAAAAAGCCGCAAATCCCCGAAAGAAAAAAATCATACCAACAAAACACAAAGTAAAATGCAGTGGAAACGATGAAATAGGAGTGGGAATGGGGCTACATTCAAAAACTGGCATTGTGAATATGCATTGCCATCCATGAATTCGTTTTGTTTTGTACATCGTGGCGGCACAGTTGATATAAATTATATTTGTGGATGGCTCTTGGTTACCTTTTGCCATCATCTATCGATGGTCGAGAGAGCCGGGGCACACATACACACACAGAGCATGTTGTTGTTTTTTGTATTGATCGGAATTTGTTTTGATTTTAGACAACGATACTTGAATGGGTTTTATTTTAGCATTTGCTGACTGGCGGACTGCGGCAAATGTTCGTAACTGCAGAGCACACAACAAAACTCATAGACATGTGAAAATGCTCAAAAATTGCACACACAAATCATTTTTTATTGAATTTCCCTGAAAATATTATTGGCAAACATTCACCAAGAGGTAAATGCACCTTAGCTGCAGAACTCATTGTTTTTCTATATTTTTATAGCGGAATGAAGGGCCAAAAATAAGCAACCGAAATGATTGATTCACTAGTAATAGGAATTCGAGTGGGAAGTACATTTGAAATGTAGAGAAATATATATTTATTTAGAGTATTAATTGCTTATTCCGGTGGCAGGAGTGTTTGCGTATATGCTTGGGTCTGACCTCACTGGAACTGCATATGCATTAAATTACAACTTGACTTCACCTTTTGCTCTTTTCTTGTCCAAATGTTTACCTTCAAATCAACTCCTTCAACTCCTGGTGGTGCTGCCTGGTGTTCCTGGCGTTCGTAGTCATCTCTAGTCCTGTGTCAACTTTATGCCACTTCTACGCAAAGGCAATGCCAGCACAATGCCAGGCAACTCTTCAGCGCATCCTTATACAGTCTGGCGCCTCCTTTTATGGTCGCCCATCATAGCCGGGAGTACTTGTGTCCCGGTATGCCCCAACAAACAGACACAAAGTACGGCCCAGCCAGGGCCTTGCCCTGCCTCGAGCTCTCATCTCCGTTTGTTTGTCTCTGCCTTTTGCCTCGGCTCTCTGCTCGCATCTGGCTGTCCTTAGACGAAATGAAATTTATGCACTTGGACACTTCCATGCAATAATTCATGCGAAATTGAATCAGATATTCATTCCTGTGCAGCTTTAAAGCGGATAATCAACGTTGTAAACAAATGAAAGCAAAGGCAGCAAAGGGCAGCATGCAAAAAAAAGTGCAGAATTTATGATGCGCAGCCAAACAAAAGCAAATTATTTTTCATGTCAACTGTGGCAGCATAAATAGCCAAATGTCCAAGAATCCCCCTTTTGAAATGTATTTCATGGTTTTTTCCAAAGACAGAGCTCCAAAGAAGACAAGGCTCTCAGGTCGATTGGGAGAATCTTATATATAATAAGTAATTGGTTTGCTCTCATTCAAGTGGCTAATTCGTGTCACATATCGTTGGGCATTAAACACCTGCGCGTGGGTGTGTGAGAAACTATTAATTGCAGTCTTTAAACGAGCCCAGCATGATCGTTCCGCTTTGCGGAATGGAACGAAGCAATGCCACCACCGAAAATTTTGAAGAAACTTCTTGCGGCTTTTGCCGCAATTAATTGATACACATGAAAACAGGCCGCAAGTTGTGCTCGGTGGCAAAGTCACTTGGCTGCCGCTGACGCTGCCGCTGCCGCTACTGCTGCCGTTCACGATGCCACCGAGGGCCATGTAAAAAGTTTCTCCAGCGAGCGAGAGAGTGGGAAGGAAGTGTTTTCAATTTTGCGCCCCAGAGGAAGAAAATGAAAACTAATTGAGTAACAAACTTCCAACATGGCGTTTTGTGATTGGTGGGGTATACGTAATGAAACGACAAATAAGGAGAGACAACACGAGCCAAGAGCCAAGAGATGGAGCAAAAACAGAACTCTTGCTCTCCCATTCTCCACCTTCCTCTGATGCTGCTAGAGTGCGGAGTCTATAAATATCAGAAGGAAACTTTTCAACGAGATAAATTTAATTGGAGGCAATTTGTTGCAAAACATATGAGGGAAAACTTTGAAAAGAACACGAAATGAAAGAAGTATGAACTGCAATTGGCCAAACCGGCAAAAACGCACAAGTGGGTAAAGGTGTATCTGTGTATCCATTTATACATCTATCTATCTATCGATTCAGCAAATTGGAATTGCCAACGCATGCTGCGCAAAAAGAAAAGTTTGAAGAGCATTTTTAATTTGTAGCAACAGCAGTAGCCTTAAGTTTTCTCTCCATTAACTAACTTATCTACCTCTCTATCTCTCTTTGCTCCCATTATAGAGCTCCTTCTGACGGATCAGCAAAGCAACTGCGTGCTGGGCGCCTTGGGACTGTTGCGTCTGCTGTTGCCCCAGCTAATACGCGGCTACTCTACGGATAATTATGACGATGCGGAGTCGCTGGCCGGACAGCAGCAGAAGCAGCAACAACATCAGGCCACGACCTCCGACTGTCGGCAAATTATTGAAATTTATGATTATTGTCTGCACCTGCTGAGCACGCAGCCCACAACTAATCACGCCATTATAAATGCTACACTGGAGGTCATCATTGGCATACTTCAGTCGCTGGATGCCAGAGCTCCTCTGGCCGGAGTGGCGGAGAGTCAGCAGCAGAGTCTGGGCCAGAGTTTGCGCCAACTGTTGTGCAATCAACAATTGCAGCACAATGAGTATTTGCGGCGAAGGAAATCATTAAAAAATCAAATATTCCAATTGAAAAATTACGAAGTGGCGACAAGTCAACAACAAGAGGAGCACCACCAGCAGCAGCCGAAGCAGCTCAAGGATCAGCAAAATGCGGAGACTGCAATGCAAATGGAAAAGAATTCAAATGCAAAACTGCAGCACCAGCCCCAGTCCCAGACCCAGCTAAAGTGTCAACAGCAGGAGGAGCTACAGCAGCAGCAGCAGCAGCAGCAGAGGAGGCACCACCAGAGCTCGTTGGGAATTAATGCTGGGGAAGATGCCACGACCGAGGCAGCAAGTTCCGTTGCTGATGAAGGTATAGCAAATAAGGCAGAATGCCAGTCGGGATGCGAGCATGTGTGTGGGGGGATGTGTGCGCGGGATGTGTGCAGTCATGTGGAAATGTGACTTGCTGACAGGGGGACGGACAAACAGACAGACAGATGGACTAACCAACAGACAGACCACGCCGAAATCAGGAAAATTGAGCAATTGCACAGCCAGAGAGATAGAGAGAGAAAGAGAGAACCGGATGCACATCCACACAATGTACATATGAAAATTATTAGTGCATGCTTTTAGGCGGCGGCACATGCAGCAGCAACGAGGTCAAACCAAATTTGCATTTGCCGCCGCCAGCGCAATCTTGCACAAATATTTACACAAATTGTAAGGCTAACCCATGTCTTTTGCCACTCTGCCACTCTCTTTTCATGTTTGTGCGGATGATGATGATCCTTTTGGCTAGCTGCCGAAAAAGCGACGCGCTGCCACATTAGAAACGCCGCACGCAGCATAAGCGAATGCGTTGCCAGCAGCTCTTTGGATGAGCAACAGCAGCAGCAGCAAGGCGCTGTAGCTGTGGCTGACGACGACGACGACGATGATGATGATGACATGGAGCTGCTGAGCGCCGAGTGCGATGACTTTACAACTCTGTCGCAACTAAATGAACAACAACAGGCGATGTCAGCGGCATTCAAATTGTCCGCAACAACAGCAGCAGTTGGAGGAGCATCAGCAGCATCGGCAGAGGGGATAGATAAACTGATTGATGTTGATGCCGATGTCAGGGGGATGCCCAAACCGCGGCAGCATCAGTCATCTCTGCAGAATCTACTTGCCGGCGGCGATGACAAATCCCAGCATTTGAGTGACATCGACAATGAATCTTTCAACAGCATCGATTTCGAGGCCGAAATCACAATTGCCGGCTGCAAAGAGCAGCAGGAGCAGCAGCAGCAGCAGCCACCGGAGGGGACCCCATCGGCGAATGCGATAGAAAGCGGCGATGCAACAACAATTGGCACATTCTTTAACAATCTGTTGTCGCATTCCAATGCAGGTGAGGACCTATAGAGCGTATGACTATGCATAACCTGGGTAAATCAGACGGCGGGGGATCGCTTCAAAGTCATCGAAACTATTTCCATTCAATATTATTGCATTTCACGGTCTGCCGCAGACGCAACCGATTTCTATTTACCTCTTCTTTTATACCCATCCCATCCCCCTCCGTTACACTTGTATTGCGATGAACAATTCCGCATTTATTTGCAATTTTTGGGCTATGAAACTATTTGCATAATTGCGGCAGCAACGGGAATGGAATCGAAGGACAGACGTGACTCGGAGCCAAAACCAATTTCCATGGCATGTTGCGTCTCTCTCCCAATTGCCAATTGCACTTGCGATTTAATGAAGCGTAATTGTTGCTGCCTCTGTTTCTGATTCTGTGGCTGCTGCAAGTCTCCGCGGTATCGAGAGTCGAGTGAAACTAGGAAATTCGTGCAGCATTCCACTGGGAGAGAGCGAGGGTGCATGCATCATTTGTGGCTTCATTGAATGCATCTTGCGTGGCACATTTTGTCCTTTCTGTTGACAAGAGAACAACAATCAGAGGAAGATGAGAAGCAACATTGGCAGAAACAAAGAGGGAAAGAGGTATCCCTCAGGGTTTCAGTTGATGGACACTTTTCAAAATGATTTCTTCTCTGGAAGAGTATAAGCATTCGATTTGCATTGATTCTATTTGCTCAAACTCCACTTAACGAGTCTACTGATTGCTTGTCCTTGACTTAATTTATTTTAATATTTAAAACGTTTACTTTTCGTTTCGAAAAAAAAAGGAAAACGCATTTTATTTGTAGGATGCTCGCATGTGCATACATTTGTATGTATACATAAGTATGCCACGCTTTTCGCCCTGACCCATAAACCAGATGGAGGTGGTCCGCTGAAAAAAGACAGGGGAGGAGTGGAGTGGAGACAGCAGAAGGAGAACTAAGAAATGCAGACATGATGCCAGACCCATGTCCTCTCGTTAGCGTTGAGGGTTGGTGGGCCGGTTTCTTGCGTGGGCTGGTAATAAACAAAGGAAATGTACTGCACTGAGCCGGAAGTACTAATTAAGCGAATGAGTTGTGGGCGGGGGCGGGGGCGTACTACCATGTAAAGATAGTGAGAGCGGCAAAGGGGATTGGAGGGAGGATGTGATGGGCAGGGAGAGTGAGTGCATATAAAAACCCGCATCTACTTGACGTAAATGTTGGGCTTAAATCCGGCATTTCTTGTAACTGTATGTGTGTGTACGTCCGTCCGTTTGTCCTTGTGTGTGTGTGTGTGAAAAATACGGATTAAGCTTGAAACATGGCAATGCATTTGCTCGACTCGTACTCGTACTCCTGCTCCGCCCACCCACTCGACTGCAGCAACTGGGCCCATGCTCCCCAACCTTATTGCTGGTTTTCTTGCGCCGCCGCTGCCACTTGGCCAAAGCATCACACTGCAAGTTGGCAACAAAGTGGTTAAGACAAATGGGTTACGTGATAAAATGCGGTTACTCAAATTGCATGTATGCAAGCTTACATGTTGTGTCACAGTATATGTATACGTAAACGTATACGAGTGTGTGTGTGTGGGTGTGTTGAGAGGGGGTGTGTATCTGTATCTATATCTGTGTGGCATGGGTTTATTTAGCATTGCCAGAACCGTCAGCCAACCAGCCAGCCAGCCAGCATGGCTGGAACGGGACAAAACGAGAGGAGAGCCAGCCATCAGTTGCTGCTGCACTTTGCCTGCTTCGCGTTTAGCTATACTTTTTTCTTCCTTCTGTTCCTTCTCTTGTTTCCTTTTTCCCTATGCTGCAGTTGTTGCAACTCCAGTTCTTGTTGTTTTAGCTGTTGTTGTTGTGCACTTATGCGCTATCAGCCTTTATGCGCTGCTTTGCTTGTCCGTCCGCGGTAGTTATTGCCGGTTTTTTGTTGTTTGTTTTTTATTTTTTTTAAATATACATATGTACGTATGTATGTATTTGTGAGGACATATATCTATAGATATAGCCACAGCCAGTGCCGCACCCGCCCATCTTTATATACAACAGAGGGACGATTTTTAGCCCTAACAATTTGTATACTCTACACATAAAAAGGAGAAGATTAAGCATTAAAAGCAAAACAAAGATCATTTTATAGCAGCTTTTGAAAGATATCGCTTGAAAACGATCAACAAATAGGAATTCAAATAATTTACACGCTAGTTTAGGTTAATATATTTTTTGCCAAGATAACCAAAATTAAAACGGATAGTGCATTCGGTTTTCAATATTGTCACCAATTTTTCCACAGCGATACCCTACTTTCATAAACAATTTTTTACGCCTCTTGGTCTTGCTATTGTTTTTTTTTTGGCTCTCTCTCTTCCCAAAATATGTATGCCTGAATGTGTGTGTGTGGAACTGTACAAAATATTTGCATGTGTGACTCTAGTGAAGAGGGTTTCCCCCGTCTGTATGTCAAACATAAAGTAGAGCCCCCCTCCCTCTGCCTCAGCCCTCAATTACCCAACAGCACCCAAAGAGAGTGTGCCGCACGCCAACTCAATCCTGTTGCCGCGAGTTTTCCGCTCGTCCCCTACGCGGTTTTCGTTGTCGTCTAGTTTGGGGTTTTCCTTTTTTCGCCTTTTTCGTTGCTTATGCGCTTCAAAGTTGTATTTCCCATTTTCGTGGTGCCATTTTTTGTTTTCATTTTTAACGTGACTCCCACAATGAAGCTAAAAAAACTACGCGGCAGAAGTTGCAGTGCTGCTGCTACTGCTACTGCCGCTGTTTTCACTTTTACGGAGGCGAAACTATTAAAGCAGAAAATGGCAGCCAGCCTCGATGGCTCCCCTCGGTGCATAATTACATACATGCATGAAAGTTCCATACAACTTTGCGGAAAACTCTCTGATTTTTGGTTGCGGTTCTGCGAGCGTAGCGACACGGTGTTGCTATTTTCGATGTTAGCTTTTGAGTGGAAAACATTTATTTTTATGGTTTGTTTTATACCTTGACAGAAGCTAAAATGATTTTCAAGAGATGTGTAACATGTCTTACATGGATTACTCTATTCACTGGATCAAATGATATGCCCGATTATTAAATCCAAGATTCTATCTTTTTATTTTACTTCGAGGCTATATTCCATGACTTTACTTATCGATAATTGGCCATTGGATTCCTCCACAAATATCTGCCATGCCAGCAGTCTGACCATAAAGTGTTCTTCTACATCCGCTCGCCACAGTTCCAGCTCGCTTTTGGAGTTGGATTCGTTGGCTGTTCTAATTTTTACAGCGCTTGCATGCGGCCGGAACATCCATTAGAACAACAATAGTGGGAAGAGAGAGAGCCACACAACAAGTGCATCTAAAAGATGCAGCCATTTTTAACCCACTTAAGTGGTCAGCGGGAGAACATGCACTATCCACTTTGCACTGTACACTCTGTACTCTGTGTACTTGCTATGAAATTGAAGTTTTCAATTAATTTCCAATAGAGTCAGAGAGAAAAGAGTTGCCCCGCGGCAGAGGGCAAATTAATAGAACAACATAAAAAGCAGCTAAGGAAAATAGTTTCAGTGGTTTTAGCTATACACACACAAACAGTGCACATAGTACAGTGCCTGTCCCTTCACCCATTGTTTACAAAGTTTGCAATTTTCCAACAGAAGAATGTGCTTGGTAATTGGCCATCTCCATCCCGGGTGTGGGGATGGGTATTGGAGCTTGGCTCTTGGGTGAAGGAACCGCAAATTAGCCAACGCCATCGCTGGCATTAGTGTCAAACCCGACTTATCTGCTGAACTTTCGACTGGACGCACTAACTCAGAGGCTTTTGTGCTTTCGTGCTCTTCTGCTTACAGCTTCGGAGTCGGTCAGTAAGCTCTTTCGTCAATCAAGTGTTGGCTCTAAGTCCACACCCTCCAAGTCGGCGCCTGCTGATAAATCAGACGCCGTCTCGACGGCCTCACTGACGCTCTCCCTGAGCTCCTTGGCCAGCAGCAGCATCGGTCTACCAGAGCGCCAGTCCTCGATTGCCGAGACACCCACGACTGCGGATGACTCCTGTTCGATTACCGCCTCCTACACGGCATCAACAGCCCTGATGATGGATGCACCAGCCGTGGCCTCTAAGCCAGAGACACCGCAGCGTCGCTCCACGCCAAATGGTAAGTCCATTTCTGTCGCAGACAGTGCAGGGCGCAGAAACAGCTAATTAGGAGTTGTATTTGCACTCCCCACAGCTAATCCCTTTCTAGTGGAGAACTCACCGCTCAAGCAGACCATTGTGGGTCGTGCCCTGATCAGCGTGAAGATAGGCAGCATTCTGGAGCAGTCGCTGGTTTACTACACAGCCCGTCTGGTGGCTGCAAGGTTCTTGCTCAGCGGACACGCGGCGGCCCTGCAGCTGGATAGCGTTAGTCGAGTGTCTATCAAAAGCCTCTCGCTGGCTGTGATCGCTCAGTGCGTGCGACTGACTCCGCGTGTCCTCCAGCTAAGCCTGGAGATAACCGACCAGGAACTGGAGCTGCTGGAAGAAACCAGCCAGTTGGGAAGTGCCGATAGCACTCAGGTCTCCAGCCCCCAGAGCAGCAACACCTCACAGGGGGAGGCGGACAAGAAACCGTTGGACAGTTCCTTGATCCAAGCGGAGACCGAGGACAACCTGCTCTTGCTGGACATTAAGGATGATCATTTTGGACCCAGCACAGGTCCGGCTTATCTGCAGCAAACCGGACCCACGCTCAGTCGCAGTGCCGATGCAGCGGTTCTACTTCGAAGTATCTCTACGAAGGAGTCCAATAAGAAGCCCAGCAGCGAGGATCATCTGTCCAAATCGGAGATCGTTGGCAGCACCTTTCGTCCCACAGTTGCCGTGCAGGATACGCCACCGATGAGCCTGCCACCACGTCCGCCCAAGCGAACCAAATCAATGCGCAGTCGAAAAGGAATTAGCTTCGAAACGGCAGCACCACCATCCTCTGGCTGCCAGGCCCTATCGGATGCGCTGCTCTTCCATGATCACTGTGATCCCATTCTACGCGGTGGCGTGCAGCAGGTGCTGGGCTATTTCCTTCAATCAAGTGGAGCTGGTCTCTATCTGGAGCTACAACGTGGCCTTAGCTTGCAACACTTGCTGGCCATTTTACTGAAGGTGAGTTTCGCACAAAGTGTACGACTGTATCTTAAGCGATTGTCGAACAAAATGTACGAGAAGTATCGCCCCATGGGCATGCGGGGAAAGTTCCTTTGATGGTGCTACTACTCCTCCTTGTACTCCTCTTACTCCGCCTAATGGTAAGCCACATTACATGTATGCTAACCCGCTTTTTTATATCTATCTGGCTATATCTTTGTCAGAGTCCGCCCTTTACTGCTTTATCTCTGTCTTTTTTGCATCCAACTCCTGCCCCCTGCCACTGTATATGCATAACGCATACACCACGTTACACGATATGCAACATGAAGTGTACTATTGAAACGGGTATATCTATTTAGCTGTACATTTGGAATTAGTTGGTTATTATTGGCATTCTTTGAGCCACAGAAAACTATAATTTCTTTCAGCTTAAAAATCTTAGAATAACAGAAAGATAAAGAAGAAGAATCATTTGTAAATTACATTTTTTCTAAGAGTATTCAAAATCCACCTGTATCTTGCATATTTAGTAGCATTTTTCTTTGCTCTCTTTTTTTTTGCTACCCCTTGCCCTCCTGCCGTGTGCAAACATTCTTCTACATACGTGTATATCTATAAATATGTGTGCCCCCACCTTTTCGCTGTACTTTTTTCTATGTTAAACCATCAAGCTAACATATTTTAACACATGCAGGCAAACACACACACAGAGAGAGATACGGACACGGACCCGGACACGTGTCCATATCAATGGCTGTTGCCTTTTGAATATTTTTCCAGTGACTTCAACCTCAGTCGGTGCCTCCTCCCTCTCTCTCTCTCTCTCTCTTTCTCACTGTGTGTTCTCGAAGTTGCAGTTGCAGTTGGCGCTTAGCCGACGGCATTCTATGTGGCTGGGTTGTTTTTCATTTGAAAATAAGAAAGAAAATTCTTATCGCCTTCGCAATGTGCAAGTGCAAATGCCCCTAAAGGGAGCAGCGCATAGTGTATCCGTTGCCATCTCACTCTTTACTTTCCACTCCATACGAGTTGCACACCCTGTGCTGCTCCTGGGGTATGGTGTATGCAGAATGTGCGCATAAGTTGCACATTGATTTCTGTCTGGGGATTGGTCGTGGCTGAAAGTTGGGGTTCCGATCCGGGGACTTCTTCCGTGGCTGGTTTCTTATTGAATTCAATAATTTAGTGGCCGGCACCGAACATTTAAATTGCTGCTGGCTGCTTACTGTGGGGGCACTCCCCAAAAGTGCAATTTGATTATGCAATGTTGTTGCCCGAAACGTATATGCAGCCAAATGCATGCGAAGAATGAAGATGGAGATGGGGAATGGGAATGGGAACGGGAACGGACTTGGTGATGGGACGGACGCAGGACGTGCCAGATGAAAATCACATTAGATGCCTGCCGTATAATGGCCGAAAATCCGTCTCAATGGCACTTGCCAGCATACAGAAGTCGTTGGCAGACCAGACCCGCTTTTGGACGCTGGAGATAGAGAGATAGAAAGATGCTGAGAATAGGAATTGGAATAGGAATTGGGAAGATCTTCCCCAGAGCAGGCCAAAGGCAAAGTAACTTTGATAACAATAGCCCTTTGGCCCAGAACCGGGTCTAGAGCAAGGAAAAGCTTGTTAGAGATTCGTTAAAAATGCACACACTCTCAGATGGATGCCCGGATGGTGGATGGATGGAATGGGACGATGCTTTGGGGCAGCTGGGGGCAGCCACTGTGTGATTGTGGGAAACTTTTTGCTTGTGCAAACAATAAAACACAAATTCGCTTAGCCAACATCTCGTTTTGCTTCCACACAAAAACCATCTTATGCCTGTTCTCAGTTCTCGTTCTCGAGACCAATGTACTATAAAGAAATTTAGCCAAAAAGTTTTCTGCTTTTCTGCTTCTATCCCACTTATGTTGCAGGGCCTTGAAGACGAGATCCACACAGTGGTTATACAAGCGTTGAATGCATTCGATAAGATATTTCCGCATGTGGTGTCCAAATATTTGACAGCGCCGCCATGTCATTATCATGCTCATCAGCAGCAGGAGCAGTCCCAGGCAGAGTTCGAGCTGGAGCTGGAGCAGGAACAGGAGCTGCAGCGACATTCAAGTGGACAACAAAAGCGTCCGGGCCAGGCGCAAACATTTGGCCAACAAACTTTTGCAAAGGGCCAGGATAATGCCTTAAGCAGTCAGCCACAGCAACAAAGGATCCCTAACGATGGCAATGTCGATGTCCATCCCGTTGCTGTTGCTGTTGCTGGGACATGTGCCAACTCCAAGTCTTCGACCACTGATAATGATGAGCTACTGGCTGCTCTTTTGAATGATTTCCAATTGCAATCGACTGGGTTGCAGCAGCAGCAAGAGCAACAGGAGGGGTTGCAAAAGAATAATGGCAACTTCAACAGCCAGTTGGGTAATGAGCCCGGTCATGGACTGGGACCCTTCTGCGTGTTTGCCATCTCACCCAAATTGCTCTTGAACAAACTCCGACTCTGCCATCACAATAAATATTGGTTGGTCCAGAATAAATACGCCGAAGTTATTTCGAATTTAAATTACGTGCTGCTGCGCTCTTACTACGCAAATGTCCGATGCGGTTTCGACAGCAGCAGCAACAGCATCCACCCAGAGGACCAGAAGGAGGGGCAGTACTCGTACCAGAAGGATGCGACTGCCTGTGACTGGAGCAAGGACGCGCACGACGAGGACATTGTCTGCACTTATGAGGTAAGCAGCTAAATCGTCTTATTACAGCCAGGCACGCCGGCTTGTTTATTGTGCAGATTATTCGTCGAGTACTCGTCCTCGCACTCCTTCTCATCCTCATCCCCTACTCGTATGTTTTCTCATTCTCCTGGCCTGAAAAGCAATTCAAGAGCTGGCCAACAGGCGAAGACTACTCCTCTGACAACTCTTATTGAACATTTGTGCACTCAAGTGTGTGGCCGAGCCCTTTGTGCATTCTGGCAGCGAGTGTGTAGCGCATCGTACTGCCGCTGGCTGACTGACAGTTTGAGGGGGTTGTTTGCGGCCCTTACACATGCATTTGTTTATTTATTATTTTGACAAAGCCAAGCAATTTGCTAAATGGCTCAAAAAGAGGGACCCGATGCACTGAGAGTCGTCAAACAATTGAGGAAAAGTACGATTGACGAGATATCAAATTGAATGCCAAAAATTCTCTTAAATTCAAACAAAACTTTTCTACCCGTTGAAATATCCACCGAAACAGACAGTTCTGTCTAATTAATCATTATTCGAATATGTACACTCATTAATGCACCGCAATAAATGACAAAAAATGTGTGGATAGCCAACAAAACTGTTCAGGTATCAGCCCAGAATCCCATCAATGGAGTGTCATTTAAAGTTTAGAGCTGAGCCCGAGGCAAAGGTATTTGCAACTACGAGTATGATTCACTTTTTCCGCACTTTCTTGTGGGTTGTTCAACCGCACTCATACCAGCGCCAACAGCTACACCAACAAACCGTTCCTAGTCTCTAATGATGTCGAACCAAGAAGTGGGTGAACCGCATCTGCAGAAGCGAACCAAAAACTGCCAAACTGCATAATGAAAACTTGGCTCACTTTTTGATTTACAACGTGCAGTCGACTAACTCAAAAACACTTTTGCGATCCTTGCAGGCGCTATTTCTGTCTGAACTTTTCCATCTGCTTGGGGACGATGATGCCCGGGTGCGGGAACATGCCGCCTGCTGTCTTTGCCGCTTTATAATGCAAACAGCGCGCCAGGAGCAGCAGCCACCTACAACACCACCTACAACGAAGGATGTTACAGAGAAGGACAGCATGGGCATCGCTGCCACAGCCGACGAAATCGATGGCAACGTCAACGCCGAAACTCAACAAACTAATTTCAATTTGCTTTGGGATTTTTTCGACTATCGCATATTTGGCAGCATGTCCGTGACGTTGCGTAATTTATTCCGGGCTAGTTCGACGATTGTGCCACCGCTGGCGGATCTCGATGCACTCGCATTGGTGGGCGGCCACAGCCTCTCCAGTGCCGCAGCCGTGTGCTCAGAAGTTGTGGGCACATCCATGCTGTGCCCATCGTCAGGAATGGCATCCGCCTCCGCATCGGCATCGGCAACGGCATCTGGAGCGGCCGCCTCCGCGGCGACGGCCTACTTTGATGGCACGGCCGAGGGGCATGTTTTTGCCCTACCGATGCCACGTCAAATTGCGCAGGAGGAAAAAGTTTTGGCCAAAGTTTTGTATCGCATGACAAATAAATTGATGACGCTGAATGATAAAAATTTGCAGGTAAATATTTGTGTGCTACCAATCGAATGGAATCGGAGTGAGAGTCGAAGCAGTCCAATGCCACCCCACAACCACAATATCTCTTTAAACTTTAAACTTATGCCGTTCCCTTTCTCTCTACACAGTTCGGCATAATTTACGCGCTGCGGCTGCTGTTGAGGCACTTCAATTTTGTGGATTACCAAGGGGCCTGGCTGGAATTCAATTTCATTGAGATTTGCATTAGTTACGCCTACTACAACAATGCAACGGCTGCGGACTTGAGTTGCCAGAACGACTTGATTGATGTGATGGGTAAATTGGTGGCAGGTGAGTGCAGCTCTCTTGTAATCACCGATACATAAGGGTTGTGTGGGGGCAAGGCAAGGACTGACTACAGTAAACTGCTCCAGAAGATATTGTACTTCCTTGCGTCCACTCTCCCCCACGCATGTGAATACATGTGAATAGTCAGACAGACATGTATGTGGATACATTTGCGTATGAATTGCTGACTGGCATGCCTGATGATTGCTTTCGCATGCCTCACTGCACCCTCGATATTTCCGATATTTATTCGAATTGTTCGACTGGGCGGGCGGGCGTGCGTTCGTACGAGCGGTCCGTTCCGTACCACTGTGCAGCACTTTGCGGCGGCGCCGGCTCGTTTGGCTAATTTAATTTTACTGAAATTACAAGAATGTAATTTTTAGTTTTGCGACTGCATATTTAATTGCATTATGCAATAATATATGCTGTGGAAACGTTTGCATAAATCATTTTAATTAATTGTTTGTCATTAAATAGATTTGCATAAATATTTTCATGTTGTGGTGTAAGTAACTGCCACGCGTATAGTCTACATGTACATATGTAGGATACATTTACATATAATTTTTTCCATCTATATTATTTTTAAATTTAATCAAGGAGAACGTAAAATTAGCATAAATGTTTTTAAATTTCCGTTCTGCTAAAAGTTTTTATTGCAATCTGTTAAAAATACTTGATACATCGTTAAAAAATTAGCCACATGAAAATAGATTCACATTTGTGATGGTTTCTTTTTTACATTGCTCGAATGTTGAATGCACTTTATCACGATATAGTTTGTAGAGCAAACACTAGATAAAACATTGAAAAATTCGATGGTAATTCTTTGCAACAAACACGAAAACTGAATGACGTTTACAGAGCCGTGTCAGAAAAAAATATATGTCCCAAATACCATAAATTACATTTTTAGGTGCAAAATCGGAAGAGAATTAATCACTAGAAAAAAGAAAATAGTATTAACTTCTACCAAGCAATAATTACTTATGAAGTTTGTGGCTTTTTCGACTTTTAGCATGAGCTAAATTACCATTTTTAGATAATTTTCCACCACATGTTAATTGAACTTTACGACATATCAAAATCATTTACTATTAATACACTATTTCAGGGTAAAACAAAATGTTACATTTAATTCAATTTTGCAATCAAAAACAATAGCTCAAAAACAATTTGCACTGCATTCAGAGCATACCCATAATGCAGAGCCACTTTTTAATTAAATAATTTTCAACAGCCTCATTAACAAAGTGCGCCCGGCAAAAGCAAATGCCGACAACTGTAACAACATCCACAGCAATAATGCAGATAGCGCGCTAATAAACATTTCAATTCAATTTACAAAAATTGCGTATGCGTATAGCAACAAAAAATATACAACAAACACAAAACCAAACTTCAACTCGATTTCATTAGTGGCATTTCACACAGAACCCACCCACCCACATCACACCCAAACACCTGACCAGGCGTGGCATTACATGCATTAGAATGCTTTATTTTCGCATTGGTCGGAATGGGGAACAATGTCTGCCGCTTTATTATTTATTATGCCAGCTGCGTATTTGCTATGCACTAATGTAATCCTCCATAATCAAAAAGTAATTAAATTATTAATAAACCATTAAATGTTAAACAATTTTTGTGTCAGTGGCGCCGCGGCGTCTGAATGGAATCATTCCCCCATTCCCTGCCTCGCAATAAATTGCATTTTGTTGCTTGCATGCCCTGCACATCGAACAATTTCATATTTAAGCCATGATGTGAGTTATGAGTCCTGCTCTGTGGGTACGCATTGATTTGAAAACTAAATCGCCAAAATGTTTTCGCGACATTGTCGCGTTTGTTGTGGCGTTTTGTGATAAGTTTTGACGGTTGCAAAAATGCTTGTAAACAGTTTTTAATTTCACAGAAACAATGCAGCAACAATTGGCCGTCCACTCTTCGGGCCAGGCTTAAAGCCATCGAGAAAAACCTGCACACCTGCACACAGCCATGCGGATTGTAAGCCATAATGCATTACGCATTATCTCCGACTTAATTCCATTGTATTCAATGAGCTTTGGGCAAGCTTTTTCTTTGTGGTTTTTAATTTAAAACACAAGCATTCGTGCTCTACTTATCTGGTCGGGTGTGCCCTTTTAATTGGCTAAATTATGGCCTCAGGGGTTGATTAAAGTAACAAAAATATTATTACACAGGAAAGTCATAACAAACAAAGATATTTTGTACTCTTGTGAATGCGAGTAGAAGTGTGTAACATCCAGAAAAAATGTATTCTTGTTATTGATTAGTAAGGTCATTCATTGAAGGAATATAATATTATTTTTTTTTTTAGTAGAACGTGGATTAAAACTGTCAAAGCTCATCACTACCGGGTATCTTATTGTCTAGGCGTTCGATTATAAAATGCTCTCTGGTAGTGATTAATTATGAATGTTGGATAGTGAAAGAGAGAGTGAGAGACTTGCACTGCTGTTATTATTCCGATCATTGATCATTTTGGGGTTAACGCATTTATCCGCTTATATCCATACCAATCATACATTGGATTCCCATTTCGTGTTTGGGTCGAATCGGGCATTTTCCCCCGGCGCCAAGCGGAAAGACAAAAAAACCAGAGAATCGTGCGATAAATAAGTATAAATCGCCAACGGAAGAATGGCGTCGTCTCATTGCAAATGTGTGTGTGCGATTTTCAATTAATTAGTAAATGTAATGCAAACGGCTATGCCCGATCCCGCAGCGATGCGCTCCAGGCACACCCGGCGGGGTTGAGAGGTTGAGGGGCCCTTTAAATGGCTCCCTCAACACTTAATTTTTATAAATATTTATGCGCATACAGTTTAATTTATTTGTAAATAATCATTTTTTGCCCCGGCACTTCCTTTGAACAATGCAAAAATACAAAAATGTGTATGGCATTGTTGACACATAAATTGAAATGTTGCGTGTCTCACGGATACACTCAACGAAACACGGATACAGATACAGATGCAGATACAGATACAAACAGAGGACAGACGCAGACACATACATTAATTAATGCATATAAATCATGGCACACTTTGAAGCGTTTTCCGCTCGTTACCTATGCGATTTTTGCTTTAATTTCACATTATTTGCCCACCTCCTGGACATTGCCTTCCCGGCATTGCCATAGCAATCCCATGGAATTGCACACACACTTTTCAATTGCAAATCCATTAATGCGTTTTTAATTTTGTGAGCTGCAATTACGAGGCATTTGTAAAATTTTAAGTGCTCGTTTGCATTTTAACACAATTAGCCAGAACGGGATCGCTTAATTTGCCATTAATATGACTCGAATCTACATCCGTTCTTCCATTCTTTGCCTCTTTCGCACAGGTGCCATGTTGAGCTCAGGTGAGCTCAAGGCCTCCCATCTGGACTTTCTGCTGCGTCACAGCATCAAGATGCTGAACATCTACTATCATCTGGTCACCAATCAGCGCCCGCCCTCACAGCCACAGTCCACCGGAGGCTTAGGTGGCGGCGGGAGCTCCTCCAAGACGACCAAGAGCGAGCTCTTCTCCCTCAGCAGCAGTGGTGGCGGCGGCGGTGGAGGTAGCAGAGATCCAGCAGTGCTCCAGGCTCTGGGTTACTTTGGTGGCGATTACGTTTACATGAAACTTTACAACATTTTAAGAGGTGCTAATGACAGCTACAAGGTAAGTCAAACCACGGACCCTCACCCGCACGCGGACTCAACTCGAGCCACCGCCATTAAGTCGCTAGTGGCGCTGAAATGGCAAAAGTTGTACGGCACGTGCACGTGCACTGCACTGAGATTTGCCGGCTCCAACCAACTCGAGTAAGAGAGAGCAGCTCAGCCCCTCGGTTGCACGTACAGCGCAAGGCACCGTTTTATATGCAACACTTTGGCAGCACTGTGATGCAGCAATGGCAATGGCAATGAGTTGTAAAAATTCAGCCCGCGACGAAATGCAACTTGACTCTTGCCACTCCCAGACGTCAGCGACAGCTCAAACAGAAAGTTCTTTGAGTTTCCCCATCCCAAAACCGCCCCTAAATGTGACTTAATGCGCGGGCTGCATTAGTGGCAGACTTCTCCCTCGGGTGGGATATTAGATGGATGGAAACTAATCCAACTCTTTCATTTTGTGTGCATGCAGATAACCATAAATCACGAGGCTGGTAGCCTATTAATTTGTCTCCTCAAGACCTGTCTGAATGCACTGGGCCTGTGCCTTGAGGCGAGGCCGACAGCCGCCCCGCCAGAGATAAAATTAATCGAAGAAATACTCCACTATTTGACCAAGCTAATAAATTATGCGCCCGCCGAGTGCGTTGCCTGTCTGCGGCAACTGTTGAAATATTTATTTGCCCAAAATTATGGTAGCCAAGTGGGAGTGCAGCAGCCGGCCACCAATGGACACCACTCCACATTCATACGGCCCTACTTTGCGGCCAAGGGCAGGGGCCATGGCGCAGTCTCCACATTTTGGCCAACAATAAATTCAAAGCCAGCAGCAGGAGCAGCTGGAGGAGGAGCCGGAGCTGGAGCTGGAACAGGAGCTACAACTCAGCCACTAATTGATGCATCCCCACTCCAGGCACTGGGCATGCTGTTTGTGCAGGGCCTGCAGCCAACCACTCCGCCGTCGGGCGACTGCGTCCGGCTTATAAAGCTATTCGAGCCACTGGTCATCTACTGTCTGACGGTGAGTACCTACCAGCAGCAGGAGCCAGCGATGGCTAATTAATTTTAGTTGTTGCCAATTTGTTTGATTAAAAATGCACAGACACGAACACGAACCCTGCCACAGCTTTGGCTTTGCAGGAGGGCATCGCTGGGGCATCCCATAATCTGCATGTGTGTGTGTGTGTGTCTCTGTGCCGGGGTCGGAGTGCATCCATTGATATTTTATTAATGGAAAACATTTGCAGAGCACTAGCATACATGTTCCCCCTCTCTCTCCTGCAGCTCTTCATGAAATCCAATGCACTGATCCAGGCACCCATTTTGGGTTTGCTATCACAGCTGCTGGAACTGAATGTTACCTACAGCATACTGGACTCGAAGAACGTGATATTCGAGCAGATACTCAGCAATCTGGATATGATTGAAAGCGGAATAGATAGGTGAGTGGAGTAATCACTGTTTGTCTTTTAATTATATTTAAAGCATTATTCCGCTGCAGAAATGCCTTCATCATTGTACCCACCATGCTGAGATTCCTCGTGCAGCTGACCCACAAGAGTGATCGACCCCTGATCACGATCCCAAAAATCATCAGCATCACCAACAATTTGCTGGCCAACAGCGCTGTGCGCGATGTGGCCCTGCTGGCACTGAAGACCCTGAGCTACGAGCTCTTCTTTATTCACAGCCAACTGGAGGTGGCGTTGGACAGCGAGAGCAATAACTCAGTGCGAGTCGGGTGCCAGAGTCCGCTGACAGCGGCACCCACGCCGGAAACCCGAGAGGCCCTGCTGGCCCAGAGACGCGAGCTGGACACCCAGCGGGAGGTGGTTTTGGGCATGCTGGAGAAGTTCGTGGAGTCGCGACCTAGTCAACAGGTGCTGGCACTGCTGCTGCTCTACGAGCGCAGTCTGCAGCAGCTGGAGAGTGCCTCCTATCGCAGTGCCCAGGATGCGGATGCCGTTTATGGGCTGCTCTGTCGAGCTCTCTGTTCTCGGCACTGGCGTCTGCACTCGGCCGGGGATCTGCGGCTGCTGGAGAGTTGCTTCCGCAACAATGGCAACCATGTGTTGGCCGACAGCAAAGGATTCCTGCAGCTGCTGCAGCTCTTCATCGAACAGGTGAGGGATCGCGTAGCGTTCATTCAATATTCATGCAACTAAAACTTGACAAAGCACTCAGCCAATCCACAGATGCCCGTCAATGCATCAATTACTGCATGCATTAAGACTATGTCAGATATTCCTATCTCTGACTGTCTGTCTGTCTGTCTGGCCTTGGTCTTTATTCCACTCTCTGTCTGAATTCCTGCCTGACTCTCTCGCTCTCGGTCTGTGTGTGCCCTCGATTGAACTTATAAATATGCGTAATGCCTGCTTAAATATACATACAGGCTCACACTTTGAGGCGTCAGGCAATTTGTAATATTTATGAATGCAGACAGAAACTTAAAATCCAGTCCGACATGCAAATGAACAGAAAATTGTCGCTCAGCCGATGTCAGTCATCGATGTAGCAGCCCCAACGGTATGGCAAGTTGCCAGTCTGCCAATTTGTAATGACATGTGAGTGTCCCGAGACCCGAGTCTTGACAACTCCTGAAACAGGTGTTGTCTGGCATCCACTTAATAACATAATTGAAGTAATGCCACAAATTACAACCCTCGTAGTTTGTGCTCAAGGGCATCGGCATTGAACAAGCATTGACATCAAGTTTCTGTGTACGAGTAGATGCTTAGGTGACAAGCTTTCTACTTCCGTTTCCTTTTTGCATCACACTTATCATCCATGGCATTTCTCCTGCTCGCCTCTCTCGCAAACCATTCCATGAAACAAGTTTGTTTCCCAAAGACCACACCTGTTGGGGATGGGCAGAGTGTTACTCACTCTACTACTCATCACACGCCATACCATTCCTGGGCTACGAGCAGAGAGCTCATCAACGATTTGTCATTGCCTGTCCGCCCACGGCCTGCTCCGTACGCCCATCCGAGCGGGCAACTGGTCGCATTTACATACACACGAATGCACTTAGTTGCAGTTACGGGGCAATTTTTTATTTCGTTTTGGTTCGGCTGTACCCCGCTGCAGGTTGCCTCTTCCTGCTGCTGATCCATGTGGCGTTGTAGTTAATGTGGCACATGTCGTATACGTGACATTTTTAATACCTACGCTTCAACGCCGCACATTTTCAACTATTAATGCGCATTTAAGCTACACATGCATTAACTGTCGAGCTGCCAACCAGCCAGCCAGCCAGCCAGTCAGCCAACCAGCCAGCCAGTCAGCCTCCTGGTTGGGGCATGCCTCAGGGCAGTGCAGCAGCAAGCATCATCATCCTCACCCACACCCATCGGCCCAGTCAACCGTTATGCTACAGTTAAAACCAACTTAATTACACAGTCTCACTCGTACAGGCTCTCGTTCCGTGTATCTCGTATACCCACTCCCCCCTCATGTATCCATGCATCCATGCGCGTGGCTGTAGGCAGTCGATTGTGGATGTGCAGAGCAGGGAATCTCATTCGAGTGTCGTACATCCACCGCTCGTCTAACGGTAACGCTTTTACCTTGGCTTTGCCATTAGCTGCTGGTCAGAGAAGAAGTTCCACTCCAGTATGCCCCCATTCTGATCTTTCCCTGACACTCCCGCTGGCTATTCAACTTCATTTAACTTGTAAATTATGCGCAAAGCTTAAAAAACTTTAACTAATTATCGTTTATTTAATTTGGACGCACTTACTATACGTATAAACAAGAGCCAGAGTCGAGCCGGTCGCTGGCAGAAAAATTAAGAGAGAGTTTCATGCAGTCTTTGCTGCTCAGGTGGCATGAGTAATTGAGTTTTCCTCTTCTCATGATTTCCGAGTACTATATATAGAGTATGGGTATACATAGCTCCATATAGCAACATTTTAATTGAAATTGAAAAAAGCGCCACAACTTAAATAACATTCTGCGTGCAAACATTTACTATGGTAGGGGAGCAAAAATAAACCATTTAAAATGTGCCACAGCCTCCGAATGGGATGTGGTGCATGCACCCCGCTTCTAATTGCTGCCGGAAAATATGTTGATGTTGTCGCGTGGCAACTTTGTCACACAAATTTATGCAAAGTTTCACACTTTACTGCACTGGCGGTCAACAACAACGAAAGGAGTCATCAGCCTAGCCACAGAGGGGACTTACTATCTATCTCTCTCTCTGCTTAGGCGATTCTATATCTCTCTTTCACTGTCTCTCTTGCAGGACGTTGGCAACTTTGGTGATTTAGCCATGGCCATGGTTATGCTGGCAAATGTAATCCTTAAAACCGAGGAAATTTATTTAGTGAATCACATAAAACTTTATTTGAAAAATAATCCAACGGCCGAGCGTCGTCTGCAGGCAGCCGCCGTAGCTGCTGCCGCTTCAGCATCCGCATCCCCATCAGCAGCCATCCTACAGTGGCAGGACGAAGCCCCATCGACATCTTCGGCAGCTGCAGCTGCCAGAGCCGCCGCCGCTTCAGCTGCCTCCTCATCCCGTTCGGCCATAAGCGAAATTAACTATTTTGCCAAAGTTTTAAGCGAGAAACTGCTGGCCTGCCTGGATGTTCTGCTCGGGATTGGCAATAGCACCGCTCCTCCATCCTCCGGTATGACTGGGCACGCCTACTGCCAGTTGGTCGGGCGCTTCGTTAACGCCCTGCACAATGTTTGCTGCCGCTCACGGCACAAGGATGCACTTCAATCAGTTTTTCGTTTGGTTTTGGCCGAATCTGAATTTCTCTGCAAATACTACAACCTGCTGCTGATGAGTGCTGCCGGGTTGGGTGGCTCTGCATCGCTGGAGCCGGTGCTGTTGGCCTGCCTGAAACTCGCACTGGCCATGCGTCTGGAGGAGCCGCTGGTCCTGCTGGAGCAGGCCGCCCATCTCCCACTGAAATGGAACCTGCAGCGTGCCGTGCTGCGCGAAGTTTGTCGTGCAAATGTGGTAAGTAGGTGGGGGAGGCAGGGACGGGCCGGACCGGGATAGATGGCCGGTAAAGTGTGTTGCAAGTGGAAAGAGTTGTTCAACCCGGATGAGTGGGCTGGGTAGGGAGGGAACACACATTAGTTTAATTTGAATTTGGCAGACGACAGCGTTGTCTGTCCGTCCGTCCGTTTGTCTGCGTGTCCGCCTGTATGTCTGCCTCAATGGAAAGGCCCACTCGGAATAATTCCCCCACAACCCCGGGAGTTTTTCCGGCTGACAGTTGTCGCACTCGCAATTTTGCGGTTCACCGCGTCGGGTTTTTGGTCTCGAGGTCGGCTTCCTGTCCTGCCAATGACAGTTGGCCTTTAAACCGTTAGCTTACTTTAAGCCCGGTCCGGTCCGGTACGGTTTGGACCAGGTCTGGCCCGGGGCATTGCTGTGCATAATTTTAATTGATTGCCACTCGAACATGCGCCACTTGTTGGCGCCATTAGCCAATGGACCCACTCCCCGAGGAACATCAGCGTCCCAGTTGTCTCCGCCATAGCCAAATCAACCAATTGTCCACTAATTGCAGGCCCGCGATTGGAGTCCGCAACAAGTGCGCTGCCTGTTCGCTGGCAAGTATCTGAATTTCCTAATTGCTGACCACTTGGAATTCCTTTGCGAGCTGTGCCAAGTGCGTCGCGAGTGCGGCTCATTACTGCAGCTGCTTCTGCTCCGGAATGCGCACCGATTGAACCGGGTAAGTTCTCTGGCAGTTTTTCGCATCTGCATAATGAAGCCAACTCAATGGCATTGTGTGCGGTGGGGTGTCCTTTTTCCATTTCGATTCACTCAGCCATCCATTCGGATCGTTCTGCGTTTGCTGGCGCGCCTTTGTGAGACCGCCGTGGAGGAGCAGGACGCCTCTGGAGACGCGGGCGGCGATGCAGCTCCGACGCTGCAGGCCCTGCAACTGCTGAGTCGCCTCCACCAGATGCACGACGGAGAGCGCGCCCAGCAGTTGCCCATGGAGCGACTGGCCCGCCGCCTCACCGCCCAAAGTGGCCCGGCCGCCCGCCGAATCATCTATGAGCAGCTTCTGGATGGGGATCTGGCCGGGGGCGAGGACCAGGATGCAATGCGAACTCTGCTGTAAGTAATTCCCCCCATTATTCATCGTTCCTGTTTGCTCCTCCTGGGGAGCCATTTAAATGCTGTTCAATATACACTCCCACGCACAAAGGATGGGGGTCCTTTTGATCAGAGCTCTTGGCGGGAGAAGAGTGCTGGGAAGAGTACTCTGCGTTCGTTGAAAAGTAACTGCCATTATACCTGCGTGCTTTTATTTATGTTTCATTGCTTCTCATCGCAGTCTGAAGGACCTCGAGTGCCGCCAGGACAATGAGACGGCAACGGCGACGTCGTCGCGCATAATTGATGAGAGCTGGCTCTTTGCGCAGGTAAATGGGACAAGCTCTTGGCCATTATGGCACTGCCACAGCTAATTTGTTGTACTCTTTCCTCCTACTGCCTCCTGCAACGTCTCCTTTTGACAACATTTTCCGCCCTGAATGCGCACCCAATAGCTAATCAAATTTGCTACCCAGCATGAGGATGCTCCGCAGCAGCAGAAGCAACTGATGCTGCTGCTGCTGGAGATCCAATCGGAACCAAAGCTGAATCGCCTGCTGCGAAGTCTGGGCCCCGAGCAGGAGGCCCGTCTGCTGCGCCACTCCCTGGCCGGCTCCCTGTTCGCCATGCTGTCGGTGTTCCGGCAGAAGTGCATCCAACATGCCCCACACATCAACTACATGCAGCCACCGCCGCTGGCGCGTGTGTCCTGCACCCTGCTGATGGGGAGGGTAGCCAACACTAGGCCTACGTGCCCCGTGGCACCGCCCACTGCCGAGCAGCTGGATGTGGCACGGGCTGTGGCCACACTGATGGACTGCATACGCAGCATCGAGCACACGGCCCTCATCTACATCGATGCGAGGGTAATGGAGAGGTTTGTGGGCGAGCATCTGCTGCAGCAGGAGCAGGAGCAGGTTCCTCTGCTCCTCGAATACCTGAAGTGGCTGGCCAGGGCGGCCAAACAAATTTTGCGGAAGCCAACACGACAGGAGATGGAACAGGACGCCCTGGGCGTTCTGCTGTCCACCATGGATTCACTGCTACAGCATCCACGCGTCTGGAGGGACCTCAACGCCAGCACGGATTCTGCACTTCGTTGCGAACTGCTTGAGGTTCTCGTCCACGCTGCCCGTTGCATGCTGCAGGAGACCATTTTCTATCAGCGGCATCGTCTGACGGAGACCAAGGCCCCAGCACCGCAGGCCATCTTTCTGGCCAAATTGATTGAAACGCAAATTGATATTGAGTCCCTCGACAGCGGCAAGGTTTTGGCAGTGGGTTGCGAGGATGCACGCCTACAGTTTGCCGGCCATGAGCTGGCCCCGGTCCAAGTTCCACTGGTAAGTGACATTCTCTTTTGCTCATTTATCAGTCTGACCCGAAAACTCTCTCTCCTTGTATCTCTCTCTCTCTCTCTCTCTCTCTATCTCACTGCCTCAATGCTATTGCAGACGCTGCTGGCATCCATTGGCATCGCCCTGCTACGTACTCACCAGTTTTATGCCTACGCGGTGACTCCGCACGAGCTCATCCAGCATCCGGAGGAGTCACAGCAGAAGCAGCAACTTCAGAAGCAACAGGCCGATGGCAAGCTGCCCACCATTCCAGTGGACAGTCTGAGCGATGTGGATATTCTGCGTCAATTTGTCAAGCGGTGAGTGTGTACTGCCATCAGAATGAGCTCTAGCTTAAGTGGCTAAACTCGTAATCGTAGGGGAGGGAGTACTCATAGCCAGGCTTCACTGTAGCTTCCTAATTAAATCAGCTTGTGGGACTTGGCACACTCACCTTAAGCCATTCAAGTTATGATTTTGTCACCATCTCTCCTCCATTGTCTCTTGTCCATTGTCGACTGGTCAACTGTCTTGTCTGTCCGTCCGACCGTACACTCTCTTATCAACGGACTAGGAGGCTCTCTCTTGCATAGGAGATGGTGAATGGTGTTGGTGTTGGTGTTGTCGTTGTCGTTGTCATTGTATTTGACAGGAGCAGAAAGAGCAGGAGGAGCAGCAGCAACAACAAACTTGCTGACAATGCTCTGACAGGAATGACGAGCGCATGGCAGCTACTACATGAAGCGATGATGAGGACTACGACGACGACGACGACTACGGCTAAACCGCAACTGGAAACATCAACATCCTGTTGTTCTATTACAAACACAGAGGCACACACACATGTGCTTGTATGTGCTGCCCGTAAGACTTCATTGTCATCGTCATTGTCCTTGGCTGGGCTTTGCTTGTTTTGCCTCGTCCTTGTCGCCTAACAGCTTCCACACTGTCGTTGCTACCGCCACAGCGGCGATTGTTTCGATGGCAGTCGTCATCATTACGCTGTCAGCAGCGGAATCGTCATCAGCCAGGAATTGGGCGGAATAATTGTCCATGGGATAGATGGATGAATGTCGCTGGTCGGTTGACGGTGCTCGGTTGGTTGCTTGGTTGTTTGGTTGTCGGTGGAAGTCTGACCCCAGACTCTAGACTCCAAAGTTGACTCCCTTTAAAGTATGCATACTCCAAGCCAATCCATTTTTGGATGCCTGACAAAAGCACAAACATCAAAACCACATCAACATCAGGAGAGCAGCAGGAGCAGCAGGAACAGCGTTTGGCGACAATGACGACAACGACAAGGACGACATCGGTGCCGAGGATGATAACGACAAAATCCCCCAAAGGGCTGACAGAGCGGAACATCAACAACTCTATTAGATGGAACTCTGCGAGAAGCAGCGTAGACAGCATGCATTTTGGCCTCCACAGTGGGGCTAAAAGCTTGGCTAAAAGACAGGCACTAGGCACTAGGCACCAGGCACCACTCACCAGGCACCAGGCACCAGAAAGAGATGACATCACCATGGAGGATGAGCATGAGGACGAGGACGAGGCAGCGAGCGATATAAACAAATTATGAGCAGCAAAGTGAGATAAATGCATGTGTGTGCGTGTTGCAGATGGCTGCCAACAAAAGGCACGTTGGGGAAGAGGCAGGATGCGGATGCGGATCCGGATGCGTATGGTTGCCTTTGCTCCAGAAACATTGTTGCTAATTGCACTGAAACCGCCACACAGTCAGCCAGCCAGAAGCCAGCAGGGAGCAGCACCATGAGCACTCCAGGCGAAGGACTGGCCTGCATTAGACATGCCTGGCATATTGGATGAAGTTTCCAATCGTCCAACCGACCATCCGACCAACCAGTCAGCCATCAAGCCTGCAGCCGTTCAAAGTAATCGAAGATTAATTGACATTTTAGGCCTTCAACCATTTTATATCAGAGTATTTTAAATATTTCAAGAGCTCTGGCTAATTGAATTAAAATTTCAAGCATTTTCTGAAAACATTTTATGCAGAAATTTCCAATTAATTACATACACACTCATAGGCTTACTCAGACTCATACTTATACAGTTCATACACACACAGAGACACACACGTATTGGTAATTAAATTGACACTTCTGGCAACTGTTTCCCGTGATTTCTACCCCTTTTGCAGACTCTCCATCTTTGGCTTTACGACACGGCAACAATTCGAGGAGTACTTCATGACTTTTCTGCTCCTGATCAACAAGGTGTACGATGAGCACATGGTCGATCAGCAGGAGCAGTTCCAGATCAAGCAGGTCTGCCTGCAGGCCATCATGGAACTTTTAATGACGTACAAAACTTTTCCCATTGTGGGCCAGCCGGCCACTGGGCAGTTCCATCACACGACGCGATGGCAGCGCATCACTTGTGACAGCATTAGGTGAGTTCCCCATTGTATTTGTTGTTGTTGGTATTGTTTGCTGCCACATGCCACATGGAGGCGAGGCGGAAATTTATGAAAATTAAAATTCAGAACGCAGTGAGGAAAAGTTTTAAATGTGTAAATGGCAAAAAGTACAAATTAAATGCGAACGACAAAAGTTTCGAGTCTGTTGATCTCGCCTCTCCACTGTGACTGTGACTGTGCCTGTGTGTTCTGTTCCGATTTTTGGGTGTTCCTGTTGCTGTTGCTGGTCCTGTTTTGTGGCGCTTATTATTTCGTCCCAAATGAGTACAAAAAAATCCCTCAACTGCAACTTTAAATGCGCAACTAATTTGTTAACATGGAAGCGGCCCAAAACAATTTGGGTAACAAGTTTTCAGATGCTTTTACAATGTCTGCGCTTTTAATTAAAAGCGACAAAAAGTCTTTGTGCCGGGACGAGCATTACGGCTATGCTATATGGATATATGTGTCGTGTCGGGAACACATGAATTATGAAAATAATTTTAAAAGTTAACGAGTGCCAAAAACTCCCCTATTTTTATGTATAAAAATATCTATGTGTGTATCGTGGTCATCGGGATTCAATTGCCTTCAAGGGAGAAGCGGAAGCATCAGCAGCAGCAGCAACATCAACAGCAACGCAAAAACAGAAAAGTAAGCTAAAATATCAGAAATTTGTCCGGCAAACCCTCAGGAAATTTGTGACATATATATTTTTCCGTATAAGCCAACAGAAATTGCTTCTGTTTGTTGGTGTTCTGTTGCTGTTTTGTGTAACAGAACACTGTCGCCTGCTGTTGACTTTATAAATTAGTTTTTAATTACAAACAAATAGTTTTTGTTTGGGAGGGGCTTTGGTTTTTCCACTCTGTCAGCACACTACGTATCCGCCATTTAATCGATGGCATGCGGCAATAACTGCTCTGCCACACGCATCCTTTAATTTATTTTAATTCCTTTCACAGCCTGAAGAAACTGCACAAAGTGCAGCTCCTGGTGGACGCATGCAATGTCTTCTATCACGCCAATCTGGAGCGGCAGCTGGCCCGGGACAATGTGATTGGCACACGCAACTTTGCAGCCAATCAATACGATCTCAATTTCAGCTGGGCCCAGATGGAGGCCTATGTGGGCGGACTGCCACCCGCTGGTGGTGATTCGGATCCATTGGGGGTCACATCCATGGCGGACATTAAGCCCTCCTCCTCCTCCGCTGATACGGATGTGCCTGACATTGCAATGCGCAACTATCGCCATTTTACACAACTGTCGGGAATTGACTTTCGCAGCAGCACGCAGCTGGTCTTTGACGTACTGCAGCAGATGATCGAGGTGAGTCCTGCGTCCTGCGACCTACGTCATACAACCTACGTCCGAGTGGATGTCAGATAGAGTTGGGCGACTGTCACGTGCCCCGCATTGCCTGCAACTGCCACAGCGGCCGCATGCGTTCGATGTAGTATAATTTGATTATGCAAGACATTACAGCGGGATACCAGTGCTAGTGCCATTGCTGGTGCCAGTCCATTTGAGTGATCCTTTGGGGTCTGCGGTGGTCCGTGCTCGTTCCTCCGTGCTCCGTGATTTGTCTGTAATTTAATTTGTGCGAAATGTTCATGTCAATTTCTAACTTTTGCTTGTGCTTGCGGTGCATTCATTTCCTTTGACAGCTTAACCACATTCTGGTGCTGCCAAATTTGGTAAAGTTTTGCGAGATCTGCGAGAGTCGCGACCAAGTCAAATGGATCAAGGAGCGCGCCCTAAGACTGCAGGAGCAAGTGGCAATGGACGATACGATTTCGCATCAGGTGAGACCGCATCCGTACCTCGTTCAGTGCATTTCCATTGTTTCCGCCTCTAATGTTACCTTCACTGCAGCACATAATCTACTTATTGTGCCGCAGCCAGGCCCTCCTTATACCCAGCCTGGGTGAGCTGCAGACCCTGTGCGCCCTGATTGGCAACGTCTACCTGAAGAGCACGCACTGCTTCATACGCATCGCCACGCTGCAGGGCCTGATCTGCCTGCTGGAGTGCTGCAGCAAGACCAACACGGCCATGGGCAAGCTGAGCGAGGAGCTGGCATTGTTGCGAGCCCTAATTGTGGGCTACATCAATCGCCATGGCATCATTGATGAGAGGTGAGTTTTTGGGGTTCCGGGATCTGGTATCTATTGTTTTGGTCCGTTCGCCTTATTAAGAGTCCCCTCCGGAGCTGGCTGCTGAAGCAGAATGCCGCCTCATCTCGTACCGACTCAAAAGTGAGCCCTGATGCCGCCACAACTCATCAGCTTGACTTTAAGTGAGACCCTATCCTAGCCCACATTCTGGTGTTTCCTCCATGTCTATATCTGCTCCACAGATCCACTCACTAATGGCAAAAGTTCTCATCTCGCATTAGTTACCTCTGCTCATCGGCATCTGGGTTTTTGTGGTCTTTGCTGTCTGCTACTTCCACCTCTTCTACCTCCTACCTAGCCTGGCTGCCTGTTTAGGGTGTTATCAAAAAGTTTTCAAGGACTGCGCCGGAAGCTGGCAGCCTCACTTCACTGCCATCTCTCTCGCCTGTAAAGGATACGCCAGAAGTGGAAGTTGCAATAACTCGACAACGTGCGGAACATCGATGAACCATGGCCATTGAAACTTTGGTGCGGCAGCTCCTCCGACTCCTCCTTCAGCTCGTCCCTCTGATGCAACTGCAAAGTCAAGCGCAGCTTCTGATCAATGGCACTGTAGTGCTGTTCTTCTTGTTGTAGTTTATGTTCGCCGACGAATTCTAATTATTGGCTCAGCAGCTGCCTTCTGCCTCCTGCCACATGCCGCCGCTTTCGCTTCGCGGCTTCTGATGGAATTTCCTACATACTGCACTTCAGTTGCTTTGTTTCCAATCCATTACGTTGTTGTTTTAGTGCGGCGGCAGAAACTTTAGCATGCAACTTGCACATCCTGCAGACTATCCTTGAAAGAAACAAACTCAAATTCCAAATCATAAAACTTAAATTGCGCATACGCACATGCAGCGCAGCGCAGCGTATGCCAAACCAATATGGCCAAAAACCTCAACGAAACGAAAATTGTTGCCCCCGGCAGTGGCATCAATGCATTGCCTGCCCGTGAAACCGGAGCCGCATGAACAAAGAAGCGACGTCAGTGGCAGCGACCACGGCAACTAATCAGCGGGGTCGTTTCGTTTCGTTTTGTTCCGCTCCCGATCCCGGGCCCTGCCTGGTCTAATTATTTTGTAATTTTCAGCACGATGGCCAAGAAGAAACGGGTCGGGGCCTAAAGCATTCCTGGCCATTGAGTAAAGCTCAATAGCCGTAGTCGATGCCGATGCCGGAGAGCCAGCGAGCAGCAGCAGCGGATGCAATTCTGCGGTAGTCAGACTTGTAATTAATTTAGATGAAAACATGCCATCGGCCAAAGGGCACAGAGATCCAACGCCCAGTAGGACTCTGTATTGATTGCTGTCCGAACTGGGGACGGCCATCGGTGGCGATATCATTTTGCAATTGCCCAAAGGACTAAACGGTTTCCTGTCTCCCATTTCAGTCCCCTACAGCTCAGCGATGAGCACACGAAGCTGGTCTGGACGCTAAATTACAGTCTGATCGAGTGGACATCGAAATTCGTGCCGCAATGCCATCTGTTGTCAAATACAATCATTGCAGCCAATAATTTCCTGAAGACGACCAATAACGAGGAGCTGTATTTGTGTGTTCTGCATGTGAGTTCCCTGTAGACATAAGATTGTAGATAGTAGAGCTGAGTAAAATGACTTAGCATGCCACTTAAACGGTTGTCAGTCTTGTCTAGCCGGCGTCAGGCCACTTACTAACAGTCAGCCAGGCAGCCATGCAACAAATCTCACTGCCATAGACTGAGCTAAACGCTCGAGCTCGACCATTTCCCCCGGCGACGCCGACGACGACCATCCACCATCCACCATCCGCCATCCATGACTTGTTCAACTAAGCCGGGGCAGGGCGCAACCCACGTTGCGCTTAATTGGTTTTTTGATTGACAATTTTCAAAAGGCACGGCAACCAAAGCGGGCCAAGCTGTCAGGCCACCACCAGAACCAGCAACAGCAGCAACAGGAACATAGTGAAAAACCAAACCAAACTGAACTGAACCCACCAAAAACCAACGCTGTCATAACTGACAGAGCCGAGCAGGAGCTCAAAGCAGTGGGCCGCACAGCGAATGGCAGAAGCAAAAGCCAAATGTTTATTGGCCAGACCGGAACTCACACATGTGTGTAGAGTGGGAGGAGGGCTTTCGGTCAGTTCAAGCGTTCTCCAAATTGAGCGTAATGAAAAAGCGTAGAAAATGTTGTTTTAAACGGTGTGTAGTCCATTCCACTCCGATCCGAGCCGCAAAAATATAGAGCGAGAATGGAGAATGCATATATGTATAAATTCCTCAGTAATTTGCTACCATTTAATATAGAGCTGGGATTTTAATTGCAGTTTACGAGTGGGTTGTGGATGCTGGGGGGTGGCCGAGTGCCGACTATCCTACTGAACGACAAGTAATTAAAAACTGTTTTTTGCACTGCATACTTCCGGACGATGTTCGGGATGAAAATTAAATTCGACTTTTTAAGCAATTTATGAAATTTGCACGCAATTCAATTGTCCCATTTGCTGTTGCTTTTCGTGTAGCTTTTGCTGTTGGTGGTGTCCTTGTTGCTGCCGATGGCTTTTGCTTTGATGGCCACGACGAGAGTGGCCAAAAAGAGCGGCGAGATGGCGAGAAAGCGCAATGGCGCGCACCGACAACAGAGGCAATAACAATAACAATTTGCCACTCAATTAGCGTGTCCATTACTGAAAAACCCACTTAAGTATGCAATGATAAAAATTCAAAAGCGAATCGAGCAGAGCAGAGCCACAGCCGCATTGCTTTTTCTATGAGATGTCCTGCCGTGCCCTGCCCTGCCCCACCCATAGCTTTATGCGCGTGTAGAACACCCACACACATACACAAAAATAAATGTGCTCATTGTATTTATTTATCTCTTTGTCGTATTGCCATGCCTTGTCCGTCCCACGCTAGGGCCTGGAGCGCATGGTGGTCAATAGTGGAATGCCGTCGACTCCTGCTGCAACTCTGCCTACGCCGAGCGAGGCAATCGGCAGAGGAGGAGGAAAAGCAGGAGCCAGTGCTGGAGGAGGAGGTGCACCAATTGGAGCCGGAGCAGGAGCAGCAATTGAGGCTGGAGTCGGAGTCGTGGTCACACCGCAGATGCGACATAAAATTGAAAAACTTGCACTCGAATTGCTGAAAATGGAAAATGAAAAATTTTCGATTCCGGCATTGAAATTGCTTTTGTCCTGCATGTATATGGGTAAGTCTCGACACCAAACACAAAAACAAAAACAACAATATAAAGAAAATAACAACAAAAATAATACCAAGATCAAATATGTGGGGAGGAAACTTTCGGTAGAAAACGAATACCGAACTCAGGAGGGGAGCAAAAATATTTTGTAATTTCATTTAATGGCATTTCGGCCGCGAAAGGGTTCGTTGTCATAAGGAACACTTCTGCCAAAAGAGTTTTGGGGGTAGAACAATTGTCTCCGCATGTAAATTTAGGGGTGGAGGGTTGCATATATACGGAACGAAAATAACAAATTTTCATTTACTTATTTCAGCAGCGACTGAGTTGATAGGAAACCCAAACTTAAAGAGAATCACGCACGTAGAGAGAAGAGTTGGTGAAGTGTTTAGAGTACCCTTCACTTGGCAGTTGTCTTTGTTTCGGGGATTTTAAAAATATTCCCAGTCCCTGGAGCACTTTGTGTGTGTATGTGCCAGTGTGTGCCTGTTTGCGAGCCAACAGTTTGGCGCTGATCATTATGGCCCACTGAATGCGAAGCGAGTGCGATGTGTGTGCGTCCTTGCCGGACGAGGCACGGGGTAATTGCCGTTGCCCACTAAATGCCACAACCCACTGTTGCCCTGTTGCACTACTGCTGGCTGGCTGTACATGCGAGTACGAGTATCTCTGCTGGTGCCGACCGACCAGCAATTATCCCTGTTGCTGTTATTAGCGCAATTCCAGGACAATTATTATCGTTTCAACTGTCGCACACAGGCGTTCAGGCGTCCAGGCGCACACACGCCTGCCAGCTCCCGTCATGCGGTCTGATATCGCTCGTTTCTTAATGCCAAAATGTTACTTTAGCCAATTTTGGGGTCAAAAGTTTCGTTTTTGTGCACAAAATAGAGGGGAGCACATTTTTGGTTACATTTTTACGGCACAAATCTGGAGGATTTTATTTTGAAGCCTTTAAAATGAAGTCACAAAATTGTCAGAAGAAACTAAAGTAAAGCGATAGCTTAATAGTCGCAGTCGTATCAAGTATGCAATTCACACGAAAAGACTTTAAAGATTTCAAAAAATCAATCAGATTGCAAAGAGTTTTGTAAGTTTCAAATTCAGTTTGTTTTTTTGATTGTTTAGTTCATTAGCAGTGAGAGTTTGCTGCAAAAAGATGCATATGGAAATCGGTTCGATGTTGATGTTCGATGTGGCTCAACTGAAAGCCGCTTAGAATCGTTTCATTAAACTGTCCAGGCCAATCGACCCTTATCATAGCTCTCCTACTCCCTACTCCATCTCGCTGTAGGTTCTGTCTGTGAAAAAAATCAAACGTTGAACGATTTTAAAGCCAGAAAAAAAGGGATGTCTGATTTGCTTTTGTTGTTCCTCACTTTCGACCATGGATCGTAGCAGAAGGAGTACTAGCACAGGCCCTAACTGATGGGCATTCAACGTCCTATGCGTGGCAACTTAGCACAGCTTAGGGTGCGGAGGAGAGTGGACAGTGGCTACGCCACGGTTGCCTGCCAGAAATTATGCAAGCCGTTCGCACAAATATGTCGAAGGATGCCCGCGGCTGGATGCAAGCACGTTGTGTATTTGCCATGCACTTTGTCAGTCCGCAGGATTGCCAACTCCCTAGTCCCTTTCGCCGTGGCCACACCACGCAAATCCTTTGAGAAATGTCAATGTTTGTGTAGTAGACCATTCGCGATTCCTGCTTCGCTCCCTAAATGGCAGCACTGCCTCGATTTCTAGGCCTTGCCAACACACAAATTTCAAATATGGCAACGGCGAGGGTTCGAGAACGAGAACGAGCCCAGCACCGAACGAACCAACGAACGAATGCATCCTACCGGAAGTTGGCCATTGCGGGACGGGGGAGCACACTCTTTTTTCGCTCTTTTTCCGCCTGCCAGCTTGTGTTTTTTTTAAAGCGTTTTGTGCTTCACGCGAAAATAAACAAAAGACCGCGTCGCAGAAGACAATACAGGTCGCACTGCAAAAGGGACAGAAGGAAAAGCTGTAAAAATGGAAAAATGGCGGGAAAGCAAAACAGGGAAAGTCGAAGAAAAAACCCGCATATACATACATATACATACATATTTTTGCCCCCAAAGTTGCAAAACGCAATAATAAATATTTGCGGCAATATTGGTCACTCGGTTGGGGGGTAACATTTTCGAAAGGCGAGAGGACACCGCTTCCTGGTTTTACGGACTAGAACAGACCATTTCTTATGACCCTTACCCATTTTTGGATGGGTTGTACTATCGATAGCAAAACAAAATTCCGTCTCGCTTAAAGCAATTTATCGAAACAATTAGCTTTTTAACCAAAAGAACATGATGAACCTACATATGCTGAAATATCCAGAAATCTGTCATCTCTGGAGAAGACCCTTCTGTTTAGAGTATCACCAAGCTGTTTTATAATGCACGCATTATTTATGTCATAACTTGCGGATGTATTACCAAATTACTGAGCATCAAATAGTCGTTTCCTCATTGAATGTATTGTTTTTTTTTTTGTTATTGTTTCACTCTACTCATTTTTGTTGTACCCTATTGTATGTTTTTTGTGTGCTGCCGCTGCCCGCGCTTGCTTAAACGAATTTTAGAGTTTGTTAGGTTTTTCCGTATTTTTTTCATGCATTGCCAGCGGCATTTGTGGCGCGCATAATTGTGGCCAGGCGCCGGACGATACCGTGCCGTGGCGCTCCTCGTGGGCTCAGCCACTTGGCCATACTTCATCCTTATTCAAAGCCTGCAACAACAATGCCAAAATTGGCAACAGCCAGCCAAACAAGCTGCCCGCAGGCCAACAGCCACGGACCAACAATGTTAAGCTGCAAAACAAAGGCCAAAAGTTGCTGCGGCCAAAATGGGGTATGAAAAAGGGGGGGGGGGGCGTGGTGGTAAGGTGGGTTTTAGGTGAGGGAAGGTGCTCTGCGCAGCGCTGCGGTAGTTCGGGGGCGTTGCTCCCATTGTAAATAATTCGATGCCGCTAAACCACACTAAGCAGCAGCAACCATTGCTCCATCACACACGAATCCGAGCATACAACTCAACCTTCCAGCTGAAGCTTGGCATCATTTTTCACCGGGCTGAAAGGTACGCAGCACATTCATTTGGGTGACCTTCTACCGACGTACGGGGTTTAATCGAACAACTCTAATCTATGGCTGTGGCTGTGGTTGGATTTGGCCTTGGTTCCCGCTCAATGCTCCCCTGAACAGAACACTCTGTTCAGTTTTCAATTTGATGGCCATGAAACAAAGTTTGGTGCAATCCACACGTAAGCGAGTATATCAAAAAGCGCTCCTTTTCACTCTGGAAAAATCCATAAAATTTAAATGCAAATTTATGTATGTGTGTCCTGGGGAATCACTGAAAAAGGAGAGGTACAGGGAGAGGAGGTGTACAGCAGCAGCAGCATTGGCGTGTGAAATACCGCAAGCATGTGAATAATGGCCATCGGCATGTGCCCTGAAGGCTGCTTTGTTAATTAGAAAGTTTCACTTTCACGTTGCCACACTCTCTACATTTTTCTGCTCTGATTTTTGTTCTTTTAGGGTCTGCCACACAGCTGGAGAATACGGAGCTGTCGAACGGTATTGTCCAGGACGATCCGGAGATAATCGCCCAGCAAAACGATAAAGTCGATATACTTTTGCATTGTATTAAATCATCGACTCGAGATGCCGCCTGGATTTATGGACAAGTGCTGTGTCAAATTATTCGTGATTTAGTGCCACCGAATGAAATATTGACGAAGGTCATAAAGGAGTTTCTGGCCATAAATCAACCGCACGGCGATGTTATTGCCATGATTGTATATCAGGTGAGTGGTGGCCAGAGATCTTTCCACATTTCCACACACTATTTCAAGCTCTAGCAAAAGGTAAAGACGTTTCCCATCGCCATTCGTGCGTAGTGGCCGCCTCCCACACATTGCCACAGGCCAGTGCCAGTGCCTGTGCCAGTCTCTGATATGTGGATGTTGGGTTCATTTTATGAGTCCTTCCCGACCAGCGCCCTGTGTCTGCTGTGTGTCCTGTGCCTGGAGACCGGAACGGAATGGGGCCAATGCAGCACTAATGCCTCCTTCGGCCACAAGTCGAAAGGGTAAAATACTTGCCGCCAGCTGCCAAATGCCACTGCCCTTATGCCATGTGTGGAGTGCGTGTGCGTCTGTGGAATTTTTGGTAGCTTGAAAATTAATGGAATTCATGGCTATAGCTTGGCCCCTTTCCAGCCGGTCAGCCGGCCGCGACCACTGTGATGCCATAAAATGTTTTCATTAGGTTCAAGGTTGCCTTGTCTTGTGGGTGCGTGCATGGAAATTAATAAAACCAAGCTCGGCTCTCGGTCTGGCTGTGGCCCTGTAGCTCTGGTCCCTGGTTCCCGTTTCCCGGTTCGCACAAATTCGCACTGTCATTGGCAGGCAGTCGGCCAGCAGGGAAAGCGATTCCCAGGCTGCGGAATTTCATTAGCCAACTTTTTGCCACAAAGTATGCCGAAGACTTTTGCTGCCTAACGCACCTTTTGAGGCGCACAATAAAATTTAATTTCCGAATTTCACAAGGCTGATGGAGAGAGAGGGGGTGTTTGCTTTTACTTCTATTTAAACATGTTGTTGTCAGCCGCTAACCCGTTCTACCATCTTTCCATCTCGCACTTGCAGGTCTTTCGGTCTGCCATCGACTCGTCGTACCTGCAAATGCTCCAGGACTGGTTGATCTGCACGCTGCCAACGTTTCTCGCCCAGCCGGAGCAGCAAGGTGTCTGGGGCCTCAGCGTCATCTTTTTATCCGCTTCCATAAATCTGCATTTGATTAAACTATTTCCGCTAGTGCTCGGCATCGGGGCAGGCAACTCCTCCTCCCCGACGGCGACCGTGTCTACAGCGGTAACTGGTGCGGCAGTTGGAGCGAGAGCGGAGTCGGCAGCAGGGATGTCGGGTTCATCCACAGCGCCCCGTAAATTGGGTCAGCACGAAATTGCATTGTTCGTGACAGCTGCACAAGATTTCCATGCGAAATTGAGTGGCGAGCAGAGGCAACGCTTCCGCGAGGCCTTCAGTAGCTTTGAGCAGAGTCAAGTCTATGGCCGGATGCTGCAGAGCTTGTGATAGGGGAACGACAGTGCCGACAGGCACAGCCACAACGATAGCGTTAGCGATAGCATATAATCATCCTACACTCTTTGCCAGGCTATTTATCTTACGTTTAATTCCAATCGCAGCATCGAAATGAATTGCAGCGGATACGGATTTGGCAGCGGCCCACTCAGCGGCAAAACTTGCTCCAAAGACAAGCGCAAGCGTGAATAACTAATTGCCCCGAGGAGGTCCCCGAGAAAGTTTAGCCGGATGCCCTGGCCAGAGCCGGATATGCAGCCCTTCTGCGTCTTGGCTTTCGGTTGGCGTTTTCTTCGGGGGCTGCTTCGCGCAAAAGTTTTTTAATAGTTGGCGAATACAAAATTAATTTATGCTTTACATTATGTGTAACTAATATTTAAATTATTGCAAACGAATGCACGTCGCTCTGCCCGCAGTGCCGTCACCATCCGCAATCTGGCCGAAAGTTTAACGATGCCACTAGCGAGCGACCCGCAATTAATTCCTGTGGTCGAGGCTTCGACAAGGACCCCCGGAACCAGGAACCAGGACGCTCACGGAAATTATCTTCTTGTCAGTTTTTGGGGGAAAAGTTTATCATTTATTTATCGTGACGTTGACTTGTTAGGCAAGAAAGAAGTTGGCCGGTCGGCCGGGCGCTAGTGGCCATTAGCATGCGGGCTAACCATTGCCTGGTTAATTCCTAATCAAAATTACTTAAAAATTCCATTATACAAAAAGCCTCACCCCCCTCGACACTGATCTTAATCAACCACTTGCTTGTTAATTCCAATTGTAATCAATACGTATATGATATCTTGTTTAATAAAATGCAGTGACCTGTATCGAATTATCATTTATGAAATGGATAACCGGTAAGACTTGAGCAGTATCTGATTCATAAAATGCATTTCAGCTTTGCCAACTTCATTTCCAAGTACTTTGCCAACTAACCGAGAAATTTGGATTGCGTATTTGGATTCCATTCTGCACTGTATGCAAATCTGTTTGAACTTTTGCACTTCTCGTACCTGGTGGCGCATGTAACGATGCTCCGAAGAGTTTTCTGCTCAGCGTTTCGTGTGCGCACCAACAAAGAGCATTCAAGTTGACAAAATGTTGCAGCGACAGTATCGAACAAGGAAGTCGCTACATGGCAAAAAAAAAAACTACAAGAACTATTTAAGAATGACTAAACTTTGAGATGCCCTTGGATAAGAGAACCATTTGGTATGTGTTCGACAGACAATACAGAAATTTCGAGTGTTGAAAATATTTATCAAATGAATCAGAGCTTAACCAACCGATTAATGGCTAAGTGCGAGTTCCACCTCAATGAAACCTTTAGAGGTCGAGTACTTATCAAACAATTGCCAAACCCTCTAAGATTTCATCTGAATATACCCTCCCTCCCAAAAAGTACCCCTTAAAGAAATTCCGCTGCATGCGTTTTGCCTTCTCCCGTCCGGCTGCGTATGGTTTTTGTACTGAAATTGACAGATAAACTTTTGTACGCGTAGTATGTGTGGGTGTGTTCCTGTTGGATAAAGCAGGAAGATGGCTTTGTGTGGATGCAAAAGCTTGCCGGAAATTTGCCAGTTCAACGCGAATCGACAAAAAAAAGAGCCGGTTGAAAAGGAAGTTGCAGCACACACCGAAATGAACTGCAAAGCTGTTCAAAGTTGTTTTTCTGTTTTGGCGCGACCGCATTATGCAATCGAGCACAGCCTGGCATGGTGGGTGTGTCTGGTTCTGCCTCTGTCTCTTTTCTTTGCTCTCTAGCTGTCTCTTTCCGTTCTCTTGTTTCTCTGAATTCCGAGTGAGTGTCAAGACAATGTCCCCCTTGTCGCCATTATTCCGCACGCCAAGAGGCAATTTGGCCAATGCTCTTGCCATAAACTGCAACATTCCGGCTATCAGCATTTGGTTACGCTTCATTTGGCCAAATAACCGTAACGGGCCAAGGCACAGATTGCGGCACAGGCTTGGCAGCCGTTCGAGTCGCGTGCGACTGACCGAATACAGGTGGGCCAGGCCGAAATAGCGAGGCACAGCTCGGGCTTTAGGCGCTCCCAGTTTTCATGACCTACGCACAGAAGTCCAATGACTCGAATGGAGGCCCTGCGAAATATCGAGCTAAGAGCGTGTGTTCCATTGCCAGACGTTCCGCTCTCGCAGGACTGGCTCTCTGCTGCTGTTAACTGTAAACTCACCACGATTCGGAGTCGCTCTCTTCGATGCGCCTCTCTTAAGTCCTTGGAGCGGCTCTCTCGGCAGCCGGCAGTAGGTCAGTAGTGTAACAGTGCCATACCGTTTCGTTCCATTTGGCGCTGCCTGTACTGCTGCTCGACACCCACGTAGTGGCTGCTTTGTATGCAGTCGGCATACACGGATATCCCACAATTTCTTAATACTCGGATGGCTTTAACCAGAACAGAGAGCGGGTGTAAGAGTGTGGGGAGGGCCAACGACAACTGTTACACTCACAGTTATGATTATTGTTATTATGATAATGTCAGCAGTGGTTGTTGTAATTCCAGAATTGTTTGGCTATTTGCTTGGTGTGGCAATGACTTATCCCAAGTTTTGCCAAAGCAAAGTGTGCGCTTTGATGGCCTCCACTTCATTCCAGAGCAAAGCCTGGGCAAGCAGAATCGATTCATTGATTTTCCTGGTTTTCCATTTGCCCAACGAATGTTGACACCTGTTCCCCAGTCCTGCCCTGGCATACTGTTCTGTTCTGTTTCGTTTCTGTTTGCCAGCCACACCTCGGAGCTCATTTGAAATTTTGATTACATTGCCATCAGGCTGGAGAGGAACCCGTCAGCGACTGATACGCATTAATTACGTTTCTCTCGTACCTGGTGTAAAAAGCAACGCCTCAACACTAGGCGGAGCCGCTTATTAAAATTGAATAAATTATGCAAAAGTGCGCGTGACAGGCGGCGGCTGAGACAGAGTGTGAGGCTGAGACAGAGGCAGAAACTCAGGCCAATACACGCCACGATCCACTAGATGGACACGGCATAATTAATTCCACTCTCTTACCGCCACCGTTTTGTCGCCTCGAGGAACCAAAATGCAATCAACGTCTCTGAGCCTGCTTCCTTGCCTGGACAAAGTCAAGGTTGCGAAGCCATAACATCATGTTGCCGACAAGTGCTATTGGCTTAAGCTGGGTAAAGGTAAACCGCACATCTACGAGTCATGACGACCATCACTGGAGTCACAAAGCAAGCCTCAAGTGGTTGTCAGCGGTAGTGGAACACCAATGCAGCAGTTTACTTGAATCCCTATCGATGCTTAGCCAAATGTTTGAATTGAGCAGGAACAATTATTCCATTTTCGATATTACGAAATGAAAATTCAATTGCCAGTGGTCAAGCATTTCGGTCTAAAATACAATAAATTGTGTTTGTTAAATCTTTAATTGTTTGCACACAAAATGATTAACAAATTCTCTTACGTATATAGATAGATATAGCTGCAACGAGGTTTATATACGGGGAGATACATATTTTCAATATATTTGTGCACCGAATATATGCCTGTGCAATAAGTAGATATAATATCCTTCTAGGACACCATATGTATGTATATCTTTAGTAGCCCACAATTAACAATCCACTAAGCTACGTGCTATTTACAAGAAATGACTTAATTCTAGCCATTCGAAATGCGCACATTTCAGTGCCCGATGACATCTTTGGTCCCTTGGTCGCTAATTAAGGGCACATGTGTCCGTCCATATCTACGAGTAGATACTCAATCGAGAAGGCGATTCCACTGGCCTCACTCAATTGTCAGACGTCGGTCAATCATATCGAAAGATACCACCCTTGTCGTTTACACTCCCGTGGTGGAGGTCCTGGCGCAGGATGTCTTGCGAGGCGGCGGCAAATCAGATGTGTAATTCTGATATCGATGCGAACAGTTAATGGCCTGCGGAAATATAAAAAGACAGAGACATGGGAGGAAGTAATGGAAAATTGGAAAAACTTAATGCTAAAAATATACATATATAAAATACCAACTGAATAGCAAATTCGGAGGGGGTTCTGAGACCAAATTATTTGATTAATGATCTGTTTTGATGCACAGTCACTGCAATAGGGAATCCGGGACCATGGGCTATTCCCTTTTCAAGGCCTCTCGTTGGGATTGTTGCTGTCGCTTTGCATTTGAATTATTATATTTGATTCAATATTCAATTATTTAAGTGGTTTGAGGTGTTGAAATGCCAACAGACAATCGGCGACTGGCCTAGCAACCAGAACAGAGCCGAACTGGAACCCAGACCCGCTCTGGGACCCGGACTGGGTGGGGTGATTGGGATTTTGGACTGGATTGAGCGGGGGATGAGAGTTTGCATATAAATGATTTATGAATTTGCGCTTTGATTGAACTGCCTGAAATTGTTGATTAGTGCCTCGTCATAGAAACAACAACAGCAGCCATCAGCGTTCTGTGGAGTCTCCATTTGTAGGTTGAACGCCTCCCGGGAAATGAGTCCTCCCCGGCAGTGGGGGGTCTGGCATGGATTCAGCTTTGCTCATTATTTGATTATATCAAATAGGGACACACAGCAGCAGCCGAATGGGTACCAAATTATAAAAGGGAATACATTAAACTCGAACTTAAGAACAACAAGAAAGGTGCAATAAGACTGAAAGTGAGTTTAGATAAATCATTGATATGTATGTATGTACAAAATATCCAACGGTGTCTTACTGTTGTATATTCGAAAGTGTTTTCTCCTTGCCTCTCTCCTGATGCTGCATTATTCAGGGGATTTTGGATGAGAAAGGACAGCCAGCTCGAGCCGACCATCTGGAAAGCAGACACAGACACGCTGACATATGAATGGAGGTTTGACTAATGGACGTGCCGGGCAGACGGGCAATTAGTCAGATTGACAGTCTGCCGACCACGTGGATCTGGAAAATCTAAAAAAGTTCAGACACAACACGCTCCCACCCAGCTCCCAGCTAGCGCCGGGAACAATGGCCAACAACAGTGTGCCAATTTAATTAATGTAATTAATCTAATTTAATGACTTGACAAACACATCAATTAGCGAAAGGCACACCAGCCCATGACCGGAACACAATTTATATGCAAAGTGCCAAAAGCTTTGCACAAAATGAAGAATTTCCTGCGAAAAGCAGACTAACGCACCGCAACAGCGAAGAAACAAATTAAAATATTAAAATTAAGCCACAAAATGATTGAAAGGAAATGTTATATAAGTCTCGCTCGCCATCCGGCAGTCGACAAACGACAGACGACCATCGATGACTCCAATGCCTCAGACAGGACGAACTCCTGCGGCTCCTGGCTGCTGTTTTGTGTCTTGTGTTTGTCCCTAAAGTAATTAAAAGTAAGTAAAGCAAAATCAGGCTCTTAGCGCGGGTGGAAAACAGTGTCTGTCCAGTGATTTGCGCCCCGCAACGTTTTTTTGTGTTTATGCAAATGACCGCTGACCAAAAGAATTAATGCGTCCCGCAAGTGAGTTGAATTGGAATGAGCCCAAAACCTGAACAAAACTGTTGTTCAAGGTCTGTTTCGTGCTCTCAGCAGTCCCTGCTGTCTCCGAGTGGATGCCACTGTCGGCAATGGCCGTCAAAGAATTTGCATAGAGCCCCCCAAAAGAAAACTGACAACCGAAATGGAAAGCCTGTAATTTCCTTTTCTTTCAACGCATTGCTAATTTGAAACGGCCTTTAAGTGAAATCACGGGAACTTCGTGATATATCACGGGAGTGTTGGCTCTCAAGAATATATATTCATTGGGCTCTTAAAACGTATTTGAAACGATGCAGATGTTTGCCTTGAATGCCACTCCGATGCACTTCACTAAGAATCCACATGTTTTGCTACTAATGGGATGATATCCTTAAATGGTATACTGATGCAGGAGAAAGCCCAAAAATATTTTAGTTGATTGAAGGAAATTTGGCAATGAATGTTGGGTGAATATAGATACATCTTTTGGAATGTGCAGATGTATTTTCTAACAAAGAGGGAAAACTTGACCGTAAATGTGAGAAATATTTCCCTAAAATAAATGTGCAATCGAAGCAAACATTATTTCGATGCACTTCATTAACTGAACATTTAAAGCGCTAATTTCTGATGCATACTCGTACATAAGTATATCCAGACTGCAATAATTTGGAATATTTTTCTGTTCACGACATCCCAGACCGAAGTAGGGAGCGAGAGTAGTCTCTTTGTCTTAAAGCACAGCAGCTGCGAAATGTTCTCGATGGGAATGGCCCTCCCTGTTGCCGTTGCTTTATAAATAGAGATGGACGGTCAGATGATGATCTGCGTTGATCCATTTTGATGGCCACGAATGAAAAAAAACACTGCTTATTTCGAGAATTTCGCTGTAAATTTCACCTATTTATAACGTAATTTTCCGATGGCTCTGGCGATGCTACTGCCAATGATGCTGCGATACGAGCAACGGCCAAACAGAGTTCGACCCACGCGGCGTATGTTTGCGCGTTTTTCGCACTTAACTCATTAGCGCGGCCGCCTGCTACCCGAAAATTAATGGGGAAACGCGCCTACAGTCTTCCTATGGATTCCCGATGCTTTTGTTTCTTTTGTCTGTTGTTATCGTAAATTGCTTAATTGCATTTTAGATTTTTGATTTCCAATTGAAACTTTGCCATATTTAAGATCTCATTAGGATGGAGAATGGGTAAATGGGAGAATGAAAATGGGCTTGGGCGGAAATGAACGTAAATGCTTCTGGTTCTTGTGCTTCTGGCGCCATTCGCATTCGCATTCGTCGTTCGCGTTTCTGTCTACCACTTAATAAATCAATATAAAAATGCAAACTGGGTTGAGTGCGATGGCTCTTAAAAATTATGACAAATAAAAAGTGGCATAAAATGAAAGTGCAACTGGAAAACAATGCTCTGAAAGTGCCGCATTCAATTCATCAATATATTGACCGAGCACTCAAATGCCAGGCCATTGAAGAGCCTTCCAGTGGGCAGGGCCAGTGTGTCCTCGCCACTCACCTTGTAGAAGGCCTTGCGGAAATTCTCAGAGAGAAAGGCGTAGAGCAACGGATTGATGCAGGAGCTGCTGTACGCCAATGTTTGAGCACATATCTGGACGATGATGAGGAACAGGTTGTCCGCTTCATAGACATGCAATGCCTTCAGCAGCAAGATGAGCTAATAAAGGGAAGGGAAGAGAAACGTAATTAGGGATGCCATTACCAATAACAATACTCAATTGTGCAACTCACTTGCACAGGCAGCCAGAGCGAGGCAAAGGCTATGACCACCACCACGACGAGCCGGGTGACCCGCTTACGTCCTCGCTGCGACTCCTTGGACATACGCACGCCGCTGCCCTGTCGCCAGAGACGCATGATCATGCGCACATACAGTCCGCTGATGATCATCAGGGGCAGCAGATACGTGCTGATGAAGAAGCTCAGCTGGAAGGTGCTAACGTCCAGCAGGTCGTTGTCTTTAAAGCGGCACAAGGAATAGGTGATGTTGGAACTGTCATCGTGGTCAACCTGCAAAAGACAATCATTGTGTGAACATGTATCGAATATTGCGCATATGTCATGTTGGTTGTGACAGTTGCATGTCAGACAGTCGAACAGTCGAACAGCCAGACAGCCAGATACAACCCCCGCAGCCAGACGTCGTAAATAAAACTACGAGTAAACTGTCAAACGAATAGTTCGGACAACGACAACTAACTCGCAATCTGACTTTGTTTCTCTGTCGCTGACATTTGCCTGACAAATTGTGCTCGTACATTTGCCATAGGGGAAAAAGGCAAGGGGAACTGAGAATGGTAATTCGACTGGTACTGGCAGTGGTACTGGTACTGGCACTGGCACAGCCAGTGGTACTCTGATTGGGATTGTTCTATTGGCTGGACTAGACAGCCGTGCTGACGCTTCGGAGGGCCATAAACTGCCTGGCGTATCGTAAAAATATTTTGCAGCTTTTGTATACAGCTTTTTGTTTACAATCTCTGCTGATTTCTCTTTCTCTGCATTTATTTTCCCCCGCTGTATGCAAACATATAGAAAACTGTATTTAAAAAATCTTTGCCTTAATGCCGAAAATGCTTACAAAAATGTTTGTTTATTACCGCACTATTGTTGTTCTTACACCGCACGAGATGTTGGCCCACAAATTGAGTTCAGATCTGCGCATCTTCAAGTGCCCAAGGCTGACCGACCGAAGACAAATCATCAGCATCAGCCACAGACACAGAAAGACTGATTTATTAGTTTATCTTTGGCCTCTTTCTATTTGAAATTGATTGACTTTAGATATTTGACAATGGTTTTTAATGCATTAATGTGGTTCTTTTGGCAGAACTCTTTTCAGAGCAGCTGTCAAATCAATGTGAGAGAAATCAAACCAGAGTACATAAAATACGTGGGCAGACATATGCGTTTATTATTATTGGTTATTGATTTCTAATAAAAAGATAACGACACACACAGTCAGACACACACAGACACACAATTGCCATGAGTATCTTCATATCTGTGTACTGCAGACCAACAAATGTAATATGGAAATAATTAATAGCAAACTGTTAATTAACATGTTGATCAAACATGACTTAATTATGCCTTTTTATCCTATGCCTTCTCTGCATTTGTATGGATGTATCCATCCCATTCCCGTGTGTATGGTGTGTAGGCCGTATCTGTGTGTGTGTCAGGAGCGATAACAGAGCAAAGCACACATGAGCATTCAATTTGACCAGATATTTTTCCGGCTTAATCCTTAGACAAAGGCCAAACCATAAGCAAACAATTCAGCGACCCAATGGAGCTCTTCGGGGGTACGTACGGGCGAACGTAAACAAAGACAAACATACCGAAGCGTGAAATGCCATTTAAAAAAATATTAGGTTACAATAACAACTTCTAGTCGATGACCCACTCTCCGCATCGGCATCTGGAGCAGCCAATGGACCATTTCGTAGATAAAAGAGCTCATCGCCACAACGACGATAAGATCCGTTTAATTACCCGCGACTCTTTCACTACGGAAAGGCGAGTGGCCCAGTCTCAGGCGTGCGTGCGAAAAACAAATCACAAGCACACACACACAAAAACATTCAAGAAAATCAAACTTTTAGTCGAAACAGTCGATACCCTGTAGCTGAACTATTAAATAAAGTCAGAGGAACACAGTCATTATGTTCTATACATAAACGAGAAGGGACGTGTGAGACGCTTTTTACGCGTCACAACTTTTATACCCGTCACTCAGTACTACATCTGCACCTTAGCGGTGTTTTGTCAAATTTTAAATTTGTTCTTCATCTGTCATCTACATCTACAACACTTCTCACACCAAGACGCTCCGTTAGCTCGCCGCCCTTCCCTAGACCCACACACTGCAGACTCGAGGCAGAGGCAGAGGCACCGTCCGCACACAAAAAAAAAAAAAAACAAATAAAAGCTGTGGGACGGGGTGGGTTAAAAGTCGGAAGAGGCATCGGCAGGGGCCGAGTGAAGCAGAAGCAGAGTGTGAATGAGAGAATGTAAAAACAACAACAACAAAATCTGCGGGACAGGGTGGGTTTGGCCCACTCCAAATTAATTTCTTCATTCTGGGATCCGATCGGATCCCAATTTGGTGATCTGATAGATATGGCCATTTCTTACGCAATGGCGTTTTTAGTTTTCTTGTTTCTGTAGATAAAACTGTAGATTTGGGAGGTTTTCGCACTTTTGCGGGGGCGGAAGGGGGCGTGGCTCATTTTTGAAATACACTGGTTTCAGTGTGAGCATATAGCAGTCTGTATGCAAAATTTGGTGGCTCTAGCTCTTATAGTCTCTGAGAACTAGCCGACAAACAAGAGGGACAGACGGACATACGGACAGACAGACATGGCTCTATCGACTCGTCTATTGATGCTGATCAAGAATATATATACTTTATTTGATCGGAAACGTTTCCTACTGTGTGTTACATAAGCCGTTATTCCCCACAAATACAATATACCCTATTTAGTCTTCGAGTACCGGGTATAAAAATCTATTCAAAATAAAAATACTCTGTCTGCAAGAGTATACAAAAGTTGGTCGCGTGTGTTGTGGGACTGGTTTATTGGCAGTAGGGGGGGAAGGGGTAGATACATACAGATAACTTGATATTTAAATGGGTGGAGAAGTGGGTATAGAAGTGGGTATGGCAATGGGAATGGAAATGGAATGTTGCCCGTACATATGTGACGTCAACAGGAAAATACCCAAGTGCAAAGCTTTGATTAGGTGATGTGGCATATTGAATGTTAGCCAAAATGGAGGAATCGAATACACATAGAGAGCCATTATAATTATGATAATTGAGAGGCCTCTCGCAGAGAATTTAATGAAATAATAATTGATATGATGACGGACGGAGCGCAACCGTAAGCAAACAGAACAACATGTCCGAGTATCTATACATTTGCCTAATCAAAGTGTGGCGTTTATTAAACAATTAAGTTGTTCTTCGCACCCTCCACATGGATCATAAAGCCATTAGGGTCCAGGGGTTGCCAACTGCGCATCGGCCAACGTCAAGGTCGCGGCCATGGAAGACATTTATCATACGCAGTGTGTAACCAAAGTTTCCAAGTGCAAAGTTCTCATAATGACCACTTGTTACGACCTACAATGATTTATGAACATTTTAATAGGAATGAAGGATGCAAGGAGGGGGGGAAGAGAGAGCCATACAATGCTAACAAAGCAACAGTTGAAATTGTACAGCCCCCGAAAAGTTGGCAGTGGGGGCTGGGTATTGTGATGTTCGGGACTGCCTACGCCAGTTGGCAAGTGTTTCTCGCTGGCTATCTGCTCTATAATTAAAAAATTTATGAATTTAAAATAGCGAATTAGTAACAAAAACAAATCGGGCGCCCATCTCGCACTGTTGCAAAATGTTCAATATAAACACACACAAAATACAAAGCAACATAAAAAGAGGCAACTTTACTAGAAGCCAAGTAAAAACAAATGATTTGCATCAGGATGGTTGAGGGAGGGGCTGGGGAATCGGCTAGTGGGGAAGAAGTACGATTGAGCAGAGCATCTATATCTGTAGTCCCGAGGCATTGACGTGTAGCTCTAGGAATCTAACGAGGTGACGATGATGGAAAGCAATAAATTTGCCCGACCTGTGTTCTTCACAGCAAATTTAGGCACAGCAGGCCCCAATCGAGTCTTGCCTTGGAATACTTACCACCACGTCGTGGGCAAAGGTGACCGGTATGGAGACGGTCAGCACCACAGTCCAAAGGGTAAATATGGCTATCACGGTAATGTGCTCCGTGCGCAGCATCCGGGAGCGTATGGGATGTACGACGGCCAGGAAGCGATCGATGGACATCAGGACCAGCGTGTAGATTGAGGCGAAGGCCGTCACCACAATCAGATACTGGGTGCTGCGGCACCAGAAGTTGCCAAAGGGCCAATGTGGCGTGACATAGTCGGTGGCCGTGAACGGGATGCAGATGATCACGAAGAGGAGATCCGACACGGCCAGATTTAGGATCAGTAGATTGGTGGTCGAGCGCATGTTCTTGTTGGCCACCACCACCATGATGACCAGCAGATTTCCAATGAAACCTGTCACGGCGATGATCCCAAAGAAGAATGGCACTAGCCAGCGAACAGTGCCCTCGATAGCCAACCGATCCTCCTCGGTGAAGAAGGGCTCCTGGGTGACACCCACGTCACTGCCGTTGGTGACGTTCATGACGTTGGTGATATTCGCCAAGGATAATGTTATGTTTTCCATTTTGTAATTGTAATTCCTTTGGTGTTTGGTGTTTCTATAGATTTTTACATTTCACTTTGATGGCACTTTAAGGGAATGGAGGACATTTTCAATTTTCCATAGCCTTTGTGCTGCGGCACTTTCAAGTTTTATGTCTCTTTATTTTCTTGGTACGTTTTCACAGTTCATCGAATTCAAATAACAAATTTCCAATTAGGAGATTTTCACAAAGCAGCCGCAAAGAAAATTCAATTATCATCCGCAATATTCCCACGACACGAGCAGCCTGGCACCCTCAGAGCCCTACTGCACAGAGACCGGAGACCCGGTCGGAATCGTTCTTTCGTTTCGAGGTGGACAAAGGCAACAGCAATCACACCCACACTCACACCCAACCCCACCCACTCGTAGAAAGAGGGAGAGCAGAGACCAGAGGCCAGAGAACAAGCGATAACGGTAATTGTAACAAGGTAAGACAACAACCAAAGGACACGAGCACACAAGAAAGGAGAAGGCGATTGAGAAGGCAACGGGCAAAAGGTAGCCACGTGCAAATCGGCGCCGACGCAGCCAAAACTGTGTCGTGTCACACCCTGACAACGGGCATCTCGATACAACACGAAACGATAGATATATCCGCACAAGTCCCAACGCCGAGAGGGGGAGACGGAGACATCCACGCTGCACCTATACCATAAATTCAATATGATGTCTTTCTCAGTTTCGGCCCGGTTTCGGTTGTCTCTTTTCTGTTTTCTGTTTACGGTTTCCGTTTTTTATGGACAAAACTAATGGCATAAATTTTTGTGTTGCCAAACAACACGTTCCAGCGACTGTCCTCTCGTTTTGGAGAATGCCTCCTCAGCAGAATAAGCCATAGATATCATTTCACTATGGCAAACACTATGGATAGAAGCATCCAGAATTTAATTTGGATTTTTGCGATTCGTTCGATTGAGTCTATTTGGGCCAAACATCAAAAATCCAAACTGCACGCGTTCGTTTCCAGCGCTCTACTGATTGTTGGATGGTCTGTGCCACAGATGAGTACAACGACGCTGCCGCTGGCAGCCGGAGCAGCGGCAGAAGCAGAATCAGAATCAGCAGCAGCGACGCCAGGAACCGGTATATTACGGCGTATACTTTATATGGAAAGAGTGCTGTGGGTGGCCATTCCTCTACGGCTCTCCTCTACCGCTGGCTGGATTGTTTGCTCTCCATTGCCCCAACAGTTGGCCTGGGGATCGTTAAGAGCTACAACGAATGGTCACCAATCTCTACTGGCTCGGGACTCCCGCCTCCCGCTGACACTGTTGCCATTGTGTTGCACAGCTTGAGGTCCGCGTCGATGTCGTCAGCTTCAGGCGCAGCGTCTACGTCTGCCGCACAGTTGGCGTCTCGGCCAGCGTCGCTGCTGTGCGAGGCAGTTCTTTAGTATTTTGCTTAATTTCTCTGATTAACTGGCAGAGGAAAAAAAAGCAAATAAAAAGCAAAGGCACGCGTTTGGCTTACGCCCCCAGGAAGCACTTTCTCCGGCCTGTACCGTATATAATGTCTGCTGGGGCTTATCGGCCTGCTCTTATCGCCACACTGGCGGTGGGTGGCGGCCGGCACAGTCAGAGACCAAGGCACGGGCCCAGAAGCGACTGGGTTAACAGCGCTTACACCTTTGGACGGACGCCGGGGACATCATGTCACAACATTATATAACCGCAGAGCAGAACCGAACAGAGATACGGAGTCTTGTCCTAGCTTGAAGCCTCATTTACATGCTTTTTATTGCCACAGCCAGCGCACTCACCTGTCACCTGCAGACGCCGAAGTCAGCGCAGACGCCAGCGTTAGCGTCGGCGTCAGCGGCAGGTGTGGCCCCATCAAATCTGCGGCCGGGCTGCTGTCTCCCGGCATTTGTGTTGATGTGGGGCATGCCTCGGTGCGCCCCTGACGAGGACGTCGCCAACCTGATGAGATTAAAAGCGAATTAAGCGCCATGAACAGCAACAGCAAACAGCAACAAAATGGTGAAAAAAAAATAAACGAAGTCTTGGCAAACATCAAGAGGCATTATGTTTATTTAATGTCTGCGACTGTGAACTTAATGAAGTCTTTAATTCTTAATGCAAGTTTATTGCTTTTTGAATGTCCAACCAAGCGTGCGCCGAACAGTGTTCAAGCGGAAGTAGTAGTGGGAGGGGATGCCTAGGCTGCCGTTTTAATTCATGGCATACTTTGCGGGTGCGAAAAATTGAACCGGAAATGCCAGAACAAAAGCACACCAAAAACAGGTTGCTGAGCTGCAGCTGGTTTTTGCTGTGTGCTAAACAATTTGAGCTTATTTCAGATCAGTAAATACCATGCATAATTTTCAGTTTTAATGCTCGTACTTTTCAAATTTATTTTTGGTTCAAGGATTACACACAACAGGTGTGCTTCAGCAGGGTTCCCACACATTGGCAGCTGAATTGGGATTAAAATCCTCTCAGCCCATAACATAGCCACCAGCCAGAGCAGGAGCAACAGCAGCAGCAGATTGTTGTGTACGGAAATTCCACACACAAAATTGAAAGCATTCTTCCAGGCGCATACTTAAATTAGCATCTGAATAAATGGCTGGCAGACATAAGCGCTTCAAACTCTTCAAACTTGTACTTGGAAAACTTGATCCCACCAACACCACTTTCCGATACCGACTCCAACTCCCACCCATCCCATCCCTCATCCAACAGGAGCAACAATTTTTGTGATGTCAGAAAACTTTCGACGTGATTGAAATGCTTTTTAATTTTTCATCAAAATCATTTCATTGCGTCAAAAATGTTTGAGTGCCGTCGAAGTGCACAAAAGGCTTCCTTCCATATCCATCCATTCATCCATCCATCCACATATACACGTACTCGTATATAGGGAATGGCAAAGACCGACACGCCCAATCTTACGGGGACACTGCGCTTAACCTTTTTGCGTGGGATTGGTTCATTTTTGGCATAATCATGCGACAGGGATTACAAGGCTCACCAGGGGACGCAAACAGTGGATCAACTGCATGGAAAACTTGTCAAATTTGATGAGACTACAACTGATTTTGACCCTATTCTGACAGCCCAAGCTCCCCATCAGCAGGAAGCGTAAGTAAAAGTTTTAAAAGAAGTCCCAATTTTGGGTCTCATGGATGAGAAAGGTTCCCATGGTTTCGCAGTCAACTTGTGCTGAAAATGATGGATTATCGCTTTTTTGTGCTAACGTTCACATATTTTTATTTATCAGCAAGAATACAGCGTCAACATGTACACATGTACATATAGCTTTCCGTTTTTGGGTGCAGCTTCCATTCCCTAAAAGTCTGACCCTTTTTGGAGGAAGCTGTCGCCACCGAGGGACAGCGCAAAAGAATTAATAAATGTAAATTCGCATGAGAGTGCCTGAAAAAAATAAGCAACGGCGATACTTAAGCCACACAAAAGACCACACTAATCGCTTTTTTCTGTTGTTGCTGTTCTGGATGGGTCCCGCTTCCGGATCCAGATTCATCCGGAAAGGGGACTGGAAATGGGATTTGAATCCCTGCCCCAGTACCCAGCACTGGTACCCGAAGCAGAAACAGAAGCAGATCTGACCAGAACCAATGGAGAGCCGGCGACATAACTTTTACACAGCTTTTGCTATTTAATCATTCAAATTGACTTTTTTCTTGCCTTGTCTGATGGACGTTAATTTTGAAATCCCTTTTTAAATGGTGCTCTCAGTGAAGCAGCCCACATAGCCGCCGTTAGCCACCCCTTTTGGCTGCTGTTCCGCCTCCGTGGGCCGGTTCGGTCGGTCCGTAACTTCGCTTTACGCTTGCGGCTTATAAGTTTTTTAGCCTTCGCTCATTTCATTTTTTCACGAATATTCTTTTTGTTTTTCCTCTGGCTCACTTAGAATGCGCTGAGTTTGCATTTGGCTTTCATTTTACCATTTTACGGAGGACGCCTTTCCCTCTCCCTCTTCCTTCCACTCTCGACTCTCCATTTTTTTTTTAGTTTTTTAATCAAGATGTTTTAAATGCGGCCACCGACTCCAGTGAATGATGGATTCTTTTTTGTCTTACTCTCCCCCACCCTCCTCTGCTCTGGGTGGGGCTAAAGTAAACAGAAAGTTGGTTGGCTCGTGGGTTCGGCAAAGATTTATGCAGATAATAAAATGAGTCTTCAAATGAATAATCAAGTTTTCCATGGCCTGAGCGCGGACTAGGGACTGTGACTAGAGCGTATCCCCTGCTGCCGTTCATCTGTTCATAATTAAGGTACGTCCTTGAGCCCAGCTCTGGCCACTCAATGATAGCGCAACTTTTTGAAAGCAATACAAAATTCCTGAACCAAACATGGCCAAAGCATTCGAGTCAAGGACTGCACCATTTTAGCCACCCGCCAACTCTAACGCCAACGCTGAAGCTGACGCCGACTCTGACGCATCTTAAAGTGGTCTAGAAATTTAAGCAATTACCTGGTGAAACTTTATAGAAAATGAAATTTTCTAGTGCTTCACCGTTTTATTACCGTCAGAGCGTCCAGTTCAGAGTCCGGGTTATTGTGTTCTGCAGGTGCAGTTGCAGGACAATAAAACGGCGCAAACTGCGGGGCGGCCATAACTTTACTATAACTAAACGCCGCTTCCGCGACGTTACAGTGGTGGGTCGGTGGCTCGATGGGTCGGTGGTCATGGCCACACAGTCAAAGCTGCAACTTGTTAGACTTCCTTACTGCAGAGTTGAGGTTTCTTTTTTTTTTGTGTTATTTTTGCTAAGTTCCATGAAAAATGTGATTTTTACGCGCCGCTGCAGCTGCCACAGCAATTTCCATTGTAAGGGAAATACTACTCGGAGTCGCAGCCCCAGCCCCAGGCCCGACGCCAGCACCAAACTTGTCAGCCCTCTAGACACACTTGTTGCCATTGTTGAGATACAAAATTAACTTTTACGCTTTATTACCACAAGAATGGTGAAACAAAACAAATCTTAAGTTGCAAGTTGCACTACAGCCATTCCCGCTCTCCCGCACTCTACCCTTCTCGCGGCTCCTGCCACTGCCACACCACGAACTTCTGTTCTGTTTCTATTTTGTTTGGTTTTGCTTTTTTTCGACTGCATCCGGAGGCCATCAAAATTGCCGGAAGCGCGCGCTGGGCAGTCAGTGGCATTGTCATCAACTCAATTACATTTGCGACTCCTCGCCCCGGCAGCAATTGCAGGGAAGGAAAGCCAGTCGCGGCCCCAGTCCCGGTTTCAGTGCCCGTCCTTTGTTGCCTGACTGATGACAGAGCCTTCTAAACAAGCCGCACAATACGCACAGCGCCGCTTCCTTTTATCTAGCCATACCTCTGCCCCATTGTGTCCCGTCTCGTGTGACGAATGCGACAGGAAGCGAGCGGAGTCTTGACAGTCGTCGGTCCCCGGCACAAAGACCTGGCATACTGCAAAAAAGCCAGCCAGCAAAGGGAAGAGTTCTGCACCTTTCCGTATATCTATGGCGCCATAATTTACTGTTTCCCCCCGTCTGCGGGAAATCTATGGATGCCGCTGCCACTGCCACTGCTGCTTCTGTTGCTGCTGCAGCGTCGGCGTCGGCGGCGGAAATGTTTCATAGAGATTAGCACAACATGTCAGCATTTTGATTTACCTGCATGCCACGAGATTTTCCTTGCCCCAACCTCAATCACAAGTCACATTCATTCCCCCGAACTAAGCTCTTCCCGTCGGGAGGAGGAGGAAGCTCATGCTTCTGCTCTTGATGCTGCTCCTTCTCATACTCCTGCTCATTGAATCAGTATCTGTATCGGTATCATTAGCCACGTTTATGTTTGCTTATCCATTTCCAATGCAAATTGAAATGACTGCGATGCTGAAAGGGATCGGCAAGGGCTCAGCACCAATTGATTCTTGAGCGGATTATCCAGGCAGAGATGTGTCTCGTTATGCACCAGCTGTGTGCCCCGTCGCAGCCAGCGTTGTGCCTTCATCTTAGTTGAATGCTTGCTGCAGGGTTTCATGGTGAGCAGAGGGGGCTTTGAGTTCTTCTCCACTCCGAGGCAACGTTCGGTTGCAGTGCTGAGTTGTCCGCTTTCGCGGAGCAGTCTCCACTCAGTGATGTCGCTGTGGTAGCAGCTGTCCAGGATCACTTCCCACTTGGACAAACTGTCCGTGCGTCTGGTATGCAGGCAGCGATAACCATTCTTCAGAGTGCCCATTGCCGAGAGCTCGTTAAAGTGCGCCCTGATATGAAAGATTATTTTGATTAAGTGACACGCCACGAATAACTGTCTGGAAACAACTCACTTTAGTTCGGGACTCACATGCCGCAGATACCACTCGAAGCGTTGACAGCGTAGCTCCAGCTTCATCTGTCGGTTGAGGTCCACGTCCTGCACGGTGTTAAACAATGGAATCTGCCTGGCCGCCGGCTTGAGTACGTAGAACATATTTTTATACTCGTCCAGCCAAGACTCGGCTATGATTTTTGAGTTGCTGCAGGACAAGGAAGGGAGGGAATGGGGATTCAATCAGCATGCGATTGGAATGTTCATATTAAACGAATGCTGCGCTGAAATAAATTGAAAAATACCAATAGTCGGTGCGTCAGTTTCACACCTAAGCCCCAACCCCAGCCCCAACCCAAACACAAACCCAACCAATCCAATCTTTTATACCCTCAATGCACCTATAAACCTACTGTAGATAGGTGGCCTGGGCGGTGCTCGACTCGTGGTCAAACTGTGGCGGAAAGTCGAAGGCATGTCGAGGGCGAAAGATGTGTCCGATTCGACTGCAGGGCACGATCTCAATTTGTCCACCGCAAAGCCACAATTTAATGGCTAGCTCGATGGATTCACCGCCCCAGATCTGCAAGAGAGACAAAAAGCCAGCTAGAGGAATTGTTGTGGCGGAGCACAGCAGAGCAGAGCAGAGCACTCTGAACTCTGCCATGGGCACTCTGACATTAGCAATTAGCGCAGTTGGCACAAGTTAATTGGGTTTTGCGCCCTCGTCCTCACCTTCAAGTGGGAGTTGAAGCACCGAAGCTTAAGGAACCAATCGCGTGAGATCATCAGAATGCCACCCGAAAAGGCTGGACTTGGGTAGGGCTGCTCGGGCGCCTCCTTCGCCGACAGTTCGCGCTTCAGCCAGTGGAAGTGCAGGCTCCAGTCGAAGCCACCCTTCAGCAGCTCGTTGCCCTTGCTGTACTTCAAGGTTGTGGGGTCAATGTGGTCCAGCAGCGGACTGACCGCCAGCGTCGCGTTCATCGCCAGTCGATCCAGCAGGGGCTCCAGCCAGGCCTCATTGACCTCGCAATGACTGTCCAGAAAGAGGAGGTAATGGCCAGTGGCCGCCTCGGCTCCCATGTTGCGTGACCAAATCAGGCCCTGGCGCTCATGATTGCGCATGAAACACAGCGTCAGGCGACTCCGGGTAGCATACATTTTGACCATCAGCTCCTTCAGGTCCTCAATCAGGGAAACTAAAATGGAAATGGAAAGGTGAAGAAATATTCAAAAATTCGATTAATTGATGAAGTTCAGAGACTCACCATCCCGACTGGCATCGTCTATGATGATTAGCTCGTGCAGATAGTCCTCTGGCGTACGGCTAACTAGGGATATGATCGTTCTCAGAAGCATGGAACGGGCCTCGTTGTGAAAGCAGATGACAACACTCACCTTGGCCCTAGAGGAGTGTGGCAGGTTGTAGGTGCGCAGGGAATCGCAGCTGCCCAGCGAAGAAATCATTAATACTTCCACCTGAGATCTCCAAGGCATTCTCTACTCACCTTTCGTGACGAGTTCTTGGCAGGCTTCGTATCGCACCCACTGTATCACTTAGCTGAATATTGTACTGGTAAAACGCTGTCGATTGTTCGGGTGTGTGCGAAATGAACTCTCGCCATCCCAACATACGTCCCTCTTTGGCATGATCCCTATAAAGCAGCAGCTTAACGAAATGCGCTTAACATTAAAACATAATATTAAAATTCTCAAGTCTACTCACTCTGCCCTTGAAGGTTTCCCTCTGCAGCAGAATCAGCAGAAGCACAAATTGGCAGACGACAAAACACAGGGCAAAGATCGTGCACAGCTGCAGCCGGTGATGGGGTATGCAGCCGGACATGGCCTAGATGGAGAACTAAAGCAATTCCACATAACGCCTCAAATGGTGGCCGATCGACGCGACATCGAACCGAAACTAAACCATTTACAATGGGGTCTCACGCTTCGCCTCCACTGGCACCTTTAGCACGACTTACTCAGCTGAACGCTTCCAATAAAGACATTTGTGGTTTTCTGTTGAAGTATTTTTCGATATCATTGATTATGTCGTCACATGCAGAGAGTTGAGCGATTGTATTGAATGCCACATTCGTGACCTGCTCTGCCCCCCCGCTCCACTCGTATCGACCGTGTTCTGTCACACTTGTCATTGATAAATGCTCGATAAGTTTGGCAAATATTTGTGTGCAGCTCGCAAGGTGTTAATTGCAGCACACGGCAACTATCTATTACCCATGAGCTGTCATGTCCTTGGATGAGGGGGTAGCGTTGCCATGGGGGGTATTGTTGTGGCGATTTAGACACCTCAGCACACGTACGTTACAGATAGCCATTGGAGTTAGTTTCCGTCAAACATTCACAGGTTTTTATCCAAGTGATAACCGAATTGTGAGTGAATGATATTGATACATGAATGAGAAACATTTTTTACAGGGTACGCATGGGATAAAAGGTATATTGGGAGCGTGAAATTGAGTAAAACTTGTGGGATTCACAGCTAACAATTTGACCTTGTAAATCCAACTGTAGATATCTACATGGATAATCATTTTAGTTACAATGTAAGCGATTCGATATGGAACCATCCGCGGCGAATAAAGATTTTTGTATATTTATTGTGTGCATTATACTGGACTGCATTCAGTCTATTAACACATAGGAAGAATGAAGCTTTAAGTGACGATTCTTTACGGTAAGATATGGCCAACTATTGTGAATCTGCTCCAACTTGACAACTATAATTCCAACAATATTCTTAGGTGTTCTGCTGACTGCGTTTTTTGATAATGTAATAGCCATTGTCAACTCTGAGGTGATCCAGCTGAAAATTCTATTCGAAAGAGCAAGAGAAACGTATATAAAAGACCGAGTTGATCCAGAAACGATTGCCGACGTGGAAACAGCAGTGCAGATCTGTTTGGGAGCTCAGCAGAGCCCAATTAGGGTGACATTGCGAACAGTCCTCAGATTGCTCTTGACACTCTGTCATCAAAAGGAATCACCAAAGTATTTCATAATAGCAGACTACCCTAGAACAACTACTCCTAACACAACACCAGCTCCTTCAACCAGAGGCTGGGCTCAGGATATCAAGAATCAGTTACAATTAGTTACCAAATTATGTTGTGAGTACTAATAAAATATATAATATAACATAATAAAAGTAAATTTTGAACGGCTCATTGGCTTTTCAAGGCTATTTTCAGGTAGAGGTGAGAATGCTTCTCATTTGATTACATTAGTGTTGTATTACTTGTAATTGCATTATTTACCCTCTGCCTGAAATGTGCGAATATGTATGAATATTTTGCAATTCATATTTTTGCATGTGCAAAAATTAATTGACTGTAATGATTTGCACTATTTTACCCACATCCAACTTCAATCAAACTGCCCAAACCCATTAGCCATTAGCGTTCTATCGCATTCTGGTTTGTTTTATTTGCTTTTCATGGAAGTAATTGCTGTTGATTCGCATGCGAAACATAATAATTTGATAGACCTGCAAATATATGTAGTCTATTGACTGTTCCATGGCAATCAGTTTATGGCAAATAAATTGATGAATCGAGGATTAATAAGGAGACGGCTCTTTGTACATACAAAAGAGGAGTCAGAGCCAGAGCCAGAGACACAGTCAGTGTCGGTGTCAGATTGGAGTGAATTAAATTGGCTACCAAATGGCCAGCACTTTCATTGAGTTGAGATTAAGTGGTCGGGGCTCCCTGGTCTCCTGGCCCCGACTGAGCCCTCCGTTGCCTCTGATTCCGCCACTCGCATATTGGCATTCCCTTTTTATGGCCTTTTGGTGCTGCCATAAATATTTCAAAGACCAACGTCGGTTGCCATGCACACAGCACACAGCACAAAGAGGATAAAAAGGCAATGGCAATGGTAACAACTGCTATCCACACACTAGACCATTGTCCATATTGGTCAGTGTCTGTCCGTGCCCAGTTGTTTGCTGCCCTCCGACCCCTGTGGGCTATCCTTTGGCGGCGGGTGTGCTCTTGCTCTGATGTGATTTTATTTAAAATTGTTAGGCAAAGCGGAAGTAACTCATTCAGTTAGCAACAAAATCAGTAGCCCTGTTTTCAGCCCTCACCCTCTTCCTGTTCGGCTAAATTGGAGTGTGACTTCCGCATTGCATTAGGGCTATACTTAGTTGTTGGTGCTGTAGCTGTAGCTGTAGCTGGAACTGTGGCTCTTTGCCTGTGGCTACCGTCCAGTTGCTGATTGACTTACGTGCCTCTCGTTTTCCTCTCCGCTCTAGGTTTGCCGTGGTCGATTTTTTGCCCAGTTCTTACGTGCAGCGGAAATGCATTTTTCCAGTCACGTTTCCTCGTGCCCAGACAGTCGCCGGAGACCCCATCTTTGGCCCTATCTGCAGCTCCAGCTGCTGCTGGTTGAGCTGCCCCTAAACCCACTCAGTGGATGCAGGTAAGACATACACCCCCGCTGAGTGGCAACGACATCCAAAGATTCTTTTGTTTTCGGTTGCTTGGCAGGGGAATTTATTAAGCCGGGCGTGATCTATGCTCTCTGGCTGTGTGAATTAAAGTGCCTTGTAATGGAGGTGGATCTTCCTTCAGGAGGTGCCTTCCGCAGGCGTCTTCCTAATTGTATGCCAGGTCGCGTGTGCAGCTTAGCAATTAATGGAGGCAGACGAGCCAATTCTCGGGGGCTTCCAAGGAGACAACATTCGAACATATTGAATATGTTTTCAATTTGCCGTTTTGCTCGTCCTTTGGTTTTTTTCTGCTTGTTGTTCGTATCAAAGGCAATCGCAAAAGCCGTAAAACAAATAAAAATAAAACGAAATTATGCCAATAAATGAATTATAAGGCACACGCACAACGCTCCACTCACCAGGCACTGCGCGGCGTATACGCAACGCTAGTCAAAGAAGCGGGGCGACAATGCCTAAGTGGCATGTAAATGTCTGCCAGAGTCTATATATATATGAGTGTATGTGTGTGTAGCCATGATTATTATATGGCCACTCACACATATGCGTGTTTCTGTGTGCGTTATGATAATGTTAACAGCCTCCAACAGAGGCACAGGAACAGCTCCAGGAACAGGCCCAATGCACAACAAGCCCACTGCCAGTCTCGGGCTTCTAAAATTTTATTAGCAACCGTCTTATGGAACTTTGAAAATAATAACAAAAGCCTCGCAAAAACCAGCAACAGAGAGAGAGAGAGAGAGTGGCACTCTCTCTCCTACTCACTCGTTCTCTCTCTTCCTCTGTTGGTCATAAAGAATATTGAGGAAATTGCTTTCTTTGCACTCGAAATGCTCCACAGAGCGACCCGGCCAGAGCCGGCCTGCCGCTTAGCAGGGTGCACTCATTTCGAAATTGTTGCGTATTATCGTAAAATTTTACGCACACTCAGCCACACACAGCCACTCACACACGCACACTCATACGCTCACACACATTCCAAGGACGTGCGCACACATACAAATGCCTTCTGTTTGGTTTTTTCAGTTTTTCACGCATTTCTTTTGTTTTTTTTTTGGCTCTTTTTTTCCTTTTGCAGACGACCGCGTTTTTCTTTTCAAATATTTCCATATCCGACTGCAGTTTCTTGTGTGGGTGTGTGTGTGTGTGTGCGTATGCGTAGCCTCATGTTTGTTGGTTAAAAATATTTACAAAAAAAGAAAACACAAGATTGCGATTTGTTTATTGTGCCGCCATTTTATGAACTGTGGTCGCGCCCTTGAATTATTTAGTTTAATTTAACAAAGTGCTCTTGCCATAAAGTGATATGTGGCTAATTCTGCTGGGTCTCCATTCACACAGTCTACAGTCTACATAATGTAGGGAAAAACATTAACTTCAACATGGAAAAAAGCTAGACAAAAGGCTTACTTTGGAGGCCGAAGCATTTGATACCCTTATCAAGCTTATACCATTTCTAATTCAAATCTCAAATCTAGTGTATCGAAAGACACGTTATTCTGGTCCAAGCATTTACACCCTCTTAGGGTGTACAAAAAAAAGCTGTGCACATGGATGAAAATATAATTTCAATGATTTTCCATTTCGATTTTAGTAGTGGAGGCATGAGGTACATGGCCAACGAGAAAAAACATTTTAATGATGTTTACACAGCTCTTATGCACCTGTCAATATCCCCCACACTTCCTTACTCTCTCCCTCACTCTCCCTCTATGTATGCCTCGCTTTCAAATTCACTAACCCCCCCTCTGTACCCTCTGTACCGAAGCGTCGTAGTCTGTGTAACATTTTGCGCTTTATTGCGATTGACTAGAACTTTTCACTATGCCCGACGGAGTACTTTAGTTGATGACATTATCGCTGCAATACAAAAGGTTTTTTCCTGCTGCCACTTCATTTTTGTGCTCTGTGTGTTTGTCAAGTTTTTCTTTTATTTTTCTTTATTTTTTTGTTGTTGCTTTTTGTTGGTAGGTTTTAGTATTCTCAATGAAACTGAGAAGGAATCCAAATCCCCGACCTGCGCCTGTGCCTAAGCGTCTGCGCGTTTAATGCTTCTTTTGGGGAACTTTGATTCGACAGCGGTAGCAATTTTTCATTAATTTGATTGAACATCGACAGAGCAGGCGGAACGGAAATGAGGCAGAACAATTTAATGTCACAATTTCATTTGATCTTCAGGAGCTTGAACTTGGTTGTTGGAATCGTTTACAAATATGAGCCAGCAACCCCTCACGAAGCGAAATCTAAAGATATTATCATTGAAAGGCAAAAAATATTCCTAAGAATCCTTCAAATTGATTTTATATTCATTGGATTAATTATTTAAATTGATTAGAATATCTCATTGTCGATGCCCGAACGGCGAACCATATTCAGCCTCTCGCTAATGTATCGCTTCTCGTCGAGCAGCCGCACATAGACATCGGCGTTGCTGGCCTTAGGACAGTTGTGCCCCAGAATGTTCATGCCACAGAAGCTGTGATCATGGACATAGGGCAGCCCGAAATTTCTCTGGCATCCCTTGGAAGTCTGGGTGTTAACCACGCAACTGGTGTAGTTCTTGATGACAAGACCACTCAAGTCATTGACCTGGCGCTTGCATTTGGCATCCAACACCTGGGAGACTTGATTCTTCTTGAGGTAGGTCTTGCGGTTATTCCACGTCCACATCTGGACAGGCTCGCTGCTCCTGATGCGATTGCGGCACATAGGCGGTGGTTTTTTGTACTGTCCATCAAGCTCCGTGCCCAGCTTGATTAGAGTGAGCAGCTTCTCACCTTCTTCCGTCGCGTAGCCCCTGGCCGAACTGCTGCTTGTCACTTTGTAGCGGGAGCCATCGAGCAGTTTCACCAACATTTTATCCAACGGCGCGTCTATGAGGCAGGTGCTGACGGTGAGCACCTGCTGCGTGTCGACAATGATCCCATTACAGATGAGCTTCCCATCGACCATTATTCGCACCACATAGTCATCCAGAAGAGTTTGCCCATGGATGCGGCCCTTCACGGTGGTCGATCGGGCCTTGTAGCGATGTTGATGCTCATAGGCATAATGTCCGTTATTGTAGCCGAAGTGAGGCTGCCAGTCATCCTTAATGTATTTCAATTTGTGCTTTCTAAATTCATGGCCTTTAGAACTTTGCACGTGGCCAAGGCAGACTACGATCAAGGCATTGGCCAGCAGGAGCAGCTTACTACGCAACATGGCTGCAATCTCTATTTGTATCTGCTGGATACTGATTGAAAAAGTGTTTATGAGACCAGAAAAGATTGCAATGGATAATCGATTCGTTTTGCTCTGTTTCTAGCGTTGTAGAACAAAAGAGCCAAATGTTTTTCAAAGTATATTTTAAACCACTTTTGGGCTTAGGCTATATCATCATCCAGCTTGGCGCTTGCAATGAACTTCATTTTTTCGCCCACAAAGTCTGCTGCATTATAGAGCATGTCATACACATCGACTCCGAAGGGCTTGGGACAGTTGTGGCCCATAACGTTGATGGCACAGATCATGCCATTGTAGATAAGGGGATTGCCAAAGGTGTTCTGGCACTTGGCCGAGTACTTTCTGTTCTTCACACAAATCATCGTGTCGCTTATCACCTTGCCGCTGGGGTCCTTCATGCGTTTCCTGCACTCCTCCAAGGACAGTACTTCAGTGGTCTGCGTGTGGACACTGTGACGGGTGCGTATGTAGGTGGGCAGCTCCACGATGAATCTGGGCTGCAGCGTGGTGTCGCACAGCTTGGCCTGGCTGGTCGTCACAGATTCGTTTGCCGCGGAATGCTTCAATTCCAGGATGCTCAGCAGCGACTTGTTGTCTAACCTGAAATATTTCGTTGTGTTCTTTTGCATTACTTCCATCACCTCGTTCGTGTAGGTTTTGATTGTGAGATCCCGAATCTCCACATTGGCGAAGCAGGTCGCTGCTGTGGCGATGAGTCTCTCGGCTATGAGGGTGCCCACGCACAGGAACTCTCCGTCGTTGTAGACGCGTACGAGCAGATCGTGCAGAGGCACCTGCATTCCCGACGAACCAATTTTGATCTGGGGCTCCTTGGATGTGCCGAATGCAGGTGTAGCCTTCACTTTCGGATAGACAGGATGATGGCGTTTGTAGCCCGACTGTATCCGGGGATTATGCTGGGCAGCATACTTAGAGTACAGAGAACGATGATAGTGGTACGTTGGTTTCTTTGTCTTTGACCAAACCATCAAGACAGCGAGCATCAGCAGAAATTGCAACAGCAGCAAGCGGGACATGGCCATGGCTCAAAGTGGGTCCGAAAACTATTGCAACTATTGATGGCCTCTCCCCGTGTAAGTCGAACCAATCGCTTGGGCACGCTCTCATCCATTTAGAATTGCTTCAGGCCACAGGTAATTGATTGATTAACACTTTATTTGCAATCAACCAAACATTTATTTACCCTTCTGAATGGCCAGGGCAATAGCCGACGGGGTTGTCGTCTGGGCCGACACATTGAAGGGGCCCGTGCCCGTGAAGGCCCTCAGGGCATCCGTGGCCAGCTGAATGAATTTGATGGTGTGCCTGATGCCGAAATATATGTCCATGGTGTCAGAGTCCTCCTCCTCGTCGCAGTGCTCGCCAAAGATGTTGATCGCAGCCAGTTGATTGTCTATGATCAGGGGATCGCCCGGTCGGGTGCTGCAGGCCGTTTTCTTTGAGTGCTTCACATTTCTCACACAGTAGTACTCCGGCTCAAAGGGGAAATCCTGGAAGCCCAGCTCCTCGTAGGTGCGCTTGCAGCGTTCTGTATCCACCACCTTAGTTTCGTAGAGTGTTATGCCGTACTCCATGGGATCTAGGAAGGCCATTCGGACACTGTCTCCTGCCTTGGGTATCTTGCGATAGAGCTGAATGTAGCGATATGTATCGCTAGGCAACTTCTTGCGCAGGGAGATCAAAGCGATGTCATTTGCCGTGCCGTTCTTCTTGTGGCCGGGCATATAGAAGGCGTTCACAGCGTGGGGCACCGTCGTGGTTTTGTGGCCAATGTCCTGGCCCGTCAGAACGGACATATACTTGGCCTTGTACTCGCGCACGGGCTCCGTTGTTGGGGGCAGAAAGCATCGGCCAGAAGTTATGACCATGCGCCGCGATATCAGTGCCCCGGAGCAGAAGACCGATCCTTTGTAGTAGATGTGAACGTAGTAGGACTTGTGCAAACTCGGATCGAAATTAGTTCTCATAATTTCATTCTGGGGGAGCGCTTTGTCGCGCTCATCCATCTGAACGCGATTGTAGTTCACGTGATTCGTTCTGCTGTGGCTTGGATTGTAGTACACGGGCCGGTGGTAATTCTCCTTGTAGATTTTCACCCAATTGCCCCTGCTCCATGGCAGGCCCAGAAGGAGCAACAGATAAGTGCTTTTAAGCGACATGTCCAACCAAGATTGATATGGTTTCAGCTCCGTTTCCCGACTGCATGCCCTCAGCCATGGCTAAAGGGATTTGGGGAACTAACAAAATTAGTTCCACTGGCATCTGGGGAGGAAGTTCTGATGCAAAAGCAGCACCTGCAGAAACATTAATTAAAATCTTTGATGAAAGGCCATGTCTCACCTCTTTATCCTCTCCTTTTTTTAAGTCTGGCATTGTTATGGTATTTGGCATTTTTTCTAGCAAATTTCTGTGCTCCGAGGAAGGACAAAGAACATGGATGGTCGGTCGGTCATTGCATATATCACAGATTGTAGCTGCACATTGAATTATAAACCAGGCATCAATGGCTGTCATTTAACTCTTGCCTTTTGCAGACATCCGGGATAGTCCAGCCATCGTAGCCAGTAGACGACAGTCGACCAACCGACCAACCCACCAGCCGGACATGAAAGGCTTGAAAGGTATACGCAAGATGAGAAAAACCAGGGAAAAAAAAGAGAGACCGCCGTACAACGAAGGACGTAGATAATTAATTTGCTTTGATTATAGCTGTCTGGGAATGGGAATGAGAGGCAGGGACGGTCGCAAAAACTGATTCGGAATCCCTGGCTCTGAAGTGGACTGGCAGACGGAAATTGAAGTGTTTGTAATGTATGCGGAGGGTAGTGGAAAGAAAACGGATTAGCCAAAGGCTTTTCCATCTGGCCCTGGCGCCGAGTGCAAAAAGTGACAGGAGAACCAGCAGCTACGTCGGCGGCAACGAGTGCGTCTAATTGATGGGCAGCCAAAGCCAAAGGACCTTGCCTCACATGCAAATGTGGCTCTGCATTTTGGAGACGTGCTGCTGCTGTCGGGTCGGATCGGATCGGGTTCGCTCATCAATTATTTAAAATATGTTACACTTGGCACATAACTTGACTGACAAGCATATGTTCACGGGCCTGCTGTAAGCCGAGAGTCAGTGCCCATAATAGCTGGTCATTATGTTTATGGGCTGACGCACGGGGAACACGGAGCAGAAGCTGGCAATGAAACTGGAGGCAGCCTCCCACACACACATACACACACACACCTGGCTGACGCCTCGGAAAAAAGGTCTGGGCCCCTAACACATGTTGCAGGTCCACTCCCATCCCTGTCCCGTGTCCTGGTGCTTGTCGAAATTTATGCGTACGTGCCCGGTTGGAAAACGTGGCCGACGACAACCCCACCTCGGGTCATTTATTATTAGCTGTAAAATGCGTATGCCGGCTCCTGTTTTACCACCGACTTTAGTTTTGGACTTTAGTGCTTCTGAGAACCGAGCGGGCCCCATCTAATAAATAATCTCCATTTGCAGGAAAGGAAAGCAGACACAGAGGTGCGAAATCCAAAACGAAACCTATTTATAGGGATGACCTTTTATACTGTTTGTCTCCTTAAAGTTTTTCTGTCTCTCTCTCTTTCTGCAGAAGTATCTGAAATACACACTCGAAGAGTATGCCTTGGTCCAGGGGCTCATCCATGGGAGGGCTTCGTCACTGTTTTATTCTGATGCTGTCGACGGCAAATTAAATGTCACTCACACGCCATGTAAGCCGAGCAAAGATTTTGCAGCTCATTATGCAGCATGACGCAATCAAAAACACAAGCTTTGCCGCATGGGGGGGGCTCGTATGGCATGCAGTGTGGGATGTTGAGCTTATTTGAATTTACAAGTTTGCCAACGACTAATGGCAAATTCAATTTCGAGCAGAAAACGCTTTAAAAGCAATCAAAGGCAGAGCAGGAGCCACATCTCAGGCTCAGATTTGGCTGCAGGGTCAGCTGTGCATTCGTCTTACGTTCTTTGGACATGGACTCGGAAAAAAGAGTGAATTGCAATGGACATGAATTGCCGCCGGGTGGAATATGGCAGAAGCAGCAGTAGCATCAGCAGCAGCAGCAGCGGTAGAAATATCTAGAGCTCCAGATGCGATAGCGGTAGCGTCTTTGATTGCAATGCTGCATGGTATCGTGGTGGTTGTGAGGGTCGTCATGTTAGTGTGTGTTCTCTTCTCCTGGCTGTCTTCTACTCAAGCACAGTTCGTTGCACATTTGAACATTCCCTCGGAAAATAAATGCAAATTTAGCCATGGCAAACACACACACACACACACAAACCAACATTCGAACACATTGGCCAAAGACATGCGCTGTTCCTTTTGTTGCCGCCGCTGCACATTTCCCGAACGCGTTCGATCCACTCCACTCCAGTCTTGTGTTCCACTATATTCCGCTTTGGTCTGGTCTTCTGCCCTGCTCTTTCAACATATTTGTATAAATTTTCGATTTTCTGCTTCAATAGTCTCCCGGAGTTGTACTGCTCCTCATCCTCCTCCTTCTGCTCCTCTTCACTTTGTTTATGTCTCAAGAATTCAATATTTTTTCAAACTATTTCTCCTGTTTTTCTCGCACATGCTTTGTTGTAGCTCTATTCCACGATATATATACATATATCTTGAGTATTACTAGCAGAGGATTGAGTACAAACAAACACACACTTTGTCCGCAGCTGGATTGTCTTCGGATGCTCCTTTTGTCTCTGGAGTGCCTTTGATAATCCTGACGCACCTTTAAGCTGTGGATTTTGCTGTGTTCGATTGGCAGACGAGAAGGAGAAGCCGAATTTACTTTTCATTCTAACATTTTATATGCTCATTAAATTTTATTGCCCAGATATACATAGTTCCAAGTCCCTCACACAACATAGAACTCGTTTGTGTGTTTGGCATCTACGTGCTTAAACGCTGCCTGCTCCCGTTCGCTACTTAATGGCTAATTAGTGGTATAATTTACACCTTAATGACTCTACAACAATGCCCAGGCTGCTCTTTAAGCATGCGGGGAAGGAGCAGAAGGAGCAGCACCAGCCAAGAAGCCACAAGCCAGCGGCACCCTAGCAACAAAGAGATGGAGCTAGCTATCTGCTCAAGGTTTAATCCCAGCACCTTGTATGTGCCACACTCCCTCTCCGCATTCGCCAGGCGGCAGAGCAGGCTCGCGAGGAGCTTTCCATGGCTATATTTTATCGTAGAGCTCATATGGATGTGTTTTGCTTTATGTGCAAATCAGCGTCCATTAATAAAGACAGCCAGAGAAGTGTTACGCATACGCCGCGTTGCATTAATCACAGCAAACGATATATGTACACGAGAGTATGCCTCTGTGTGTATGCATGTGTGTTTGTGTGTGTGTGTGTGTGTTCATGTCTATGAATCTATGCATGTGCGTCGTCTTGCTTCGAAGCGTGTTAATTTCATCGCAAATGCCTTTTACAGTATGAAAATTTATGTATGCCATTTTAGACACTTTGATTTATGACCTTAACTCCGAAATGAATCGAGTTTTGTTGGATTATTCCCACCTCCACTAGGCATTGGTTTTAGATTCTGTGCAGAGCTTTCAGTGGGTTAATTTTCTATCCAAATAGAAGTACAGAGATCCATCAATTAGTTCAAAATGAAAACGAAAAAACTTAGTTTTGCATGAATTTTCAATGTATATTCCTTAACAAAAACTGTAGGAATGTAGGTTTTCAGGATCACCAATACCTCTTTGTAAAAATAAATTCAAATACTTTCAGACATTTCGCAATTCATTTTAAATCTTTAAATCTTATGCACATGCACAATGAAATTCCTTTTCAATATTTTATCCTCCCTCCCCCCCTAGAGTTACTATAGCTGATTGACTTGCATGCAAGGCGAGGCAGTAAAATGTTGTCACGCACTGTCACATATGAAATTATGGAAAATGACACAGCTCGCACAGCGAACACACCTGAAGCAACCTGTGCAACTGACAAAAGCCCCTTCTCGCTGAGGCAGGGCTGAACCGTGGCTCAGAGGCACACCATGGGTCTCCATGCAATTTGCAAATTGCAATAAAGCTTGCAATTGTGTCAAATATTTTAATGCAATAAGAGTCACAGTGCAACAATATTCGAATGGTGAATGGAAAAGGGTAAATGGCAAATGTGTGTACTACTCTTTACTCTCCCCGTACAACGCTGCTTCAGCGATGATGACGACAACAATCGCCTGACCAGCTACAGATTGTTTGGCTTTAAAGCCAAGCAGCCATCGCAGAACTTATCGCCCTAGCAATTTCGGCTAACAGATCAATTACGGGGGAGCATAAATCCGTTTAGAATCACAAAATCTAGGCGGCACCCACAAAAATAAAATAAAATGTGCAACCAAAACTAAGGCAACCAGCGGCTGCTGTCGCGACTGGCAATTCAATTTTTTATTTTCTATTTTTATTATGGCTCTACAACATACATACATACATACGCGTATACTCGTATATCCGGCTATATCACAGGAACGGGGACAATCGGCAAAGCGTTAAAAAACAAGCGAAAATATTACAACATTTTAATAGCGAAAATGAAGATTTATTGCCCACGACGACGACGAGGACGGATGACGGCGCGACGCTCCCAAAATGTGCCGCAAAAAGTGGAACGCGCTACTAAAAAGCCGTAAAAAAAAAGACTAGCAGCTGACTAGCAATATTCAGCAACAATCAAAGTTGTTAAAGTTTCAAGTATTCGACTGACGAAAAGCTTTAACTTTAATCTGTAAACTAAAAAAAATTCTGTCTTTGTTTTTAAGTAAATTCTGGAAAGAAGTACATCCACTTCCTAAATTACAAGTGGAACAATTGTATACGTTTAGATAGAGATATACCTCTGCTGTCCAGGGTAAAATGTCCAGGGTAGTTGTGAAAAAAGTGCAAAGTGTAAAAATCGCTGCCGCGTCACGTCACGTCAGCCGCATGATAGACCAGTCAGGGAGTTGGCCATCGCTTCCCGGTCCCCGGACTCGGACTCGGACAGTGGGCGTGTTCAGCCGCTGTGTCCCTTATCGCCATAGAAGTTGCCCCATTGTATTGTTGCCACCGTGTTGTTGTTGTTGTTATTTTTGTTGCTGTGGTCTGTGTCTGAGCCTAGCGCACGTCGCAGTTTGTTAGCTGCATGCCAAACCCTCCCAGGAGCTGAGCGGGTGCCAATGCTGGTGCTGGAGCCATTTCCCCATTGTTTGCTCGCCCACTAGGCACACACAACTGGGCGTGTCCAATCAAAATATGCAAATGTTTTATCCGTAAAACGTCGCTTTGATGGAATTTCGGCACATTTCGCCAGCTTTCCTCCCAGTTGCTGCCAACTGCCGACTGCCGACTGCTGGCTGCTGGCTGCTGCTGTTGTTTGCTTTGGTTTGGCTTGGCTTGGTTTGCCTTGTTTTGGCTGTTTTGAATACCTCTCTTTTTTGTGTCGTAGAGCGCAGAGCGCATAGCGGAGAGAAACAGTGGCAGTGGCAGTGTGTTGGCCTCCAACAAATTAGCAGTAGTTTGCCGGGTGAGGCGCTGGGTGCCTGCCTGCCTGCCTGCCTGCCACACGTCAATCAGCGAACGGGCCACGTTGCCTGATTTATATGCATAAATTTTCGCGTGCGGTTTGAGCCCCGTTTACGACGCTTTAATTTAATGTTGCCAACATTTGCGCGTCATTTTTGGTCAACCGTTTTTCAATAGTCATTCCCGGTAATGGGGGCGCGGCAGGAGGATGTGGCAGGAGGAGATGTGAAAGCTCATTACAGAAGAGGACGTTGCCAAGGGTGGGTGGGCTTAGGGTGTCCGCTGCCTTAGTCATAATGAATGGGGTGAAACTTGGCCGAAGAGTAGCCTATTGCCATGCCTTTTGAGGACCACACAAAAAAGACTTGCTAGCCGAATATAACTAATTTCGAATAGCATTTTCAGGCTTTTCAATTGGTAGCCGTATTTGCGGTTTACGAGTTGTGTTTCCTGGCACATTCGTGCACATTAGAATTAGAGCCCATTGCCCATTGATTGCACTTCCACGGGCGGCCGCAGTATACGATTGCCATGTCCAAAGCAGCCCCTGGGGGGATCCCTGTACCAAAAACTATAACAATGTTTGGGACGGTGTGGCATGGCCATTGTAATTACGAAGTAACTCAATAAACAGTTGTGTGTTTTGCAGTTACTGCTTTACATACATGCAAATTACAATTAGTTTCTGTTTTGCATTTGGCATTATTATTGAATTGGAACTAATACGCAAATACCAACACCGTGATTATCGCCAACATCTTCATCATCCTGACCGTCATCGCAGTCATAGCTGTCATCTGCACTGACCTGTAACTCCATTAACTGGTCGAATGTGGTCAAATTATGGCATACAATAGGGCCTTTAAGTGTTTTGAGGTGAAATTCCATTCACGCTGCAATCGTTTCTTCATGGGCTTATTTAAATACATTCATTATTGATATGCCAAATACTCGTACGTCGGTAGTTTTTGTTTTTCCAATTAGAATGGGCCTTTGTTCGCTGCTTCTGCCCACCAGAACTACCATTATCACCTCATTAAAACTGGTAAGCCCACACGCAGACACACCGACTTTCGTTCAGGCTAAAATTAAATTTATAATGACAGCTACAGCAAACAAACAAACAAACAAGTAAACAAAAACCCAGCAGAACCCTCCTACAATTATGGCCAAAAGTTGTACGATTCGGCTGAAATATAATCAGTTCAGTTCTGGCTTCTATGCTGCATATATTTCATGACACATACATACATAGAGACATACATACATACATACATGTGTACATGTGTAAGCACCGATCATGCAGTTCTCACCATCGTATTTTTGTTCGTTTGTTTATTTTAATTAAAAGTACAGAGCCATGTCCGTGTCCGTGTCCGTGTCCGTGTCGGTGTCCCTTGTTTAAGTCATTGTTTTATGCCCTGGTCTGCCTTCCTCAACACTACCACACTTTATCTCGCTCTCTCTCTCTCTCTCTCTCTCTCTGTTGTTGTAATGCTTTTTTAGCAAATAATTTATATTCAATTTTCAAATAAATTACAAACAATCTGCATCGACAATGGGATGCCTCATATTTAATTGAGATGCAAAAATAACCATTAAAACACAATGAAATATTTAATGTCGTTAATCTCCGATGATTTGGTTTTTGCAAATATAAACAATTGATTTTTGAAGACTTTGCAAATAGAGTTGACAGTTTTAATAGGATAACGATTACAATGAACGACCATTGTTCACAATTTAGAGCCAACACTGAGGGAAAACTCCACTTAGCGCTTGGCAAAGACTCATTCAGCACTGAGCTTCTCTTGGTGATTTTCTCTCAGTGTGGAACTAAAACGAATATTAGTGTCTGCTCCATGGGACAGTGTCCGCTGTGTGGCTCCATTTGGTGGCTGGCAGAATGCACGGCGGGATTATTATAATTGTGCAAGCCATTTAAGCATGATAAACACAGAGTGTCACACACACATTAGCATCTCGTGTTTAAGCCCAGAAAAGTTGTGTGGGGGATGGAAAAAGTAACCACAAAAGCATTACTTGGGTTAGCTGGTGTTTCCGCAATTCTCTTCCCACCTGTGTGCAAAATTGTGCGAGTGCAAGTGTGATTGTGATGTGTGGCTGGCTTTGATATTGGATTTTCATGTCTGTGGGCTGCCTCAAACCACCAAACCGCCGGGCAAATAGAACCTCTAACTGAAAATGTTTACAGAGCTTTCAGGTGCAGTGTCCAAACTTGCGAATTCAAGTGTCAAATTAGCAAAACTTGGCTGGCTCTTAAATATTAACTCTTACTTAAAAATGTACACAGTCCGCCTGGTTACCAATTAAACTAAAGTGTTGCGTTTTTGCAACACAACCAGCTCGCTCCGTGCTCCATCCTCAATCCTTGGCCGCAGCATGCACACAAACTTGAAACTGCAGCTAGATAAACAGTCAGACAGCCACAGAAACAAGGAGTTGCTATAGCCCCATCGCCCACACAGGCGCAAATATTGATAGTCTAACACAAAAGTTTTATTCACTAAAAGAACGCCTAGGAAAGCGGTTGGATGTGCAGATGGAGATGGAGATGGAGAACCATTCCCAGATCCACATCTCCCGATTCGCACCAAAGTCAATTTTCACCCAAGTCGACGTTAGTTGAAAAGTTAGCAACACAAAGTGCCGGCAGAGGTGGTGGGGGAAAAAAGCCAGCAGCGGCAGCAGCAGCAGCAGAAAAAAGAAAATGAAAGCCGAAACGTAAATTTTTATCTGTGCGCGGTGCAGTGCAAAAAGGTTTCGAGTGCAAAATAAAGTTACTTTGGCAATGCGATGCATCAAACCGCAAAACAAGATAATTTCAACGGTAAATAAATCACAGCCACGAGTGGTGCAGGGTGGTTAAGGTAGAGGTATACTCCTGCTCGCAGTATTTCACAGGATAGTGTTAAAGTGGGGATGGGGAAAAGGGACTGGGGTTGGTACACCTTCTAAATGGTTCAGTGCCCTACCTCTTTCGAGGCGAGGCCAGGTGAGTCGGCACAAGTATGCACTACTGCGCTCCCCAAAGTGAAACAACTGAAAAGTTGCAGGAAGAATGGCAGGCAAATCCAGAGCCAAATCATTCCATTACCACCGGAGGCAACGGCAACACGCGCATGTTTCGCCAAAAAGCTGATTAGTTGCCATTGTGCAACATCGGGCAACATTGTGTTGCATTTGCATGCCTCGAGAAGGACCCAAACTCCCAATGGGGAGCGCTCCCTGAATGTGGCCTAGGTGTTGGTAATGCCTGCATATTCAGGGCACGTCAGCGAGATGGAGGGAACCAACATTTCTTCAGTTGTGCCTGGAGCTGCCTAGCAGTGAAACTAGGGATGGTTCATTTCAATGAAATTCTAGATATTTTATCGAGTAAAATCCAATAAAATCGATAGATATAAGAACCCCACGCTGTCCATACAATCCGATTACCTATGCGACGCGCGGACCTAAGCTGCTTAATTTCGAATTGCCGTTCTCATTGATTATTAAACAACGGTGACCGGGACTGATTATTATCTCTAAACTTTGCAGTAAGTGGGGTTTTATGCAGGCCCAGCTGAGGCTAAGCACTTGAGTGGAAGCAGTGCCCAGTGGCTCCCAGAGAAGTGTCGACCAGGCAAGGCAATAAATAAAATGGCCTTGCCACCCACGTGTCGGTGTGTGTGTGTGTGTGTCACACCCACAACCAAAGCCAGCCCACTCACATGAAATTGCAACTGCAGCACTGGCTGTGGCAGCTTAAGCCAAAGTTCAACTTTAAGTAGATGCCACCTTAAGTCGGCTGCAGCTGCTGCAGAAACGGGGAAACGTAGCAGAATATTACTCGTACTCTATATAGAGTCCTTCCGAACCGGCACCCTGCGCCAGGCAAAACTCACCAAACCCAGTCCCGTCAAAAAAAAAAAAAAAGCAAAACTTTTCCATTATTTTTATCTGCTTCACATTTTCAAGAAGCAAAAACTTTGATGCTGTATGCAAAAATGAAATCCGAAAAACAAGACCAAAAATTAAGTAACATTTTCGTTTGGTTTCATCTCTTTTTTTTTGTGCACATGCAAAGCCAAAGCTGATTTTCATACAGCCCTGGCTAAGACCCATCTCTGCTCCCAAAGCGTTATTGCTGTTAGCCGGGCCAATTCAAGGCCCCCCTCGGGCTGGTGTCTTTGGAATTTTATTTAGTTTGTTATTTGTCCATACTTAAGTGTGTCGCCCTCACCCTCACCCTCGCCCTCGTCCTCGCACTCGGTTCTGTATTGGTTTTATTTGAAAAACTTTTCGCTTGTCGTATGTCGTCCTCGAATCGAAGAAGCCAGTCAGCGATGCCCAAGACAATAACCAAGACACACAGATACACACAAACACACTTACACTGATTTCTGGTGCCCACCCTTGGGGGCTGTCTCCGCCTCCGAATCCGCCTCTTGCCCCTCCTCCTCCACGATTCGATCCGTGTAAGCAAAGTAAGTTGTTGAGTAGATTACGTTTTTGTTACGTTCGCCTGCCATTGTCTTTAAGTTTTTGCTGTCCTTTATGGACGAACAGGAGGTCTTCGGGTCCCCAGTGACCCTGTAAACTTCAAATTGCTACAAGTGACAAGCCATGGTCCTTTTCACTACCAAATCCCACCTCTCTGATGTGTGTGTATTCCGGGCAGGACAATGGTCAGTCAGGTGAGTCCGTGTGTGTGTGTAGGAGTCTACAATCCCACAAAGAAATTCACAGATAAACAAATCCGAGCCATGTCTTGAGTAATTTAACAACCTGCCGTCCGGCTTTTGTGGGTTGACAATGACACGGTTACCTCTGCTTTGGCCTTCACTTTCCATGAACAAATTTATTTTTACAAAAAGAAAACATAGGTGATCTGTTAGAGTAATGGACAACAAAACTAAAGCCAAATAGTATTTCCACTGCTTCCAGCATGTGGTCAATCCATTGGACCATTAGAGGATCATCCAAAATGAGGTCTCTACATAGTAGGTACTCCCTCTCGCATATGGGTTTTCTGGTCTGTTGCACTCATCCCAAATATAATGTTGGTTTTTCCCCTTGCAAAATGAGGGACCTTAATCCCTTGGGGCGTGCACAGGCCGTGCCCTGCCTAAACCATATTTTATGCCACAGTCATGTAAGTACATAATTCAACAAAATGTTAATTTAATTAAATTATGAATATGAAATTTTTGGTGGCGTTGCCCTGCCATGCCGAACCGTGCAGCAGGACCAAAGAACAGGACCATGTTTTGAATGGCACCAAAAACTCAACGCGCTTCGACTAAACAAATTCATTTATATTTTGCACACGGTGGATGGGTGTGTGGGAAACGCTCTGTTCCCTCCCCCCTCTTTATATGGCATTTCCGAATGTGCAAACACACAAACATGAACTCAATACCCATGCCGTGCGATTTGCTATACAAAATGTTTCTCACAGCCGCATGTGGCAAAGGTAGAATGGCCAGCAGGAGCAGCAGCCATCGACATCGCCATCGCCAGTGCCATTGCCAGTCCCAGTGCCACATGTTGATATTGCAAACTAAAATTATATAATGCAGTGCATGGTAAACAAGCCGCGGCACACATACACACATGGCTGCATAAATAAACTGAAACTGGAACCGAAAATTCGAAGAAAACAACATCATTAAAGGAGTCTCTCTGCACGGTACGGTTCATGGCGATACTACACCAGTAAACAAACCCACAAACCGAAATCCCAAAAATATATATTAAAAAAAGAGGAAGAGAAAGCGCTGGCTAATAGCCTGAAATTCAGAATTACTAAAAACCAAATGTACAGCCGCATTATAAACATGCAGCCAGGCAACTACTAAAAATAATGAGCCAGCTGACTGAGTGTTTGGTCAGCACAGAGCGGCAGCTCTACACCTCCCGCGTTGTTCAGTGCCTGATCCAGCGCTCAGAATTAATGAAATTTTAAATTGGAAACTGCGAAATATACTTGAAATTTGGATAGCGGGGCAGGAAATCAGCAGCAGAGAGGAGTTACCACGGAATTGAGTTGCTGAGCCAGGCCAAAAGCTATCGGTGCAAAATCTGCGTGGCCAGCACAAAAGGGAAAACACCCAAAGACCCATCATAAATTCAATTTTTTTATGTGGCAACTAAGACAAAATGCCAAGAGTTGACATTAAGCAGCAAGATGACGACGACTGCTCGCTTGGATTCGAACTCGGACTCCGACGACTGCTGCTTCTGCTTCTGCGACTGCAATGACAGCAATGACGACAAGTGGGAAAGGACATCAAGTGAAATGCAACCGAGTCTTCAGATTCAATGCGCGTGACAGAAACCACAGGGCTGTCAGCAGGGCTGCTTCTACTCCAACTTCTCCTCCACCATTGCCACATCTTGCGCTGGTGCTGGCGTTGGCCATTACCAGGCGGCAGTCGCAGTCATCTTCGTTTGATATGGAACTCTGGTCGGGTTGGATTGGGGTTGGGGTTGACAACTGCCGTAGCTGTAGCTCTAGCCGTAACTGTATATGGCAGCGTCCTTATTGTGGGCTCGCTGTTCGCTTCCTCAGAGGCTCCTCCTGCTTCTCCACTGTGCATTTGTAACAGAGCTTTTCGTAAATTGATCCAATTTATGCTTATTTTATGGCAAATTACGAGCGAAGTTGCCCAGGGACTCCCGACACCGCCGGGACTCATGGCGGTCCAACTCACTGACTGCCTGCCTGATTAAAGCGGTCCGTAAAATATCCATATAGTCAGCTAAATGTCGTCAAATTAATTCGAAGTTAAAGTTATTTTGCTGTGAATTGATTTCACAATTACTTTTAACTTTTAAAAACTGCAAGAGACAGCGACCCCACTGGTTATGCATATATTCAGCGCGAAATCAGACAAAATCTCTTAAAAAAATATTAAAAAAATATATATAAAATTCTAAAATTCAATAACTGTCAGAACTGAACGCGTGCATCATGGTTTATTGGGTAAATGAAATGGATGAGCAGCTGTCACAGGGAAGCTTGAAAATTAATAAAAAGAATCGGAAGCTTATGCGACGATTCTAGGAGTGTTCTCCTGTTGCACTATTGAGGGTGATGGAATCCCTGCATACCACTCGAGTTGTGAGGCGTCAACTTCTGATTGTTTAGCTACTTTTATCCACACACACACACACACACACAATTTGCCTGCAAACTTATTTTTATTGGCTTCTAAATGCATCGCTAAATCCTTTGTGCAAATTGCCATATTGTTGGCCGCTGCCTTTTGCCTCGCTCCATGGAATGTCCTTGCTTGTTGCATTGTTTTCGTATAATAAAATTAAACTTATGCACTATCTCTCTCGCTCGCTGCGGAGAAATGTTTTCCAACCCCCCTTGCCCGATTACGCCTTGTGGGGCTCAGTGGAGTGAGCATTTGTTAAGTGGCAAAAGATTGAAATGAAGGCAAACACATGTGCACTTAGAGAAAATATAACAAATCAAACTGGGCATTCATTAGGGTATAAATAAAAATTAATATCTTGACTAAAATATCATCAGATGGAGCATTGAAACATCAACCATTTGTGCATCGTCTTACCAATCTAGAATACAAATTTATTATTTTAATAATATTTTTCTACAGTGTACATTTTCGTGTGGAAGCTGACGTGCAGATTATTGGTTGTCCGTACATCCGTACGTACATATGTACAAATACGTTTGTCTGAGGGTGTGTAAGTGAAATGAAATGGAACGAATTGGCTGAAAAAGGGGTTCTGCCACTTGGCAATGGGATCTGGCTGCTGGGCAATGGGAGATGGGCGATGGGCGATGGCGATGCATGGGGCTTACCGAATGCAAGATAAAGTTAAAAGGGGCGCCAACGCAATTTGCTCGAGGTCAGAGCTTCACTGCAATTTCGTTGATAACTTATGCCATTCAACAAATGAAGTTGACATGCCCCATCTCCCATGCATCCCATCCTGTCCCATCCGCCCATTTGGCTTGCATTTAATTTGGGAATATAACTTTGACCATATTAAATGGCCCACGCTTACACATGACACAGTATCAGCCTCAGCATCAGCATCAGAATGTACTTGGTTTACATTTCAGCGACGTGCACTCTGGACCTTCCATCTTGGTAGGAGTGCTCCTCGTACTCGTACGGCCACCGCCTCTCAATTACCTAATTGAAAGCCAAGTCAACGAGTAAAAGCCTGGCTCTAAGTCTGATTCTGATTCTGATTCTGATTCAGGATCACAGTCCTCTCCCGAAGGCTCTGTGTGTGTGTGCTGTGTGCTGCATACGATTATAATTTTCTGTTCAGTTCGGTTCGGTTCAGTTGAGCTTTCGGCACACAGACTTTTGCCATTTCAATTTAGTCTTTGACATTGCCGCTCTGTGTCAAATGCAAATTGAAAAATCATCGAATGGCCCTGGCTGCAGACGAAGCTAGTCCAACAACAGCATTTGGCTGCCGGAAGCGTTTTGCTGCCGCCCCAAACTAATATTGAGCCAGGCGCGCAGCAAACTGTTTCCGTTCAAGGGATGGGGCCACGGCGATGGCATGAGGGAGCAGCATAAGAACTGGAACTGGAACAGGAACAGGACTGGTAGCAGGAGCTGGGAGTCAGAGCAAGTGCCTTGAGCGGCAGCAAGCGTCGCAGTTTTTTGGCACGCAAGAGCGTACACGGTTTTGGCAGTGATGCTCCCTCTAGTCCCGTTTCGTTGCTTTTTCTGCTGCTCCTGCTGTTGTTGTTGTTGTTGTTGCCTCCAATGCCAAAAGTCACTTGTTAAACAGCGGAAACGGAAATGCCAACAGTCGCACAAAGGCAGCAGAGGGCTTAGGGCACAGAGGATGGACGGAGCGGAGCGGATTAGATGGGAGCGAGGTACGGCTGAGTGGCAACATTTTGAAAAGTGTAAATCAAACTAATTGAATGTTTTTGCTGAGCGCACAGCTGGTGCCAAAGCTATAGAGGCGAAACGCCCCGATAAACATGCAGGAAAAAAACGGGATAATAATAGCCAAGACCAATGCTTTAGTGATAAGAAATGCTCCTCCATCCAGTCAATGCACTTTGACATTGCCCATATGCGTGCATGCACCATACATTATTGCTCCATATACGCTGCTTTAATTAGCCATAGAACCCCTCTTTGAAGGCTCCTTTGACACAAGATTGAAAACAGATTTGTATTGCGGGACTAAGCCATCTTTAAGCGCTGTAAACAGTTGAATAAATAAACTCGAAACGCTTCGAATCTGGCGATGCAATCGGTAAAGAAAATGAGGCTAAATGGATCCACAACTAAATGAAAGGGCGAGTTCCGTGCTGCCCCGTTGCCCCGTTGCACCTTGCATTTGTCTGTGGCAGCAAATTGCCGTTAATTTAATGAGCATTTTAGCCATAAAATCACTTGGCACGGCTCAATAGCCACGATGCTGGCAGCTGGCACAATTTATTTGACTGTTAATTAGAAATTTAAATTATGCGCTTAGCCTCTGCCCTAGAGGCAAACCCTCTCCACGGCTTCACAGCTCTACAAATCCACAGCTCCACGGCTACACGACTCCACTTCTGTACACCACTCTATAACCTCCATCCATTCTCCATTCAATTGGCGCTGCACAAAATTAATTGCAGGCAATGGCGGGTCGTATCCCCTTTCATCCTCTGGAGCCTCTGGAGTCCCGTTTGCGCCATGGCAAATTCGAAATAATTTATAATTTGGCACAATTACGCTCAGCCGCAGGCTGGCAAGCTACTTGCTTGCTCCTTGCCGCAGGCTTGGCCCATGAACTGCTCTGGTTTTCCACTGTGGGCCGTGGGCTGTGCTCTGGGGGACTTGGACTGAGGGTTATATGGGTCATTTGCCTTCCAATTGCATTTTATTGATTTTGCTCTTGTCTGAGGATGCGTTCCGGTGGCTGGCGGGGTACTGGCGAAGATGTAATAAACTTTCACTTGTTTTGTCGCCTGTCGCCTTGCCAATGGGAAAGCGGAAATCAGTGGGCGCCGTGGGGCATCGGAGGCGACTCTACTCTGTCCAGTGGTAAACACATTGCTCATAGCCAAACATTTGGCACACTGCCCCAGCCCCAGCTCCAGTGCCAGAGTCCAGTGTCCTGGCCGGGATTGTCAAGTGGTTTTTGGCTAGGAACCGAGATTTGGGTTTGCTTTTGTGATTTCTTTTCTCCGGGTCCATTGTTTGCCCCAAAAATTGGGTCAATAGCCTTTGTGTGGGTGGGGAGTGTTGATGGTGTTGGTGTTGGTGCTGGTGTTTGCTGGTGTTCCATCTCTTTCATGAGGATGACGATGACGGGAATGATGATGAGAATGATGATGAGCAGCAGCCTGTGCCAGCAGACTCCTCGAAGCTATTGTTTCAACTCCTATGCAATGCAATTTCCTCTCTATGCAACTCCCTCTAGTCGCCACCCTCATGCTACGGGCGACTCCTCAACTTTTGCTGCTGCCACACTGATTACTGTTGCTTGTTAGTACGTTTGGCTGTGCGGTTTTTATGCTCGTTTACATGCATGTATTTGTAAACGTTGATGTGTGTGTGTGTGTGTGTGGATGCTATACACCCTTGCACTTTTGCCAAAAATACAAACACACACACTGAGCATACCCCTGCAGTGGGTATTACGATTTTGATTATAAGTTTGCAACTGTATGCACGAGAAGCCTTAATTTGTGGTAATAAGTGTAACTTTATCGTATAGCTAGAAAGGTAGATGGAAACCTGTTTATTTTAATGATAAATTTAGGCAAAAGTCAACCAGAGAATGTTTAAAACTCAGTTGAATAGCTGCCATGGCAACATTAAACCTGAAAGGGTATTAAAACCTTCATCCCCTATGACAGCCTTCTTTCCTCCCTTGTTTTAGCTTAATTTGCAACTTGTTAGCTGCCAGCACAACAGTCTCATCCCCCATCCCTATCCCTTCGTTGCCGTCAAAAGCTCATGTGCAAACAAATCAAACTTGAAACTGATGCTTGGCCCAAAACATTTCGCAATAATGAGGCAGGACTCCAGGGCCAAAAAAGAAACTTTCCCAGCAACAAGGCAACAAGTGGAATGCCATCCCATTCCCATTCCCCTCGGTGTCATGGATTCAGCTTTAAGCTGCAGCTATCTACAGGCTATCTACAAACAATATGTTTAGACTCCCTTAGATAAAGATTGGGCCAGTGTTTGCCAATTCTTTTCATCTGGATGAGAGACAAAGATCTGCTGGCAGACACCGAGACACCCCTCCCACTCGAAACCCAATTCAATACTCTGCGTCAGAAGCTTGGGGAAGGTTTGTTTAAAATGCGTAACCATATCCCATGAATTTATGCAGTCAACTGTATAAAAGGCGTAAAAATGTCCAAAGACCATCAGGAAGTGGGTTCTGACTTTGGTTTCAAGACCTTGCGAGTGGGAGGCAGCGGGATTCACATGGGAAGTTGGCCTGGCCTCTTCATTTATTTCATGCTCCAATGCATTGCGATATGTGTCAGAGAGCGGACAATCAAACGCAGTGAAACCTCAAGAGGGTATCCAGTGTTATATAAAGCTGAAGCTTCCACTGGATCCACCCACCGCCTCTCCTTTGGAGACTTGTTTGCTCCGTCGCATCGTTGCTCGTTGTTTTTATTCAATTACCAATTCGAATTTTGTCTCCATCTCGGTCTCTGTCTCTGTCCAGTGGCCCTCACATACTGTCTCCGAGTTCGTCGTTGACTTCGAACAGCTGCAGCAGTTTGTCTTGCCAATTGGCCGACTCTTCGCTCTGTTCGCATTATTGTAATTCAGCCAGCTCTCAGTTTTAAATTGTTTGGAAGCAATAAAAAGTTTATCAAGTGTAAGTCTAAAAAATAGAGAGAGTTGTGCAGGCAGCCCTTGACTTTTGGCACTCAGTGTTAATTGTTTTGGGTCAAGCTTTAAGTTTTCGAAAAACTCACACACACACACACACACACACCAAACAACACACAACAAAAAAGAGAGAGCGAGGTCGGAAATGGTGCCACATTTCAAAGACCTGGCAGCGTAAGCTCTTAGGGGCTTTATTCAAGGAAAAAGTAATACAAAACAATGGCCTCTTCCACACACACACACAAATACAAATACGAACAATACGCACACACACTCTACCCATACAATCACACACAAGAGATCGAGAGAGAGAGAGAGCTGGAGTCACACAGCAAATAAATCAATTGGCTTTGCCTAAAACGTTTGAAATTGATTTCAAGTTCTTCGGCCCCATTGTTTTTATATGCAACAAAGGGACAATTTTTCATTTCCAACGACAACAATAAAAGCAACAGCAAGGTCTCACACACACACACACACACACACACACATGCGGTCGATCCCTGGGCATGTAAATTGGCCGCATTGTTTATGAGCTCTGTCCCTATCTCTGTCCCTGGCCAGCCTCCGGCCTCTCGTCTCCTCTGCTGGGTGTATCCTAGGCCACCAAAACCCATGCCACCATCTCCCAGAGACCATTGATTGTCAATTCAGTTTAAGCGCCAGCCATAAATTCTGCAAATGAGCAGAGGCGGTCACTGGTCCATCGGTCCAACGGTCCAACGGTCCAGCCCTAGACGCAGCCAACATTCTTCTTAATTTACTGAAATGCACAAAAACAATTTTCAAATTTCTAGAAAGACGCTCACAACAAGGGGAAATACAAGTGATGGGAGTATACTTAGATTGATATCCTCAGAGCGCAGTAAGGGGTTGCAATTCCTTACAGAATCACTAAGCACATTCTGTCCTTAGATTAAAAAAAAATGCATTAATGTTAAATGGTCTTAAAGTTGAGAGTTCTTTGAAATCTAGATAAGATTGACAGTCAGATGTCAGACCTTCTGACAGCTAGAGAGTCCATGTCAATCGTGTTTATTAAAGGTAGAAATTCCGCTGAATTAATTTTAATTTACATACAAATCCCATCTCATCTCTCCACTGTTGGTAATCCTTTTATTAAGAGTTCATTCTAGAAGAAATGCCTTATAAATCTTTAACTCATGCTCTCCTCTATTATTGACTGAAGACTTTGTCTGTTTGGTGTGTGTTGAGCATTTTGTTTTCGCAGTATGAAAGTTTATCAAAGTTTTTTTCTAGATGACCTTTTACTTGCCAACTTCCAATGAAGTGGCGTCAAAAGCTATCGCATTGCACTTGGCCTGTTTATTTGTTTGGCGCGTGTTTGGTCATTAGATACGACACCCGGTCAACAGGCTGCCTGTTCCAACTGTCAACTGGCTGTCGTTCATGTTTGCAGTTTGCTTGGCAAAACATTTTGATTACGCAGTCGGCGTGCGGACCGAAGCGATGCTTCCGGCTTTGACAGGCGCATCAAATGTGCCATAAATAAAGGTAAGCTGGCAGCCATCGCCACTCGATGGACGATGCATTCGTTAGTTGTTTGTCTTCTGGGGCTTTGGCTGTCCCGCGGATGGGTTTCTGCTTCTGGGATACCAAACTGCAAGGATTGCAGGATGAATGTGATCTATCCAACAGTGGCAGGTGCAACAACCCATCAGATTCCCGCGAATCAGCAGATCGTGCGCGTTATCAATCACTACAAACGCCTCAGCTTGGCGCAACTGCAGCACGGCGCTTTCAGGACGAAGCACGACTCACAATCAGAGGATTACACCTTCATTGTAAAGATAAAGGTTCAAGACTCCGTTCTATGCAGTGGAGCTCTGTTGGCGCCACGGCTAGTTATCAGCTCCGGCAGCTGCTTAAGTGGAGTTCCTTCCAGTCAGGTGCAGATTCTCACCAGCCTAGGGACAACTCATCCAGTGGCTAATATTGAATGGCCACGATCCTGCCGCGAACTATATCTAATCACCCTGGGAACTGCCGCCGCGGGACAGCCCATTGGTCTGTGCTCTCAGGCCCCAAAGTTGTTCGGCAATGCCACCATGCTGATGACCAGCTCCGACCTTAGCTACTTTGGACTAAGGCACAGTCAGGTCGTCTCTAACCGGGAATGTAAGATGACCTTTCTCCAAGACGAGACCGTCTACATCACCCCCAATATGCTTTGCCTGCGGAACTCACAAAATCCAGAGAAGTGCGTCACAGAGCAGGGAGATGCGTTATTGGTGGATCGTCGCTTGTGCGGATTGAATGTCTATGGATCCCGCTGTCGGGCAAACGCCCCAAACGCCGATCTCTACATTGATCTGGCCAAACATCGAACTTTACTTACACAATTCATACAGAAGCTGAGAGATTAAATCGTGAGAAATTGCAATTTAAATGCCATAATATATTTTTGTAGCCCTTTAATCTTTGGGTTACGAATGGGTCAGTATTCTGATCATTATGCTGCTGATACGCCTGCTGCTCGTACTATTCTGGACCTCAGTGACAGTCAATCAGTCTGCCAAACCCATTCCTCAGTTTATGGTGGGTGAGGTGCCGGCCAAAGGAGAGCCCTACCAGATAGTGCGCATCATCGAGTACGTGGTGCCGCATCCCTACGAACCACCAGTTAAAAATAGAGAGGCCACAGATGCGGAGGACAGCCTGGAGATCATTGCACCACACATTGAGAATCAGTTTGTGACTACACCCAAGCCAACGGTTACCACTAATTTCATAGTTAAGATTTACCCGATGATGGGATTAATCTGCACTGGAGCCCTAATCTCCCGCCGCCTAGTTCTGACCTCTGCGCAGTGTTTTCCAGCCAATCGAGCCCCAATGCCGGAACAGTATATGGTGCAGGTAGCCTCGAGTGCAATGTATAATTTGGACACCATAGTTATGGGCCCTTCCTCCGATCTGGACCGCTATATGGCTCTGATGGTGCTGAGGATATCCGTCGAGGAACGCGAAGCACAGCCGGTGGAACTTTGTGATGTTCCACCCAAGCGGGGGGACAATGTCATCATGTACATGTCGAAGCAGCTTCCGCGCTACCTGCGCACCCGTATCGTCTCCAATCGGATATGTAAGAATACCTTTGCCAGCATAGATGCGGCCTACATCACAGAGAACATGTTCTGTTCCCACAACTCGAACAAGCGTAAGGATTGTCAGACGACCATGGGGGATCCGCTGGTGCACGAGGAGCGGCTCTGCGGCATCAACATCTACGGACCACGCTGCGTGGATGGCGGTATTAATGGAGATCTCTATGCGAGTGTGTTCAAGGTTAAGAAGCATCTGCAGAGCATGATCCAGCGCTTCAAGTAAAACAAGCTTTAAATATTGGGAAAGCCACAAATAAATTTTATTGAGCATGTTCCCCCAGTGCATTGGGCAGCCCAAATCAAATCAATCTCACTAAACAAACACGGAACAGCCGATGGGGAGAACACAAAAAGCTGGAAAATACAGTGGGGAAACAACTCGTTTTGTTAGTCGCTGGGAAAATTGAAAGTCGCTTCCGACAAAAATCAGACAACATTTTTTTAACATTTTATTTTCTTTAAATTTGCGGCTAAAAAAATTTAAACTTCAGTCATCAAAATGCCCTGAACTCCAATGACTATGATGTATGTAAATTTTGTGGGATAAAAAAACGTCAGTAAAATGGGTGGGAAAAAAAGGGCTAGCAGACACAAACAATAGCAAAACCACTAAAAACATCATGACAGGAAAAAGGTGTTACTCTTGGCTTGAAATTTACACCAAAAACGAGTAGTAGCAGCAAAGGGAGCAGGAGTTGAGTGATGGCCGGAAAAATCCACCCGAAGCTGCACCATCGGCCATGGCTCTGACTCTCACTCTGGCTGTGCGCTAAAATATGCAATTTTGTCATGAAATATGCACATGTCCAGCGTTCGGCAAGGACGAACCTCCGGCTACCACCTCCAGACTGTCCACCCATTCATGACTAGCACCACTTTCAGCGACATCAACAAAATACATTTAAAAAGCAACATACATACATAAATAAATTAAACATTTAAAAAAGCAAAGGGGAATAATGAAAGGAGTGCAAATCTCTGGGGCTCAACGAATCAGCGAATGCACTTTATGATTTTTTGATTAAACCGATGTATTTAGTGTCTGTGTAAATTTTCCAATTCAAATTAAATTTTACCAGTCTCAAGATTACTTTTCCATGCCAAAAAAAGATACCCAAGTACCACAAGTCGTCTGTTAATGGATCATCTTTTCTTTTTGGGCTGCAGAGTACTTAAGCCGACATCCTGGCTGGATACCGGACTGGGTGAGCCACGTCCACAGTTTGACATTAAAATGCAGTGAAGCCTGTCGAAAATGTTGCCAGAAACATCAACGCGAACAACTAAATTTATGTACATAGAAATTAATATTAAAGAACAACACAACAACTTTTTTTGCATCACCTTTTTTTTTGCACCACAAAAAAAGGATTTACTAGAGCTGTGTTGTTTAAATATTATTAAAACTTTCAACTTTCGCATTCGACGGATGATGAAAAACAATGAAACAAATGTTTTCCATTTGAGATGAAAATTAAATCCCCACAGCTATTGATGCAGCAAGCACCCCGTCCACCCCGTGTGACCAACCACAAATATTTATTTGTTTGACAATTTTTATTGCCTTCTTTCAGAGGGCTGAAGCTTCCGCCTGTGAGAGGAAAAGTTATCGTGAAAAAATTCAGAAGGCGTTAAAATGATTTCGGGAAACTTTCGCCTTACGTGACTTTACGCCGGGCCTACATATTGTGCCATTTCCGGGGCAGACGACCAGGACGACTGAATCAAATAGGTGGCGTGGCCTAAGCAGCAGCGACAGCCACAATAGCATTTGGGGCAGACGATAAGGAACAGGGATAAAATAAAAGTTTTCCACTTAAGGTTTATGAAAAGTTTAAACCCACACGCCCGAGGGGGGAGGAGAGGAGCGCGTACACATTCACACCTACCGGAGGGAAATGGTTGGGAGAGCGGCCAACGAAATGCGGAAACGGAAACTACGGTCGAAAAATGATGGATACCCAAGGCCGTGCCACGCGCACCGCCGCTTCGATCCCTCGCCAATACAAAACACACTCCAGAGAACAGCCCGGCAATGGCCCTTATATTCTCGGACACTGTCAAAGATTTTTCTCAATAAGAAAGAGGCCACGTCTTACCCGGAACCATAACCACTTAGGGCACTCGAAGTTTTCCTTGAGGCTGGGGGAGCTCCCCGAATGCAAATAATAATGTAATTGCCAGCAATTTTCCTCAAGTCTGTTTACCTTTCGCTTCAGCTTTGTTAAACTTTTATGAGATTTTGACTGAATTTTAACGCATTTACACCTGCCCTGCCCAGCCAAATGACAAATGAGCAAATGAATTGAACGGAGTGCTCCCACACCCAGCTCAAATTGAGGCTGAGGCTAAGACGCAATTTAAAATCCGCTTGGCTAATTGCATGTCGAAGGGAATGGATGCGGATGTGGCCCTCTAATTGAGTGCAAGTCAAGCAAATCGCTTAATTAGCACTGAGAAGCACAGAAAAGCATATACAATTTGCACGGACAGGACACTTGATATGGGACTGGACAGCGAAATGGCAGTGGTCGTACCGTACGGCTTAATGCGTTATTAATTAGCTGCGGTCGAGTGGCATGCCCCTTCAAAAGTGACTTTATGACGAGTACACCGCGGGAAAAAGCCGCCATTTCTCACTGTGATATACTTATGAAGTTAAGTTTGTTACATTTACATAAATGAGAGTACAATAATATTGCATATTTTGCCAACTTCACGCTCCGTCTGTGGTGGCTTCTGGCTAAGTGCTAGGCTGGAGTACGCTTTGTGGAGGCCAACACGTGCCTTGCAACGTGCCACCAAGGCCAGGCAAGTCTCCCCCCACGACTTTACATAGATTTAGGAGTACATTTTTCTTGCGGGCACAGCAATTCGCAAGTCGCAGAGCAGCACTCTGCCCAGTCCAAAACGCACCACAGACACAGACAGACACTCGACAAAGTGGGTGGTTCCGGCTACGTGCCACAGAGCGCCCACTGTCACCATGGCCGTGGCTGTGGCTCTTTTGTATGCCACATGTGTCCTCGAGGCAGAGGCACACTAACACACATACTGTATTTATTTGAGCCCTGCATAATGAGTGTTATTTATATTTAAGCAGCTGCAAAGAAGACACAAATCGTGAATAAAGCGTTTTAATTTATTAGCCAAATGATAATTTCGCAACTTCGCCAAAAAAAAGGGCACCAATAAAAATGCTATGATGCTGCAAAAAGGACAGTGAAGCCATATGGAAGGATGTTCATGCCCCCCCACACGACAATCAATCAAATTAGCCCAGAGCCCAAGGCCAAAGTGTGGCAAATGCCTGAATTGATTCGAGAGCCTTGGGGTCAGGCCAGCCTTTGACTGCTGAGGCAGAAGAAGCTCTGGGTCACATCCAGACGGATTCAATCATAGTAGGCGTCCAAATATAATTGACCAAAATGAAAAACTAATTGAGTAGAAGTTGGTGAGTAGTGGGGTGAAAGGGTAGAAGAGCCAGAAGAGAAATTCGGCTCAGCCTGCAGGCATAGACAGCTAATGGCCCAGAGCACAAACCGATACACCTGTTACATCTTCTTTTGCAAGAACCCTCTGGAGGTGTCTCAGATTCTTTTTGCCATTTCTTGTGTGGGTATGTATCCATTCAGACTTAGCTTTCCATTTGCTCCCTCTCTTTCTCTCTGCCTCTCTGCTGGTTCTTCACAAAGCGTATTATGATAATTGGAAATTATATATAAAAATGATGACTTAGCGGCTGAGGACCGAGAGACAATCATCTCTGGCCAAACTAGCATTTCTGCCGCACTAATCTGATTATTAATGGTCTAAGTATAAGCATAAGAAAGGGAGCCGTAGATGGGAAAATGGAGGCGAACAAGACGTAATTGAATACTAATGCAATCAATTAAAGTTAAACTCCCAGCACACGTGCCCCTGAACAAGTGGTTGGAGGCAGCGGCAGTGTAGTGTAGAGCCGAGAAATCAGATCTAGGCGCTGTTGCAAATGTCGATACTTATAAATGGAATTGCATGTCTGGAGACAACGCTACATTGGTACTGCCACCGGCTGACTGGAGGTCTGACTGGAGAAGGTCTGACTGATGGCCCGTTGCTGATGAGTTCAATCAAGTTGTAAACATGATTTCGCATTCTATTAATGTGCCGTCAGTGCTGCTATTCTCAGTAACTCAATACGCAATCAACAGCGTTTTAGAGTTCATTTGGCGTGGGGTTCGGAGGAGGGGCGCAACGGATACGGCTACAATATAAAAAGCGAAATCAAATCATAAAAAATAATATGCCGCTTTGTAGCAGTCAATGTGGTGCCAGGAGGGACGGGACGCAACAGGATTTCCTGCATGTGTGTATGTGTGTGTGTCTGGCTCTAGGGGGAAAACAGTTTTCAAAGAACTGCAAAGAAGGGTTGTCTCTGAGAGCCGAAGCTTAAGATACCCTTCAAGATCCTCCATTCATATGGTACACTCGACTCTGTTCTTTCTTCTCTGGATATTCCATAATACCCTCTTTAAGGGTAGACAAACAAAAAAAACGGAGAAGGAGAATCAACATCGAGAAGCCCTTACCTTTGGCATGCAAACGGAGACGAGGACGAGCCCCTCCTGACAATCCCTTGTCCTTGCCCGTTTGCTCGACTTCAAATTGATGCAATTTATGAAAACTTTTGTGCGCTCAATTGCAAATACAAGTGTACCGGCGTACAATCTCTGTCATTTTTATGCACTTCCCCTAGATATGCCAAAGCAATTTCTCTCTTTTGGCAAGTTTTGCTTTCGTTTTCGCCTCAGTTCGTATCTTGATTTTCTGTCTTTTTCGCATTTTTTCCCCCCCTCTGCACTTTTTGGCATTCGTGCATTGTGCGGCAAATTAAGCGCATTGCAAGTGATTTGATTTGCTTTCATATAGAAAATGCTTCAAATTTCATTTGCCATTCCGGCAATTACTTTAAAGTTGCCCCGAATCGTAGTCGGGGCTGGGAGGGAGCTGGGAACTGGGAACTGGGAACTGGGAACTGGGAGGTGGTAGCTGGGAGCTCGGAAACCTGGGAGCCATACGAATGCGAATGCGAACGAAAAGTAATTCCCAGCTAATGACTGTCATTTGTATCTGGAAATGAAATGTGCGCCACTCCTGACGGCGTTTATTTATTTTTATGGCAAGACTCTTAACCGAGGCGCAACCAGGGGGCACAGCGCGTGTCTGTAATTATACTCAAACATTCAAAAGTTCCCCCAAGAATTATGGCATTTAATAAGTTTGAGTGTAAGTGCGAGTGCGACTGCGACTGCGAGTGCAGCAGTGTGCCGCCAGCCACTCAATGCCTCAAACAACCAAAGCAGCTGGTGGGGTGTGGGCTTATCCAAATGGAACTGCACTTTGAGTCATTGTTCAAATAATTGTGAAAAATTATATCATTACAAGCACTATTCTTCACATTCTGCCATTTCCAACGAGAAGACGCTTTTAGCGAATAACTTCTACATCTTTGTTACATTTTCGTTCTTCCATTAAGCCTTGAACGAGCTTACTCAGCACATAAATACAAGTTTTTATTAAAAATGTACCAGGAATGAGATTTCAGTTGGATTAAAAATCATGTATCATATGGAACTCGTAAGACCATCAAACACTTCAAAGATTAGGATTCCTTGCTAAGATTGTGCTGGAAATACCTTTATTAAACTAAATACTTTTTCTTACAACTGCTCAAGCTTTTAATTTGAATCCCAAAATATATGTAACACTTTCATATTATTCATTAATTTTATGAAAATTATATTTACATATCTTTTTACAGTACTCACGCTTTACCATTTCATCATATAACATTCTCATATTAAGCAGCGAAAGGAAGCTGCTTGACAACCCCCGTGGCAGCAGTCCATTGAGCCATCACAACAGTACAGAGTACAGCAGCAACGGGCCTTAACAGTAAGAGTCGCTGTAAAAGTGCATACCAGAGCCACAACATTGACATGTTGCGGCTAACAGAAGGGTGGCTAACAGCCTCCCCTTGATTTCTCCTGTTCGAATACTACCCCGCTGGAAGGGGATAGCCGTTTACAGAATGTTGCCCACTAACAGTCAATGCTTACAGCCTACAGTCTCTGTTAGTCATCGTACATTCTCTGTTAATGGGAGACCTGTAGCTGTAGCAGCCGCACTGTTTCCGCGTGGGTAGAAAAAGTTTTTGCTTAGCCATCGGGAAGTTCATTTGGCAAATGGAAGTTTCCCATTTAGCCGGCGGGCTGCTGGGTATGAGGCGATGAGGCAGTGGCTTTTAACCCCTTTTAAAATAGTTTTAATTGAATTTATTGATATTTTAGAAGGGAGCGATACGTAGATCCCCATACTCGTACTTACTCGTACATAGTATGTCAAGAGCAAACCCAAAAAACCGATTCAACTGGGAGCTGGCGCTTGGGAGGCCCTGGGCGCTGCCAAATGTTGGAACAAAAAACACAAAGTTTAGTTAACTTTTCATCAGGCTAATAAAGCGTACGTCTTTTTGGCAACAAAATGGAGCCACGACTCCAAATCAATGCCCCATCTCATGTCTTATGTATGGGTGCGTATGTGTGGTTACGACTAATGAATAGAAATGTCGTCCTTCAAAAGTTTTCGACTGAGAGAATCTCTCAATTTGCGGCTACCACTCCTTCCCATTCTCTGTCTCTCGGAATCTATGGGTTAATGAAAAGCTGATTTCTCATACACACAGAAACACACGCTCACACACAGATCTGCACGCACACACACACACACACATCTTATAGTTTGAAGTTGACTTTGAGTTTTTGGCTTTTTGAGGGCCCAAGGAAGCGTGGCACAAGATTTGCGGCTCACTTGGAATGCAAAACTTAAATGCGTGCCATATGAATCGTTAATTGTGTGGGCATGGCAGCCGCCGGAAGCGGATACGGGTGCCTGGCGGTGGTTCGGTCTGGCTCGGTTCGGTTAGGTCTGGTCCTAGCGGTGGTTAGAGGGTAATTGGTGTGAAGGATAAAAGGCTTTTGTAGCTGGCGGGGGTATTAGTGAGTCGCCGAGTTTGTGGCAATTTGTGTGAGCCAAATTTTGGTGGGGCATGAATTCGATAGTCAGTTTAAGAAGTTTTCTTCGCTCTGTTCCACCTTGTAATATTTCCGCATCACTAGCGAGATGAATTACACATAAAATCAAGGTAATTTAATATTGAAATTAATACAATGTTAAGCCCTTTACAAAAGCACTTCACAGCTCAGTTTCTTAGTCAAAATAAACCTCAGTAAGCCCCAAAAAATTACATATTTGTAATAATTTTCACCATTTAAATCTTTGTCAAGTTTCTTACTCAATTTGAATTGCTTTTGGCAGATTTTTGAGCACTTTGTACCGATTTGAAACATTTTTTTCCGCTTTAATATTTATTCACAGAGCAATGGCAAATATTTTTGTGCTCATTCATAAAATTTGACATTAGCATATTGCATTTCCATTGCGTTAATGTGACAAAATGACAAATGAAGTTGGTTTCGCTCTTCCAGTCGCAGTCGCAGTCGAAAGCCGTCTGTCTCCCTGCATTTCTCCCACGCTTCCTTCCACCCACTCTGTCTCTGTGAGTCTGAGTCTGAGTCTGGTTTCCCGGGAAGTTGCACTTGAATGTGCATTTGCATTTTCATCGGAGCACTGGCAAAAAGCAAAACACTTTGACAAGCGTTTACAAACTCGCCAGCGCGACACAAACGCAGCAACAAGCCAAGGAGCTATCATGGAAACTTTGAAATTGATAAATTGATTTATGCAAACAAAACAGAAAGAATAAATATCAGAAGATGGGGACAAAAATCTTTATATCTGGTCCCCATGGATCCATCCGCTCAGCACGAGCATGAAAAATGATGATGAGGGGTGCGAAATGAAAAACAAAAACACACACAGCAACCGCAGGACACAGGGCGCAGGAGGCAGACACGGCACAAGTACGAGTACCATTAAAATACGTACGAAATCAATTAATAAACAATATGAAACAAAATTGGGAAATTGCTTGAATGTCCGCCACAGACACGACCCTCGGCTGTGCCCTCTCTCAATTTGAGTATTATGTGCCGCCTGCCTTTGTGGCTCTTTCAGCTCTCATTCAAAATTGTTGTATGAAAGCAGCTTGTTGTTTTTTTCCTTCTTCATTTTTATGTTGGAGACAATGCTTAAAGTCACTCGCACACGGTATACCCATTGTGTGTCGGAGGCTGTTACTGTGGCTGCTCCTGATTGACTCACGCCCCCTCACGTAGCAACAGCAGCAACATCAGAGGCGAGACCAGCGACGACGACGACGACGACGGGGACAACGTCAATGCCAAACCATATTTTCGTAACAATTTCAATTTTTGCGCAAAAAGTTGCTGTTGTTTCGAGTGCACTGAGAGATACTTCAAGTTTAAAGATGCCATTGACCCATCAAGATTTGTACAAACTTGCCTTGTGGATGTAGAACTGGCACTTTCAATCGCTCAGTGTGGCCTATTTTGTGTCCTCTCACTCTCGATTGTGTGTTTTGTGTCCTTTGCATGTGCACTGCGACATTTAAACCGTAAAGACAAATAATTCAATATGGTATACAAGTCACGTGCCCTTTCTGTTATTGCTTTCTGCTGGCTTTGATTTTGTGCAGTCAGCGGGGGCAGCCTGAGGGGACGAGTCCCAGACGACGCCCCCAAAAAGTCGGAGTACACATGTCGGATGACATCTGTATGCAGATGTTCGGTCATTGCCTGCTTAAGCAGCAATCATTATAAACTTAATTAAAATATCATCTACAGGCATGCAGAGTAATAGTCATGAACGACAGCCCCTCCGAGCGGGCAATGATTTCTTTTACGAGTAGAAAGGCAAGAGCCAAATATTTAAGCTGCCTCCTACGCGCACTCGCAACACCGCACACACTCAATTGTAGGCGAATTTATATAGACACACAGATATACTTCACACACACACACACACACACACATAGTGGGAGAGGGGGGTACAATCACAGGTAACTGCTACATGTGTAAATATTTACAAAACGCGCCAAGCGTCGACAAACTGACGCCAGCCGCTATCTTCACTTCAACTTGTGTTGTTGTTCTTGTGGGTTTCATGTGGGTATATACATACATAACTCTTTCGTCGCGACCAGGAGCGGAATACAGTTGGGCCTAGGAAATTGCTAAGCTAAATTTTAGGGAATACTTCGATGGTCCACCGCAAAGGAGATCTGAAAATCTTAATACACACTTAATCCAAGGAATCCTTGAAGTACGTAAATACACTCCTCTACGACCAGTCCTTTCAATCTAACTAGCCCGCTCCTGGCTATCACCACACTCCCACGCAGGCCAAAACACACGGGTTTATTTATGCCATTCGATATTTATCGCTGTTCCCCCATCTTGTTGTTTCGTTCTTGCCACTGCCACACATGCCATCACTCCACCGCCTGTCTCCGTGTGTGTTTGTGCTTTATTCCCTTTTATTATTATTATGCTGTCATTTCTGTTGTCGCGACATTGTCAGAGCGCACGTCGTGTGCGAAGCTCAAAAACAGACCATCCGCCAAAAGGGGTTCAGTTCAGCCTCTCTCGTTTATACAAATCGTTTCTGTAAACCTTAATATTCCTTATGACTTACAAAGTGCACCCAAAATCAATGTGTTTTTTAGGGCTCCAAAATTGATCTTGATGTCCGTAGGAGTATGTGGCGAAAAATCACATCTTGAGTTTCTGTTTCAATTGCCCTGATATACAAATCAATTTTCTTAAGTTCCTGCTATTCCCAGGCTTGTCGAATATGCCTCATAATGTCAACAAGGCAATATTTCACAAAGGTCTCCGACGATGTCTGCCAGCTTTATGTTGTCGTCGCTGTAGTTTGCCGTTGGGGTAGAAAAGTGGCACTAGGGTGTAATAAATTTGTAAGAAAAAAAAAGAGGAGGCACTTGGGGTAGGGCAGAGCATACTTTAGAGAAGGTTCCTTGGATGGGAGGTATTCATTCCGTGTATATTGAGGGTATAAATCTACGGATTAAACAAGAACTTCGCTAGCAGCTTTCCCTTTCAATAATCAAATAAAGAGTTATAAAAGTACAAACAGAACATGCAATTTGCCACCCCATTAAAGTCCACAGCACAGGCCACAAGTGAAAGCGCCCCAGGACCTCACACTTTTATAGAACCGAACCGAACCGAACCCCCATATGCATTGAAAGCAGGCAACCAACCAAGCAACCGCCCTTTCTCGGCAAGTGAAGCCTCAAAGGGCGAAACGTTTAAGCGCTTTGCTGCTCGCCTCTGACTTTGATATGCAGCCTTTTGAGTGTCGCTTGATGTACGAGTAGTAGCAGGGTGGACTGCAAGGGGGTACAGGGTGGATGTGGAACAACCCTTAGGGCTATGCAATCTCCAGTCTGTGGTCTGACATTTGCAGTTCCCGCATCTCATGTGTAATTGATCGCATGCCTAAAAGAGAGACTGAACCTTGCACCCTGCTCTGTATATCGAACGCGATCAAATCGAACACAGATATTCTGGACACGAGAAGTCATAGCTAATTATATGTTTTACCACTAATTATACGTATATTTTCTGTTGGTTTTTAATTTGCAGTTTGGCCATATATAATAACCATGATTTCGGGGAATTTCGTGCTCGAGCTTATGAGCAGTATATAAGGCTACGACTTCCTTAATTTGTGGTAAATTTCCAAAATGTTCCTCCAAGTAATTTTTTTGGTTTCAATACTGCTGCTGGCAATCGTTTACAGTTCGAGTAGAGCTACCTACGAACTTTTGGTGTCTGATGAGAACCTATTCAGTGATTGCCCGAGTCCAGCGGAAGGAACTCTCAATCATAATGGATTATTCGACTTTTCCAACTTCAGCACCTCCATGAATGAGGAAGGTGTGACCCTCGCTGGTAGCATGACTTCCGTGTGGAATATTCAACCCGAAGATCGTGTAGAGGTGATGTCGAGTGCTGCTCGTGCTACCAATTTCTAATTATTCCATAATATTCCAGATGGACCTTGCACTACTCTATTTTGACAGAGGCAACTGGCAGCCCACCGTCTTCTCCTTGAAGTCGAAGGACTTTTGCAAGAGTATGTACGACGAGAAGCAGTTTTGGTACAAGGTCTGGACCGGACACGTTACAAATTCCAAGGATGTCAAGGATAAATGTGTCCACCCTGGTGTAGGTCGATGGAACTTTTTGAAAACTCTTTCCAAATATGTCTGAAGTTTTTTTTTGTAGACAAAATTAGAGATAGAGCAGTATGTCCTGTCCCTGACGACCGCCGTCCCGGGACAACTGCGAAGTGGACGCTACAGGGCCCAGCTTAGCTTCAATGCTTTCCCTCAGGGTGAGACGAAGCGACCACCAAGCATCTGCTTCGAGGTCGTAGGTGATTTACTCAAACTTTGAGTTGTATACTAAAAAATATGTACGAAATTTATTATTGGTGTGAAGCGTACAAATTATAAATCATATTCATATATAATGCTTGCTTATATATACACTAAATCCTCTCAATCTTAGGGGCTATTCTGCACTCGGCTTAGGGTCTAGATCCTTAAACAAATGTAGCGTCGTACTCTTATTATCTACGGACTACGGACCAAACACTCATATTCCATTGCTTTTAAATGATTGCCAGCGGTCGTTGCGTGGTCGATAGTGCTAAACTTAACTAAGACACAGGAGATCGTTGAGGCGTTCTATCGTTGAGGCGGGCAGTAGTCATGCCGCCGCCCGATCATGTCAGATGTGGTGTGGCCGTGGTCGCTGACTTTCCGGTAAAGAACCGATTTCCTCCAGTCTGTGTGGTGAAGAGCAATGTGTCCACCGAAGGCAACATTTGATTCGAGCGCACGAGCAGCGGCACATTAACCATCGACACCGTGGTAGAGGCGGTCGACACACTCGTCGTCTCCACTGACAGTCCCGAGGAGGATGAGCCGTGCGACGTGTGGCTCAGCTTTCCCTGCGCATTTAGCGTGAAGGCGGGCAGATAGTAGTTACCAGAGCGCACCGGTCCTGCATGGGAATGTCCATTCGAGGAGGAGACGGCTGTCAACTCCATGGAGGCGGGCGATGAGAACGGCGACGACTCGAGTGAGGGGCAAGCCAGGCGATCGCTGGGCTTACAAGGCACTGCAAAAATATAGGAGAAGCTAGAATTAGAAACGGTTCTGGTAGGGGAAGGACCATATTCCACTTACAAAATTCTTCATCTGGGAGCAGCTCGTCGGGCAGCTCGTTCTTAATCTGAAAGTGCAGGGCTGCGGCCGAATCCGAGATGGCATTGTCTGACGTTCCCATTTCCGTATTGGAATTGGGCGCATCGTACAGCCCGCACTCTTCCATTTCCAGGGCCTGTTCCATAATCAGTTCTTCGGCCGATGTGAGACTGAGGCCGTGTAGATCCAAAAACGGACCCTGCGGATGCACTGGTTCTTTTTTGATGTGCGGCAGCGGGGGACAAGCGATGGGCTCCAGCATGGCTTGTAGCTGGAGTTGCTTCTGGGTCTGTGGCTTCTGCTGCAGTTGCTTTGGCGCCGGCTGCTTGCGTTCGCGTTTGGCTTTCGCTTGCTTGGGGGGTGGAGGCGGCAATGCCACCAATACAGTGGATAGCTCCTGCAGGCATCCTTGTGAGGTCTTTGTGGGCGCCGGGTGCACCTGTTGGAGTGCAGTGCCCGCCGGCAAGCTGATGCCCAAGGCGGCCAGGGTGGCCTGCTGTGGCTGTTTCTTTTTGCGTGCCTGCTTCACAGGCGTTGGCGCTGTAGCAGCTGGTGCAGGACTAGGCTTGACTTTGCCATCCGTTAAAGCGCCAGGATTCTCTCCATTCGCTGCGGCTGTTGCTGCCGCTGCTGCTGCGGCGGCTGCTGCTTTCTGTGCCTTGCTGGTGGTTGACTTCTTCGAGCAATACGAGGGAATGTTCTCGAGGTGTTCGCCAGTTTTGTGGTCCACCTTGTGGCGACGACGTGTGTGCTTCAGCCAGTTTGGGAAGTTAGTAAAGTCCCGCGGACAGTAGTTGCACTTAAATGGTCGCATGCCAGTGTGGATATTCGAGTGTTGCTTCAGCTTCGAGTTGCTTATGAAGCTCTTATCGCAGACAGTGCAGGCGAAGGGTCGCTGCTCCAAGTGCACCAGATTGTGCACCTTCAGACAGCGCTCGGTCTTGTACATTTTGCCGCATTTCTCGCAGCGATAGGAACGCGTTTGGGCATGATACTTCTGATGTCGCTGCAGATGCGAGCGCTCCTGGAAACGTTTCTGACACTCGGGGCACTCGTACGGCTTCTCCGAGGAGTGTATACGCGCATGATGCGTCAGATTGATCTTCTGAACAAACTTCTGGCCACAAATGTCGCACTGATACTTCTTGTTGTCGCTGTGGATCTTGCGATGCATCCACATGCTTCCCAATTTGAGGCTATACGAGGGACAAAAGATTCGATTAGAGTGGGGATCTGGCAGAGTTACAGCGCGCCTACTTACCACTTGCCACAGTCGGGGCACTTCTTCCAGGTGTCCTTGCGACCCTCGGTGCGATGCGTCTTGAGGTGCTTCTTGAGGCCGGCAAGCATTTCAAAGTCCCGCTGGCATTCGTTGCACTTGTATGTGATCCGCAGGCGATGGCCGGCAGCCTCGTGCTTGCTTAGCTCCTCGGTACTCTCCAGCAGCAGGCCATTGCAATCCAGACACTTGTGGAGTGGCACTGGATCCACTTCAAAGGGTTTTGCATTGCCATCAGTCGATATTGGAGGCGGCATACTGGACGCCTCCAAGGGTGTTGTGGTCACTGGATTCGGCTGCTGGAAGATGGTGAAGGCTGGCGGCATGTAATCGGTCTCACAGACCTCCACTTTGGTCACCACGTTGTTGAGTGGCTTTAGCTCTGGCATGGGCCTCTCCTCGAGCGGCTCCTCCTTGAAGACCTTCAGACGCACTGCCGTTGCCGCCGGCAGCTTTGGCTTGCGTTGCATCGGCTGGGGCATCAGTTGCATGTGCATCTGATCCGGCGACAGCTTCACTGGCGTCGTGGAGGTCGACGAGGATGTCTTCTTGAAGGGGGAATTTGTGAAGGCGTTCGGCGGCTCTGGCCGCAGGAAAGTCACATTGAACTCGGAGCTGTGATTGTCACTGGACAGGTCGCGAGCCACAATGCCGCCTGTTGTGGTGGAGCTGCCACTGCTGGGACCCGACGCCAGGTCATCGCGACACACGTCGGCGGAGAGATTCAGCTCCGTGTTGTTCTGGGCGCTCTCGTCGAGCACGCGCCAAAAGTCTGTGGACGAGAGGCTGTTGCCGTTGACGAGGCTGGCGGAGCTGATGGTCACGCAGGCGGATAGATCAATATCCAGAGACTCATCCTTAATGCTCGATATCGAGTCGAAATTGTTAATGCGCAGCAGGGAGCTGAGAATCTCATCGTGCGCCGCCTTGGTGGGGGTGCAGTCCCCGCCATAAATTTTAGGCGGCAATTTCTTGCTTGGCGCCTCTTCTTTCATTCTCTTGCCCTTGCCTTTACACTCCATTCGCCACTACGTACACGTACAGGTTATGCGGTCGGCGTTTTCAATTGCCAAACTGTCTGATTTCCGGCTGTCGCTGGTGTATTTCTAGCACTGGTCCAATTTCCACTGTCACTGGGTCCTTAATTCACACATTTCTGGTTGTTTTCCGGTGAAACGTACGCAAGAATTGCACGAAAAACATTTAATTATTGTGAAATGCGCCTCGGCTTTGTTGTTTTTGTCACGCTTACGATTCTTGAGTCGCCATTTTGGCCGAGTGTTGGAAAAGATGCGTCGCCTAGCAGGGTTGCTCTCCGCATCTATCGAATGTTTGCCAGACTATCGCACAGAACCATCGATCGCTGCATGGTATCGCCTAGTCGATTTTAAAATTTAATTTTGTTGTCTGTAAATGGAATAGTTCATTCCAACGTGTTTTCTTTATAGGTATACAATCCAATAAAAAGGAGTATTTATAACAAGCGAAATTGATTCTTCAATCCGATTAAATTAATGTTTCAGTGTTAAAAGTTTTTGCAAGCTAGTAATATCAAATACATATCGAGGAAATGATTGTAAGATTCCCGGTATAGTTACAGTATATTTTGAAAATGTATGGGTATATTTCGGTATTTGTAATCGATAATTCCGCACTCACACTGCTTAGAATACTAAATTAGTGCTGTCAAATATTTAAAAAATATCATATCATATCAATACACCCTATATATTTATTTAGATCCTGTGGTTAGTAACCAAACTTAAAATTTCAAAAAATATCGCAATAATATATGAATATATTGTTATATCGTGAAAAAAATCACGATATAAATATATTGTATTTAAAAATATATCGATACATTATATTTTATATATATTTGACAACCCTATACTAAATATGGCGTCAGGCGAAAACGTTTTGATGGAAGGTAAATTATAATTTTTTTGTGTAAAATAATTGACTTTGGACTCGTTTAAATGGTTCGCAGTGAATAATTAGTAGGCCGTTGTATGACTAAAGTTGAACATAGCATACGGAGTGTGTTTGAAAGAAAAGCGACGCGAGTAATAAAGATAAAGCGAAAAACGAGAAAATCACGCGGCAGGCGAAAACGACAACACCGCGTACAGTTTATGTAAACCGCATGAACTAACATAACTGCTGGACTATTTTTTCAGGTCGCCGCACACGCTCCGGTCGAAAGGCTGCATCTCCGCCAGCACCAGCACTTGCAGTGTCCACAAGGACCTCCAAGCGCACATCCAGGCGACACGCGCAGGTCAGTACACCCACGCGGCAAACACACAAAGCCACCACACAGCTACAATTGATGAGAAAAAATGCATGTCTTCATGCGGATGTGGCGTTGTTCCGTTCGCATATGATGCCCCACAGCATATGATTTTCTGCAAGGGCCAACTGATGTAGCAATCACAGGCATCTCCCTATCGCATCATATGGAGTTTATTTATTAATCACATTCATTGCGTCTTGCAGGTAAGCGATCCCGAAGAGGAAGAAACCGAGCAGCCACAGCAGCAGGAACCACAGACAATCATCGGCAGCGAAACAGTCATGGTCTTGGATGAGGAGGACGAGGACCAAATGCGCGAGACCTCGCTGCAGGAGGCCTCTGTCCCAGAACAACATTACGATGAGCTGGCCCAGCTCCAGCACCAGCTGGACGATGATGTTGAAATGATGGCCGCCACCGAGACGGGCGTGGATGAGAAGAGTTCCTCCTTTCCTTTCGGCACAGTGGCGGAACAGCATTCCGAAACGAGTGATGATATCAAAGAGAGCCGGGCCGAGGGTGGCGTAGACACGCTGCTCGCCTCCCTGGCCGGCGATAATGCCAACAGCTTGCCCTCCGTTGGAGGCAACGACGAGAGTGATAGCAAAAAGGCCGCTTTCGATTACGACGTGGAGCCGCTGCAGCCCCATGTGGATAAATTGAACTCGTCCGAGGACTCTAGCTCACATCATGCCATTGCAGAGAGTCTGGGCGATGAGGCCGACACCAGCAATGCCACAATAGTCAACACAGAGATAATCTCAGAGGATGAACTGCCTCCACCCACCAAACCAGAGATCAACGATGCCGAGGAGGTCTCAGATGAAGAGCTGCCAGCTCCCCAGCGCGCTGAGCTGCCTGCTGATGCGGAGGTAATATCCGAGGATGAGTTGCCATCAAATAACAATAACAATAATGCGGGTGAGCCAAAGGCTTCGTCTAAGCGCAAAGCAGAAAAGGAGGCGGACGAGTCCAAGGCTAATGTAGAGAAAAAGAGCAGCGAAGCACCCAGCACAAGGGAAAAATCCGTGGAACAGTACAATCCGGGCAGCCCGACCACAGAGAGCAACGATGCCCCGCCATTGGAGAAGCGGCCTAAAGTAGATGGTAAGTCGTCGAACGCTTAGAGAAAAACATTTCCTGACATTTTCCCAAACAGATGTCGAGCACAAGGAGAAGAAAAAAGACAAAGAGCGTGATAAGGAGAAGGATAAAGAGAGGGAGAAGGAGAAGGAATTGTCAGACAAAGAAAAGGAGAAGGAAAAAGAAAAGGAGAGGGAGAAGGATAAAGATAAAGAGAAGGAAAAGGAGCGAAAGAAATTGCCCGATCTGGAAAAATACTGGCGGGTGGTAAAAGACGATCCAGCGGACTTTACCGGCTGGACATACTTGCTGCAATATGTGGATAGTGAAGTAAGTGTGTGCCACACATTTTGTTGCAACATTTTTCTTTAACTTTTATAATTATGTATGATGCTGTCAGTCCGATGCGGAGGCGGCACGCGAGGCCTATGACACATTCCTTTCGCACTATCCCTACTGCTACGGCTACTGGCGGAAGTACGCGGACTACGAGAAGCGGAAGGGCCTGAAGGCTAATTGCTACAAGGTGAGTACCCCCCTCCGAACCAAAACACACACATACACACATGTAATTTCGTGCAATTAAATCTGTTTCGCAATTTCTTGTATTACGCTTACAATTACGATTACAATTTTGATATTATTCCATATTGATATTTGTTGTTAAATGCAATTTATTATGATTATTATAAACGAATAAACAAAAAAACGATACAATAAATACAACCTACAATCAACAAAACAACAATTTAGCCCGTCAGTTTAGCCAGTCGTCAGTTTAGCCTCCAGTTAGTCCAGTCTCTGCTTCGGGAATGCAACTGTCACTTTATTTGGCTATTATATCCATTCATTGATTTCAATTGCATTTTCATTCCCTTACGTGTTCCCAACAGTTCGTTTATACCCTTGCAAAAGAGAATTATAGTTTATGTCCCATTACCTGGGTCTGGTCGTGTCCATCCGTTTTGCTTCAATGGAATACCCACCCTTAGATGCATCCATGAGAAGTTCGTCTACCTGTTTATTTTCGGAGCTCTTGTCACAAAAGCTATTTAATTATTTTTAAAACGCCAAGGGGTGCTAACTATTTGCAAGGGTATACCAAAGCAACGGCTTACCGCTGCTTAAATCGGTTTTTTTGCTTCGTAAATATTCCTGGTAGAAAGTACTTGAACCGGCACAAATCTCAACGAAATCTTAGCTGAATTCCCACCGTTTGTGTCGCACATAGTCTCACTGTTGTATGTAGTTTAGATCAGCTTAGATCACCTCTCCCATTTGACCTCTCTGAGCTGATAGACTGATTCGACTAGTCGCGCCGCCTGCTCGCCTCGTTTCGTCTCTACTCTACTCTACTCTACTGCTCTCTTCGTATCGCATTCGGTCGTACTGTTACTGTTTACCTCCTACAACAGAATAGTGATCCTCTGATCCTCGATCGCATCTCCTACTCGTGCTCGTACTCGTACTCGTACAGTCCGTAAGTAAGTACAAATGGCGTTTAAATGAAATTTTTTAAGTCTCAGTGTGAAGTTATTTTTGCAAACTTAATCTTAATCTTAAACGAAACACACAAAAAGTGTTTGTGCTCAAAGTGTCTGTGTGTCTTGTATTTAAAGTCGCTCTTAAGTTAGTTCCTAAGCTCGAAACACCATCCAAATCGCATCCACAAGATAGATAGAATAGCAATAAGTGCCAACAGTTATCAAATGTTGATTATAATCTAAACAAATTTCTATATTTCTCCTCTGCGATCAAATCAAAAATGCCCAATCAAAATCGTAGGTGTTTGAGCGCGGTTTGGAGGCTATACCCTTGTCTGTGGATCTATGGATACACTATCTGACGCACGTGAAGCAGAGCAGCGACGAGGAGCTGTTCATACGCAGCCAATACGAGCGAGCGGTGAAGGCCTGCGGATTGGAGTTCCGCTCGGACAAGCTCTGGGACGCCTTTGTGCGCTGGGAGAGTGACTCGAAACGCTATCAGCGCGTTATTCAGATCTACGACAGACTCTTGGCCATACCCACACAAGGCTACAATGCACACTTCGACAAGTGAGTAGAGAGGCGCTCCCTTTTTGTTGCTTCTTTTATCTAAATTCTTCTCAATTATTGCAGTTTCCAGGATGTGATCAATCAGCAGGCAATTACCGCCTGCATTGGCCAAGAGGAGATCATACGTTTGCGCAAGGAAGTCCATGAGCGGCAGCAGAGCAAATCGTCCAAGTCGTCGTCATCGAAGAGTCGGCGGGACAGCGGCAGCAGCAGCTCTAAGGAGGCAACAAAGGGTGAGCGGGAGAAGAAAGAGTCTGGAAGTGGAAGTGGCAGCAGTGGCGGGGCTGGTAAGTCGCCAAAAGATAGTAGTGAAACTCTTGTCGATGAATCAGAAAGTACCACCGATCTGACCGAAAGCGAGTCATCGCCCCCAGCTTCAAAGCCGGCGTCTCAGATCGATTTCAGCGATCTTAGCACTCTCACAGAGGAGGAGGCGACCGTCATCAAGGACAAGGTAATATCCGCGCGTCGCAAAATCCACAAGGTAACCGTCGGAGCGGTCACAGCTCGCTGGTCCTTCGAGGAAGGCATCAAACGACCCTATTTCCATGTGAAACCTCTCGAGCGAGCCCAGCTTAAGAACTGGAAGGAATATTTAGATTTCGAGATAGAGAAGGGTGATCGGGAGCGTGTGTTGGTGTTGTTTGAACGCTGCCTCATCGCCTGCGCTCTCTACGATGAGTTCTGGCTGAAGATGCTCCGCTATCTGGAGTCGTTGGAGGATCAGAACAATGTCGTTGAGCGCATCCGCGATGTCTACCGTCGCGCCTGTCGCATCCATCACCCCGACAAGCCCAGCATGCACCTCATGTGGGCCGCCTTTGAGGAGTTGCAGTTGAATTTCGATGGTGCCGCCGATGTTCTGCAGAGCCTCGAGCAGCGCTGCCCCAACATACTCCAGGTGGCCTATCGTCGCATCAATGTGGAGCGTCGCCGCGGCTCTTTGGATAGATGCCGCGAGCTCTACCAGCACTATATCGAGGGCACAAAGAACAAGGCCATTGCCGGCAGCCTGGCCATCAAGTATGCACGTTTTCTCAACAAGATTTGCAACGATCTCGATGCGGGTCTGGCTGCACTGCAACAGGCACTGGAACGAGATCCGGCCAACACGCGTGTGGCCCTCCAGATGATCGATCTGGCGCTGCAGCGTCCCAGTGTGGACGAGAAGGAGGTCGTGGAGATCATGGACAAGTTCATGACCCGTGCGGACATTGAGCCGGAGCAGAAGGTGCTCTTTGCCCAGCGCAAGGTCGAATTCCTCGAAGACTTTGGCAGCACGGCACGTGGCCTGCAAGATGCCCAGCGTGCGCTGCAGCAATCATTAAGCAAGGCCAACGAGTCACAAAAGAAAAGGTAAGCAGCGTGCATCCCATCATTGTGTATCAATATTTTTATTTACTTTACTTTTGCAGCGACAGCAGTCCCAGCCGCAAGGCTTCCTTGGGCAGCAAGGACGGTATTTCTGCAGCAGGTCCATCTTCGGCCGCGGCGGCTGCCTACAACAACGGCGGTGCAACCGGTGCGGTGGGTGGTCCCAACTACAATTACAACTCTGCGAATGCTTCGGGCTATTACGGACAACCGAGCAGTGGGGGTGCTGGTGCTTATCCGGCGCCACAGCAGCAACAGCAGCAGTCCTACGACTCGTACTACAATCAGTGGGGCTATGGAACGGGGGGTGGTGCAAGCAGTGGTGGCAATAGCGGAGGTAACTACAACTATGGTCAATGGAGCGGCTATGGCAACTATTATTAATTAACTCTAAGAGCACTCACACCCTCCTACACAATATTTGGTTTAGTTGTTTGACCCGATCCCGATTCCCCCCACGAAATGTCTTAATAGACATTCTAACTGTAATTTTATATTGAATTTTTAGCTTTTACATACTCCGACTATGTAGCATATATCGATTGTGTCCAGATCTAAAATTTATCCTGCATTAAGTTTTATCTTCAAACTGATTATGTTGACTATGTGCGCGCTGCGCTTTGCCTTTGATACATTTTTATTGAATATTTGATTGTTCTCTTACACACACATACACACACACAAAATAACTTGTATGGCCCGCTCCAGACCCCACCCCACACGAGTATGCGTTAAAAATAAAAAGATATTAAACTCTTAATCGGTCCACCAAATTTTCCATGTATTCTCAAGAAGAGATTCCTTGACTGGCAGCATCGACTACAGAACTACTACATTAAATAAAATATAAACAATGTACAAGTATTGGGTGGAGTAAAAGTTAAAACTCCTAAAGATTGGGCCGATACCAGGTCACCTCCCCGCTGTTGCAGCCCGTAACGAGTAGGGGCTCTCGGGGACTAAATTTGGCACAGAGCACCACATCCTGATGCTCCGTGATGTGTGCCAGTTCCACCAATTGGCGTGGGCTCTGCTTCACCTCGTCGAATTTCTTGTAGCTGGGATAGTCGCAGCAGTCGGCGCTGTAGCCCAAGAGACGCACGCCATTGCCGTAGGGCGAGCAGATGATACGTCCGTCGGCGGAGAAGCCCGGCTCCTTGATGAAGCCCGGCTTGGTGTTCGTCTCGGAGGCATAGTAGAGCAGCTTCTTGGCATTCACCAGTATGGAATGGCCATTCGTTTTGAGCTCTGGTGCCGTGGTGGCCACAAATGGGACTAGGCGACGCGTTCCAATCTCCACGCGTACTGTTGTGCCGTTGGTGCTGATGCTAGTGCTGCTGCCGCTGCTGGTGCTACTCGTGCTGCTGCTTCTTTCTGATGTCGCTTCCTCGGTGCTGGGTGGACAGTCGGTGCCCGTGGTCGGCTGGCGTTGGCTTACCGCCGCCGCCGCTGCCGCCTGACGCAATGGTAAGACACCACTGCTTATAGCATACACAAAATTATATCCACTCACTTGGTTGTTGGCCTCACGCGCACGATTCTGGCGTGTGGCGCGCTCCTGTACGGTCACCTCTGCTGCCCAGATGTCGGGTATAAAGCTTTCGGGTCGATCGTGCAGATGCCTTGCAAATGCCGCGCTGCCACCACGGCCGGAAGTTGGATTATAGCGGAATAAGTGCAAGCCGCGTGTAACACGTCGGGTCGGACGCGCTGAAGTTACGTCTGAGCCCTCCAGAGTGGCTGGTGGCGTCTCCGACGTACTGGCTGCACGGCTGGAAGTGCTAGATGGGTGGCGTCTTTTGAGTTTGGATACCAACACCTCGTCCTCCTGTTCAGACTCAGCCGTGGGAACCTCCTCGTTGATGTCGTGTATGCAGGTCCACTCGCTCTGCTCGTCGCAGCTCACATTTCGCGTGAGCATGCAGCGACAGTGGGGATGAATCTGCAGGGCCATTATCATTTCAGCGTCATTCTGCTCCGGGAAGTCTGTGACCAGCTCGACGCGATTCTTCTTCTGGCGCCGAGAGAATACATGATCGTATTTGGCCGCCTGTGGTATGTACTGATCGCCCAGCTGCATGAGACGATAGATGCCAGGCTGCAAATCGAACAGAAACGTAGTCTAAAAAGTTTCTGCATCGATTGTCCCCATTCCAACACTTACTCTGAAGCCACTGAGGTCCTTGTGCAATGTGGTCAAGTCGAGGTGATGGATGATCATTATGTAGCCACCGCTGGTGCATAACACCAGCTTGTCGCCCGTCGGGGAGATGCGGCATCTCATGAGGCCGCTGGCATGGAACACACGCTGCGAGATGAGGCCCTGTTCTGTGTGCGAGGCAATGTCCCATGTGAATATGCTGCCATCGAAGCCGGAGCTGACGAGCAGCTTGTCCTTGGACGAATACTCGATGTTCTTCACCCAATTGGAATGGCCATGCAAGACCCGAAGCTTTTCGCGCATGTTGCGCAAGTCCCACAGTGCCACGGTAAAATCATCAGAGCCCGTGGCAAAGAGTCGCTCGTCAAAGAACCTAAAGCAGTGAGTGAGAGTGTGAGTGCTTGTCTGTCTGTATTGGTGGAGTGCCTGTGGTGGCACATGTATACTCACTTGATGCAGTTAACGCTGTCGGTATGGGCGTCGGGCACCTTGACGATTTCTTTCTGTGTGATGGCATCGAAAACCAAGACGCACTTGCGCTCGGTGGCGGCCACCAGCACATTGCCATCGGCATTGAATTCCAAATTAAAAATCGCCCCAGTGTGGCGTCCGGCCTCGTCGGGACGCAGATTCGCATGGTAGCTATTGAACATGTTCATTGTTGTGTATATGCGACGCATCACAAAGTCCTCGTCGCCCCACGAGCGAAAGCCACTCTCCCGGCGACTTAGATACTGCTCCATACTTGCAATTCGCATGCATCAGACACAAACAAAACCAATTTAATTTTAAATGATGGCCGCAACAACTTAGACAACAACTCTTCGTACCACTGTGACAACGTTATCGATAAAATATACGTCTGAATCTCACAAACATTTCCTCAACTCAGACTTTCCGTTTAATATTACTAGCAATCTAAGACTATCCGATTGATGATTTTATTTTCTAAAATATTGCTTTACTTTTAAGTACGCGCTTTATTAGATTGTTTATAAAATAAGGGTTTCTGCAAAAGAAATCAACAAAAATGTAATGTGTAGCTAATGTAATTTACTCCACTTTTATGTAATTACCAACAGCGACACCTGATGAAAAATATGTTTTCGTTTTTTGACAAATTTCTCCGTATTTTCTTCATACATCGCTAGTGGAAGCGGCAGTGTGAAAAATATACGTTATTTTACATGAACAATTTGTGACAATTTGGAATTAATTTAGATTTTGATGGAAAACGATCAAAAATTTGATGCTGATCACGAATTATTACTCGATGTAGCCTGAGACATATCTCTAAATGGGACTCTACACTTTTCTACATTGGCGTATTGGACAAGAGGGTGACGCAAAGCGCGTCCTTTAAAATACTGGAAATACACAGTTAACTATATAAAAAGGATCATCGTATAAGTGGTTGCCTCATATTCTGCGATTTTGATTTTCTGTTTAGTATAACCAACCACCTAAGACCCTCAGCAATGAAACTATACTTTTCTCCGATTGATAGATAAATTTGCCCAAAAGGTTGTTAGTTCTCAGATCATAAAATAGATTAACTTGGCTTAATTTTTTGATAATTTTTGGCAATATGTGCCGGGTGTGGCCAGAGTGTGCTTCGAGTTGCACAAATTGGCAGACTATCCAGGGCTGCTCCACTGTCAGAATTACCATTTACCTTTCAGGATACTTTTATATGTACTTTACTTACTTACTTTTTTTATGTGTATATTTATGTAAATCGGCTTATAATAATTTTTTGTATGAAATTGATCAATTTTATTGTCAATATAGTTTTATTTAGAAAATAAATCTAAAGGTTGAAAGCATATCAATCTAAGATAAAGACATTTTTAATTTTTAAGAGCAGCTTTGAAAACGAAATTTTAAAATAATTAATGGAAATAAATAGGGTACACAAATGTCCATACTATTCTATAACTACCAGTTGACAATCAACAAACACTCAACTCACGTTTTATGCTATTTTCTTTTGCAATCCAATAAAAGAAAGTCATGAAAACTAGCCAATCTTGTGGAAAATTGTTGAATTGGATATAACCATAGTTTTTGCGTTGAGAGTCCTGACTAGCTGGTAATAATAAATAGAACATCAAAATCGAGAAAAATGATTGTAAGATTTGTGGTATATTTACGGCAAATTTTTAAAATGACAAGGTATATTTCGGCATACCTTTGAGAGTGGTGCAGAATACTTTATCGTTAAGCCCGCGGTCACACTGTCCACCATGTATCTGTGAAATAAACAAAACGCACTGCAAAAAATGAAGTAATTAACGATGTAGTGCTGTTGTTTTTGAGCCACTAGTGAATTAATTTAAAGCGGGGGCAACATGGAGAGGTTTGCATTTAAGATCGATGCAGCGCTCAAAGCGAATCTGTACAAGATCTGCCGTCTCTGCGGCATCGATAATCCAAGCAAGGTGCAAATTCTGCCGCCCAATGAGGCCAATATTATAGACCTGGACGATCCGAGTTTATCCCAGAAGGTGTTGGAGCTGATTGGCTTTACGGTAGGTCTTAAGACGCCCACTTTTGGTTCGATTCAACAACGCCCTTTACAGGTGACAGTCGATGACAAAATGCCGCAGACAATGTGCAGCATTTGCGTGGATAAAATCAATGATTTTTACGAGTTTAGGGAAATGTGCTATGCCACGAACAAGCAGACGCGCAACCTGCTGGGCCTGCCACAGCTGGAACCCCTAAAGGTAAGCGCAATCTTAGAAGTAGATGTGATCTTCTGAATAATCGTTTTTTGTCTCAGCTCATATGCAGCCAGTCCATGGTTAAGGCAGAGCCGCAGGTGCCTGGGAAGCGAGGACGAAAACGCAAGACGGATGAGAGCTTTCTGAAAGCCAAGATCACCGAAATGCCAGATGTAAAAAAGGAGCCCTTGGCCTGGCGCAAAAAGCAGCGACTGCAGCAGACGCAGACTCAACAGTATCAGCAGCTGCTGGTTACCAAAACAGAGCCAGAAATGTATAAAAATCCAATTAACCAATAAATTTTCTTATTATTAACCAATTGATACTCGCCCCACAGCAAGGACGAGCCCATGGATCCTGAAAATCGTCTCCGACTGCCAGGGAAAAAGGGCCGCAAGGCGATATGCAGTGTGTGCGGGGAAAAGTTCGCCAGCAAGGAGATGGCCGATGAGCATAAGAGCGCGGTACATGTACCCTCGATACCGCGATACATTTGCAACGCCTGCAATCAGACGCATCACAACCCGACCGACATTCGAGCCCATCAACTCTGGCACAAGCTGTCCAAGACGCCGTACAAGTGCCCGCTGTGCGACTCGTATGTGGCCAACAACTACGCCTTTACCCGTCATCTGCGGGAGCACACGCCACAGACACCTGTTCAGCTGCTTGTTCTCGATCGCGAGTGTCCACTGTGCAAGAAAACGTTCATCACAAACTTCTTCTACAATACCCATCGTTGTGCCATACGCAAACGTAAGTGTGGCGGCTGCAATCGAACCCTCAACACGGAGGTGGCCTTCTTGCGGCATGCCCCCGTCTGCTCAAAGATCTACCTTAGCCACTCGAAGCACATTATGCCCGAGGAAGCCAACACCGAATCACAGATGTGCATTAAAAACGAGGTAGAGGAGGTGGACAGCTCAGGTTGCCCTACCTCTGTTATACCGCCTGACTTTTTCATTAACGAGGACATGCAGCCGGTTGTGGTGCTCGAGCGCCTGGCTTCGCCTCTGCTGCGAGCCTTTTCTGCAGAGCCGCAGAATACTTTGGGAGCCAGCAGGAGTACAAGTAGCGAGCGAGTTTCCTCGAAAAATTATTTGAAGCGCGTCGACCAGCTGCTGAAGAGCACAATGAGCACGTTGGTGAGCATCAAGCACGAGCCAGAAGTGCACATAAATGATACGATGCAGACAGCCACCGTGCAACCGGAAAGCGAACCAGAGGAGGAAGAACCTGCCAGCTTCAGCGACTTCCATGCAGCCAACGATGACAGCGATGAGGAGGAAGCGGAAGCTGCGACGATGGCTGCCAGCATAGACGACAATGTTCCCAGTGTATCGGTGAAGCAGGAGCCTCGTGACAATGCCTACGAAAATCAGTCGCATGTTAAACAGGAGCCACTGAAGCTGAAGCTGAAAATTACCAACAATCATGGAAAGCTGAACTCTTCGCTGATCGATGAGGCGGGGCAGAGCAAGAGCAACAAGAAGAAAAAGAAGCGCAAGCACAAGGAGCGGGAAAAGGAAGCCGAGAGCCAACCAACAGCTCAGGATCTCCCCATGGTTAGCATTAAACAGGAACGCATAGACGCAGAAAATGTGCCCGATGGAAATCAGAGATCAACAGATTTCCAGCCCCAGGCCACTGTGATGACTAGCATACCGATGGCCCATCTGGAGAGCAGCTTCACAACGGAACGGGACGAGGCAATGACGCAATGCCCTGAGCCCGAGAAAGATGTCAAGCCCAATCGCATGGAGCTGGATCGCCTCATGCAAATCACGCATGTCGCCAGCGGTGTGGACATAGCCGAGGAAGCCATGCCTCTGGACAAGGCCGTTGAAGCTACGCCCGATGAGCCACTGCCCGCCGATGATACATTCATTATGCCACCAAAGGCAAAATCAGCCAAGCCAACTGCCCGTAAGAGTACTGGTGGAGCCACACGCAGGCCGCCTTCAGCAGAAGACGCTTCGCCTCGGGAGACGACAGCACCCTTGCTGCAGATTGTGGCCGTGGAAAGTGGAGAGGCTGTATCTTTCAAGATGCCAGCCGATATTCGCATTAAGCCAGAGCCTCGTAATCGCGGCTATGCTGACGATGAGCGCGAGGACAAGCCCACGCAGGAGATCAATCACAATGAGAAGATCGACGAGGAGAATGCCTTCATCAATAGCCTGGACTTCAACAATATGATCGTGAAGCAGGAGAAGGACCTGGACATTTCCGATCAGACTGGAAATGGCTCCGACCCGGGGGCCATGCACCAGAGTCACAACGGCTTGGAAAGGGGCAGCGAGAGTGAGGACTCTGACGGCGAGGACAGTCCCTCTGAAGCCGATGAAGCCGAGGAAGCTATGGAGGAGGATGAGGGCGAACGTATCTATCGCGAGATTGAATTGCCATTACTAGAGCCAGAAAAAGAAGGAGAAGCAGACAAACAGCAGAGCGAAAAGCAATCGGAAGAGTCCATACAGGTGCAGGAGGCACAGTCGGAGAATCTGGAACTAGAGATGCCAATGGAAACTCCAGTAGTAGTTGGATGGGTCGAACAGCCAGCTGTGGAAGAGTCCATACAGGTGCAGCAGGCACCGTCGGAGAATCTGGAGCTAGATATGCCAATGGAAACTGCAGTGGTTGTTGGAGGGGTAGAGCAGCCCACTGTGGAGTTGGTGCAGTCACAGGAAACTCCCACAGCAAACGCTCCAGAGGAGATGCGGCCGCAATTGTCAACACTGCAGGTGTTGGGAGAGTTGGATTCGTTGCTGGAAGTAACAGGACTGATTGGAGAGGTAGATCCGCCGCAGGAAGCTTCCAAAGATTTGGAGGAAATAAAGCCGCCGCTGAACACTCTCGACGTTGTTGAGGAGATACATCAGGCACTGGAAAATCTAGACGCTGTTGGAGATATGGAACCGCTAGTGGAAATTCCAGAGGGGCTTGTGCAGATAGAGCCGCCACTAGATACTCCAAACATATTAAGTGCACAGGAGCCAGTCAATGCTTTTGATTTTGTAATAACTGACATCTGCAGCCAAGCAGCAGAGATTCCAGAAATCGCTTATGTTCAGAGTCAAAACATACCGAACTTAAGCTCTTCCCCGCCGAATCCAGAGCCGCTGGAGAATGCGGACACTGAGCACGACAGCAGCGATTGCCAAGCGGACACCCTTCTAGAGATTATCGTCAATGCACCCAAAGACAATGAAACACAGGCCTTGCCATTCAATTTCGAGACAGGCACCGCCATCTGTGACGAGGAGCAGCAGAATGTGCTCAACCATGAGCTCTCCGAACAGCAAGCTCCACTCGATGGGAATGTGGAGCAATCGGCAGAAGCCGAGGAGAAGATTTTAGCAGTAGAAGAGGAACTGTGCCTACAACTCGAGGAGCAGGAGGAGGAGCTGCCTGGGCCGTCGGCAAGGCCAAACGAAGAGACTGAGAATCGCATCAATGAGCAGCAGCAGGAGATGGATCTAGAGGGCCAACGGCAGCCCCGCTGCCAGCTAGATGATGACTCGAACATCAACGAAATTGCGGAGAACAACAATAATGCCAACATTGAGCGTGAACTGCAGGACGATTCGAATGTGCCTCAGGAAAACGTTAGTCCTTAGACTCTACCTTCAACACTAAATTAATTGAATTGGTTGCTCTCAAGCCATCACATCATCTCGTTTGCACTCCCAAGAAGCTGTACATATAAATAATATCCCATTGGAGAAGGCTGGATGTTAGAGGGGATACGTCTATAAACACGTACACAATAGTTTTTAGACTACCGAAAGGGCGAATTCACTTTATGATGATGTTAACGTTTAAGTTAGAGATACAACAATTTATTATATAAAAGAAAAGCTTATAATAGTATTTCAATACAATACATAAAGTGCACATAAATTCGCTTTTATTTTCAGATTTTGAGAAATTATTGTATTGAATCATAAGTTATACTGGGGAATCCTCATACTATTCTAAAAGCTTCATGACCTACAATATCCGATTCCCTGGAGTCCCTCAAGGCACAGTTGATTTTAATGACATTTTGTTTGTGTTATCGACATAAATTATATTTATAAAATAAAATTGTACATGTTCGTTTCTTCTAGATCATATATCCCAAATGCATTTAGTATCAATCAATCTGGCATCCCACCAATCCACTTCACTAATTCGACAAGCATTTCAGAAGATCTATTGAAGTTTACATGTATGTACATACATATATGTATGGAAGTTTTATATCAAGAATTATTTATATACCATCACATTTGCCTTGGAATCCTTGGAATTCGAAATTATTCAGTTTTACACTGGCCCCTAGTCAGCCAACATCACAAAGTTTCAGCATCACTCGATTTTCCCTGTGACAACAAAAAATAAAAATAAACATTTTCAATTTACTTTGAAACATGTGGTAGGAGTTCTTAAACAAACTCATGATTAATCGCGGTCCATCATTGTCTCAACATTATATAGAACGTAAACTGAATATTCGCTTTGGAGCGTTGGAACTCACGTACTGAGAATATTGGAGCATGAGCAAGATTAAGAAAATGCTGTCAGGGTTTTTGACTGACTTCCACGGAAATGTAATAGCAATGTCAGTATCTTTTATTTTAAATTTGAGTTCAATCCTTTTTTGATTGTTTTTAATTTGGATATTGAAATTTTGCAGAATTTCCAAAATAAGAGGTATCAACAGGGTTGAAAATGCACCAGTAGAAGCTCCTTCTCCGGCAGAGTCCTCAGTCAGCCAACAAACAAGTCATCAAAGTCCAGAGAATGAGGATAGTATCAGTGATAGTGTGAGTAGCGAGGGAAGTATCGATGATAGGGAAAGTCGCGAGGACAATAATGGGGATGCGGAGATGCTGGACGCGGAGTTATCCGAGGAGGAGTCAATCGCAGAAGAGCAGGTGAACACAATATACGAAACAGGTTACCTAATGGTATATAATACAGAAATCTTTAGGATACAATGCAGACATTAGTAACCCTTCCCAGAACTCGAGGAAGAAAACGCAAAGCGGAAGACAATTTTAACCAGAGCACAGACAAGAAACCGAAGACGAAGGATTAGAGAAACCGTACGAAAAAATAAATAGTGTTCAAGCAGAGACGCACTTGCACTTCCTCCAAGGGCAGGAGCTGTTATGGCTCGACAAATCTTGCTCTTGGTAACTTATTCCATTGGGTTATTCTTTCCGCATTATACTTTTCTTGGGATTTTTATTACGCTAGGATAAACCTATAAATATACCACGGATGCAGCGAAGAGAAGACCGATGACAAGAATATAAAAAATAAACGTGAATTTTCTGTTAGATGTACACAACTTTATTACATAAATTAATGGCTTATATATTAGTATATGTAAGTAGTATGTATTCAAATACATAGATCGCGCGAAACATGATTAGACATGCGGCACATACAATATAATATTATTAATTCTGATCCATATAGATTTCTGGCGCTCATACAAGCTTATTGGTTTAGTAATTTCGAAAAAGTTATGAAAATACACCGTCGTACCGTACATATTTTTCGTTATCCTTTGTTTAAATATTACATAAAACACACACAGAAAGAAGGAAAACAAATGACTACAAATTTGCATTAAATGCTCTATCTATCTATAAAGAAAAATACATACTTATTAGTTACTAGATGCTCCATTTTCTGGATGTTGTATTAGACAGCTTTCGCTTTACGTGGAAGTATTTTTGTGGTGGTTAGGGAGAGGGTAATACATTTAATTTTTGCAACGACCTGTTAGTATGTATGGAATTTAAATTAATTATTGAGCAACTCGTTTTATATCGAATTTAACTGTGGGATAAGTCTACTAGTTTAAACATTAAACTTGCGGATGATCGTACGTATTTGGAACTGTCTGGGTCTTAAGCACAGCGGATTTTAATTACATATTTGCATGTGTTTATAGTTTTATAAAATATACATATATATTCTGCTATATTCATTCAGTTTTAAGTTTTGCTTATTTTATCAATGGATATCCCATTCGATAAAGTCGCAGTTAAAGTCAATTTCTGATGTTTTCACAAAAGTCACAAAAGTTGTTTGGATTTTGGTGTTCTCGTCGAGTTTTTTGGCACTGATCAAAGTTTGCATTTCATTCATTTACATGCGCATATATCTATCTTTATATATATATATGTATATATATATAAAACGTGTTTAATTGAGCAGGTTTTATGGATATGCAAATGTGAATTGGAACAATCGAAAGCGACAATGCCGATAATACAGATACACATATGTAAAGTTAATCATCTGTTAGTACTTTTGTTGGTTTTGCATTTGCGTTTGCGTTTGCTATAAAATTAAATTAAAGAGGTATGGAAATTCACTAAACAGTATTTACAGGGATTTATCATCCATCTAACGATAAACCAAAATGCCAAAAGCACATATTTCATTATTGCTTATATTTGGAATAGTGTCTGCCACATAGATTGTGTGTCATCTGCTGCTCAACTAGTCTGCTGCTTAGTCCCACTCGCCATCGTTGTCCGTGGACTCGCTCTCGTCGTCATCCGAATGCATGGCAGTGCCACGGGCCGCTAGTGCCCGACGCAAAGCATCGGCCAGGGCATCGGTGCCCCCAGGGCCACCATCGGTGCTAACACGTTGGCTGCCCAGTTCCCGTTCAGTGGCCGGCTTCAGTTCAATGCCCATCCGTATTTCAGTCATCAGATCGCTGCGTGAATCACCGCTGCCAGTGCTTAGAGCAGCCGTATCCACTTTCTGTTAAAGAAGAGTGTTAACGGTTATCCTCTCTAATCTGTGGTTTGATCCTCACTTTACTCACCTTCAATTGTGTTCCCTTGCGAATGGCGTCCATCAGGGCATTATGTGAGTCTGGAGGCGCTGCCGCCGCTGCCGGTGCTCGTTTAACTGCTTGGGTAGGTGCTTGTGTCGTCGTAATAATGGGTATTTCTCCAGCTGGCATTGGCGGGGGTGGTGGTGGTGGCGCCGCTGCCGGTGGCGGCGGTGGTGGTGGAGGTGGCTGCAAAAAAATAAAAGGATTAGTCAATGTCCACCGCAGTGATTGTAGATTTTGACTGCTTACCGCTACAGCTGGTGCGGTGACGGGCGGTGGTGGAGGAGCACTGCCGATGGGTGGTGGCCGACTGGGCGGAGGAGGTGCACGCGTGGCACCCGGCACCGTGGTTGGCACTGGGGGTGGTGGCTGCCTGGCCGGCGGCGGAGGAGGCGCGGTTCTTTGGTTACCATTCTGCGACTGAAGTAACAAACACAAAAGATGCTATAAGTGAATCAATTCTTGTGTTTCCTTTAGACGCACGACACTCACATGATTATGGCGGCTCGGCACTGGTGGCGGCATGTGAGTTCCGCTCACTGGCGTTGGTTCCGTCGGTGATTTCTCACTCTCCGGCTTGACCGTGCCCAGCACATTGTTGCTCTGTATGAAGTCGTAGATGAAGGCGCGCGTATCACGATCTTTCAGTTCCATCTCCGAGACGCCTGCCTTCACAAAGATTTCGTTCAGCATCTCGTCGTCCTCGTTGCCCGTCAGATCGAAGCCCTTGTCCGCGTCCCAGCCCACATGGCTGATGTGCACAAAGTTCGTCGGCTGGCTTATGTCCGCTTTGGTCACCTTGCGTTTCTTGTCCTTGCCCTGGCTGCCCAGGCCAAAGTTGCTCGACAGGAAGTTTTTTGTGGGCGCTGGAGTCAGTGTCACTGAATTGATTTTATTGTTGCGCAGCTGAACTGGCCCGCCACCGTCCGTGGCCGTCATGCCGCCACCTCCGCCGCCAGAGGACTGCATGGGCGGCGGTCGCATTGGTTCGAGTGGCACCGGCGGCACTGGAGCATTGGGCGCCTGCTGACTCTTCTGGCGATTACGCTTCTCCTGACGCTTGCGATTACGCGTCTCGATGGTGGCGTCCACAATGCGAAAGAAAGCCTCGCACTCCTCCTCGGAGACAAAGTTCAGGCCCACATGGCCATCCTGCCAAAGGAGTGGATAAAAAGGAGGATTAGTTGTGCAATTTTGCAGATTAAATGCGGCACACTTACGCTGCCCTCGAAGGTAAGCAAAAAGGGTCGCGATCTGACAATCTGCATGCCATCGTAGATCTCGTGCTCCCAGATGAGCTCGCTCTTGATCAGGCAGTAGGCGCGCAGGAAGTACGACCTTATGGCGCTGTCCTTCACGAAGCACACCACTCCCGTGTGTTTTTTCTTCCAGTGCGAATGAGCATTGCCTTCGGTCTTGTAAATTTGCACAACGGCCGTGTTTAGTGTCTGAAAGTGGAGCAAAAGCAAAGAGATTGCGTTACCATCATCATCATCATCGATTGATAGACAGAAAGGCCTGTCCCCGTCCCCTTTGGTGATTATCTAATCTCCGGCCCCCAAACAAAAGAAGTAACACCTTCAGTTTGCGCCTCATTTGAATGCAACGTCTGAAAACTGTGAACACTGTGAACTGTCGCGTTCGAGTTGAAAAACCCATCTGACTTTCGGTTTCGCCGACACCAGCCAGCCACAGCCCAGCCACTCTGTGGCCCTACGCAAAAGTAGCGCTCATTTGAATACCGATTAGCCACCAATCCCCATAGATCCCATCATCGTTTGGCATGGACAGCACGTAGCTCCATTGGATGGCTCTACTCCCCCCAACAGCGAGAGAGAGACAGTGGCCACTAGTCTAGCCAAGACCTCTCCATAGAGTGCAACGGAAATGCATAATGTGGCGGTTTTACTGAACACATAATCGTTGAGACATTGAGGCAGGAAACGCTGGCGACAGGAGGTGACTTAGCATCCACAGAATTGCCGCATCTGATATCCTTTGCCAAAAGAATACTAGAAAAGGCACAGAGTGGCGCCAGAAAAGTCAAGGCCCAAGCCCCACATTCGACAGGGTATTTTCTCAAGGCAAGGCAAAGCCTCTCTCCCTCTCATTGATTGATACAATTGTGTGATTTGTGGCAATAACATTTGACATTTGCCACTGGCCATGGCCCTCCCCATTCTGCCCTTGAGGGCACTTTCTGCTAATTGATTCCGCTCTGGGAAGTGCTTCAAAAGTTTCATTGGAAACATTGCCTGCACTGACATTACAGTCCAACATTATCAATTAATGAGAGCATTAGGATGGATGCCAAAGAGCTGTTTGATTTAATGTTTGATGGGTACGACCTTTGTAGCAAATTGCTACTCGGATATGTGGGGATTATGTGAAATGTGAATGTGAATATGAATATTTTTCAACCCACATGCAGCAAACACTCACATGCATACGCATAAGTGTCTTTTTCTGTGTCTACAAGTGCAAAAGTGTGAAATAAATTTGAAATTTTATTGATGGCCTAGCGGCCTCTGCCTCTGCCTCTGTATCTTTGTATCTGTATTTGTGGATTTACTGACTGTATCTGTGTGTGTCTTTGGACATGCATAAGTAGCGCTTGTAAAAAAAATGATGTCTTGCCTTCTATGTAAAAGCTGGCTGTTTTTTTTTTAAAAGCATAAAAATCGATGGCACTGCCAGCAACAAAAAAAAAACATCAACAACTGGCCATTGCCACTGAACTCTGGCCGAGACGAAGGGGGTAAAGCGGTAGGTCGGTAAAGGGGTAGGGTACTTTAAAACGGGCAATGCCGAGCATTAACCCATATGAGACCAAAGCTGTAAATACATACATATGCTGAAACGCACCGGAGGAGACCCAGGGGACGGGCTATACGTGTACTCGTAAAAGGTTCCATGCACTAAATAAAATCGGATGTATACTCTCTAGTAGAGCATTATCATTTTGGGCAACAATTTGCCATACTGTAAAATCTTACCCTCTCGATTCTGTCTTCCTGTTTCTATGAAATTCTATGAAGTGTATTTTTAATCACTTTTGGCATACTCGAAAGTCGGAAAATGGAAGGGGTAATTCTCTTGAGATGGATATAGTATACGTACATATTTCCCATAGGAACGATCCTTAACCAAACGTTTCCACATAATGGAATCTAACAAAACTTAACACAATTTGACTCTCGTATATTCAAATAATTTAGACAAAATTCGGAAAGCTATAGTTGTAAGTGTGATAATAAGTGACTAACTAGCATTCAAAAAGGGTATCTACAGCTTCGAGCATCTAAGAAAGTATGTTTTCTTTATATACCAAGTTGTTTTGTGGTAATTTGTGAATGCAAACAATTATTTTTAAGTCTTAATAAATATACATGTACATATCTAACGAGTGTTTTTGGGTTATTTTTAGTAAATTAAAAAGATATACAAACAAGTTGTCTCAATGGAAAATAAATAGTGATTCAAATAAACAGAAAGCATCGCCTAAACAATCTCTTGTCTACATTTGAAACGTCTATTATTGCAAACCAGAAACCCTCAAGCCCCGCAAACTATCTTTAATAACTACAACTAGGGTAGAGGCCGCAGCAAAAGTTCAAAATGAACATACATATGAACATTTGTACATCAATTAGAAAGTACGGCTTTTGGGATATGTGCAAAAATGTGCGTTAAACAAATAAAAGGCGAGCAAAATGTTGCGACAAATGATGGCCATAACAAACGAACGCCTGGCCTGTCCTGCCCCGTCCCCTCGGCACCACTTCCACTTGGTTAAGCTGCAGCTTTTCGTGTTATCAAACGATCACTGAATGGAGCCACAAACGACTATGTCATCAACCCAATATATAAACTATATAAGAGTCAGTCCCGTCCCCTTCCCTACCCACTTTGACCAAGCTCAAATGCAATTTTCCCAATGTTTTGTCAATGGAAAGTTGGGTTTGGAAATTGGAAATTATCAAAGCGTGGAATTACAATGCGAAAATGAGCAATGTTTTTCGTGTTGAGCACACCACACCATACACCATAATTATACGCATAACAGTGCACGTTAAATGTTTAAAATATTTCCAACTTTTGCTTTGAACGGGAATTCTTATCGGCGAATGGCATTGGCCAGTGCTTCAGCGGATGGATTGATAAGATATGGGAGCCCAACTGAAAGAACTAGCGACTTATCGCCCATGAGCATGAGCAATGTTTTGCGACTTTTTGGCTTCTCTTTCACTCAGCCCCGAGAAAATTGGCCAATGAAAATCAAAAATAATAAAGAAAACATCTGCAAATAGTTTTTGTAAGCTATTTAAAGTTGTTTCTACTGATTAAGGTTCAGGTAAATGGAGTTTAAACAACACTTAAAACTTTGCAGACATTATTTGGGAAATGTTTCTAGAACAAAAATACATTTCATGCACGTTTGTTAGTCAGCTAAATATGAGTGCAAGTCAATAGCCGAGCATTTATATAGAAATAGAGTTATCAGAGCTGATAAAACACCAAGTCAATGATAAGTAAATATATGTATGAAATCAACAATAGCTCATAAAATAGAACCGCAACACTAAACAACACAATAAGGGACACACGGATGAGTCCATTTGAATATCTGACTGTTGTTTTTTGATAGGTGAAAATGGGTTATTAAGCCAATACGAGTATCGGCAACAGCTGCGCCCCGATATAGGGTTACAAAGGCTGCTTCTGGGAAGTATTCAAACTGTGGCACATGACCCTCGTGGAGTGGGGCGACACTTGAGTCGCAGGAAGTGCTTCATCAAGCTCACTGGCTAGGCCGAAGATAGACAGAGACGGAGAGAGAAACCCCCGAAAGTGAGAGGAGGAGGGGCACTATACTCTGTCATTGCTTAATTATTAATCACATAGGTATGTATATACATACATATAAATATGTACATATATGTACGCATTATTCATCAAAAGCCAAAGCCACTCACTCACCTGACACTTTCTCCCGAGCATCTTGAAGACTGCTTCGTTCTCCTCCGGATTGAGCATTGTGCTGCTGGCATTGAGCTTGGGTCGAGACAGCGCTGCTGCCTGTTGGCCGTCCTGCGACGTCCTCATGATGCTGCTCATTGATGCGACAGCTGCCCCGCTGGCCTGCGCTCCTGCTGCTGGCTGCTGGATGGCCAAGGATGACCTGGATTATCTGGATATATGGAACACACACACACACATTTCATTTACATTTCATTTTTTGGGAGTGGAGGGCGAAAACAATACGCAAATAACGGCACCGCTGGCTACTTGTCAACAGATGAATAAAGGGCATACAATACACAGCACACACAAAACAAAACGAGATATAATTTTAATTTAATCATCAAATCACGCACACAGAGAGATGGAGAGGGTGAGCGCTGCTCTGCTGATGAGGTCGAAGCCCAAAAAAACTTGGGAGGCGCTTTGTCGATAACAATACGAATGCACAGTTATTGCGAAAAGGCCAACAACTGGATTTGTCGCCCCATTCAAATGAAATATGAATAGTGGAAAATGGCAAGAAGACCGAACGAAGAAGCACGGAGCAAGAGAGCGACCAAGTCGCGACGATGACAGCGACTACGACTGCGGCGCGGCTACGGGCTATGACGACGATGGGCTGTAACAATCGCTGCTGCTTGGATCGGTTGAGTCACAGGTCTGCGAGTCAGCCACAGCAAGCAGCTGCCTGCCGCTTGGTTGGGCCATTGTGGTTAATGTGCTCTTATCTTTGGCAAAACCACTGATTAGGCTTGCGCATGTATCTGAAATTCTTATGACCTGCTGCTGAGTGGGTGTATTGCAAAGTGCGTTAGCTATTTAGCAGGCCCAAAAAAATGGTTCATAGGAATCGCAACCAAAAACACAGACTCTCTGGACAAGAGCTAATACTAGGCACCAACACCTGTCCGCTCTCCAGGTGGGGTCGAAATTTAAATAGCTGAAGCAGCGCTGGCGCTCGTTCAAGGTCTTTCAGCCCTGCCGTCGCGCCTTGCCTCGCCCCATCCATCGACTGTGCCCCCACCGACTTCTTTATGATGGGTTCTGTGTTTCGCATATGCACTTTAACAATTCATTGATTTTTTGCGCTTATTTTTATACACTTTTTTTTTGGATTTTCATTTTTGGACTACGCACCACACACGCTCTCGTTTGCACTCGCTGCGGTTCGGTGCTGAGACTTGAATCGCCTTGAGGGTGATGCACATTTATTGCCAACTGTTTCGCGTCGCCTGCTGCATTGTAGAATTGTCGCCAGACGTTTGTTTCAGCACAAAATCGTGTATATTTTTGTTTATTTGGCACTGCACGCCCACCCACGAACAGTGTGGCTGCGAAATTATCGGTGGAATATACCGTCTGACCTTCAGAAACATACCAAAATATATCATCTCGTTCTAAAAATATACCGTAAATATACCGAGGAATATCATATTCCTAAATTTCGTGTGTCTATTTAAAAATACCTGCTGGTTAGGAACCTCACCACCGAACTTATAATATTAGCCGATTGATGAATCAATTTCTACAAGATTGGTTTAAGTTAAGGACCCCATTGGATAGAATTGTTTATATCACGGTATCTGAAGTGAAATGTGGTATTTCCTTGCGTTTAAAATGTCCTAAAAAGCTTTTAAGACCATGTTCTTAAAATGTCCCAATGGGATATTTTGCGGGGACCAAGTTTTCCGTTTTCCATAGAGTACCCCTACTGTAACTGTAGACGACTAATTTTATGCTAGTACCAAAAAATAACTCGATGAGAGTGTGGCGCAACTGTGCCATGTCAAATGTAGCAAGTATGTAAAAATGTGTGTATGCGTAAAAAGGAAAGTTTTTATTTGATTTCCAGCTTGATTTATTTAACCGTGTAAGTGTAACCGTGAAATGTCCTTGAAATCCAAAATACGTTAAGTGAACACGTTAACTTTACACTTGTTCAATAATGTCAATGAAGAATGTAAGAGGAGGGCTTAAATGAAAATAATATATATTACTTCCAAGGAAACTGAACCTGTTGATCCTGGAGTACTTTTGACATTTGGACAGGGTATACATTCTACGGTTTGTTATGTTGTTACCGGTAGTGCGACTTGACTGAGGAGTAAGAACTGCAGAGGTTTGTGTATTGCTTCTAGACTTTAGACTGCCATCCGTTGCCACGCAACAAGTGCGCTCAATGAAAGCTTTCACTTTCGCTTTCTCATTTCTCGTGCTCTAAATTAGCGTTTGTGCTGCTTGTTTTGCTCCTTGCTCTGTGGTTTTTCTGCTCCGCTCTGCAATTAAAGCTGATGGCCCTGCTGGTGGCCCCCGCTCTGGCTTTGAGCTGGGGACAAATTGTCTTCGTGGCATGTGGCATGTCTTCGTGGAGCGTGGAGCGTGGAGCGTGGCATGTGTGCTGGCTGGCACAGCTGATAATTGCAGTAGCAGCGCCAGTGCCTCCTGCAATAAAAGTCACAATGACGACAGCTCACGACACATGGCCATGCCCTGCTTCGTTCTGTCCCGCTCCCAGGAGTCCCCTGCCGTGTGTGTGTTTGTGTTTGTGATTGACGGCCGGCGGGCCTTTTCCTGTGTATATCGTGCCTGTCGCGGCACTACAGTGAAGTTATTGTTAAATTCAATTTGCTGTAAATGTATTGTTGGCCCGGCTTGTGGTCGCCTCTGTTGCCTTTGGTTACAGCTCATTAGCAGCAACAGCAGCAGCACCCGACAAGGAAAGGAAACGCTGATAAAACTTTCGGTCGCTTCGTAAATTTCAACTCTTGCGATCGCAAACAGTTTGTACAGTGAATGCTGCCTATAAACATGAAATTCACATAATCATGGACAATTTTTTGATTTCACAGTAGGCTGCCAGTCTATGGTTGTAATATGATTCGTAAAAACATTCAGTACAGCTTATACATTCGTAGGGAACACATAGGAAATTGTTGAAAAATTAAGAGCCGATTTTGAACATTAAGTTGTTAAATGGAACCATCTCGATGTCCCAAACGACCTTTGAATGCATACGTAATGTGGATGAACTGTTCTGGACGTAGCATCATCAAGAAGAAACATCCCCAATCTAGCTTCATCCAAGTGGCCAGAAAAAGCAGTCGTTTATGGTCAAAGATGTGCGAGTACGACAAATCCATGTGGCATACATATGCGTCCGTGGCAATGATTCAATATAAAGCAAGGCTCGGCATTTGGAAATCCCAACAAGCTCAGTCGAAGTCATCCACAGTCTCACACAGTCACTCGTCGTCGGAAACTGCGGGAAGCCACCAACAATGGTCTGAACATTGAAGCATCAGCCATGCAGTCACAATTCAACAGGGATTACAGTCTGAAGATTACAGATTACAGACGAATCTCTTAAAGAAGTTAAATGTTTCGGATGTTATTTGGCATTTTTGGCAGACTTATCCGCCTGGCAATATGCGAACAAAAAATCTTAATCGTTCAATAAAATGCAAATAAAGGTAATAATTCCTGTTCCTTCAGCCTGTTCTTCAGCTACTATTATGCCCAACCGAGTACAATGCACAAGCAACAATGAGCCACTGTTGGACGTCCGTCACAATGGGGCTTACCTGTACACCTGAATCAAGCCTACAGACTGCCTGCCTGTATGTATGTTTATGTATACGTGTTTGTGGGCAAAAGCTCAAGCTCAGGGCTCAGGCTTTAATTGCCAACCGGCTGGCCGCTCTGTTTGTCTCGCCTTACTGCTGCCTGAGCCTGTGCCTTCTTGGGCCTCCCTGCCCCCTGCCTCATGCTTCGTGGTTCTGGGGATGTGGCTGTGGTTTGGATTTATGCTTGTTCTACATGCATGTTGTACAAACAATTTAGCTGTAACTGTAGCCCACACAACACACACTCATACACCATGGCGTGGCAGGCCAAGCCTGACGATTCGTATGTGTGCTGGACGACCTCCATTTAACACCAAACGTGTCATTTGTGGCCATTTGACGGTTGCCATATTTGTGTGTGTGTGTGTGTGTGTGTGTGTACTGGTAACTGTAAACTCTGCTGCTTTATGAGGCTTTGGCTGCATTTTGTGGTCTATTAAGTGGCTCGCAACTAAACCGAAAAAATTATGTATAGGATATGCCATCATCTTTATGCGACTTGTGCAACAAGGCGTATGATCGTTATGCTTCAAGTGAGCAACAAGCGTTGGCAAGCACATAAATCCCGGGTAGTCATTGGAATGGCCCACTAAAAGGCCAAAGTGCACTGCGGAACTGTTTCTCAGGAGTCTGGACAGGAGCCTCAGAGGATATAAACTAAAGTTCATTAAAAGTTAAATCTTAGAAGCACACGAGGGGGTTCTGGGCAAGCGAATGTTGAATGCTCTGGAGATGCTGGAAGGGTACTTGTTGCAAAAAGTTGTAATATATTCCACATATGGAGGCCTGAGGCCTCCACAGGAGTTACTCTCAGTGAAAGTCGTGATGTATTCCTATTGTTCGTTATGGCAGGACTTAACTTGATGGCAAAACTTGATCCCCGCTTTGAGGGTACCGATTAATCCATAATGCACACATCGTCTCAGACCCGTCGAATCGTAATACCCCCCGACAATGAAGAGTATGTAATAAAATAAGTGGGTAAGAATGAAAGGGGGAGCTGTGGCAACCGAGTCCACAACCAAGATGTTTACGACGCTGCTGGCGAGGCATGCAACAGTGGCAGAGGACACGGCAACCTCATGAATGTCGACGGCTTCGCCTACGCCACAGATAAAAGCGTCCAAGAAAACTTTTGCCTCCCAACCAAGAGGAACACCCCACGGCAGAAGCAACAGTAAACCAAGGCGACAGACAGGCGCACACATGCACGGACCTGTCTATCTGAACCTAAGCCTCCTCCAGGTTATGTGAGTGTATTAAAAGTACATAAAAAAAAGGAACAGAACAGGTGGAAGAACATTTAAAAGGGAAACATGGGAAGGGGGAGTAAAAGTGGGCAGTGAGCTGTGGGTCGCAGAGATATCTACACAAATAAACAAATTAATAAAAGGCAAATAATGAAACACAACAGAAACACGAGTCATAAATTAAATAGAAACAGCGAAAATTACTTACCCAAAAGGCACCAACCAGCGGGTGCCTTAAACAGGAGCAGCAGCAAACAACAACAAAAAAATGTCCTCTTCTGCTCCTGCTGTCAATTTTTTCGTAGCATACACACAGTCGCGAGCGTCAAAAAACTTTACCAAAAGAAATGAATGAAGGATGAAGATGGGTGTGCAATGGTTTGGCAGGGTACATGGTAGGGTACGGCACGTGGTAGGAGCCAGAGGGTGCCAGCACGAATAATCTACTAGCGATTTATTTGTTGCTGTCGCCGGAGACAGAGACAGAGTCGGAGTCTCTGTCGGAGCCAGAGACGAAGCTACCCCCCATCTGATATGGCTGATATTTTGGTTACTTCTTTTCCATATTTCTATTTCTGCTTGCCCTCAAGTAACGCCGATGCGGATGCCCATGCCGATGTCGATGCCGATGCCGAGCAGCTGTCGGCTGCTTGTACAACAAACATCGGTGGCACATTATGGTCGGGATTCGGTGCTCGGCTGTGGCCCGCAGTCGTGCGTTGTCCTTTGCTCCTTTCGGTTGTGTTTGCGCTCCGGAGCCCGACTGGAGCCTCGACATTCTCCGAATCTCCGAATCATTCTGGCAACGGGCCGATGTGCACACACCTGTGCGCTATCACCCTCCACCGGAGAGTTAACGTAAGCAAATTTGCACGTAAATTGCGCTAAATTATCTACAACACAACAAAAATTTGCCTGACGCGGATTTCATCGCGTGTGCCTGTGCCTCTTCCATCCATCCATCCAACCATCCATTCATCCATCCCTTCCAGAGGGTACGTCTGCCTGTGTGCTTTGGAGTGAAGTAAAGTTGAGTACACGAGGAAAAGCAGGAAAAACACGAAATAACCGCTAAGTGTTTTACAACTCGAAGGCGTTAAGTTGTCCATCCCGGGACCAAGTCTCTTCGGAGCCCAAACAGCAACACAAACAACAACAACAACAACAAGTAAGAGCACGATGACGGCAAACAAGAATCTGTGTAAGCAAGTTGTGCCTGAGGGCTTTAAATGGCCGACAGGGCTCTAGTTTGTCAACACTTTTTGGCCAAGTATCTTCAATTTTCATGGCTTGCTTTATTGAATTTAAAGTAACGCAAAATAAGTGTGAACCATTCGTGATGATAGTGAAAGTTATCTCTCAAATGGAGACTAAGATGGCCATTAAATCACGCTTAGAACATAAATTAAAACAACTTTCATTTATGGCTCATAAAAAGTTTCATTGCTGAACAGTTTTAGCGAACTATTCGGCCTTTTTGTAGGGCAGCAGTTTATAATTATGGCGCAATTTATGACATTACTTAATTGATTATTTTGTGATGATTTAACAAAGTCCAGCTTAAAAGAAAATTAAACATTTTTTTTTTACTCGTGTTTCTTCAAATTTCCCGCGGCATCTGCCAGACCTTTGCTTGTATCCCACAGGATTTTGCAGAGTTAGGCACTTCAGTTCTCTGCGTGGGATTAGCCCTGCGGCAGTTCAGCGAACTCCCACCAAGGTCCTGGTACTTGTCAGCAGGTGGCATTACTCTATGGCTGGCCACATTTTATGGTTTGTCAGCATTTACATGTCGTCTGTCTCGGTTACGATTATCCCCCCCGGGCTCCTCCAGCTGCGGCCCTGAGGCGACAGCGACAGTTGTTTTGTGTTTTCCCATTGGCTACGCATACATTTTAATAGTTTTCCTATGCCCTAAGTGGCTCTCGATGTCGTTGTCTGCCAGTGCCTGCAACCATTCGACTCCACTCCATTCCGTTGTGGCATCGAGTGTCTAAAAATAAAGTCTGGCCTAGGCTTATCCTTGCCTTGAGCTGTTCAAAATGGAATTATAAATATTTCACGTACCAAAATATAGACATGACCGACTGAAAAGGTTTTCCCACACACACACACACACACACACACACACACGAGTGGATCGCTCACACCCACCAGTACACCCACTGCTGCACCCACTCTGTTTCTCACAATGTCTCTCCGACTTTCTCTGCCTCCTCCCACACACACACACAAACGTGGAGGGAAGGAAGAAAGAAGTGAACGAAGGTGGGTTATTTATTCGCGCATCAGGCACTCGTGGGCCTGTTTAATCATAACGAAATGTGGCTCACCGGAGTAGGAGTGGTGGTGGCTGGGGGTGGGGGTCAGGTGGTGCGTGTGTAGTGGGGGCTGAGTTCTGGTTTGGATTTCCATTAGCGCATTTCATTTTAATTAAACTGGCAACTGTCACGTAGCTGGGTCCGTAGCACATCGATTTGTTAGGCATTAGCTCAGTAATTTGCCTGCCTTCACCCCCTACCAGTCTCCTGCACTCTTTCTGTGTGAACCACCAACTTTCCCTGTCCTTGTCTGTGTTTTTTTTTTTGATTTGGTCTTACCAAACTATGAACAAGAAGTTGATAAAGTAAACTTTTCCAAAAAGTTCAAAAGTTTTCCGGCAAATTGCGGTCGGCCAAAGGAAATACTCTCTACCACACAAGATGATGGCAACTTTCGGGGACTGCTGGTACAAGTGGAATCTGTGGCCACACTTTCAATATTAATTTCAGCTCGACCATACCCTTGATCCTCCTACTCCTCATGCTCCTCCCTGAGCAGGTAGATAAACAATCGAAATTTTAGAAAAAATAAATTCCAGCCCCCCCCAATATGACCCAGATCGGTTATCGCTTAACAATGTGTAAACTCTCTAAACGAATTATTTTCAATAATATTTTGTTGGAATACCATGGCCAAAGATTGTTGAAATAGTTTGAGTCAAACTTTCGGGATTTTCCCCAAAAAGCACAAAAATATGTACATATGTATGTAAATATGTATGGTATGTATTGCCGTATTGTACACACGCACAGACTACATGGAGCCACCTCGATGACTCTCAATTAAACGTATTTTAAGCGTTATGTGCTTCACCACCAACTTACTGGAAAAGTTGTTGTGGGGGAGTTCTTTTTGGGGCTTGGGAGGGCGGCCAGGAGCCGGGAAATTCCCAAAAACTTTTTCAATCGATGCCACAAAAGCAGCGCAAGGCAATTAATGCCACAAACGGCGAAAAAAAGAAGAACTAGCATGGCAAGAGGGCATAGAGTGAAACGACCATGGGATACCTGGTACTAGGAGGTGCTAAAGGGTGCTCTAAGGGTTTCCTTATGGATATAATTAGTGTCCTTAGATCGCATTTCTTGATAATATAAATTTCTTTAATACATTTCGATTGTTTCCTTAAACAAACATTTAAATATGTGTCTAACTAACCTCGCAATCTTTTAGGAATGGGTACACAAAGTGAGAACAAAACTGCGAGTGGAAATTGGCGTGTTTGTCTGCGATTGTTGGTCGTGTTCTTGTTGCGCCTCTGGCATGGGATCGTTTGCAGGAATGGCTGGGGGTTGCTGGAAGGGGAAGGATTTTGGCATCGTCTGCTTTTGAAGTAGTTCATTAAGTGATTGTTTGATTGATGGTGCCCCGAATGAGTTGTCTGCATCTCCATCTTCATCTTCATCTGATTTGATTTTCATTGCTCAGGACCGCAGTTGCCCTTTGGCTTCATTTGTTAGGTTTTTAATTGGGCAGAAAAACGGGGCTATATAAGCGGCTAACGGCGCTGCGAGGAGGCTGATAATAGTGCGGGCGGGTCTGGGCTAGAATCGACCTTGCACGGACTTGCAGCTATATTTGGTCGAATGGAGGAGGTGCTTTTGTTTTGATTGATGACCCAGCTAGAAATAAATTTGAGTGTGTGCTAGATAAGCTTATGCTCTATATATATACACTATAATGGTCCTTTGTCTGGCCGTTGATTGAACGGCATTTCAATTAGGGGAAATTGGCATCGTTGTGCGGTCGGAAATTCATTCGACAGGTTGATGGAATAACTGCCCAAACGCGACTCTTGAAACAATTCACAATTAACTATCACTTTCAACCACATAATCCAATCAAGTTTTGAGTGAAATGCAATGGAATTAATAATTTAAATTAGTCAAATATTGACTAACAATTTATGGTATTTATTTGAAATGAATATTGGCTTCAATAAATGTTTTTGTTTGTTTAATGTTTTGGGCAAAAACATTCCATTTACACAACAATTAGCCATCGTTCATTCATTCCATTTGTAGATTCAATTATATACATGATTAGAGATACACGAAATACAATTCCCGAGGAATGGCTCACTCTATTCGGCAACCATCGAAAATCATGTCACATTACGTATACGACACGCACGGCAGAGCGACTGCACACTGATAATGTATCTGTGTATGTATGCCTAGCTAACTAGCTGCCAGCAAATAGACACAGACATAAACACAGATAGATGCAGAAGGATGGAGGACAAAGGATACGAGGCCATTGTATGGATGAGCGCTAAGGGAAAGGAATCACCCATTCATAAACACATCTGTCTCCCCCCTTTGCTCGTCTGTCAACTGGAGTTTGGTTAGTCAAACGTTTCGTTACATTTCGCTGGCTAAAAATACAGCAGGCAGGCAGCCGTTAGATACACACTGTGCCGACTAGATTGGGATCCAGGTTGGTTGCCACTGCCACTGCCACTGCCACTGCGCTCATCTAATTATAGCTTCATTACGGCGCTGCCTGATGGCGGGAATGGTCTCGGACCGGCCCAGCCCCAGCCGAAGGACAAACTGCTGTCCAAGTAGGCCATGTGCCACCTATTGGGCTTTGGCCTAGACATATTATTATCCAGCCAGCTGGGTAGTTTTCACAGCTCCCAATGCATCTGACAATACCTCACTGCCAACAGAATCAACGACATCATCGTCTGCATTGCTCGGGGGCGATGATAATGAAGAAAACAACGCGAAATTGCAGCCATTAGTTTGCCCCCAAAAAGCCACTGAAGAAGCCCACGAGTGTTTACCACTTGGGCGCTGACATTTTTCTGGAAAAATGTGGCACCTCCTCCCCCCGCACACATGGGCGGGGCATCAGAGTGTGGAGACGCTGTGATTTGATTGTATTTGATTTGCCTTCACTTTCAGTGTGATTTTTCGATTCTTTTCTCTTGTTTTGGGAGCTCGTGTTGACGCTGATTGAATACAAATACAAACAAATGGCGTTCACCTGCATGTAAATAAAAGCTTTAATACGTCAACAAATAATGGCATGTCTAACAGCTACCTTTGCCACCCAGCCACCCATCCAAGCACTCCTCATAGCCCACACACTCTGGCTGTGCCCGCACATCCGTTTCCGCTTCCCTTTTTTTTTTTTTTTTCTCTGTTCAATGTTCAATGCTGGGACTAAATTCGATTTTCAACATTTTACACTTTGATTTTTGGGGCTGTTTTGTTGTTTTTATATGGCGATGTCCTTGTCATTATGTGATTTTGTATTTTGCAACAATAGAATCAACTTGAGGGATGTTGGGTAGAGTAGATCTAAGCCCCACCTTTCGAAGGGCTCGTTCTGGCTTGTCGCCTTGAAAATTCCCCGTAGAGCATTTGACTTTAATGGCGTTCGGGGTTCAGAGTGTATTGACATGTTATGATGCGTGGCCAAGAACGGTTGACATACTCAGACGTTTTATGTATATACTATATACATACGTACATGAGTATATAACCATATATTTATATAGCTTTATATCTGCTGCGTGCGCTGCCTGTCAACACAACACTGTCCTGTGCCGTGCCGTGCCTTTGTCTTCCCACAGGAACCGGAGCCAAAGCAAAAAGCAAAGCATTGCCGGACCCCGATTCGATCTGTGCTTTAGTTCGAAGCCCAAGCCCCAAGCCTCCCTGCTGCAATATTCCCCTCATATATATTAATTCAATCACTTTCGCTGCATGCCCCGATGTATGAACAGTTCCAGGCTCTGACCTTATTATATTCGGTTGAAGCACATTTATGAGTTTCTGTTTCGCTTTTTGGTTTCAAAGATGAAACTTTAAATTTCCTTCCTGGCATTGGCTCAAGGAAGTGCTCCCTCCCTTCCCCTCCCACAAATCGTAAACCAGACAAAGGACAGGCGTCAAGACCGTCGGGATGTATCTATATCTATTGCTCATACCATCCCTACTGTTGGGGCATTAGATGCTGCCTCTGGCTGTTGTTGTCCTGTCTGAATTGTTTCTTGTCAGCTTGAATTTTTCGTGATTTTTCATGTGCACACTGCCGCGCCGCTGTCTGTCTGTCCGCCGCAAGAACAAAAGCTGAGCTGAACGTTGTTTCTGTTTCTGTATTTCGTTTTCTTTCAGTTTTCCCACTCAGTATCCTTGCCACAAGCAATCTACCCTCTGCTCTCTAGCAGGAATCTGCTAGGGATAAGCTACGGTTAGGGCAGCGATTTTAGAGGGGAATGTGAATGGGGATGACCTTTGCTGACAATCGGTTTCCATTTCCAAATCGCATTATATATGCTGCATCAATAAAAGTTAAATTGTCCTCCGCCCCAGACAGCGGGACTGCGAGAGCATCAATATGGGATTTCATATTTGTCTGTTTAATATTTTAGCTTGGCCGTGAAAAGGATATTTGGGGTACATATCCCACCAAAAAAGGACTCGGCAGTGCGATTGTGTGTGGAACAAATAAAAACGAAATTAGACTGTGTGGCAGCAGCGGGCTGATTGAATCCAGAATTGAGTTGGCATTGTGCAGAAGTTGAAAAATGATTCACTGCACTCGACTGCTGCAAATGCTCATGATAAATCATCCATTGAAAGCCATTTGCAAACTATTTTTAGGCGAACAACTTTTGGTGTGAATTGAATAATTTATGATTCTGTTGCTGTTTTCGTTGAACAAGTCACAGGCAATCACATTTAAATACAATCATTTCATCTATTTCTGATCATATTTCAATATGTATCTATTCCTGCACTCGCTACTACTTTTTGGCTTATTAAAAGTTTATTTATGGCAGAAGTGCGTGGCCAGAACTTTGGACACGTTCCACTTGAAACTGTCTGGCAGTCGCAGAGGCCCCCTCCGCACACGTACTTCCCTCAGAGAGGTCTATGACTCCTTACAGTGATCTCTGATATTTAATAAATGAAAATGGAGCAGAGAAAGTTTAGACATGTAAGTGATTTGCTGGCTCTTGAAATTAAATCTCAACTTTTGGCCAACTTTTAACTTTCCATTGAAATGCCATCAAGCTTTATGAGAATTCCTGGAAGAACTCCCAAAATCAAATTCAATTTATGAAAAGTGTGTAATTGCAGGCTAATGGTTCGGGAAACTTGGCCCCAAAAAAAGACATCGCCCAATCCCAATCAAATGTGTTGCTCTTAGGGTGTGTGTGTGGGGGAATGGGTTGGTAAATAAAATAGGTAGAAAATTGCTGGAATATTAGCCAGTAAAATGCCATAAAAATGTGCTCGCATTTATACAGTCGAGTGTGCTTGGGTGTCCCATAAAAAGCCAGGGACTCTCGAGAGCGGAACAAAGTCAGGACCAAGTCCATTCACTTGCGTGCCCGTACACATCGAAGCGTGACATTCTTTTTCTGATTTCTTTTTTTTTGGGCCAGTCCCCATAAGAGACAAAGGCTGTGGGACACACAGATACACAGATACATGCATGGGTATAAATGCAAATGGCAATTGACTTTCATTGCGGATTTCGGGTGGCTAAGGGTACTACCCGTCCTCGTACACGTATCCGTAGAAGGCAGTAGGGTCCTTGGAGGGTGGGCCCAGGCACAATGTCAAATTCAATCGCCAACGAAGGTCGCGCACTTGGCATGAAAAGGACAAAGCCAGAGGCAGAATCAGTACGAGACACAAAGGTACACAGCTATCGACATTTACTATCGACTTAGGTGAGTGACTCGACTGCGATTCCGATGCCGATGCCGACTCGAGACGTAGGCACGGGGAGCCTGGCTGTGCCACGTACGTGATTGAATGCTAATTGTTTGGGCACTGCAGCAGCCATTTGTTGGAGCAAGTTGCCACCTTTCCTCTGACTGTCCAAATACTGTTCGACAATTTTGCGCTTCGTTTGTCAATGTCGTCGTCGCCGGACGGAACTTTTGAATTGTCTTCGACTTCTTGGGGCCATACAATTAATTAGCGCTAATGAAGCTGCCTCCGCCGACTGCTCCTCTTCCGCCAACTGTTTGTCTGCCAAAGTTCTTGTTTGCGTTGAATGTCACATCAGGCGAGGACGCAGACAGGGTATCTGAATGCTCAAGGTCCTGGTAGCCGTGTGGCTGCAGGTTGCTCAGCTCGCAGCCAGCTTGCAGCAGCGGATAACAGACGGAACCAAAGCCAGACACTTGCGCCAAGAGCAGACTGCCTTCTGGCCACCACTCCTGCGTGGAACCCTGGCACCCACATGCTCGCTGAAACAATCAGCACAAAAAGTAACAACAATTGTGCAAAATACTTTCCTGTGTTTTTAGTTTTCCATTTTCATTCATTTCTACTTTCTGCCCTGCCATCGCCAGAGATTCCCTCCCTCTCCTCCTGTCACTGGGGTGCTCTACGGTACCCTTTACACTATGATTAGAAGGGTATCTATGATAGCTGAAAATGCGTATAATTTTGGGTTTATTCAAGGCTTCAACATTTTTCTGCACCAACGACTTGTGTATGGTGTAATTTCCATTTAACATTTAACGTGTTTTCAAGAGAGATAGTTTGCGTGTCTGAGTCCGTGGCTTATCGAACATTGAATTAGATAATGGACTTAAGAAAACGACGACATTTTGATTTATAGATGCCCATCTTTCTCTTATAATTGATCAAGGCAAGCGAAGCTTTCGATTTCCAGTTGTCCTTCTCGTTCTCGCCCATTTTCCTCCAGATCTCTTCCTCACGCCTGCCCAGTTGGGTGATGCTGTAGCCGGGGTGCCGCTGCTTGATGTAGCCACGTCCTTTGGTGTTCAGCCACAACATAAATGACGAAGCCGAACGTTTAGGTCGAGGCGGCATTCTGTTTAATCTCTTTCAATATTGAATTGTTGAATTGTTGAAACTTGAAAAATATTATTAGTATTGTAAAGAGAATTTTAAGTATGTTGTGCTTACAGTTTTTCGTTTCCAAAAAGGATATTTAAAGGCGTCAGCCTACTATGTAATCCAAAAGTTACAAAATAAAAAATTAATTTTGTTAATGCGTCTTAAGTTACTGAAAACTATAAACAAAAGGGGTAGATCATAAAGCAACTATATAAGGAGGCCTCGTCGGTGGCAGAGTTACTCGCTGCTTTTCCCAATTCTCAGTGCTCGTTTGCTTGTCGACAGCACACTCCATTGCCGTTGCCCTCACACTTACAGCGAGAGCCCTTTCACTCGCACTTTTCCATAATTTTTGCCGACGAGACCTCCTTATATAGTTGCTTTATGGGCTAGATAATCCAAAGCAGCCTACTTTGCACTACAAATCTAATCTACGAGTATCTGGCTAATTAAGCTTCAAATTTTGAATATGTTTCAACCCGAGACACTAGCTGTCATAGGAGCATTGCATCCGAAAGGGTATCTAAATATTCGTACCACAAAGAAAGCCTTTCTTTGCTGTATTTGTTGTGAGTGTGGTGGCCTTGATAAGGATGCTTCTTTTCTATTGTTAGCTTGGCATTTTAAAAAATGTTCTCAACGTGCAGCAGTGCTCTGTCTCTATCTACCCGACTCTCCCTCTTGCCGCGGGAACCAGCAGCTTTTGAAGTATGTTTGTATGCTGCATGACTGCACGTGCTTCTACGCCCTGCCACCCAGCTCCTCCCACTCATTCTGCCACTCTGTTCTTGTCTTTGTCTTCCTGTCTTCTCATCTCACTCGCACTCGGAAATAATTTGAAATGCAAAATCATGCGGAAGGCACAAGGCGGCATTGCTGCAGACACATGAGAGGGAGCAGCAGCCACCTGCTCGATGCCACCGCCATCCGAGGGTCCATTGGGTGTGTGGGCGTAAGTGTTGTTCCTGTGTGCTGTCGGTGGGTCCTAAGCACACTCCGACATGCACAGACATGCATGGAAACATACGTACGTACGAGTACAGTCAGCCACAAGTTCGCTGCTACGAGTGCCAGTACACCCGTGCATGCCATAAGAGTAGATGTACACACTGTTCACAGTAGCTGGACGGCCAGTCGTGCGTAGCTCTTAGCAATGTGCTACCCTGCACGAACGGGGATATATGCGACAGCTCTGCTCTTTCCTGCAAACACCCAAATTCGGCACAGAGGGCAGCAGCACCCTGTATTTCAATTAAAGCGTAAGAGACACGTTTCTGTCGTTATATTTTTGTGTCTGTCATTCCAAAACCTCTCATCATGAGAGTCAGCAGCGAAACTATGTGATGTAAATTTATTTTAATATTGTGCCTGGTGCGTGTGTAAATTTGGTCAACCCAAGCAACCAAGGGTCCCTGGAACGCCACTGGAAAGCGGACCAGCGGACCAGAGGATGTGGGCAAACAGTTTTCACACTTTTTGGCTTCAGTCAGGAGTTGTAACCGTATAACCGTATAAATGTTATAAACAACCGCCGGAAGCGGGGTCACATGCATCATGGATCTCAATGGGGAGTCCTGCTGCTGCCCTGCACCCTGTTTGGACGTTCAAATATGTTCAAATATTCAACAGTTACGAGTATGAGCGATGGAGGGAATCGCCCCGAGATCTGCTGCTGCTGGAATGCAGTTACAATGCAAATGGCAAACTGCAGACACACACAGAAACCGTACATATAGTTTTTCCTGTGAAATATACAGACACACTGGTAGTTCTGCTGCAAGATAAAATTCAGAACATATTTGTGTCTGTGTGTGTGTGTGTGGGAGGGTGTGGAATGGCAGCATCAGCAGAAGCGGCTGTGCGGCAGGCATCGAAATTAATTAAAAATTGCATAACCGCCACTTTTATGGAAAGGCAGAGGCTGGCAGGGCTTTACTGTGTGCTTTACTTTACTTCTTAATGTCTGACCCAATTTCCGCTAGACAAGAATGCAATCTAATTAGCAGAGGGGTTTCTGGTAAGCAGATAAAATTATTGCAAATTGTATGAAATGTATTTGTCATACGATATGGCAATGGAAAGCGCTCTATTTACCCGCTGCATGTTTGACTTTGCCACATTATTGTGGTTATTGATAAATATAATATGCTACAAAAGACCAATGAAATACATATGTTAGGGTCAGTCTGTGGATATTATTACTCTCTAATTAATATGTACATTTATTAATGTGCGGCTATTGGACTCTCCATAATTGTGTATCAATGCCATTTGGCATTCATGCATATTTGAAACTGTAATTCCTATTTTCTGCCTGCAGGGATGGGCAGTGGGAATGGGCACTGACTGAACTGTTTTGTTTTTGTCTGAAATTGCCTGAAAATTTGGCTCAAATTATGCAGTTTATTATTCAGGCAGCGCTCGGATCGGGGCTTGGCTCTATGGCTGGGCCGCAGTAACCGCAGCAGCAACAGCAGCAGCAGCACAAACTGACCAAGAGCTGGAGCAGCTGTCAACGCTGCTGTCTGCTGTCTAGCCTCAAAAATGCCAACCTGAAAAACGCCAACTAAAATGCTCATCTATTTTCGGCCAAAAAACTTGTCTGTGTGTGAGTGTGCCACTGTGTTTCTCTAAGTAATATAAGCCAAATGTACAAAAGAATGCTGCTAGAGAATGGGCAACGCGTTTTTGAGGCCAAAAGCAATGCAAATAGAGCTCCTAATACTGCAATTTAAAATGTAAATGCGAACAAGGCCAAGAGACCAGACCGCTGATGGCCAGCATATGAAAATGTATCTGTGTATGTGCGTGTGTGTGTGGATAAGAAAGTGCGCGAAGGGACTGGGAAGATGGCTAGATGAATAATTGAACTCTCGCTTCCACCCAGTCAGCCTGATTGTCTGCTAGCCTCTGAAAAACCACCAGAACTTATACCCTTATGGGGGTGTTCCGCTTTTCATTTTTCTTATTTTCCTTTCATTTGTGTTCAGTTTCCTTTGTTGTTTGATTTGGCAAATGGTCGAAACATAAGCGTAACAAAGTTAACATTGGTTTTGCTTTTCCCTTCGGTGATCCGCCAGACGGAGGACCTTGTTTCTTTGTTGCGGCTGACCGCTGTCAATTTATCTTTGCATATTTCCAGGCGTCCAATTAGTTTCGTCTCGCTGCCATTCGATTCGACTCGATTCGTTTTCCCATTTCCGCCTTACCGCTTTCGATTTGTCCAGCGGGTGACAACAGTTTCAGACCTGAGCCCCGTTCTTCATTCCCTTCGATCGGCTTTTGTTTCGGGTGGGGCTTTGTCTTAAGGCTTTTGGCACTCAATTAAATCGATTTGCCAAGGGTCGTATTTATGAGTTTGCTTCCTTTGTCCTGTCTTATGGGTAATGCCGCCCGTGATAAATGACTTCATCTCCATTGGGTCACTCCATTAGGACACAGTGCGTGTGCTTAAGTGGCAGTTTTGGGCCACAAATCGATTAGCGTAAAGGATGAAAGGGGAAAAAGGAAAAAAAAATAGCCTCTTGTTCCTTGCATAAATTAAAAATTAATTAAATCCCAAGAAAAGCGGGTACCAACTGCCATTCGAAAAGTAATTAAAGCTGACCATCAATTTGTGGGCGAGAGAAATACCACGCCATACCCAAACCCTAATCCAAATCCAAACCAAACTCAAACCGCAAAGCAGCAAGAAAAAATTCGACAAATTCTAAATGAATTTGAACGGCTTTGTGTGGGGTTTTGGCGAGAGCAAACAGCAGCGCTTGTGGACGGGCCCAATGCGCTCAGCTGTAAGCAAACAGGGCAAATTCAAATAAGCAAAGAATAAGTTAGAATAAATAACTAACAAGCCAAGTCTCGCCGAACTCCTATCCCCAATGCACCCTCAGACAATGGGCCACACAAACTCACAAAAGAGATGAATCACAGCCACACAATGGGTGTAGAGTTTCGACCCATGGAAACCGCACCATTTGGATTACAGAGTGGGAATTACTAAACCAAAGTATACATTTCTTTTGATCATAGATTCATTTAAAGTTAGTTTCATATCACCTATGAATGGGAAGGATACATGGAGGACAGCACCGCTCCTTCAGCTTATCCCTGAATTCACACATAAAACCATTTTTATCGCTTGCCCAGCATTTGCATCCACTGTACGCTCGGCTAACTTCGAAAGGTCGAACGAACGAATGAATCCCAAAGGCAAACAGGAGCTGCCAAATCCCAGATACTTTAACAAATAAAAGTCGCTCGAGTAAAAGGTAAAGATGCGGGCAAGATCTGGCTGGATTTTCGCTGGAAAAAGGAAAAACCTTATAAAGAAATAACAGATAATATGGAGTGCGGGGGGCAGACCACCACACCTGCTGCATATGATGTATTGTGCCACGGTTTTTCTCTCCAACAACCTCTGCTCTTCACTCAAACAAAGGATGGAACCAGAGCTGGGCCCTGGATGAGCTGCTGGGACTCTCGGGCCTGTGTTCTCCGTGCTGGCGAGGGGTCCTGGCGAGGCTGTTGTCACTGCTGCCTTGCTTTCGCTTGCTGTTATTTTTATGACGTATTGGCAATGCGTTTGACAAAAGCACTTCCCTCCTAAGAGGCGGAGCCAGGGGATAGGGGATGGATAGTGAAAGAGGGGACTCGAGGGAAAGTGGAAAAGCGCGTCTGCCAGGCTTTCAATTTGTTGTTCTTTATTGATTTAAAGTTCACTTCAGTCGCGGTCGCTTTGTGACTGAGTGTCATACACACATTCCCGGACAGAAACCACATAAAACTCATTTCCCTGAAGGTACACAGAGAGAAATAGAGATGGTCCAACAGAGTCGACAGGGACACTGACACCCCACCCATAAAACACACAAATAAATAGAATTCCTTCGGCGCTGACATTTGTGTTTGTCTGCTAAAGTTTACTTCGTTTGTCTAACGTGGCAATAACACGTTGGATGTGGAATGGGTAACTTTTCGTATACCCCGCGGCTCCCAAGTATTTGCCCAAAATTCATGTGGAGGAGTGTGCCAGGAGGCTGGCATCGATTACGCGGCAAGCAAATTGCTAAATAAATGTACATAATTTGAAAATTGACATTTGCTAATGATAAGCCTCGGCTGCTGATGATAAAGTATAGCCAGGATGAAGACCATCCATAGAGAGAGAGTCAGAGAAAGAGACATCGAGCAGCAGGCACAAATGACAGCAGCAGCTGCTTCCGTCATACCAACGGAAGGAAGCAAATTTTAGGCCCAAAAGCGAGAGGCAATTTCCCCCTCACGGCTCTGGCATGGTAGCTGTTTATGGTAAATTAAACCAATTGAGTGGGATTACGTCTAAGGCACTACTCCACCTCCGCAATCCACACTCCACACCCCATACCCCCACCCTTGAGCACTCTTCGAAATGTTTTCTGTGTGGGTTTCAATTTCATTGTCTGCCCGGCTTTGTATTCACAGAGCCTGCGGCTAACGAAATTTATATACCCCATGCAATGCCATCAAAGGCGCAAGGTGTTTATGGGCTTAACTCTGGCTCTGACTCTGACTATGGCTCTCGGTCTGGTCTGGTCTGTCTATGGCTCTATTTCTCCTCTCTGGCTGTGTGTGTGCCTGCCTCTGAGATTTGCATGTTCTACAAATTGTTCCATGCCATTGAAGCTGGTCCCTTGGTTAGATGACGGGGGCTTCATTGACTGTTCGTCCTGAAAGGCAGATAGAAGACAAATAGCCAGCACGTTGCGGTTCATTTAACTGCCACAACAAATGCCAAATTGATGCAAATGTAAATGGAAATCGAATTCAGAACGCGACACTGGAATTCCAAAACAGGAATCAAATGTTAAAATTAAGCCCCCAAAGAAGTGGAAATACTCTACAATAATGTTGACTTATATCAAGCGTAAAAGAAGATACCATAAATGATAGACTAAAACCAAAACTGTTGTGGCCTGAATTTATATCCCCGTTTTAGCTGCATGAATCGTATATCAATAAATAGATTCCCAAGCTCTTTTAACCTCAATACAGTATAAAAGAGCGTAGTATCTTTGTTTTTTATTTAAGTACCATGATTAATATCTATTCAGAATAAAAGTTAGTCACTCACCCATTCATCACCATTGAGAGAATGGCGAAACTCGAGTTGCTCTTTGCAGGGCAAAGGCTTTACATAAATATGACTGAATCAATCATTTATCTTTTCAATTGCAGGACTTGGCAAACGATTGGCCATAATAACATTCATTGAATCCGAAAGAGCAAATGTCGGGCACCATGCCGTTCCCATTGAGAGGCCAAAGCTGCATTGGCTTTTGCCACTGAACATTTCAACTTGCCAGAACTCGAACTCACAGCCGCACTCGAACTCGCACTCGTACTCGTAGTCGTACATATGTATAAGGATTGTGGTGCTTACTATGACGCTCTTACGAAGACTTACAACCACGGCAGCCAGCACGGCCAGGACAATGCTCGAGGAGAGCTTTAGCAGCAGCAGTAGCGCCATCGGCAGAACAAAGGAGTCACAGTTGCAGTTACAGTCACAGCCATTCAACGTGCCGATGCCATTGCTCGAGGCTTCGGCATCACATGCCCGATATTTGAATTTCATTGCCGACGGACTCGTGGACGAGGGTGTTGGGAGTGCAGGAAGCGGCGGCAGTGGCAGCGGCATCAGCAGCAGCTCGGTTACCATTGAAGACGTTGTGTCTGGCCGAGGGCAGGACATCAATGGCAGTGCCGCCGCCACCGATGACGATGCCGAGGGCAGTACACATCTGACATTCGTCTTCGTCAAGTGTTTCATTATTGGTTTCATCATACTGGCCGCCATCCTGGGCAACATGCTGGTGATTGTGTCCGTTATGCGCCACCGGAAATTGCGGTGAGTCCTTTCACTGCTCCTGTCCTCTCGACACTGTCCACATAGTGGTTGTGTATGTGTGTTGGTCGAGTGTGTGACCGCTTGTTTGTCGTCTGCTCATTAATTTATCGCCCGAATATCAAGTGGTTCCATGCTAATCGACTGGGTTTCAATTTCATTAAATTCATTGGAATATTCCATGTGGTGAGATCTTTATTCAAGTGAAAAGTCCTTAAAGCAACGAATGATAAATGTATGGTATGCAAGTGTATCCCTCAGTCTTTCTGTCTTTCTCTGATTCTTTCCCTTTTGTTGTTTGAATTGTGTGAGTCTGTGGGTGGACTACCCGATGTCACATTGTCCGATATAGCTGTCAAGGACATGGCCTCTGGCCTTGGATCGTATTTCGCACCTTCCGCGGTGGGACTTGCCTTTATCCACCTCGTTTTTGTGTGGCCATTAATTTGTCATCATTTATCATATTTTTCCTACCATTTTTGCGTGTCAGGCGAACAGAACTCGTCTTGTACGTTGGATTTGCTATGCGATGTATGGGGCGTGGCTGGTTGATATTGCCTTTGCCCAGGCGACAGAGTCAAATACCTAGATACGGGGCGTAATTACATTAGAAATGTTCATAAAGGGCAAGCATAAAAATATGGTTGCCTACTTAAGGGGACACCATTGCCATTTACTTTATGTGCCGTCATATAATTTGTCAAAATTATGAATTGAGCGCCGGCGCCTCCACATGAGATATGCCTGTGGGGGGCGCTTTCCCAGGTAGTCCGCCGTGGGCTTCGTCATTCTGTACGTGTTTTAGCCGCAAATTCATAAGCCCAACAACGCTGGCATTTAAACAACCAAACATAAAACACTCAGACAATTAGGATGGGCTGAGGGGCTTCGAGGCGACAATGCTGTAACCTAACCCCCAGAACGTTCAATGTCAAGGCAGAAGACTATTAAAGCAGCCTCAAGAAAACGTTGCCATTGCCATTGCCTTTTCCTTTGCTTTGCCTTTGCCTCTTGGCAATGCCTTGGCGACATGGCACACACACCTGACATTTGTGTGTCTCTCTCTCTATGAGGTTGAGGCTGAGACCCAAAACGAGACAGAGGCTCATTTAGCCTGCCAGGGACAGGCAATTTGGGACCTGACCCTGACTGCGTCTACGAGTATTTCATGTTGCCATTTTTATCTCGACGGTTTGTGCCTCTTCCTTGCCTTCGCCTTCGCTTTCGCCTTCGCCTTCACCTTCTTCTACTGTTCCTCCATTATTGTGCTCATTGTCATGTGCGTTTTCCGCACCATTTTCACCTTTTATGCCTCGCTACACAGTTTAAATCATCACGGCAAATTAGACTTAATTACGAAACAACATGTATTCCCACTTAGGCCTCCTCCATCTTCTGAAATAATTTGTACTCGCATGGGCATAGACTTACTAGTATTTATATCCCTGGAGATGGACAGTTACACCATAAACCTCCATCATAAAACCAAGCAGAATTCCCTGACATTCAGCAATCAATAAATAAAGTGACAAATTAAAGAGAAACTTCCATCATGGCCAGGAGGGCAAGGTCAGGCAAGCTTTCTCCACTTCCTTTTCCCTTTCCCATTAGCTACTGCAATCGAGTGACGGGAAAGAAACTGCCAACTCATAATTGTAATCAAACTTGACACCTATCAACCATCTCCAGTCCAATCTGCTCCTGCTTCTCCTGCTCCTGGCTTCCTCTTGTTCGTCCACCCACTATATAATCGGCTTTCGAGCAACGCCTCAATAACATTTTCATTCTCTCTTTGATGCGGCTGTTGTGCCCTTTATACTGTACTTTGCGGTAGTTAAAGCTCGCCCTCAATCGGTCGGTGGGCTCCCTTCGTTTCTCGGTACTCTTAATTAGGTTTGTGGGCGGCAGTTCAATGTCCTGGTGGAACGTACAATTTGGTTGAAGGCAGACGATACCCGTTGTTAGCAAGTCTAGATATAGATAGACGATATAGGTCAAAGACAGTGTCAAGCACTGACACAGTGTTTCGATTTCACTTCCGGTCTTGGCGCATAAATGCACGAAAGTTTCCCCCTTAATTCATATTAAATTATTTCAGTCTGGCTTCCCTGATGGTATTTTCCTTCATCAAAGTTTCATCGGAAAAGTATAATTCACTCTCTTTTAGCTGCGAGTGGGTTTTCTGGGGTGTGAGTGTGGGTGTGTGTGCTGGAAATCTGTACTGATGGCCTCCGCCGATAAACGTATTTGCCATCCACCATGTTGCGTATACGCCGCGTGCACATAATTGACTTAACGTTTTGCGGTGCCACGCAATGCTGCTGATTGTCGGTGGAAGTTGCGGTGGCGTTAAGCTAATTATTAATTAACCCATTAAACAATGAAATCCACTCCGAGGAGCGTCAAGCCATCACATTCACAGACGGCCACATGCGGCGAATGCGCAATGCGAGTGCGAAACGATGGTGCCTCAAAGTTTTCAACTTTAGATACAAGACTGTGGGGGCGATTAGCACTAAGAGCTGCGTGCCACTGAGAGCTGAAAGCTTAATGCTCAAATTCAGTTTGAGAGTAGTTTGAGAGCAGTCTTCGAGACGATTGGCCTGCGTTTGAGTGTGTGACTGTGCTTGCTTCCGCTTTCCGTCTGGACTTTGGTTTTATGCTTTCTTTCTTTCATTTGTGCAGCATCATTACCAACTACTTTGTGGTTTCACTGGCCGTGGCCGACATGCTGGTGGCCCTCTGTGCGATGACATTTAATGCCTCTGTTATGATCTCGGGCAAATGGATGTTCGGCTCCATCATGTGCGACATGTGGAACAGCTTTGATGTCTACTTCTCCACGGCCAGCATAATGCACCTCTGTTGCATATCGGTGGACAGGTGAGTGTTTGGCCCATTAAAGGCAAAAGCAATTTAATTTAAGTTTTCTTCCAGATACTACGCCATCGTCCAGCCACTGGACTATCCGCTCATTATGACTCATCGGCGGGTTGGCTACATGCTGCTGATGGTCTGGCTATCGCCGGCACTGCTCTCCTTTCTGCCCATCTGCTCGGGCTGGTACACAACGAGCGAGAACTGGAAGTACCTTAAGTCCAATCCACATGTGAGTAGAGCACTTTAAGAGTGGGCCATAATGCATTTAATTGCAATCTTCAGGCGGTAAATGGTAGAAGCCAATTAAGTAGGAAACCACTTTCTTTCTTTTTTCATTCAATTTGTTATTGGCTGACAATGCCCACACACACACACAGATTTGTTTGAAGTTCAATTTGCCGTGCCCTTCCTGGGACTGCTCTCTGCATTATTTATTCAATTTTCTAGCACATCAAACTAATAGAAAATTCGAATTCAGTTGATGTATGTACATACATTGAGTCTGTCTGTCTGTGTGCGGTATCGACTTTGCATGCATTTTGCATCACATCAGGCGCGTGTGTTCGTATCAAGGTAGTCGACATAGACAGGTCCTAGCCCGGGGCTGAGACTGGGGCCGGGGCCCTGTATACATGTGTACGTGTGGCAGTGTGGCCCAGCCCCGTATCAACGGAAATTGATTTATGTTTCTGTGTGGCCGAAGCAGTTTTACGCCTTTCAGGCGCTCAGCCGACAGGTAGCATATTTATTACTCCATTTTATTGGTTTCATCCCACCACATGCTTCGGCTTGCGGCCCAGTCCAAATATTTGCCAACTTCAGAGGATGCCAATGCCGCCAAATAGCTGCTGCTGCTCCTCCTCTTCCTTCAGTTATCATTGCGCAATAAAAATGCTGATGTAGAAATAAATGTACATAATTCTATTTGGGCTTTGCATTGGGGATGACTTTGGCACAGGCTGTGCATAATTTTCGCGTCCTCTTACTGTCGGTTCCTGTCTGTTCCGTTCCGTTTCGTGCCTCACCTGCCATGCCTTGCCTGCCTGCCTGCCATTGAAAGGCCTTTGCATACATTAGCATTCGAGTTGGGCTTTAATTAGTTTTACTTGTTTATGCTAATAACAAGAAGCCAGGAACATGGTGACGGACAGGCGGAACTTTGTCCTTGCCATAAATCTGATTAGATGTCTTCTGGCTGGCCTTTTGTCCTGCCAGAGCCGTAATGCACACTGTAATTGAGTTTTTATTGCCGCACTTGGCATTGCAATGATCGCATTACGCATACGCAATGTTGAACAGCCGCAAGTTGCATTACATTCCATTACTGGATAGCGACCACAACCCATTACCGACCCCTCCGATGCAGACCACGTCCACATCCAGTTTGATTTATTGACAGTCGAAGCGAGGTCTAATTGAGTTGCTTCTCTGACTTGCTCCGTTGTGCTCTTCTCTTCTCTGTCAATTTGCCAGATATGCGAATTTAAAGTGAACAAGGCGTATGCCATTGTCAGTTCCTCGATGAGCTTCTGGATACCGGGAATCGTGATGCTGTCGATGTACTACCGCATTTACCAGGAGGCCGACCGGCAGGAGCGTCTCGTGTACAGGTAAGCCAGCCCCAGCCCCAACACCAACCCCAACCCCAACCCCAAACATTGGCCAAGTGGCCAATTCATTTGCCCAACGGCAATTAACGCTAATTACTTGTGCGAGCCAGGTCCAAAGTGGCGGCACTCCTGCTGGAGAAGCATCTGCAGATTAGCCAGATACCCAAGCCCCGGCCGAGCATTCAGGTGGAGCAATCGACCATAACGACGATGCGAAGGGAGCGAAAGGCGGCCCGCACTCTGGGCATCATAATGAGCGCCTTCCTCCTCTGCTGGCTGCCCTTCTTCCTATGGTGCGTACTCTCGATACACTTTACAATCATCCAATCTCATTTGGCTCCATTTCTCTTTCCAGGTACATCGTCTCCTCCCTCTGCGATAGCTGCATTACTCCGCGTGTCGTGGTGGGCATACTCTTTTGGATCGGCTACTTCAACTCGGCACTGAACCCCATTATCTATGCATATTTCAATCGCGATTTCAGGGCTGCCTTCAAGAAGACGCTCAAGGTGAGTACGACTGCAGGGTGGGTGGTGGGCGGGGAGGGTTATCTATTGAGTAATTTTTACCTTTTTTCAACATTGAGTTGTATTCAATTCCACTATTGATTCGGCCCCAACACTACCATTGAATTCTCTGCACACCCGTCCTAGACTTAGTTAAGAGCTCCCGCAACTGCTGCAACGACCAAGGACGGGGACAGCCGCACGGCCACGAGAATGAGAACTACTTCGAGTACAACAGCCGCATCCAGAAGAGCCACCGCCAAGGGGGCGCACATTTTGGTAGCTACGAGTACCTATTGTATCTTCTGCAGCCGCATTGGCACACACACACATAAGTAGTAAGCCAAGTAGCTCGACTTGGAAGCGTAGAAAGTGTAGCAAACTTACCATATTAGATGATTGCTATATCTGCTTGATAGAAAATCATCATCAAATTCTATTCCATTACTTGCCTGAAGAAAAATCTCTGCACGTGCTCTGCTCTTTGCCTGCCTTTGACTTTCTCTCGCTTCTTCATCTCCAACGTCAACTCCTCGCTCTGGGGTTCTGCCTGGAAGCAGGATGTGCTGCCTTGTGTCGGTCTAACGCTTTAGTTCTCTAATCGCTCAACATCTTGCTTACCTCTCTCTCTCTCTCTGTCTCACACACACTCTCTCTCTCTCTCTTTCTATTTCTTCCATGCACAGCTGGGGCTTTCTTTGCTGATTCGTTGCCTCATGCCCAACAAAAGCTAAACGCGCCTGAGTATGCAATAAGAAGCATAAAATGTAATATTTAAATTAAAAGCAAAAACTCTTCTCCACTTGTATATGTATGAGTATGCACACTAACACACACCCAACACCCTCTTACAAACACTAGCCCCACAACAGCAGCAGCAACAAAAACAATAACACCTTCCACACACAAACACAAAATGTATGAAACACAAATGTCTGATGATGAAATGTTATTTTTCCTGCCACTTTTCTTTTTTCCTTTCTCCCAAAAAAAAGTGTTCCCTTTGACACAAACACACGCACATGCACCCACACTGTTAAACAAATGGTCGGTTACAGACACACACAGGACTATGGTCTTGGGATCCCTTTTTTCCTACGAATATCCGTCCTTTCATTTTGTTTAGCATTTGTATGCCCTTACAAAACGATGGGTATTATGATTTAGAAAGCTGCAGGCTTAGGTTTGCATATGGATATGTACAATACACATATCTGAGTGTGTTCTAGATTCTAATAATTTTTAACTGCCGATCCGCTAGAGTCATGTCCGTCTGTATTGTTTTGTGGATAGTTCTATAACTCAGATCTATCTTTATCCTCAGGAAATCTAAGATTGTATACTGTATATTAGTACTGTGACTTTTAAAGAAATTCCAATCATTCCCAGTCACATTTATCAACAAAAGAACCCATACAAAACAACTTCAATGATGGTCTTGCAAGGGTATCAATTGTTTCAGCAACCGAATGCTTACATTCATTTTGAGTTTAGCATTTTTTGTGTGTATTTTTTTGTTTGCCATTTTTTGGGGTTTTTTCTTTGTTTTTGTGTAAAACCAAATTGTCACTGACATGTGCCGCCGCCAACACCCCACCACAGCTCGCACATAAAGTCTTCATCTATCCGCTTGCTCTCTGCTCCCCCCTGTCGACTGTCGCCCGCCTGCTCGCTCGTGCCTCGTCGTGTCCCGTTCCGTCCCGTGCCCAACGTCGTTTGCCTATGCTTAACCTTTAAGTACTGTTACTACACAAACTCGTCCAGCGTAGTGGGCCACGTCTCTGTGGCAGCTCTAATAAGTTATAACACATCTAATACTTACATATATCTGCGACTAAGTCCTGGCCAAAGATCCGGGTACTTCTTGCTTCCAATCTCATTGCGGACTTGTGTGTATGTGTCTCTGCTTTTCTCTTCCCCGTAGAGCTGCTGTGCGTATGCGTTCATCGATTGTCGCCCCAGCCACCGGAGGGATCTCGACTTTGGTGGTCCCAGCAGGAGGGGAACCAACGGCGCCAGAATCGGCTCTGGATCCGCCGAAATGCCCAACTGTATGAACTCAACGGCCTCCTCTGAGATACACATGGGTGTAATGCGAGCCCGACAGTACGCCGTCAATGTGACACCCACCACGGATGCCCAGCAGCAGTTGCATCCCCTATACACCAACTAATGTCCCTTGGGATGCACCTCCATCTCTGTGCGTAGTTGTCTACAGGCAACACTATTGCCAGATTGAAAAACTAATCACGAATTCCCAAAACTGCAACAGCAGGAATTTCCAGAATTTAAACAAAAGCTACAACAAGAACAAAACGACAATCCCACAGATAAAGGCAGCCTTCAAAGAGTGCAATGGCAGGAAAAAAAGCACATGGAAGCTGACTTGAAGTGCACATAGAAATATTTGGACATGAATACGAGTATTTACAATGACGAGTAAGGAATTTCATAAGACATTCAGTTCGCAGCCGAGAAAAACAAGTGCATAAAATATATGTAAAATATGATATTGTATGTTTGATATACGTATACATACTTATATAGAGAGCTAACCATAGAACATGAGTATATGGAAATGGAATGCAATGACAGTACACATTAAATAAGAACAAAGTAGAACAAAGTTTTGTTTAGAACTTTAATTTAGTTTGATGTTTCTCAAAGAAATGATTTATTTACTTTAAAACTGTTTTAAACTCCTTTTGGTTGCACCTTGGTTCAAAATATTTAAATGATCTTGTTGATAGAACTCAAACCAAAAGAAAACTACATACTATATAGATGCGTGTCATAAACTCTATACAAACGTAAACTATAATCATACAAATATGCATTAGATAAACATAAAATAGAGGGCATTGTGAGCAAACACACATAATCATATCCATTGGGTCTATTAGCCACTCAACTCTGTCGTTAGTAGTAGCTGCCCGACTTCAAGTCTCTCACAAATTGTTGTATGTAGTTCAAAGCCACATAAATAACGAGTACATATATGAACTATAGCTACCATTACCTGCTAATCCAACTGTCGATACGATTACATGGTTATACAATAAATTGTATTTAGATGCAATTGACATTCATAGAACTAGCCACAACTCCTCAAGCAAGCTGCTGTTCTGTTGCCTAGACAATCTTACTGAAAGCACAAAATATACTCAACTTTCCCTCTCATTCTTGGCCAGTTCTAATCTCGCTTTTAGCCAAAACGAAACAACTCACAATCGCAACTGTAACTGCCACGCCCCCCCGCCGTTCCCCCACCCACAACTTTGTCGTAGCTGTCCGACGTCGCCCCCATAAATCAAAGGGAGTTCAGCGGGGTTCAGCGTAGAACAAACAAGAAATTGGCTGGAATTGTTTGCCTAAAATATTAAATCGTTGCAAGTACGAATACAAGCAAAACGCTCACTTTTTTTCCTGCGATTCATAGTCATTATTTAAAGCGCCGGCTTAAGAGCTCATCGCTGTCGACAAATTGGCAACCGTCACCATCCGCCCTCTGTTTAGGACTCGGAATGACTAAGGGGTATATTATATGTAGTATCTCTCCCTACCTCCCTCTATCTGCTTCTGTCCGCCCGGTGGAATTGTCAATATTTGCTTTATTTAACTTTCGGCGCTTTGTTTAAACTGAAGAACGCCCCGCCACGGTACGGTACGGCATAAGTTTGCCGTCAGTAATGTTGATAACATTCGGAATGTAGCCAAATATTGTTAGCTAAATTAATGTTAAATGAGCAAACGAAAGGGCGGGCAGGGAGAGAACGAATGGGGTATACTCTCACAAACATGAATTTTCAGACTTTTTTAATTATTTAATTGCCACTGCTACTGTCTGTTGACTCGCGTGTTTGATTGCGATGATGTGTAAATGCCAGTCGGAAAGATTTCCAGGTGCACTGTCCTCAGAGAAGCATCCGTTGAGGAAACACAAAATATACAAGTACATCTGATTACGTAAATATTTAAAAAAAGTGAGCCTACAATGGGAAGCAATCTGAGGGTATCACCAGGTGTACGGCACACGTGCCAGGCTGTTGGTTAATCAGCTGGTTCGAACAGCAAAAAGCGCCATAAATAATATCTAGCCATCCGATTTAGTTGAACAACAAATTGGCATGTCAACTGACGCTGGGGAGCATGTGACTTTTGGTTATTAATCAATAAAAAAAATACTGCAGGAGTAAATAACTTAAATGACAGTCGCTGGCAGAAGTATGCCGTCGAGTCATTCCATGATCCATTCCCAGATAATTTTTGCGCATCCCAAAAGAAGAGATAGCGCCTGTACACTAATGTTAATGACTGAATCATTTCGTTTCTATATTTCTACCTTTATGACCATGAGTGCGGCGCTTTGAAATACAATTTACCAAAGCTATAACCCTGTCTGTAATTGTATATATGTAAGTAGATCTCTGTGTGTAGAAGATACTATCTCTAAATCGTTGGAATATATCGTGTGCATGTATAGTTTTATCTAGCTAATGAATGTCACACAATATAATCCCCATATTAGAAGCCAAAAACAGAATTGCTATCAAATAAATGTCCATGAGAAACCCATGTGTTGAGCTAAAGCTTACAATATTTTGTAATTAAATTACAAATTGTGTGCAATAATAGAAAAATAATTGTTAAACATACTCATATCCGTGTGGTGTTTGTATTATTCATGTGTACAATATTTAGTGGGCAGAAATCATTAAAAAGAACCGAGAACTTTTCGAGCAGACCACATTATTGTTCTAAGTAATTACCAATAAATGTGAAAACTTGTAGAATTATACGTAACTCTGTGTCGGCCCTGTGGCCCATTAAATATGAAATACAAATATGTATTATTGTACGTGCACGAAACGTGGTAGCGTAGCAAATGGGAACGTACGTCAGTACGTCAGAATGTTAATTAATTTGTGGAAAATACATATACAAATCTGCGGGGCGGCTGCGATTGTCGATTGTGGGTCAATTTTCGGAATCGGAGCTGAGATACCTTCCAAGTTTCACAAGCGAGAGAAACGAGAGACAAACATACTCTATCGCTCTCTCTCGACTTGGGTAAATGTTAACAAGCGTTTTGTCAGTGGAAACTATATTATATTATATATATATTTATTATACAAAGGGATATGATATGCATGTATGAATATGTATGTATTGTGGTGTACCCATGTACGAGTACATTCAAGAAATGAAGCAATTACAATCGTATGGAATAAAGTAATAATAATAAAAAGGTTCAAAACATCAAATGTGTTGCTTCTTCATACTTTTCATTCTACTCGTAATAAACATCCCACACGATGATCTTCATTTCTGCTCAGGTAGAGATGCGACAGGTGGGTCGAAGGCGCAGGCTGAAGCCGTGTTACCCCTCATTATGAGTGATTGTTATTGCTATACGTATCTCTAAACTTTTTCTGTATTAACTGATATGCATTGTAGACTCTAGGTAATTTACGGCCATCATTCGTCGGACGATAAGCCAAGCAGCAAAAAAGAAAAAAGAAACGAGAAAAATAATATTAGCACAGGAAATTGATTTTAGTTGAGTTCAATCCTTTTGATTTGGACTCTCACCTTTCTTTCGCTGCCTTGAAGGACTTCTTGCGCTGCTTGAGACACGCCCCATCCAGTGCGGCATCGGGATTGGGCAGATCGTTGGGCGATATCGTGGTTATGTTATCCGGATGACAGAAGTAGGCAATCGAGTGCCTGCCCCGAGACCGCACAGACTCCTGTTCAGGCACAACGACGCGATGTTGCTGAATTTAAAATAAGACAATTAGTCGGGAACATATTATGCAAGGATATACAAGACTCACCAAGGCGGGATAGCGTTCCTGGGTCCAAGTGTTCAGAATTTGGCCACAGTTAACCAGAATGGAGCCGGGCAGATGGCCCACGCGATGCCATTTTTCGCTGCCGGGCAACTTCACCTCCAGCCCGCCCTCCGAGTCCTGGGCCAGCAGCGTAAACGTGCCGTAGTCCACATGAGGAGGACAGGTGATGACGGCACCGTTGCCAAGCTTGTGCTCGAAAAGCTGGCCATTTGGCCCGTCCAGCTCATTTAGCTCGGCGTCGTCGCGGGGATTGTTCTCGGGACGGAAGTCCGGCTGGTTGGACAGACAACGCTGGTAGCTGTAGAGACAACGCCCCTTGATGGAGTCGTTCTGGCCAGGCTCGTCGTCCACGATCGGGGGATAGTAGAGCATACGCAGGGAGGTCATGTTGTCGTGGTCGCCGGACAGCATGTGTGAGTGCTTTTCGAGGAAGAATGTGGGGGGAATGTCCAGGGAGACGGCCAGCGATTGCAGAATGAAGCTGGCTAACGCCTTGAAGTCCGTGGCCAATGTGCTTATGTGGTCCGCGAATCCCGGCAGCGGCTCTTCTGGCAGATTCTGTGCATTCAGTGTGCAAATGTTGAATGCATGCCTCAGGTCGGGAGCACCGGGCTTTCCGGCGTACCGCTCCTGGCCGCGACTCACATAGCCATGCTTGTCGCCGTCTGTGCGGATGTAGTGCTGCTTCACGTCTGGCGGTAGGTCCACAAAGTCATCCAGATGATCCCAGGCAGTCTTAAGCTAAAAGCAGACAAGAATTAGAACTTGAAATCAGGGGGGGTGATAAAATTCTTCTTACCTTCTCGTCGGATATGCCATGGTTGACCAGCAGAGCCATGCCCTTTTCGGACAGGGCCTTTTTCAGCTGGTGGCCCACGCGATTCACCACTGACTTGACAGGCACCTCCTCAATCCCTGGAAAATACAATGAAGCAAACAAAAAGGCAGTGTTAGTTGTTGTGGGAAAAGCCAGCGGAACCCCCACTTAATCGTCGATTGGTTTACGAGTTCTTGGAAAACACAAGCAAGTATCAGCCATAGCTGGCAATCTTTAAGTACGGGTAATGACCGTGTGTTTATGGCACACCTATGTATAAGGAACACCTGCCATAAATAACCGACTCTCGGGCACTTGAATGCTTTGAATGATTTGAATGTCACGGCTTGCCCATTGAGAAGCGTGGCTGAGCAGTATAATCCACGTGCCCGTAACACAACATCAGCAGCGTCCAGCAGGCAGGTGAATCGTCTTAGACAATCAATCCCCCAACCCCAGAATCAACCCAGTGGGCGGCAAACTTTCAATGCCGCACAAAAAGGCAAGAAAGCAATAAAGGTAGTAAATGCAATCAATTTCAATGCGAGCGCAGCGGATGGCGTTGCCGATAATGGCCACGACACTGGCTGTGTGCGCAGCGGAAAATTAAATAGAAAATGCAAGGAAAACCGCAACGGAAGTCGATTCCGCCATTCAGCACGTGACCCTGCCGTGCCAGAGTACGCCCCAGATATATGTACTCGTCGCTCGTTTTTATCTGGAATTGTGTGCTCTTCAAGATATCAACTGGGGGTTTTCCCCATGAGGCGGGCCTTCGACAGCTGTCCTCTGCCTTCTGTTATTTTGATCGCCATGAATGAATGCACGGTGAATGCAAAATAATTATGTATATCCCAATAAGAGCTATTTTTAGGTTCCTACGTTAGAGCTACAACACTCCACCCCTCCTTCAGCCCATGACGCACTCTTCCACATACCCGTAAGCTGATAAGCAGTTTTCAGTATCAGAATTTCACAGTTAATAACAATTACGTTGTGTTGCGTTTGAGTTCTTATCACTGAGAGTGCTGTCGCCAGGCGGCAATTGCTGGGAAGTGCTCTTCCACTCCACGTTTCTAGATGGGAGGCATTGAAAGCCCCAGAGTCACAGCCCAGATGATGTTCGGAATCATGATGAGGCTCGACGAGAGGTCAGTCGAGCGATGAATTGAATGAATTCAATTGACAACACAACAAATCGCCTTTCCTTTTCATTAGAAGTCGGTCCAGTTTTATTTTTAAGGTTTAACATTTTTGTTTTTTTTTGTTTGTGTGCGGTTTCTGTTTGCATGCAATTCAATTAGGCGCCAATTGGGATGCGAGTCGCTTTTCAATTTGCCATTTTCAATTGCCACACATGCGTACATGTAGTGCGAGTACGGGTACGAATGCGAGTTGTTAGTGCTAACTTGTTGCTAATTTAGCTAATTGAGTCAGTAGAAAAGCAACAGAATAATTCCCCCAATGAAGAGGCCAATTCGTTTGAAGATCATCTCGATTCGCAGTCGTGGAACGCAGCCAAAGAGCACTACAGACACAGAAACGCAAAAAAGATGCTCGACTCTCTTTGATTTCCATTTGGTATGGCATACGCTTGTGTTTTTCTTTTGTAAATTTGTATCGATGAAACTTGATTGGATTTTATGCATTAACGACCAGCAATTAACTTTCGGTCGTACTTAAGGCATTCCTTTTGTTTATAACTCAATTGCTTCTATGGTTCCAGTGATAAAGATTCGAGTATTCAACCCCATGCAAGGTACACATGTATTATTGGCAAGCACTCATCAAGAAGATTGGCTCTGCAAATAGATTGAACCACTAGCAAAAGTCAAATTCAAATTTCATTGGCTGGCAATTTTTAATTCAATATTTATAGACCTATTTGCTTTCGATTCATATGTATATAGTATATGGCTATTATGGCAGCAATTTAGTTGCGTAATTTTTGCAGAGGAGTATGGCCGTGCAGTATGTATCATTTATTTATAGAAAAGTGAATTGCGGGCCAGGGAAAGTGGTTGCCCTGCATGGGGGAAAATGGTTTGCAGATGTGCTACTAATGGAAAAAATAATTCCAATGACATTGAGAATACAAAAGTCAACGGCATCGGAGGAGTGCCACAGCGTTTGCCATGGCAGGCAGGCGGTAAACAGAATACAGAACACAGAGTAGTATTTGTACCTATCAATAAAGCTTAGCATCAATATAGAGCTGAAAAATGTAGATACAGTGTGAGAATTAACCGCGAAATTATGGTTGAAGGTTTCCGTGTTGTTTGGCCAGCTGTCATGTCTGCTCGCGAAGATCCGCTGAGAGCTCAATTCATTCTGAATTTTGGATCAAATTAACATAGGGTCAGGAGGAAAGCCGCAGAAGTCTGCCCAGTTCGTTAGTGGCTATCAGCAGAGAAACGAGCCAAAACCAAGCGCCGGGCACGTCAGCCACAACAACCGAGAATCAACAGGTTTAAGCTGGTTTCAATCGGTTGAAGAGCTACTTAATATGCTCACTGTGTTGGGTTTTTTGTTGTTTTGGTGGTGTATTTATGAAATTTACTTGTTAAGTGGGAAGTAGCCCAAAGCGGTGACCGAGGCGAGGCGTTGCCTGGTGACGTGCCTGGGATTCACTTGAACAAATGCGTCAGTGTCCCCAAAACTGTTGACTGAGAGAACTCCAGCCGGGAAATACTACCTAAGCAAACAGCTCCCCTTGTCGACTGGCCTCCATTGCAGGTCTCATAAAACCGTACAATAATTTTCAACAAAATCAGGTTTCGTAACACAAATAAATACAAATGTAAATAAACGCACTGCGATGATGCGTTGTGTTTGAGTTTCCGCACTGCTCGGATGTCGCCTCCAATTCGGGGGACCTACAAAAAATTCCACGAATGCCACAAACCACTCAACTATAAAATCAGACATGCACGAGTCTGTACGAGTATGTATTGTAGTTCAAAAACCTTTCCACCTCGGAGCCAAGCAAAACAAAAACTAAATATAACAAGAAATATCCAATTGAAGTTCCGATGACATCAAAATGCCGCAAGACAAAGATTAAATTGTGTGTTTGGGGGTCAATGGCTCTGATCTGTGATGTTTTGGTGCTTGAAAGAGAGAGGGAAGGTCAACAGTTGTTTGCAGCAAGGGTACTTATCTAAAAGTTCTAAAAACAAGAATTCAGGGGCTTAAATTGCATGTTAAACAAAGAGTTTCTGTAGTTACTTTATATTCATATGCTGCCTAAGCGCTTAGAGTATAAATTCTTCGCCAATACCTTTATGTATAAGTACTAAGAGATTCTATCTCGCTAACTTGTAAATCACATTTGCATTATTCATCTTTTAATTTGTTCGCACAAGGGTCCCAGGTGCAGGTGTCAGTTGCACAAGTCAATAATTACTTCCAATTAACTACGATGTAGCTTGAACTCCACAAAACACGGCGCAATCCAATGACTGCAATTAAGGGAGAGGAGAGCCATGGACTGAACACGCACAGCGCACAGTCACCCCAAACAGTGGACAGATGACTCAGCCAGCAGCAGCTGAGACTGTAACCAATTGCGAGAATACTACGAAGGCTATGAAGCTCTGAACTGCTTTGAGGCGAGAGGAATTTGACTAGATGGGGCCGTCAAGATGGGGAGAAGTAAAAGATAGAAGTACTCACCACAGTGTGCCAGATCAATGATCGGCACTACGCTGCGCGACAGGAGCGTATCTAGTTTGTCGTCACTTGATTTTGTCTTCAGCATTTTGTTTGTTGTGATGATGATGTCGATGAGGGGAGGAGTATGTGCTCGTTTCTGTATCTGTCAGATGTATGGCTTTCGTTGCTCCTTTACTGCTGGAGTTCTTTGGTTTCAGTTCTGGTGAACACTTTATCAGGGTGCCCCTGGAGAGACAGAGCCAGTCCCCAACCCCGAACCGGAGAGGAGTGGAGTGGTGTGGAGAGCACAGTGCACTTTCAGCGCCGACGACTGACTAAATGGAACTGAATGACGATACGAAGAGAACTTGATTATTATTGTGGCTATTTGTTTGCTGGTTGGTTGATTGTGGATTTGCTTTTCAGATTTCAGGCGAATATAAAAACAAATACTAAAATCGCACATACGAGGGTTTATTGTTTTTGTTTGAATTTATCGTATGTTTGTGTTTGGGTTTTTTTGGCTTTTGGCAGAATATTCTGGCGGTCGGTGAGTGACGCCAAAAGAGGCGGCAACGGGTGGGAGAGACCCACCGAAAACGGAACGGAGGAACGGCAGGCGACTGGGAGTGGGAAGGGCGCGTGTCGAAACTGTTCGATCTATTGAATTTTTGGGTGCGATCGGGGCGCGCTTCTTCAACGGACTGACTAGCTGCTCTCATTCACGACTGCGCGCTGCCTTATGCCGTATCTCACCTGACAGTTGAACGATTCTGCGTCAGTTTACGATTGTATTTTGCGAAAAAAGAGTCAAGCCAACAACTGATTGCAAAGAGCGGGAGTGTGTGTGCGTGTGTGTGTGTGTGAGTGTGAGAGGGTACTCACACTCTAGTATCTCTGCCTGCTTGAGCGTCGCAATTAGATAAAATTTAATCAAATCAAAAATTGTGATAACTAAATTAGCACTTGCTTATATACTCGTACTCGCACTCGCACTCTGTACGTCTGTGAGTACTTACGAGTACGGTTGTTGTATGGTAAGCATTTGCCAACGAAAGGTGAGACTATCTCTACAGTGCCAAAGAGCTCGAACACAGGTAGCGTTGCCCCGTACCAGTCTGAGTCTGTGTCTCAGTCTGCGTTTCAGTTTGCTTTTGCAATATTTGCGATGGCCATTAACATGAACGTGGCTCAGGTACGGGCTGTATACGCTGTCTCCTGTTGCGGTGTGGGCATGAAAAGGCTGGCAAACTACTCACGCAGACAATCACACACACTAACACGCACCAATACGCTATGTATCTGGCAGATCTCGTTTAACGGACTCAGGTGTGAGCGAGCCTTCATGCATTTCACCCCTTGGCTCAGCTGGCCAGCTGTTTTTATAGAGCGTCGGGTCGATCGTCTGTTTCTGTTGCCATGCGGGCTATCCGCTGCCGCTCAGGAAACGCCAGATGAGCCGCACAGCACAGAACAGCCCAGCCAAAGAGCAAAGTCTGGGCAAAGTCTGAATCTTCGAGTGTCTGATGCATGTGTATGCATGGGTACGAATCGTGGATCGTGGATTGCAGATGGTGGGGGAAATACAACACGATCATGAGTAAGCATTTGGTTTCAACGGCATGAAATTTCGCCTTGCCTCTCTCAATGCAACACAAAACAAAACCAAAAAATATTTATTTTTTAGCCGCCTATTCAGCTGAAATTGTGATTTATATCGCAGTTATTATTTTTGTTTTATTTTTGCAGGGGGCTTACAGTGGAAACACGCTTTCTTTTTTCGCACAGGTTTCGCTTTTCATCGAACGAACGCCAGCCCCAGCCGCGGATTAGTTAGTCAATTTTTGTATCACTTTCTGGTAGTTTTTTTGCACACTTTCCATCATTTTGTAACACACTCGCGAATTTAACCTAGATGCAGATACACAGATACACCTGAACCACGGGCGCAAAGAAACGAAACAGAGAGAACGACACAGAAACCCAGACTGAAAACTTTCCGCTCTTTTTCTGGGCACGTTGTGCCAATTTGGAACTCAATATTTAGCTCAGGTAAAGAACAGTGTTTTCAAATAGAAATATGTTTTTCTTGGGAGCACACAACAAACAATTGAACGCGCGGCGGGGTTAAGAGTGGCGAATCGAAAATGTTGTGGCGCTTGAGGTTAACATTATCACGATCGCCTAACTTTTAACAGAGTTTTGTCTATTGAATGAAGGGTGCATGGATTACAGTCTCATCGAGGGCCCTATTTATTTTAATCAAATAACAAAATTTAAAATAATTGTGGATATCTTATTAAATTGTTATCAAAATGAACTTTAAATTCTTTATTAAATATACTAGTAGGAATTTCTGAGAGATTTACATAAACGGATTATCTGAAGCTGTTAACTTGTGACGATTTTTACGCACCTCGAACAGTTCTAACATGACACCAGCACGATCGCAAACGATACTTAAAACTCGAGTGTATCGATAGACCGAAAGCAACGTGGGTAGTGTTGTGGCAGTCAGCTTTTTTCCACGAACAGTTCAGCAAAATGCACACAATTCAAAATGATTTTATGGTAAATTTATTTTATTTTTATTTTATGGCATATGAATGTATGAATATCAAAATAAATTGTTGCTTAAGATTCGTTGCTTTCCTGCGAAGAAGGTCCGTAGGTGTCAGAAAACTTTTTCTGAATTAGCTCATAGGCACTGTAGATTCTGGATGTTACAAAATCGAATGTCAGTTTATGGGTATTTAAAAATTCAACTATAAGACTCACTTCTCGTCAGTAGATTCCTCTGCGGATTCCGTTTGATTAGCAAGAATATCTCTGGGAGAAATCATCGTCGAATTATCAGGATGACAGAAATAGGCAATGGAATGTCTGCCTCTAGTGCGTATCTTGGCCCTCTCAGGTACAACGACGCGATGCGGCTGAAAATAAAAGAGTATAAGGAACCGTTTCATATTTAGGAAGGCGATGTAGGACTATACCACAGCGTGATAGCGTTCCCTTGTCCAAATTGATAAGAGCTCCCCGCCATTGATGAGAATTGATCCGGGCAGATGACCCACACGTTCCCATTTGTCACCGCCAGGCAGTTGCACTTCCAGACCGCCCTCAGAGTCCTGAGCCAGCAGGGTAAACGTACCATAGTCCACATGGGCACCGCAGCGAACGGCCCCCTCGCTTTGCCCAGGCTCATCGTCCACTATCGCCGGATAGTAGATCATTCGAAGGGTAGTCATATTGACATCATCCCCGGAAAGCATCTCTGAGTGCTTGTCGAGAAAGCATTTGGGAGGGGTCTCCAGGGCAACCTCCAGTGCCTTCAGTATGAAGGTGGACAAGGCCGTGAAATCATTGGCCAGCGTCGTGATCTCCTCAGCGAAGTCGGGCAGCGTCTCAGCCTCCCTTGGAATGTTCTTGTCGTCCAGTTTGCAAATATTGTAGGTATGCCGTAGCTCTGGTGTCTTCCCATCGAAGCGTTCCATTCCGGGACTCACGTAGCCATAGTTTGTCCCATCCTTTCTGCTGTACCGATCCCGTACCTCAGCAGGCAAGTCCAAGAAGTAATCGAATTGATCCCAGGCAGCTTTGATCTGAGCAGATTAGAACAGCGATCAACACAACAAGTTTTAAAGGTGATAAGATAACGAACCTTCTCGTCGGGAATGCCATGATTCACAAGTAGAGCGATCCCCTTCTCAGAGAGGGCCTTGTCCAGCTGTTGCCCAACGCGATTAATCACAGATTTGCCTATAAGCAGTGCGATTGTATAAAGATTGCTTGAGTAAAGGGGGCTGTACCCGCATCTCGTGTGGATGGGGCAAGAACACTTACCACAATGTGCGAGATCGATGATCGGCACTGCGTACCGTGAGACAAGCGTATCAAGCTTGTCCTCTACTATCTTACTCTTTATCATGCTCAGTAAATAATTGTAAACGGAGATAAGCAGCACAGTGAGAGTATTAGTTGAGCTGTTTTCGGAACGACCGATCAGAGCGATGTTCTCTGGCAGACTGACAGTGCAGGGCTCTGGCATTGGCGTTCGTACCTTTCTCCGTTGTGGATTGTCGGCCTCCCGCAGAGTTTCATTTCTTTGTATATGCTCAATGACCGTTTTCTTTGTTAGTCTCAAAGTAATGGCAGTCTAAGTCATCTCAATTGATAGTGTATCTGCTGATTAGCCTTTCGACACTCCCTTTTGTTCCAGCAGCAAGCATAAATAGAAAACATATCAGCATTTATTTATATAAATCGTTGTTTTTTTATTGTTTGCAAATAAAATATACAAAATAACATTTCATTATAAAATGTGCATGCCAAAGAGGGAGAGACAGACCATTGTCGGACAGGCAAAAGTTCAGACAGGAGTTCTGCCATTTGCCTGCTTGTTGTCTTTGTCTTTGACTAACAATGCATGCCAAGTCCATAAAGTAATAGCTAAACTACTAAACTATAATATTTGGTTCTACAGAAACACTACTAAATACATTCATATTCGTACACACTATCCCAAAACAGCAAATGCAAAAGAAATTTGCATTGTGCAATGGCAAAGACTGTTTCGATCAAATATAAAATGAGCCGTTTTCCTCAAACTAACGAAATACTACGAAACAAGCTTACTAACGACTACAGAGTGTATAATATCCATCTTGACCTATGAATAACTACGAGGAAGGATCGATTCGAGAGTGGAAAGTGGATAGGGGCAAGTTGGAGGAGTAGGCAGAGGATAGGTAGGGAATAGGACCATAAATGATAAATGTAAATATACAGATTCGAGAAGCTTCTTCCTATCTACTCCTTTTTCGCCGTCAGCTTGGCCTGGGCAGCCGCCTCCTTCTTATAGTTGTGCACATAGAACGAGCTGAACATGTAGGTGAAGAGCCCAGCGTTGAATGTCAGCAGGGCGGCAATGGACTTGGGGAAGTTGCAGCTGGGTTGGAACTGGATCTGCAGCGTGTGCGCAAAGATGATCAAGAATTGAACCTGCAAAAGATATTAAGAGTTTTAGCCAGAACGAAGCTAGGTCCATTACTCCATTGAGGACACTCACAATCTGCAGGATGGTGATGTACTTCTTCCACCACAGATACTTCTGCACTTTGGGTCCCATCGCCGAGAGCAGGTAGTAGGCGTACATGATGATGTGAATGAAGGAGTTGATGAAGCCCAGAAGAGTGCCATGGCCGCCGGCAAAGTACTTCACTCCAATGAAGGCGCACACGGGCATCAGCGTGTGATGGTAGAGATGCAGGAATGAGATCTGGCGCTGTTTCTTTCTCAGCACAAAGAACACGGTGTCCAGCAGCTCGGTGATCTTGGCAATGTAGTATAGCCAAACAGCACCGGCCATCTGAAGTTAACAAAAATCAGTTGTAGATTGTTGGTAGACCTCTCTCTTTTATAAATAGTTTACCCTCATGGAGATGGGATCTGTGGCATAGGGCACGGGTTGGCATTTGTAGCTGTAGTGTCCGCCCCAGCCGCCCTTATAGCCCTCGTAGAACAGAACCAAACTCAACAGAACCTGAACGGCATTGTACACCAGCAGCGTGTTCTTCAGCTCGAAGGGTTTGCGATCCCGCATATAACGGGGACCGGCATACAGACAGAAGTACAAATAAGCAGCCAGGATCGTGAACAGCGGTCCAGGGGCATTCGAAAGGAACCAGCTCTGTGAAGAGTATTGAAATATCCAAACAAATTCGTTTGAAAATTGGCATTAGTCCTCTATATATGTACACACACCTTTGTGCGCAGATCCTCGTGCTCCACAAAGAAGTTGACCATCCGGTCCACAATTGTGTTCGTCTCGTTCAGTCTGACAGACATCTTGCCAACTGTAAGTGAAGAATAAATCATGAAATTATTATAATGCCTATGGGAGATGGTAAGTCAAGTGGGTCATGCAGTTTAATTAGCACCTGAGGCGACCTTGGTTAGATCCAAATAGAAGATGCTACTAGCCGTAGTTCCTGTTAATTAGCGGTGCACACACTTAACTAATGGTACCCAAGGCAAGGCCTCGCCCACGCTCCAGCAGATCGTAGTATACTAGACATATTATGTACATATGTATGTCTGATATATTTGCATGATCATGATGATGCCTGTGGAAAGTGTCATTGCGAATGTCAAGTTGATTTAGACATGTAATCGTCAAGCAACGCGCAGCAAAAGTTCTGGAAGACAATAACCCGTCGAATATTGCACTTCTGTTGAACCAGCAGAAAAAAGGAAATCCAACAAACCAAGAGTTTATGTATGTTCATACGAGTATTCGAGTATTATTGAATTTCTTTTCGAGCGGGAACTGTCGCATCAGCAATTAATTGAGCTTCTCTTTTGCTTCTCAACATTATGATTTACATTTACTGTTAAAGGGCATTTAAAGGCAGGCCCCTGGTCAGGGGACGCAATGTGGTTTACGTGCACAGAACTGGTTTTACGACTGCTACGCTTTAGTTTCGTTAACTTGGCCAAATTATTGTTCTCCCTCCCCGGCTAGTTTTTGTTCAGGCTGGGGAAATACCCAGCCTCAGACACAGACCCATTCCCAAACTCCAGAGGCAGGACAGTGCCCAAGGACGGTCCATTCAGGCACGTATGAATCATTAATTTTATGGCATTGTCTTCAAGGAAGGGAAACCAGTTATCCAACCTGCGGGATGCAGTGGCTGCTGCAATCTCTGTGTGTTAATTGTTATGGTTAGTCTCCAGGGGTATCGACGTGATCAGTCCCACCCGAAAACAGACCAAGTTCTGTTGGCACTTCCTAGACCTGGGCACTTGATATCAATCATTATTTGGCCGTAATAACATGAACCCTCAGCTGCGTTGAATCCGCTTGCTCAATCTCTGATCTTGGCCAGACGGCGACGGCTGCCCCAGTTAGGCGCTAACCCCTGTAGGCCTTTTGAATCCACTATCATCTAGCCTCGCTTCGATGGGAAATGTTTTTAAATGGAGTGCTTAGTTTCTGTTTGGTTCTTGGCTTTATTAATTATGCACCACCTGCCATCTACGACTCCGATTCACACTCAAAGTGAACGCCATTATCGAATTACCAAGCGTTTTCTGTTCAGTCATCGTTCAGACTTTACCAAACTGCATTCATTCATTTGGAGATTGAGTAACAAGAATTTTCGTCCAAGTTGTTTGCATTATTATGAGGGCCTCTTGTCGAGTGTTGTGGCGAGGCCCAGATCAACATTTAGACAACATTTCTTAGATTTTTTGGCATAACTTCCCAACCATTACGGGGAGACTGCCTCTATTTATGGGTTAGATCTATGCAATGTAGAGTATGAGGCCCGGAGATTCAGATTCTACATTTAAATGCAAATTGACTTTAATTGTAAACTGGTTTCATTTGCCTCGCAGATATTATTATTTAATAAATATTATATATAGATACTAAGTAGAAATGTCTATGGGGAGACTGTTCCACTAGCCTGTTAATGAAACTTCAGCTGCATAAACTCACATCAAAGCTTAAATAAAGTGTTATGTAATCAAAGTATTCTAATAAATGTATAATCATTGCAAAAAAGTTCTACCGGTTTTCGAAAAATCCGTGAATTATCTACTGCGGAGTGGCATGAACTTGGCTTTGACATTGACTTTGGGGACTCTCATCACAGAATATCTTTTATGGCCATTTAGCACTCATAAATATCTAGATAAAAGTTTTAGAATTCAGGTTTTATATCGAGAGGCCATCCACTAGTGCCGTGCCCCAAAACTACTGCCTCCAGCTCCAGCACTCCTTTCGCTTCCCCAACAAAAATAAAATGGGAAATTTTGGGAATATAAACTGCTGTAAAATTTTGCATATTTATTTGCCTATTGATTTTTAAACTTTGCTATCAATGTTCCAATGTCCACATGCAAATGAGTTTGGATTTTATTGCCGAAAAACCCGAGAAGCAAAAGTCAGAACTGTTGGGTCATCATTACTTGGCTGAATATTTTTTAGAACTTGATCCCGACATTCAAAAATCCCATTGCAGTGGGTTACGGCTGCACATTGTCTAATATCTACTCGACTATGCTCTCAATTTTAATATTCTTCAACAAAATATGCGAGTATTTCGCAAATATGTGGCGTTGCTGGCGATGTTGGTACTCTGCTGGATGCCATTTGCCTTCCAATTAGCGATTTTCAGGGTGCGAGAGTGCGTGGCAACGGCAGAGTAAATATGAAATGAAATAATGGAAAGACAAATAAATAGAATTCGACTCCCAAATGAGCTTCTCAAGCCCTGACGTCACATTCCAGTTTATTATGCGATAATCAGCCCGGCTATATGTCGGCCGATAAATTCTAGACACGCGTCGCACTCGCGGCTGTATAAAGAGATTTGCACGTTTTTTTTCTGTCGTCAAGTTGGCCTACCATTTTTGGTCCCCGGAGCACATGTGGCGTATGCGCAATTTGTGTCTGAATATGCTTTCAATCGCAATACCAATCCCCAACCCCATCCCAATCTGGTTCTATTTACAGCCTCTAGAATACTTGGTTCTGGATGGTTGAGAGGAATGTTGAGGAGACACAAAAGACAAGACAAAAGGTTGACAATCTGAAGCTGTAGTTGTAGCGGTAGGCAGCGGCAGGCAGTCTCTGATCAATCGATGGAGCACAATGGCATCGACAACGAACTATTGTAAAATCTCTATCAAGGTCGTACGTTTTGAGGAAACGAAACGAGGCAGAGCGCACGAAACCAAAAAAAATTAATCTCTTGCATTGGAGAGCAACTAAAGGGGCAGCAGCCACATACTCACTGTTGGGCGTGGCCCTGCGCTACGATCAAACATAACACTCGCTGAGAGCGAGAGAGAGAAAGAAGTGTTATCTGCCTATTGACTGACCGCCAAAGAGATTTCTACTTGTATTTTATGCAGATTTATTTACCATTGACGCGACTATTTCGCATTAGCGTTAGTTTCTGCTCTGCTCTGACCTTGAACCACTGTTAGTGGTGTGAGTGTGTGTTGGCCGCTGCAGGCACATAAATTAGCTAATTTAACCACACAGACAACACCAACTTTGTCAACTAATCGCGACTAACTTCCGCGTGGTGGCGGCTGGCTGGCAGCACAAATTCCACCAGGAATGTGACTCGCTCTGGACATTCCTGCAGCCAATTAAACGGAATCTGTAAACTTTCCATTACGAAATATTTCATACAAATGTAATTGACTCAATTACAGCATGTTGAAATATGCCTAATCAGTCGGTCAGTCTATGTCTACGTCGACGTCCAGAATGTATGTAGGTTGTCTAGGTCTGGGATCCATATTATATCTACATAGTATACCAATGTATACTAATGTATCAATCCGATTGGCAGGTTTGCCAGGCGTGAAACAGTCACAGCCATAGCCATAGAAACACAGCTTCAATGTTTGTTTTCTGAGTGCTTCATTCAGTTATTGGATGATTTAAATATTGGCAATTTGTCTATCTTTATAAATATGCAATTAGTTGCAAATATTGTGAGCGTTTCGCTCCAGGCTTCGTACTCGAAAAACAGGTTCAAAGTTCGTTGGCTGAGTCTTTCCCTGACGCATATTGCAGTTTGAATATATTACGAGTAAACATTCGAATGACAGTCACAGTCATCTCCTATTCCTATCACTTGCACTTCTGTTCTAATAGAAAGCATTCGATTCCCAATCGCTTCAATCACTTTCAGCTATGAACCATTAAGGGGTAGGCGGGAGGGCAGGTGGAGAAATTTGATACGTGGGGAAAACTACTGACTTAATTAACAAATATCTTGTGACAATCAACGTTAGCAACGTCTAGCATCATTAGAACTATTAATAATATTAATTTTTGTTTGTTTATTTGAGACTTTAATGTCGTTGCACTTGCATTTTGCAAAAAAAAATCATTTGTTCGTTTCCAAGGGTGCACAGATTGACCCAGTCATGCATATTCAATATACTAGTGGATATACCTAAATACAAGCACAGAATATCTACCCATGTACGACATCTGACCTCCAATATTTGCAATTGTCATCACCTCAGCCAAACATTATCATCGTCCACATAGCCATCGCCTTGTTCTGCCTCTTGATTTTGTTTACCTTGCCATTATTATTAAATCTTTTTCTGTGGCCAAACTTTGAGGGAGATGATGGATGCTGTTGGCTTCTTGGGCAAATAAGTCAATCTAAAACTCACTCGGCCGGAGGAGGCGTTGAGTAACCCCCAAAAGAAGGTGGGAATTAGAAGGGTTTCTGCTTTAATTGTTGGTGCGACCGTCGACGCATGTGACCCCAATTGGACTCATAATATTAAAATGTAATTTGCCATGTCAAAAAAAAATGTCACCCAAGAGGCAATAAACATTGCTCGCGGTTTTCTTTTACCGTGGCAGCCGACGCCGCCAATGTGCGACCGGATGTGCAGCAGTAACCATTTGTGGACCCAGATCTCCCACCTCGCAGCTCGGAGCTCAGGCCTAGGTGTGATATGAAGATAATATTGCTTGACTAACTATCTTTCGGAGTAACCGTTGGCTTGGCTGTTTGCTCCAAGAAAACAACAATAAAATCGTAAATCAACAAATTGTGCGCATGCGTGAACGTCAGCGGCTCTGACGAAGGGCAAATCCAAACCAAATTATAAATATTTCTCTAAAAAATTGTCTCATCTATGGGAAGTGTGATATGTGTATCAGGGTGCCAATGTTAATCCGAACTTCCGCTCTATTCTTATCATGTCACAACTTCTCTTAAAGTATAAACGTAAATGTACGACTCAAGTTTTTTTGGGGGATTTTCGGGCTTTGTACTAGTTTTGTTTGTGTATCTCTTCGTTTAGCACATCTTCTGATTGCTGTTTGGGCCGCAATTGCCACGAAAGTGTAACGCAAAATTCAGGGCTAAGGGAGATCGACGATGACATAACACATAATGCCCCGTGAAATTGGGCAGTTTTCTTTTACGAGCATGCTGCGTGTGGTATGCGGCAATGCAACAGCTACAGCATCCGCAGTGGCAGTGGCAGTCGCAGAGGCAGACTTACACGCACACTATCTGACGCGATATTGGGCTGCTGCTGCTGCATTTTATCTTCATCTGTTTTATCCGCAAGGCGGGACTACAATAACGTACAGAATTGATCAATCGTTATGCGATTTACATATAAGCCCCACATTAGTGATTGACTTGACTGGGATGGAGCTGCGCTGGAGCTGGTGCTGGCTGGCTGGGGCATCATCTTCATGGCGCATCAGAGTATTTACGGCTGGTTTTGTAAGCCCGTTTTTTTCCTCCGTTTCATCTCTCATTTTTCTGTGAGGGCTGACTACGGCTTCGGCTATTGCCTGTTGGCCATCGTCATGTTATTTATTTATACAATATTTAGTTTGTATTTTTCTTTTGAATTCGTCCGTTCCCGGGTGGTTTTGGTTCGCTTTTCGTTTCGCAATGACCCCAAAAATGTCTCAAATTGTCGACAGGTTGCTGGTCGAAAAGGTGGCCAGGCCAGGAATTTGTTTATAACTTAAACGTGTGTGCATAACTTAGCATAAAATCTAGACACAATTCTCCATTGTTCGAGATGAGTATTCATTTTTGTTTCTTTAGCACTTGCCTTTCGGTTACGTTGCGAAATATTGAATGGAATGAACTTCACTTCCCACCAAAGCCAGCAAAAAGAACAAACACTAAACCGGGGAATTCTTTCTGTTGTTATCCTTTGAGACAATATTTCACACTCGATTCAAGGCGATCAGCGCGACGTTGTGGAGCACAGAACACAAAGAATGGAGCACAGAACAGAGCACAACACGAGGCGGCAGATCTTGGCCAGCTTTACGATTTCCTAGCGATCACTTGGCTGTTGAGAGTTGAGGCGCCGACTTCAGACTAAGCGATATCCGGGCCCTACAAGCCGTCTTCTATGCGCCGCAGACACAGACACACGGACACGAAACCGACCAAAATCCAACACCAACAACCACCAGCAACACCGACGACAGAGACGACAGAGACGGCGGCAACGATTCGGATTCAGACTTCGATTACGATTCGGATGGGCCCCGATCTCTGCCGATCCGATCCGATCCCATGCGAGTTTTGCGAGTGCTATATTCCATCAGATTTTAGTTGCTGTCGAAGCGGAGCGGTGTGTGGCCACTGATTCTTAGCCATTGCATGTTTTTGAGGGCCTATTCTAGGATCTGCGATAAGAGCATCAACTGACATGTTTATTAGCGCTAAAATCTATGCACACAATGCATTCAAATCAATAATTATTATAATTAACAAGCGCCTCTTCCTATAATAAAGTGTATTTTTAAATCCAAAGTGGACTGCCACCTGGAGAATGTTTTGCAGTCGACCATAATAAAAAAATCATAAAAATGTATCCAGTAAATTTATCATCTGTGCGCAGGGCTGGCAGCGGGATTGTGCCTTATGATTGTGCAATTAAATGGCCCCAAACTGCCCGCAGTCAACGTCTGGTGCGGCTGACGAGAAAAGAGCAGTAACAGCCAGCCAGCCAGTCTCCGAATGGCCACTTGATGCACATTTTAGCAGTGTCATTCCTCACACTCGTAGTAGTAGCAGCAGTCACTGGGGGAGACTGCATTGTCTGCTTTAGTACTCACACATAGAAACCCATGCCAAATGAACAGAAGCTTACAGCCGACGTGCCTGACATTTGCCACCAGGCCACCCCATTTGGGACCAGACCTCCTCTAATTGCTCAATCGGAAGAATGAAGACAAAGCAATGAAAACCTGAGAAATTCCAGCTTCATTTAGCTGTCAAATTACACGCCCACGCACTCTGCAACTGCAATTCATTCACATATTTTGGGTTTCAGATACGATTTCGATGGATACGCGTACTCAATTCAGCGTCAGCCTGAGCTTCATTTAAGCTTCCGCAATTGCGAAGGCCAGTAGCGTTGGCATGCCCGACGCGTGCCTGAATCTTATTTGGGTGCTGTTGTTGTGGCGGCTCATTTCAATTGCTAAATATTTTTGGCATTTTTTGAGGAAGATTCTACGCAGCTCTTGTTACGTTAACGATACCCGAACTGAACCCATTTCAAGGCGCGCTAAAAGGCGTTATCAAAGCCAGTCATCGCCAAGAACTTAAATATCTATCTATGTATTTCCATAAACATTTTCGGGCCCAATCAGTTTATCAATCAGTCTATTGTTTCTCCGCAGCGTCCGTTGATTTCCGTACACGTTCAATACGAATTTTCACTTTGTGTCGAATTCAATCGCTTTCAAAGTCAATGTCGCCGCTGGCCTATGGCGGAAACAAAAGACTTCGGACACAAACTTGCCGCAATGCCCCCAGCATCGTGTTATATTATAGATACATATGCGGCTATTTAACGACTTATTCGATTAGAGTTGATTTGTGTTTATTTATTTTCAAAGCATCTTTACATGGAAAACTACAGCACAACGAAATGCAAATAAAAACACACACACTGGCAGCCACTTTTCGGATATGATTTTGGGGGGAATAGGAATATCTTTGTTGTATATGATGCCATTATACGCTTTTAATGTTTTTGAACTTGACAAGATATCCAAATTTGCATGATAATGATTGTATGTTTGACTATGAAAGAATAAATGCTGCCTGTTGCCTGTTGCCGCCCCATTAGAGTATTGAGCAAAAACATTCTTAGCGCTCTTTTTTTTCTGCACTCTACTCTTGATTATGTAATTTCGGATGGACTTTTTGTGGCAATCGCCAGTGTACATTAAAACTCAATTAGTGCGTAACAGTTGGAGAACATTGGGTAAAAACGCAGCCACACAATTGTTGGCAAGTTGGTAAGTAACTGAGAGTATGAGTCCGAGGTGAACTGAGGCTGATTGGAAATCAATGAACCAACGAACTGGACACACAGCGGATGCTGGCAATGGCCTTGACCATAACACTTAAACGCCAAAAACCTTCAAACACAAGTTGCTGCTTGTTAGTCTCAGTCTCAGTCCATGCCCCTCAGTCTGATTCTCTTGGTTCCGACTCGGACTCAGTCCGAGTTCAGTCAGTTTATTGAATTTAACGCATTAAGGCAACTACTGCACAAGACCATTAATAAACAGCTGAAAGTCCAAACTGGGTGGCGGCCTGAACTCCGCAGACGCATTCGAGTTTTTTCGACATTGAACTGCACAAAGCACACATCTCACATCTCCTTAATGACGATGACAGTCCAATCGCTATTGTGAATCCAGCACACATGTCTTCTCTTCCGGCTCTTCCGGATTTATTGGCCTAGCGCCGAGAGCAGGTCTAACGGTGACCTGACGACCGCATCCGAGCAAATTGTCAAATTATGTTTAATGAGAAGTAATTCGGGTATGGCCATGTGGCGTGGCGTGCACTGGGTAGTCGTAAGAGTACAAGTGTATCGTGTAATTGAAAGTGAAAGCCGAGAGCAGACGATACAATAGTTTTAGGGTTATAAAAATCACCCACAAGCCGCACTGGGCTGAGGCGAAGTTTCGGCAAAACCAGTTCGTTGTCACCTGTAAAACAGAGCCGAACACACAAACTGAAGCATGGGCATATAAATTTCCTCATCTGGCAACGATTTGTAGGCAGTCAATTTGCATTTATTCAGAACGGGTAAATAAAATACTCTCTAAGGTGTTTTATGGGACCTGGACCAACTCGCTACTCCATGGATAAAAGACAACCATCAAAAGAGCTGCGTTAATCATAATACACATCACCGCTTTAGTAATTTTGTATGGTTAAAATGGGCACGACAAGCCAAACTACTTTGAGGACTTACTTTATTAAAAATATATAATTTTAATACGACAAGCCAAACTACTTACTTTATTGAAAATATATAATTTTAATACAATTTGGGAACTAAACTTTTAACTTAACGTAGCCTCACTGTAGCCTATTTTTGTTACCGTTGAACTTGAATTTTCGCAAAGCCTCCAATCGCATTTACTTAAATGACACGTGCGCGGTTCTCTCAAGCATCATTTTCGATTATTTGTGCAAAACCTGAGAAGGTTTAATGATCTACAGACACGATAATAGAAACTGGCACACAGACGAGTAGAACACAAGGCAGCGGTGGGAGGCAGACTCAAGACTAGACCACGACTCGGGGGACTGCTCACTCCATCAAGGGGGTCAAAGTCAACAATCGCATTCGCCCAGTCATCAGCAATAGTATGCTGTTACCTCGCCGACCAAATTCGCTCCGCCAGTCTGAACTAAACTAATAACCCCGGCGAAGATTTCTTGTTCTCTATGACGATATTTATGAGAAGGCATTAGGGTGATGGCAATCGTTGCAAAATCCAACATTAGCATATTATTATATATTAGCAAATTTTTGCAGATACATCTTTAATGATGCAAAATTATGATTATGAAATGTTCCTTGGCTGAGAATCCCTGCTACAGGTCGATGAAATTACGCATTACGAAATCAGACTTCAATACAAATACAATTTAGAAGTCTTCTCTTTATTTATTTTTTGCATACGCTAAAATTTATGAGTACGATGGTAGCTGCTGTGAAAATAAGCACTGGTACGAGTATGTGTGGGATTGAATTTAGAATTCAACGTCAATTTCGAACTCGTAAAACGTTTTAATTGTTCCATATAATCCTTACGATTCTAAGCTCATCTAATTATATAACTTAAAAACGGAATTTGCTTGCCTCTTGTTTGCCTTTTCAAAAGGATTCGAGTAACCCTGAGCGAATGCCACGCCCGTCTGACAAAGCAATCCCTTTGATTAACTAAAGATAGAAATAAGTAAACGAAATTTGAATTTTATAAATACTTGTACATATATTAATTACTCTACTGCAAATTTCATTCGATAATCAACTTTTGCTAGATTTTCCTTTTGTATAATGAACGATTTTGAATTTGATGATAAATGCGCGTAAATTATGTTTGGAATATGGATCGGGTTTTTATCTATTCATATAACAAGGTACAGATGCTCACCAAACTCTAAAAATGGTTGCATTGTAAAAGTGCGCTAAATCGCAGTAATGTGTATGTGAATATACTCGTATGTGTGGGATTCTATTTATATATGATTGTATGATTGTATCCTCAGTATCCACATCAGCTTCTAGAAGGTAACAGGCTCAATCGGCACGGTGCATTCGCTATACATGACACGGTACATGGCCATCTCGGAGATGCCATGATAGTGCACAAAGGCGGCAGCAATCACAAGGATGTGGAATATCTGATGCGATTGTCCCTGCAAAATAATATTTATCCATTGAGTCAAGCATTTTTCTTATCTCAAAAAATAACCCAAACCGTACCCAGATGTCGAACTTTCCAGGGAACCAACGCTCGGGCACACGTAGAGCATACAGCAGAGCACCGATTATGTAGAGTAGACCTAATAGAGAGACGAATTAATATTTAATATATAAACATTCTCTGCATATGCAAGTTACCCATGAGAATAAGCCAACCCAAACTGGCACGACTCATCTGGCTGAACCAGCCCTCCATGACGCTGTAGTGAATGGCTGGAATGACGCCAGACAGTCCAAAGCTCATGAAAACGCCAGCGCGCAATGGACGGAGTGCTGGCTCCGAGAACTTATCCCACAGTGAGACAACGATGGAGAGCACGCCCAGGACAGAGACCACAGAGAGATAAATCACCTTTGGCTGGTAATGACAGTAGAAACCATAGTACAGCCAAGGTACAAAAGATCCCATAATAAGCAACGCAATTCCACAGTAGTCGAGCCTGTGGGTAAACAAAATAATTAGCAAAAATACACTTACAAAAACATGCACGGAACTCACTTTGAAAACAGTCTTCCCATCTCTACAGAGTGACAGCTTAGTGTGTGGAAAGCAAATGAGAATCCTAAACAAACGATGGCCCCGATAAAGAAGGCGCCAAATACGATTTTCTCCTGTGTCTGAATCTCCACTGAGGGACGCGTAATGAAGTAAACAGCCACGCCAATGAAGGCAATAAAGCCCAGCAGATGTGTCCAAATGTTTCCCGTTTCCGTGTGAATGCGGAAAATCGATTTGAAGCACGCCCGGAACGAGGGCAGCGGTGGGCGATGTCCACGGTGTAGAAAATCGTTATCCTGCAGCCATTTTGGTAGATTTTTGTAGTGGCACACCTTCCAGCTGGCCTCCCAGACCTATACACGTCAGAGAAAGTTAATTATAAACGTTAGTGAACTGGTGACTAAAAGTTATGGGGGGTGGGTTCGAGTATGGGCTTGGGTCAGGGGCATAGTTTCAACACAAACCAAAAAACAAAGTACAAATTATTTATATATTTATTCAAAAGAAAATAAAGTGCAACAATGTCACGGAATATCACACGAAAAGAGGAGTTCCGCTTGAGCCACAGTTCATCAATTATTGAAAATACTTACCTTGCGTACAAATTCCTCGGCCTGCTCAGCGGCATTGTGAGCCAATGCACCCAAATCGATCTCGTCCGACAGCACACCAGCTTTCAGCACTTCCGTCATCTAAGGGAAGGAAACGATATGGGAATTACATATGCTTCGAACAATAAAAAACAAAAGCTTAAACTACACATTCAAAACGTTAAAACGAAAAGCAAATGGGACTGACGTCTTTATCGATGGCTTGACGCTCAATTGTATCCTCGTTCTGGTTCTTCTTTGGTGCCTCCTCGTTCGAAGCCTCACTCTTTGGTTCCAGATCCGGGTCAAAAACACTCAAAACAACCTCCGGCTGGGACTGCTGCTTTTCTGGCATTTTGAGCGGCAAACAGAGATTCGTTTAAAAACTAAATCTAAGTGTGCGGTACAACGAGCGTTTCAACTTTGAAGAATCTGACTGTCGCATACTTAGTTGAAACGGTTTGTATAAACTTTGGTTGGCGGAACAAGACGACAACAACAGCAACAATAACAAATGCGCCTGGCGATAAGATAGCGCGCCCGAAGCTGCCTCTCTCTCCGTACCAAACGACCCATTATCAGCTCCACATCTGACGTTGTTTGGTTATTTTTCCCACAGTGTACGGGCTGAGCCGTATCCGTGATTGAAAGTATTGAGTGAACTGTTTAACGGAAATGCCTTTAAAACCTTTCCAGTGTAGTTATATGTGTCGAATGTTCTATATCTTTTGCAATTGCCACCTGTGGCAATAAGGCAATATACACGTTGTGGGCCTCTGCAATAGTTCCCCCGATAAGGGCAGTCGTCGAAAACGACATTCAAAAGACTGCAGATACTTGGAGTACCCTGCCTGCGGCGTGCGCTCCCTGACTGCGACCAACAAAAAGGCGATAAGAAAACGCGCCGCCGGGTCAGCGATAAGGGAAACACAGCACTTGACTGCGCAAAATTATTTTTGCACAGCTGTTTAGCGTAAACGACAGGGACGAACTCAAACGGCGGGTCAACTCACCTCAGCCTCGATGAGCTGTGTGTCCTCCGGTGTGGAGGGCAGTGGACATCCGGCATCATCCTCCTCGCCCAGCTCATCGTCGTATTCCAGCAAATGGAGATCATTAGTGCTGAGAGAGTCATCTGGTCCCCAGCCGCGTCGCTTGCGAAGAATCATTTGTACCTGCTCGAAGATATCTTCCTCGGCCTCATCGCTGCCGTGATGTGTGGCCGTTGTGGTTGCGGTGGTCGCCGCACCCGCAGACGATTGCCCAGACGAGTCCAAGCCAGTGGTTGCAGTGGAAGTCTCCTCCACCTCGGCTGACAAATCGCTGACCGACTTCTTGCGATCAAAAAGATCCGTGGCAGATTCCATGACAGTCCCTTTAGCTTCCCAAACAAAAAGTTCTGAAATGTAAGAGTTCCAATTATCACAAGATATCACATTCTAGAAAGCAAAAGCCTGCTTGCTTTTTCTGTGTATTTTATAGGGGAATTGCTATATTGCGGCAATGTCAATTTGATATGAATACAAATGTGGCTCCCAGCAACAGTCCAAGTGACCTTTGTATCCCAGCTGGTTCTATAGCGTACGGACATGGCACAAGTATGAGTGTATGTGCTTTGTGTATTTTGTATCGTTTAGCAAGTTGGCTGCCAATTAAAACTTTACATAAGATGTGGCAGAGCGTTGTCAACGACAGCAGGAGTGGTGGACAGGTGTCCAATGACAACAAGGACACTCATTGATAACAGCCACATGACACTCATTGAGAACTTCGGCCACAAGGCCACGTGAGAACCACCAAGAGACACTTTGGATGCACATTACTTTTCTCCACCTGCGCAGTGCACACAACTCAGTTTTCTCAGTCCATTAAAGCCAGCACGGCCACAACAATTAAGAAGTGGAAAAGATTTCACTCGATTCGCCATGCGTCACTTACATATTTATGCGCTTCCTGAAGCTTGCGCTGCTCTTGGTGTAACTCCAAAGAATCTTCGAAGTTAGCACTTGGCCCAGTTAACAATTTTTAACTTTAATTTCAGGATTTAATTATTTTTCAGAATGTTTCAGTGTAACCGCGGACGTCTCTGTAAAATGGTCGTCCGACCCTCAAAAATATACCTAAATAGACTTTCTCATTTGGAAAATATACCGAATCTACAAATACGCAAAAAATGCGTATTTCTCAAATTTGATATTTATTTAATATTACTAACAAGTTACACCTCTCAGCCCTGAAGCTAAAATTTTATCGAATTGATGAAAATAGTTTCAAGCGAAAAAGGTTAAAAAAACCATAAGACGTAACGTATTTAAGTAAGAATGGAATCTTACGTCATTTGCCCGCTTCTTGCTGGTCAGCTGGTCAGCTACTAATGTTACTATTCTGTTTTCCAAGTGGATAGAAAATATTAATAATCACTTGATTTTAGAATGTTCTTACTGTTTTTTTGTATAAATATATCTAATTCTCAAAAACAATATATTTGTAAGCTGACGTTATCGGGAATTGACTTAGATAAATAGACATGATACTTTTACAGCCTGTATCGTTAGCACTGTTAACTATTGATAACATATGTTAACCAACAGTACATACTGATACACTCGCGTCTATCGGGGCACGACTCGTTTTTGTATACAGCTGTATTTAGAGTTAGCGCGGAAATTTAAACTTTAAATTTAAAAAATGGAAACTACGCAACTGGCAGTTTCTTTCAAACGCGCACAGTTTTAAATCACTGCTAATGATGGCTGCCAATGTATAGAAAGTCCATATGAGAGGCGTTTTTTTTAGAGCTTAAAAATGTTTACTTTCCCATTTGTCTGAAATGCTCCTCTTAACAAATGGCAAATAAGATAAATCATACATTACAAAGTATCTACAATGGGAATATTTTTTAAATACCCCTTATATTTCTATTAGTTTACACAGAACATAAATTAAAATATACCCTAGAATATCTACTCAAATTGTAAGACTCTTTCTTTCAAATTCAGACTCGATTTTCACCGTGTACTTCCCCAGCAACGTCCAAGAATGAACTTGAACTCTTCAGACTCAACCTTAGAAACTAGGCCATTAACATTAGTTAATCGATGGTCTGTGGTTGTGCTCTCGACTCGTCGTTCTGATAAGCCCTGTCAGAAACTTGGCCAAGGATCGGACAAAGACTTGGCCATAGACTGTAGCTAGCGGTAGAAAATCGATAATATTATATTATTGAGTAGCTGAAGTTCAGGGTCTTCATCACAATATCACAAAAGAGAAACGCCGACCATAAACGCCGCTCGAATGACAAACGAGCGATAAAAAATGCAAAACGGTTATTTTGTTGCCATTTTCAATGTAAGTTTTTGTTATTTTTTCACGAAAATGCTAAAGACCCGGAAGATTGTTCCGCTGCGTTGCCGAAGCAGACGGAAAGTGCACGGACTTTGGCAAACATTTGCCCGGACACTTAGCAAGTGGGTGTGGCCCCGGCCCCTGACCGACATTAGTGGAAAGTGAGTTGAAATTTCCCATCCTCTTCCACCATCAATGGAGTGGCAAAGTGTTTCCCAAAATACTTGAATGTGCTAAGTGGATGGATTTGCGTAAGTAAATAGACCGTAATAAAGACGGAATCAGTGTCCGCGTCAGGTCTGGGCTGGGGCAGTGACGAGTGTCATATGTATATGTAAGCCTACGATTGAGTCAGACTCAATGTGTGGACTGTATTGACGTGACAACGATAACACATCAATTGTCTAGCGGTTAATTTAAAGCCAAACATTATTTCGTGTTTCGTTTACCCCCTTTTCTCTCCGTCTCCGTCGTCATCTTCCTTTTCGGTTTCTCTTTTGGTTTTTATTTTATTTGTTGTTTTTGCGATAGGATCTGCATGTTTTGTTGGCCAATTTGGGGATAGGGTTAATAAACTTGTTCAAAATAAACCACAGAATTGGCAGAAAAGCGGAGCCAACAGTTTTGCTTTCTTTTTGGCCAACACATTCGCTTTAATGGCTTCAAACTTGACCTTACCACCGGAGATCTGAAAAACTGAGCAACAAAACTGAAAACTAAAATTGGCCATTAACGCGGCTTCGACTTGCATTGGCATCGGGTCGAAAGAAAGACACGAGAATATGCTATATCTATGTGTAGACACACATGTGTACATATGTATTACGAACTGCGCAGCTGAAGTCGACGCCAGCAGCAGAGCAGCAGGCAGCAAGCAGCGACGTCAGCGGCTGAAACATGGACAGCACGGAGCCCGGAGCCCGCGAAGCTCGTTCATTTTGTTTATTTATACAGCCGAGCATGTAGAACTCCATATTAGTGTCTTCTTGGCGTTGGCCCCAGTCGAGTCCGAATCTCTTCCAGCGTGCGGCGTGTGTGAGTGAGTGAGTTGATTCCTCGGAGGGAACCCCATACGCGTACGTGCAGAAATAAAGCGAAACCCCTCTCTAGAGCGGCCAGAACAGGTACGGAAGTGAGAATTTTTGGGACATCTGAGGTGTGAAAGTGTTGCATAAATTAGAGAGCAAGTTTTCGGGGACGGGAAAGTCCCTAACCCAAATTAACAGAAACTGGATTGCTCAGCGAACAAAAGTGTGCACTCGACTTGACCAACTTTTTTCTGCGTTTTGCCTGCTCTTTGGACAGTGTGTACTCCTCTGATGACAGTGGTGGTTGTGCTGGTGCTGGTGCTGGTGCTGCTGAGGGGACCGCTGGGGACCGCCGTCTGTCTGAGATTTTCTAGTCGACCTTAACCCAATGTATTGCACATAGATTAAATGCTAAAAACTGGCTTGAGAAGCTGCAATTTTGCCAGTCAGCCAAGGCCAAGACTCTGGCAGCATTGAGGTGGCCAAAACCAAATGTTTTGAACTTGCAATCGATTTCAATTCAATTTGCAGCTGCATCAGGTGCCTGGCCTCCATCTGCACCCCATCATTGTGCCATTGTGTGTACACCCGACCCCACCGGCCATGAAATCATGGTTAAGCAAACATATTAGATGACCATTTGTACCTGTTCCCTTTGCAAAAGTTACCATCCGTTCCACCCATCCGTTACAGTTCCCAAAAAAACAAAAAGAAGACAACAACACACACACTGACTTTAAAGAGCCGAAATGTTGAAAATTGTTCGAAAAAAAACCCAATTAACGTCGCAAATATTTACCCAGTAATTAAAGATTGTCAGAAGAGCGTCTGCCCAAAGAGTCTCTGGCACCAAACCGAACCAGACTCTGACTCTGGCGCTGGGCACCGTGTTAGCTATGGATTTCGCTGTGGATATGTGGATGTGGATATATGGTTGCCAAGTGCTCGGCTGACTCGGCGGAATGGGCTTACTGGCTGCCTTGCCTCCTCTTTAAATGCCTCGGCTGGCAAAAAGAAAAAAAATTAATTTACTGCGCTAAGCAAGCATGAAACCATAAAACATATGCACTTGACACAGCCAGAGCTAAATGATTAACCTGTTGCACTCCCCCTCCTCTTGTAACCCAAAACGAAACGAAACGAGTGGAGTCGAGTCAGAACGTGCCAGTGAGGGTTGCTAGACCCTTTGGTGTACCCTCTACCGTTGCATGAACTTAAGAATTAGTTACATTATGGGTCTTTCACTGAGTTCTTTTATCTCCCAACACACAGCTGATAGTCATCGCGATGGGGCTAATGCATTCGGGAACTTCACATGCCTCGCTGATTGTTTTCATTTACACAACACAAATGCGTGTGAAAATCGTGTTGTGATGACTATAATCCATAGGAAAACATCCGCTCTAAACACATGAGTCTCGTCAAACATCAACACTTGACGGCAATGTATCAAGATCTTTTTGCCGTGCCGTGCCGTGCATTTGCCAAATGCAATTATGCATAAACGAGACACATGCAAAAGCTGCAATCTGTCGCCTCATTAATAGCACACATGAATCACAGATGGTTTGTTTGGTTGGATTGGGCAATGCATAGAAGACTAATGCTAATGCCCTCCATCGGCCTTCATTAGATCCGAAATTAGTGGCAAATTAAGTTGTTTTTTTATATTTTCTTTGTTTCATGTTGAAAAATCATATAAATTAACGCCTTTAGCGGGGCTTTTTCGCAGTGTCCAGACAGCTTTTGGGTGTTTAGATACTCGTACTTTTCGCATTAGTCACACAGACAGAGAGCCAAAAAAAATGAGAACCAGAAACTAAACCTAAAATTGAACGACGGATTGTTAAAAATTTCAAAATGTTCGGTAGACCCATGTTCGAGTACAGCACTCGTAGACCTGGGGGGCTGGGTAAATCCACTTCGCAGTCGCGATTCTGATAATGCTGACAAGGCGTTCGACAAGCACCTCTGAAAGGGTATGAAATTGGCAAAAACCAGAATCAATTATGCATACAAAACACATATTTTATGCGTGCGTGGCAGTCTGCCCCTGCGGCCACCTCTCCTTGTTCGATTCTTAATTTATTTGTTCCTATTTGTTGAGCTGCTTAGTGTCGAGTGTCCAAGGCGGGGCAGCCGGAAGACTCAGACTTTGCCTCAGACAGAGTCCCAGAGTGCACCAGCAATGGTCCGTCGGCCTTTGGGCTTACAAAAGTGTAGCAAAAGACCGAGACGAGTCTCAGGCAAGGCTAACACGAGGATGGGAGCTCCGTGAGCGCCTAAAGTGGAGAGTGATGACATGACAGGAGGACAGGCGGTGGTGACAGCGTCAGCAGCCAGTGGAACGGGTGACTGCGACTTCGACTGACTCAGGCGTCGTGTCGATTGGCGTCACATTTTTGGTCGTGATGATGCTCAGAGCTCACTTTTCCTGTCTCCAGTGTCAATCTATGGGTGCCAAGTGCCTTGCATACGAATGGGTCTAGGAATTGCTTACGGAATGGCCAACAGAATGGGAATGGGAATGGAAATGCGAATGGGTACACGGGTATGGGGCTGTAACCCTGACAGAGACCCAGTCTCAGTAGCTGTTGGCAGTCGCACGGTTGCAGTCCACAAAATATCAATCATACGCCGTGTACAACCAATTAGTGGCACTGGCAGGTGGCAGCAAATTACGACTTTCAATGCGAAGGCTCTCCTAATTCAATTACCCGCCATGTGATCCATGAAAATTGCTAACATTAAAGCACAGAAACACGGTGCAATTTTTTTAAACTCCAGTCATTTGACAGTCATTTAATAAAAGTCAAACTCTAAGCAGGCCTTGATTTTAAAGTTCCTTTTCGACAAACAAAACTAAAAACCAAAACAAAACTGAGGCGTGTGCTGGAAAATATTTCTAAATATTTCGAAGCTAAAAGGAGCATCTAACCCAGTTGATCTCCCCGCCGATGCCGCAAACTGGATATGTGGCGACAAGCTAATTATAGACGCTAATAGTATTCCAGAAGTATCTGCCTCAAGTTCCGGTTCGAGTTCCCTAGGTCAGTGGTTAAACGTAAAAAACTATAACTAAAACTAAAACTATAAACCAAACACACAACAACGAATGTTACACAAGAACAAGTTCTCGAAAAACATTTGTAATTGAATACATTTTCGGTGGATAATATGCACATTAATTCGATCAAACCAATGAAGTTCCGTGTGCAATTTAAATAACAATACATACCTAACACTCGTCCAAAAGGAAGACGAACCATCTGCCCGACGAAGGCAATGGCAAGTCAAGCCGAAGACCAACCAACCGACAATATGTTGAGGCTGCTATGTAAATGCTTAGAACATTAACGATGTGATGTGAGTGTGGTGTGTGCTGGGTGCTGGTGTCGTAGAGATATACTCATGTATATGTAGATACTCATGCAAGATGAATGCCAAAGTTAGACCGACTTTAGTGCCAAGGCGAGAAATTCAAATGAAGCCTTGAGTTTGGCTCTGTTCAGGTTTCCAAGCCATTGACTTGCGGTCGTGGTCAGCCAAGAATCTTAACAACCCAGCCGGCAGCCAGCAACCAACAATCAGCATCTTCTCTACTCGTATAGTGCGAATTTCTTGCCATTATAGATTTTGAGATGCCAATTTTTCCAGTTGCAATCATGTGCCAATCGGTTTGTAGGTGCAACAGTATCAACCTCGGACTGCAGCTTTTTTATCTCGAGTCGTTTTGCTGTCGTCATTCATCATTCGATTTGGGTTTTGCCTTGTCTCAAGCTCTGTCTCTGGCTCTCCCTGCTGCCTCGTTTCTTGTCCCGTTTTGCATATGGGATAACTAAATAAGACTTCTCTTACATTTCATTAATAACGCGCTTGCGTAGTTGGCTTCTGGCATTCTTATGCTGATCACGCTCGTCTCGCTAGCATAATCAATAGCCCGCGACTCTCGAGCAGCGACTCTCGAACGTGCTAAGCCTCTCTAAGCACTCGGGCTTTTAGAATATCTTTTCATTCAATATTTTGGCAACGCGGCGTGCGGACGTCGAGCTCTGAATTTTCGATTTTGGGCGAAAATTTCTAAAGACTCTCCCCCCTTTTCCTACCTTCCTGCAGTTGCCAATTGCAGAATCCGAATCGGAACAAAGCCAAAAGCCAAACCAGCCGCAATGACAACATACATGAAGATATTCGAGGAGCGCATCTCCGGTCTGTCCAAGGGCGTGGGTGAGTAAAATATAAATAGAGGAAAACTCTTATGGAATTGTAAAACTAACTTTTTAAACATTTCTACTTAGATGAGACTGTGGACAGCTGGTTCCTGATGAGTTCGCCAGCGCCTGTGTTTGGTGTTGTGTTGCTCTACCTGGCATTTGTTCTGAAGATTGGACCCGAGTTCATGAAGAACCGCAAGCCCATGGATCTGAAGCGTATTATGGTGTTCTACAATGCCTTCCAGGTCTGCTACTCCATTTGGATGTGTCGCACGGTGAGTCCATAAAATCCGTCATAATTATTCAGATCATAAAGTGGCTGCCAATGCTCCTGCTCCCCATTGATGTATTATTCAGTTATCATAAGCACCCTATCAACGTGCTTGTGCAACATACTAAATGAGGGCAGCAATATATAGTAGTTCTCATTGAATATTCACATAATTATAGATTATTCTAATCTAATCAATTCATTTTGTTCCTTCATTTACAGTCCATTCAGGAGAGCAATGTGATATCCTCGATCTTCTCGAAGAAGTGCGAAATCAATCGCACACGTGAGCAGAATCTAACTTTATACTCGGGCGCCTGGTTCTACTTCTTCTCGAAGATCATCGACCTGCTGGACACGACGTTCTTTGTGCTGCGCAAGAAGAATAATCAGGTCTCGTTCCTGCATGTCTACCACCACACCATCACCGTTCTCTTCTCCTGGGGCTATCTGAAGTACGCGCCTGGGGAACAGGGCGTGATCATTGGCATCCTCAACTCGGGCGTGCACATCATGATGTACTTCTACTACATGGTGGCAGCCATGGGACCCCAGTACCAGAAGTACCTCTGGTGGAAGAAGTACATGACAAGCATCCAGCTGATCCAGTTCGTCCTCATTCTCGGCTACATGTTGGCCGTGGGCGCCAAGGGTTGCAACATGCCCAAGACACTCACCTTCTTCTTCGTTGGCAACACCGTCATCTTCCTGTATCTGTTCGGCAACTTCTACCGCAAGACCTACAACAAGAACAAGGGCATCAATGGCAGCTCTCACACCGGCAGCAGTCTGGCCCAGTCAGCACTCCGCGCCGCCGGCGGCATGGGCTGCATGCCCAACCAGAGCCAGATCCAGAGCAAGAGCGAGAGCCTGGCACAGCCGGCCAAGGCGTACATCGATCTGAACAACAACAGCGTGAAGCCGCTGAAGCTGGAATGAGCGCGAGCCTTGGTTCGGTTGGGTTTCAGTTTAGCAATTATTGTTTTGTAGAGCGGGGCTTTAGTCTAGTTTGTAGTGTATCTTAATCTCTAAATATCTATGCATCTGTAGCAGGCACAACGTACCATCTATGATGTATGTATAATGTTTATGCCGAGCAGCCGAAGATTACAACCCAAAAAATAGCTAGGATCATAAGAGTGTGCCTGATTGTGGATAGTCTGACTGAGTATGTGTTAATGTTTTCCAGAGTTTGCGTTTGAGTGTGCGAGTGTGATAGAGTTTTTATTAATGAAATGCAGCCGTAAATCGTTTCTCGAATTGTCATCTCGAAAACAAGAAAAATTGAATAAAACTTTGATTCTTTATCTTTAATAAAACCAAGCCTTTGTGTCTGTTCTTTACCGGTTCGAGTCGTGTTTCGCATTAGATAACAACAACCCCCAACAACCAAACCTGTTGTATCCCATTATTTATGACAAAGCCAGCACCCGAATCCAAAGCCAAATCATTATATTACTCTTGTTCCGAGCCATGGGCCACGCGCTCGTTCTCTCCCCAACCCAATAAAATTATGCAGATCGGCCATCTGCCAGATATTCTTCTGCGGCACATTACGATTGATTAATGCCTCACGATTAATCTCTGAATTGCCCAATCCCCGCCGAATCTGTGTGTTTCTGAATATCCCAGTCCCCGATTGTATGCTCTGTTCTGGCCATGTAGTGTCCTCCCAGCCATGAACTTGTAACCTGGCACGCGTGCTGCTGGGCTGGTTATGCAATAGCTTTCAACCAGTTTTCGGGTCCGGCTCCAGACACTTTGGCGGCGCGGAGAGTGTGGTCATGGCTAAATTAAAAATTCTAATTAATTTTTTTAAACTCTTTCGAATTAATTCTCACACACACACGCCTCTCGATCATCGTTTACAGAATTGACTCGTATTTATGCTGATTAGGGGGGCAAAAACTTAACGTTTCGTTCCAAGTCAAAGTTCAAGGGCCATTTAAATAATTTCGATGTTTACTGCGTTTTGCTGTAAATAAGCGTACATTTTTGGGAAATTTGCATAGGTCATAGCCAAAAACGGTCAATAAACAAAAGCATCAAACGAGAACCTCGAAAGGGTGCTGTTCATTTCTCTACAGTTTCTCGACATAACAAAGTGGATAATTTTGAGTGATATTTTAGGAACATTTTTGCCCGTCATCTACTGGAAAATTGTCACCGTGAAAATGTTGAATTGTTTCAGCTAAAAAGTGTGCACTGTTTTTTGTATTGTAGAATTCATGTAAAGTGCATGTAGAATTTCCATTTCTGCCCCTCCTTATTTAACAAAATATATTGTCATGATTTGCAACTTTTATATTAAAATTTAGAAATATTTTTTCCAAACCATAGAAGATATTAAAGTTGCACCGACATGGAGCGCTCAACGGACACATGTCGCCACGGTGACATGTAGTGTAAAAATGTTGTAGATATAGACAATGTATCCAAAAAGAAAACTGCAAAAAAATATACTCGGAAGAGTTTAAAATACGAGCTCAATAATAAATATCAGGTGTCCTAATGTCTTACTTCCTCGAAGATTTTCAAGCACCTTGATGATAGATGATAAAATGAAAGCAAAAACAAAACTCTGGAGTTAGTTTTCTATACAACTAGTTCTGATTTCTTCTGCATGTTCAATCAGCCTGATCAGATCTATGATGATCGTGGCATAAAACACATACAAAACTGGCTTCGATTCGGCCAGTCCTCAGGCTGGTACAAGAAAGAGGTTTTAGCTTTGGGTATTTCGGTGTTTGGCTTTTGTGTGCCTGTGCCTGTGTTTGTGGTCAAGATCAAGGTCAATTGCCCAACACCAAACCGGCTTTATTGAATACTGTATCCGCAGAGCGACTGGCACCGAATCCACTTGAAGATGCGTTTCCACTTCCGCTTTGGGTTCCGTTTTGACTGATTGATCAATAAAAGGTTGTGGAATTTATCAGATCTTCATCTCAATAGCTTAGCTTTTCTGCGTGTATGCTCAAGGTGCCTTTTAAATGAGCTTCTAATGAGCGAATACGGACCGAGGCAAGACGATCATCGGTGGCAAGTGGACCAATCTTCTGGCATCACTCTACCGTGTTCTCAGAGCCTCGTAAAAATTCATGAGCTGGATATGCTTTATCGGCAGCAACAGCAGAATCACCCCACCATCAAAGACCTGTTCGTTGGGCCACGCCCATGCAAATTCAAATTTCGCTGCGATTACGTATCTCTTGGTTTCCGCAGATGAATGAATGAATAGATTGATCTGGCTATTGTACTTCGACTTAAATGCGTTCCTTGAGAATGGATTTCCTTAAGCATCTGTCAGGTGTTGGCCATAATTATCAATGAGAACATTTTGCCTGGGAAAAGGTGTGGCTAAGGTGAGCTAAGCAAATACTATTTGCCTTTTGGTGGTACCAGAGCAAATAGTTCCTTAAGCAAATGCTTTTATGATTGCGTCAAAAGTTTATCCATAGGAAGTGAGATGATGTGAAAAGGAAGAGGAGACACCTTCTCACAGTCTAATCAAACAATAGATTTCGAAACTCCATTCCAGTGTTATCCAATGATACATCTTGTTATATTCGAAAGCACTTTTAGGCAGATCAATTGTGCAAACATTTCCTGAACACATCTTCAAAAGTATATGTACGATTCAGTCCCCAGTGAAGGCCCCACCACAAAACAAAGAACCATTCTTATAATTTTTATAAAATTTTGTAGAAAAAATTCTAGTTTATTTGTTAGATTTTGTTTGTTTTAGCTATACGTAAATATCTTTTTCTCTTCGTTTACAACTACTTTACATACCGATGCGTATATAAAAACCCTAAGAAAACATATTTATATGCGTACCTAAATGTATTTACACAACTAACACTTCTTCTTCTACTACCTCATCATTTTCTGTGTGGTTTACCTAACTTACTTGTAGTTTAGTTCAGTTTCGACCGAAAGACATACAAGCACTTCTTTCATTTGGTGTCCGCCTGAGCGGACATCAAACGAGGCGAGCGATGATGGCGACGGCTGCAAAAAGCAATTTTAACTGTTTGAACATTTACATATTATGTGTATCTATCTATCTGTATCTTGAAAGCCTCATTTGTTCCAATAGACAGACAGAGCAGACGAGTGTATGGTGTCTCGTTTTCTTGTTTTACGTGTTTTTGGCTGCGGATTACTTAAGAAATTAGTCAACAAAGTTGCACATAGAACATGGGATCTCAGCTCTCAGTGTGTGCCCCGCTTTGTATGAGTATTGAAAGGGGGAAGGGTGCGGGCTCTGGCTCTGGCTCTAGGCTCTGGGCGTCAATGGCCTCGAACCTACAAGGCCTTCTGCTTTTGCTTCAGCTCCAGCTCCAGATCCTTCGATGCCACCTTATTCAGATCCTTGGCACAGCTCTCGTTATTGTTCTCCGCCGACAGAGCCTTGGCCTTGGCAGCTGCCTGCTTCTTCTTGTAGGACTTCTGGTAGAAATCGTTGAACAGGAAGTAGAAGAAGACGGCATTGGGCAGGGTGAAGCAGACAGACCACCGGGGATAGCCGCAGTCCGTGTACAGCAGCTGTGTCTGATGGATGAAGGCGCAACAGAACTGGATCTGAAATGTCATAAAGTTATAGCAACAGGAAACCATGTGAGATGCTCCAATGATGCCTCACCATTTGTAGGTTGGTGATGTACTTCTTCCACCACAGATACTTCTGCATCTGGGGACCGAAGGCAGACAGGAAGTAGTACGAATACATAATGATGTGCACGAACGAGTTGATCATTCCAATGAAGGTTCCATGTCCGCCGGGATAGTACTTGCTGGTGCCCCAGCTGATCATAGGCATCACAGTGTGGTGGTATACATGCAGGAAGGTCACCTGGCGATCGTTCTTGCGCAGCACAAAGAAGATCGTGTCCAGCAGCTCGGTGATCTTGGCCATATAGTATACATAGACCACGCGCGCTTCCCTGTAAGCCTTGGGCGTACGTGACCAGTCGACGGGTTGGCACCGCCAGCTGTATGTCCGCCAGATGACAACACCCTCGTACACCATCCATACGCTGAGCGCCACCTGGAAGAAGTTGTAGACCAGAAGGGTGCGCTCCAGCTTAAAGGGCTTCCGATCGCGCATGAACTTCGGGCCCCATCCCAGCACGAAGAACAAGTACAGGCCGAGGATGGCAAGCAGCGGCAGGGGTGACTTGATCAGGAACCAGTCATTGGTGCGGGGATCTACAGGAAGACATAGTAGCCATAGGGTTAAGTATGACATTCCTTGATGGGAGAGGAGCTTCACTCACCTGCCAACTCGATAAACAGAAAGTTCCAATAATCCGTTCGCGATGCGTTGACGGCTGCCATTTTGAAGTGTCTCTTTTGTGTCCCTCAACCACAAGAAACGTGTATATTTCGCAGTTTTATCTACGGTGTGAAATTTAAGAATCTGCTAAGCTCGTGTCGCTCCTCAAAACGTTCCTAAAATGCTCAAAGCGAACGAGTTTTGCCAAATCTAAAAACAGGGAAGAAGGGGGAAATATGTGAAGTCTGGATGTGCGAATGAGGGTTTCAAGTTTGAATTTAAAATTATGTTAATGCCGAGCCACTAGTAACTGATTGTCATGGCGGGGACTGTTGCCGGGAGATCCGAACGCTGCATAAAAATAATAATAATCAGAGCCAAAACAGAATAACAATTGGTGACCAGAGTGACCAAGACTTTTGTCTTCAATTCATTTCATCTGGACCGGTGTGGAAGATACGGAAAGCTGTCGCCGTTCGCTTGCGGAGGTGAAATGTCATGAAATTATCATGTAACAGTAACAGTAAATTATATTCATTATTATGAATTAAACAACAAACAAAACACACATACAAATTGGTGGTCAACACATGGCGATGGTTGCCACACGGCCTGCCAGCCAAATTGGGACGGACTACGGAGACGCCGCGGCGTCTCACGTGTGGAACGAATACAACAAATGAGATGCGAGTAATAGTAATGCCCACACACACATTCACCCCAAGACTCGAAACAAATTAATTTCATGTTGAGCTTTTTGTTTTGGCTCCTCTTAGAGCTGAAATCTACAACAAAATCAGGTTGAAGTTCATCTATTAAATTGCATCGAAGACGAAATGCTCTGGCTATGAAATTAGAATTTGCTGTAGTGTAAGAGTATAACAAAAGTAGCTTAAAGTGGCAATCAAGTCATCTGTTATCTGATATTAAATTAAAATCTAAATTATATTTCCTTTATCCTGAATCCTCTTCTATCTCTTTGACAATCATTCAACTCCATCTAGTTACCCGAAATGATGAAATGACGTTCATTGACTTCCAGTTGCACACTTGAACTTGGCAGAGACCGATTAAGAGACCGAAGACTGAAGACCATAGAAATACCGAAAACAACTTCTTGAGCTACCAACAATCGCAACAAGCATTTTGATTTCTTTGCTCGTTTTCGAGGCTATTCTGATCAGCTTCTGGGTCTTTTCATCTCGAGAGAGATCTCAAGAGATCTGAAGTGTGCAAAGTGAGGAACAAATTGAGATAATAAATGAAGCATAAATATTTTGAAGGGCAAGTTGGTCAACAGACGGGTTTGGCTATTAAGGTTTTCGGCCAGCCATTTCCTGCACTTGCTCTCATGAATATTAGCTGCAGCCATCAAGACAGAATGGGGCTGAAAATGGGGCGATAAATGACTGCACGATAGCAAAAGGTGCTAAACACATTTGTGGTCCCACGAATATTTTCAAGCAAATCCAGTTTATCAATTGGTAAAAATCGCTATGCGACCTTGCCACAATTTGTGCCTGGTCTGGTATGGTCTGGTCTATGGTTATTTCTGGTGCCATTGCTGGGAAATCTGGCAGCCTGACGCTCCGTCGTGTCTGGCTGATTATTGTCAACAAATTTTATGGGGCATTTCCACTTGGTTAGTCACTTGTTAAATAGGCGACGGCTCTCTCTTGAAGATCTTTGGATTTCATTTTGTTTTGGTTATGGGCCTTGACCACTCCTAAAGCCAACGCACACAATATTGTGTCAACTATTGCCCAATTTCAGACCAAATAATGCCAATTTTGAATATGATGCAACAGTTGACAAGAGCTGACTTGACCTTCGCAGGGAAATACCCTTTCTTAAGGGAGAAGTTTTTGGTTTCAAAGCTGCTTGGAATGTCTGCATCAGAAATCAAGATTCTTGTCTCCCACTGATTCTAATTCTACTTCTATATTTATGTAGATATGTTTGATTGTTCTGATTATTCACACACATACACACACACACACACTTTGAAGAGCTTTGGGGCACCTGTTGCAATCACTTCGATTGCCGTGCACTTAATTTACGACAACTCTTAATGTTAACACCATGACAACTGTTTTTTTTTTTTGTTTCTTTGCTGGCTCTGCTGCTTGCCCCTATATAGAGTAGGGTGGCGCTATATGGTAGTGGTGCTATCGTAGATATGAGGAGAGGAGAGAGACCTTTGCTGGCATCCGCTACCCACGAGACTTGTACGCGCACTGAACTGCTACGTCGAGCTGCACGGCGCTATGTATAAAAATTTTGTCTAAAGGTTCGATTCGGTTTCGTTGTTTTTTTTTTTTTTGGCGCTGTTTTTTGAACTCTATTGGTTTTGTTTCTGTTTCGATTTTGGTTTCAGTTTTTGTTTTTGTGTTTTCCGTTTGCTGGGGGGAACTTTTGTTGGTGCTGGCTCTGGCGTCTACTCATCTTCATATGAGGCCCGAAATGTTCATTTGTGTCCGCCACGTTTGATTGGAGGCTGCGATCGAGTCGCATCGAACGATTGCCAGGTCTCGTTTTTCTATTCAGAAAATTGATGACAAAAGCTTATAGGGTTTTTGGGGTATAATTGTGTCTGTATTTGTTTATGATTCTAAATGAATATGCGACCGTGTTGCCGGTATTCAGTTTTTGCCGCCTGGATTTTGCCAGAATATTAATTGCTTTTCAATTGTATTTGGAGGTAAAGCCTTTTTGCACAACCCTATAAATTCCTATACATTTTCAATAATAATTAATAAATCGTTTCAGCAATTGTTGAGGAGCTTTAAGGATTAGGAAATAGTTTCTTACATTTGAAATATACATACATAATATAATTATCACTAAAAAAGAGCCTCCAAGAATCTCTTAAACATAATTTCTGTTTGATAATGGAATGATATTTTTATTTAACTGTTTTCCTCTACCAATTCTTCCATTTTCATTACTTTGGCTAGAGATGTATTCCACTTTTGATTGATCAGCCTTGACCCAAATTGAATATTCTTTAGATTTCTTTCCGCATCATGTTGAACTCTAGAACAATTTGTTTCTCTTTCGTTCTCATGCGTAGCTGGTTAAGAATTCAGTTAACCTTTTTGGGCCATTACGGAAAACTGCTCAGTCCACAAAATTCTCAAGCAATGTACAACTTGTATAAGTTGTAAAATGCTCGAACTGATTTAAACGAGCATAAAGCGTTAATAGCAACGAATAATTTACGGATTTGTTGGCACTATTTGGAATGTTTCAGATGTAAAGTTCCGTTGAAAGCGAGTTAATTCAAGGAGACACGCGGCCTGGCCAATAATTTACATGCAAATTCTTTTTTGGGGCCCAGGGCTCTAAATCGATTCTAGCGATCCACAATGATCAGAGCGCGTCGATTAATGCCACTTCCGGGTCAAGACTATCATTCGGTATTGGATGGTTAATGAGACCACACAAATACCGAGACGGAGGCTAAGGCTGGGGTCATTCGCAGTTCAACTTTTGGCTTTGCGCAACTGTGTCACCGGCGAATTGAACTTGAACTTGCGATGGCAATGTCTATTTCACCGTCGATAAGCTTATGCGAATCTATAACCAGCGCCTACAGTGGCAATCGGCGAACACGATTAAACTGCATAAGATGTGGGTGAATGTCGGTTGGTGGGTGAATCCCTAAGAGGTTTCCTAAGGTTTCCTTTTCGTACAGAATCAATCATGCGCCGCATATGCCGTTGCTGCCGTTTTCTTCCGGGCTGGACATTTGCATTTTTCTTTTGTTTTGTTTCGCCATCAACCAGACCCATAGCAGATCATTATGATATACAAAAGATTGGTTGGTTTATTGCTGCTGCTGCTGCAAACACTGCCGAATCGATCCGTGATCAGAGAGGGGGAGCTTCAGTCTCAGCCGCGAGCCTCTGCATGTTATGCAAATTCCTTCCGCAAACATTTACATAGTCACAAACAAACCAAACAGGCTAACAACCGTTAAACAATTATTATTGAATTTTGTTTGTAAACCCTCCCTGTCCCACCCTACCCCTGCAACAGCAAAATTGCGTAGACAAAAGCAGTCGCACGAACAATAATTAATTGTGCAAAAAATTCTCTTTTGGCTCATTTCGTTTGTCCGACGCTCGACGTTCTGTAGAATTCTTAATGGCAGATGGGACAATTTTTTCTAATAAATTAATTATAAATATGTATTGCTTTTGGCATTTCTGTGCGTGTGTGTGGATGGTTGTGCGTCGCCAAGGCCGACGGATGGGCCGCCAAAATCGATTTCCGATGCCCGATGCCCATTGTGTGCTCTGTGAGCCCTGTGCCAAAAGATTTGCAACGTGAGTGCATTAAAGCTCGCTTTATTGCTCTGCCCAACGTATTGATCTTAGTATTGTAAACAACCATTGCAAATTAGGCTCTTAAAACTATAATTGTAGCGTTAAACCTTTTCGTGGTATATCAGCGACTCTGCGTGGCTGTTTCGTAGAGATGGCAGCGTGCTCGCTCGGATAGGCACGGAACGATAAACGATACCAAAGAATAGTAAAGCGTGTCCAATTAAGTGAAATATGTGATAATTAAGGTAAACTGGAGCGTTTGACACTCACGGGGTATGTAGCTCCTGCACATCTCCATTAGAAATACCCAAACTTCTGGGTAAAATTAAAATACTAATTACATTATATTGACTCTACTGCGTGTGCTGAATATATGAATACATCAAGTGTATACATATGTGTATATTATATAGGGTCGGAAATGCTTCATTCTTTTAGTTGAAAGCCGGGAAAGAGCTTAAAACCCAATGCGAAGGCTGACTGCTTTTTAGTTATATTTACGTCTTGAACAGAAAAAGAAGATATGGGGATATTCGTAGTGCATTTGCAGTATTAAGTCGCCACTTTGATGCTGGTGAGGCTTGCTCGGGCAGGCACGAACCACCCCAATCGCAAAATGGACTAGTTGAACGGTGAATCATGTGGTGCCGCGCAGTCCGCTCACTGCTGGCGTCATCTGTCGTTGGTGTATTCAAGCTTAGCTTAAAGCTTCGCTTAAAGTTGCCAGATCGCTGGAAAAAAGTTTGACTCGAGTGCTTAACGGTTGCTTTTCGAATTCTGAATAAATTATATAGATGTTTACTAACTTGATTCATGAAAGAATCCTACTCAAATGATTGAAAGCTTATCAAAGTTGTGTGTGTGTGTGTGTTTGCGTGGCTTAATTATAAGTTTATATTAAAGTACAGGGACAACATGTCGATGTCGCATGAAAATTACAAAACTTTGGACTGGCCTGCAACTCATTTACAATTCAAAACTTTTACATTTATTTGCTCCAACCATTAAATGGATCTTAAAGTTAGTAAAAAAAAGAGTTTTAAGTGCTTCCAAGCAAGTTTTAGAGTTCGACCAATTTTGATGCAGCATTTGCATTGCCCTTTTGCGGATCACATGTGTTGGCTCCAATTAGAGAGAACTATTCTGAGAACTACACAAACGCACATACTATAAAATATATTATTAAAATTGCGGGCAAGGATACTTAGCAACTTAGGCACATTGTTTCCTTGGGAAAAGTACTCGCACGTACCATTTTCATATAGAACAATCAACAACAACCCCACAATTGTGAAATTAAAGAGACCTATTATTAAATGTAGCTACGTAAATGTTTATTAACCGATTACATGATAATGTAACACTGACCCGAGCACTAACTAACTCCAGTGCCGTAACAGGGTCGTTGCCTCCACGGGTTCTACTCATCCAAAGTATCTTGTTATCAAGTCAAGTCTTCTCGTTAATTGCGCAAATCGAACTCGTTTGCCAGCACAGTACGGAAATGCCGATACGATTTCGAACTATCAAAGAGATAGACCCAGCCTGGCACGGTTTTGCTCTGCTCATGCTCTCCCTCTATTTCGATCAATCGAATTTTTTCAAGTCGTAGCTGCTGGCTCACAACTACCGTTGGCTCGCCCTTGAGGGGAACTCGTTTCAGGCGCTAAAAACGAGAGAAAAAACAAAAAGATTAATATGTAGTGAAAAAGAAATCGTTACTTCCGTTTCCTGATCGACTGCTCGACCGATCGGCTAGACGTAGCCACAGAGGCTCTTGCAGATAGAAAAAGAAGAAGAATATGCCTAAGAAGCTTAATAGATTCGATGGCGCAGAGCGGTTTTCATTTAGTCGAAGCAACTTTAGATGCATAATTAACAATTCTAGTCTTGATATATTTTGATTTTTTTCCTTGCCAATTTTTAATAAATTTCTGAAACAATTTATATATTTGAATTTATCTAGTTTCTTCTTGTTTTTTTTTCACGCTCCGGCAACTGTGTCAAGTTCAAAGTTGAAACTTAATTGCTAATAGACTGAGGCGAGATCTATTCTTGGTGCTAGCCGCTCGCTACTAATTAATATTCAGCGAAAAAGTATCAAAGTATTTTCAAGTTCAGAGACTCATGTGATGCCAAGAATACTCCCATTTGGCTGCCGTCTTGCCTCATAAACTCGAAAACATTAAGTCTGAAGAGCAAAACCAAGTGTCGGATTTGAGCTGTCTCTCTCTTCCGATCTCTTCTTGGCTGTAAGAGAAGTTTGGCCAACTGATTAGCAGGCCTAGGTTCCCCCAGCACTTGGCCTCTAAATCAATGAGCGTGACAATCGGGGGAACGTGCCAACTTCTGCCAGATCCACCGATTCTTCCACACAATTGCCCAACTGTAGTCCGGCACTTCTTTGCTTTACCCATTCAATTAGGGCCCAGTGTGTTGTGTGCTTAGCCGCCATGCCAATCCGAATGTATATTGGGCTTGAAATACAGAAAGCCAAATTCATTTGCACATGTGATATAAATATGTTTAAATTGTTTAAATCTTGTCTCTCTGACGCTCAGGGTCGGGGCGTGCTCGGCGCTTTCTGCACCAAATTGCAACGCAATTAAGACTAAGTATGGCCCGATCTTTGGATAAGCAGCAGCAGCATAAATATGCCGGCAAAAGCTGACATGAAAAATTTCGCAATCCAATAGCAGAAATTACGAAATGTCTGATGTCTGGTCTGGAAACTGTTGTTGCTTCAATGAGGAGGAGGTAATCGAAAGCGTTAACAAGCCGCTGTAACAATGTAATTACTGTTTACAAATTCGAACCGGACTGGACTCTAGTAGGGAGGCCGGCCAGGGGCCAGCCTTTCGAAAAGATTCCGTTATCAATTAAACAACGCCGTTGGGCAAGGGTCAATCTGTGTGCGGGCTCTGGTAACATTCTCTGGTGAAGCCCATTGGGCGTGAGGGTTGGAAGTGTGGACACCTACACCTCCGCCAGTCTTTGCTAATTAATTGATAAATTTTAATTATATTCCATGTGCTAAATATATTAACCGAACAATCATGCAGCGTCAGCTTGAAATGGAGCTCGGACATAGTGGATCTTCAACTTCAACCATACGAACTTATATCCAAACTATATTTTAGAATCTTCCATACAACAACATAATACATCTAAGAATTATTTCCTAAAGTTAAATGGACCTAGAACGATACATTTCCAGCTCTATTCATATGCAAACTATTCTCTTATATGTGCTGTTTTTAAAGATGTTGGGGAACGACTATTTCCACATTTGGTTTAACATTCGGATGGAGATCAATATTCTTTTAATAATTTCATTAGCATTGAGGTATATACAAGATGCTCAAAAAGTGTGAGAGACTTCTCCGCAATCTTCTCTTAAAAGTTTCCCCATCGTACAAATCTCCTTTCGCTAAAATCCATGACTCACTCCATGACTGCTATTGCACGCAAAATGCCAGCATCTGAAAGCAATTTGTATAAAGTAAAAGTAATGTATTAATATAAAATGTCAACATTTACAAATGACTCAATAATGGTTTTGCCTAAATTTGCCAATTGAAATGCGTAAACCCTTGTCAACGCCAGGGCCATTAATCAGGCAAATAATAAGCGACAAATATTTAGCATTTGCCCATAGTAAAATTATTCATAAAGGTATTATTGATTATGATGAAGTCAAAGCGGTTTCGCCAATGGCAAAGATCAAATCACATATATTGATGAAACAGAAATTCACAAAATGCTGAGAAAAATAACAACAAAACTGGAGCTATCAAAGCATACATTTATCATCGAAGAGTCAGCGTTGCAGTCTTTAACTTCCGATTAACCTAGACCTAGAACGTGAAATGCCATGAGTCTGTTACTAAGCTCTGCTACATGTATAGCACTGAGAAGTAGAGTAGAGTAGAGTAGAGTAGAGAAGCCGGCCGCCTCTGCTGGAGTCTTGGCTTGGGTTGGCTTGGCTAATCGCATTCAACCGTTAGCAGAGGCAGAAACAGCGGTGGCCGTCATCATCCTTGCCACTTTCGGCCCCAACATGGCCAAAATAATCAAGCCAAAGGTCGACGGGGGCTCTGACTGAACTTCAAAGAACAATTTGCAGCGTTGATGGCGTTAATTTGTGACAAAATGAAAATAGTTCTCGTTCATGTGGCATTCAGTGGCATAATTAAGATACTCGCATAAATGACTACCGCTCGAGACCCGGACCTCGATGCAGACTTCACTGCACGTCCGATACTTTATATGTACAAACTTAATGACACTTGGCCCAGTGCCTTCTGCCTTGATCACGATAGCTTTCTGCACGTTCCCACAGAACACAGATCGATTATGGATCTGAGGCCATCTGCTTCTGCTTTCAAATTATGTGAATGCCACCTTGACACGTTTACCGAGCAAAACGTTCTGGATGCTCTCCGAGAATTCATTTAGCATATTACCAAACCCACAGTCAACACCTCGATTGTTGTTCTCAGTTGTCCGAGAACAGGTTATGTTAACTGAATTCTCTGAGTGCCTGTAAGCATCAATGGGACTTACACATATCTATCTATACCTTGTCATATGCTCATAAATACAAAAATCATCTGAGGTCATTGAAAGACAAGGCGGAAGTCCAGGAATAAACACTACCTAGACCAGCCCCAAAATTTAAAACAACTTGACAAAATGTAAGGCATCATAAAAGATGTTTACGAACGTGTTTTAATTACTTATGTATGTACGAGTACTTTGTAGTAACATTATGGCTTAAAACTAAAACTTGTTTAACTCCTTAGAGCAATGAAGTGTTCGGGAATTTTCAACAATATTAAAGGGCTACAGAGAGAGACAACCCAATGAGTAGAGAATTCAAAATCTTACTGTATAATTAGCAGAGCCTTAAATCTAAAATATTGTGGATAGAATGGATATTAAAGGTATTATTTCAAGTACTCATGTACTTTGAGTTACATAAAGTTCTATACAATTTCTAATTGTCTAATTCTTATAGCTGAAAACAATTTTATAAGTCACTTTAATCCTCTTTACTGATTGAAATTGTTCCGTAAACTTTAATCTTAACTAATGGTTTATACTAAAACGAAGCTGCATTTCCTATAGCAGGGAAAATATATACTGGGAATTTCCTTTACTTTTGTGTCTGCCCCTAGTTTATTTCCAAACAATAAGATCGATTAAATTGGCTTCAAACTTTCATTGCTAATAATTGTTTTTGTTACATAATTCTTAAGCAATGAATGGCACAGAGTCCGCAGCTCAGTTTATATTTAGACAAATGTATGCCAAAGCACTAATCATTTCTAAACCCCAAAGACTTTACTCAATTCTCAGTGCATTGACCCATTAAAGAGCAGATTCACCCACTAATACACTCGTATTACCAAGCGGCAGCACGACAGTGGCCGCAACTTCAAAGTTGAATGCCATACGGAACATGCTAAAAATCAAGCGAACAGCTGAAAAAAAAACCATAAATAATAAAAAACGAACCCACTGGGCCACACGGATAGGCACACAGAGCACGCATTGACATACACACACTCGCACACACACAGGTGCACACGTACAGGCACAGACAATTGCATGCAGTGAGCCGCTGAGCTGCGCGTCGCGTCGCGTACCGCAGCGAACTCAACGAAACTTCCGTTGTTCTGTGCGAAGCCACAGAGTGTTCGTCAAGTTTTCGAAGTCGAAGTCGTAGAGGTGCTAGGGTATGGGTTTTGGTGTGGGATGGTATGGGTATTAGTGTTGCTGTGTAGTTGCCAAGTATTTTGCACAAGCTCAGGCGTTGTGATCGGCTGCCTGCTGCCTGCTGCTGCCTGTTGTTGCTGCTTCTCTTACTATTGCTGCTGCTGCTGCCTACAACTGCTGCTGTAGCTGCTGCTGCTGCTCAGTCGGCAGCGACGCGAAAAAGTTACTTTATCTTGTGATTGCCGAGAAGTTTTAGATTCAGTTGAGCATAAACATTCCTACGGTGTGGTGGTAGAATCAGCCAAGTCTGCGCGTCGAACGACTAAGCTAAGCCATTTAGTATACTATATTTATGAACAATTTGTGATCATCGATCATCGTTGAAAAGTGTCTTTGGAGAGTGAGCCACAAGCTGCAGCTTCTACTCGATCGAAGCTGAAAGCCAACAAACTCCACGAACTGCAAAGCCAAAAATCGAAAGTGTTTTTTTCCGGCCTGAGCGCAGCATGAGAAATCCTGCGGCAAGCCTTTGACAGAGAGCCGAAACGAAACTAGACTCGAATCTATATAGAACGAAGACGACAGTGTGTTTGCAGCTTAAGTATTTCATCCAGAATATTGCTTAACACAACAAACAGAGGAGAATCATGACGATGAACTACCACTACTACAATGCGAGCTCGCGCTTCGATATGGCCGTGGAGATAGCCAATATCGCGTTGGATGAGTTCAAGACCCATCATATCTCACGCAACTACACGGGCCTGGTGCAGCGCTACTATCAATTGGTGGAAGAGGACTATGGCGGTAGGTGGAATTGATTGAAATTGCATTTAAATTTGAAGGCCCCCCCACAAACGGAGACATTAAAGCGACAGCTCAGCTGTCCTAAACAGCACGAAATCGTTCAGTCAACATTTACCCATATTATAAACGCATAAAAAATGATGAATTGCCATTTTTTGTGGCCAACAAATCATAACAAAGTAACGTACATAAAAGCGAACAAAGCGGCAAAACAAAAATGCCTAAAACAAAAAGAAAGAGCTTCAAAAAAAGATTAAAAACCAAACGCTCAACCAAAAAAAACTTCTAGGACAATTAAAAAAGGTTTTTTTTGCGTGTGGTGTGTGTGTGTGTGTTTGAGTGTATTAAATGGAGACCTTGGCAATGTCAATTGTATTTTTGACAATTATTAACGTAATTAAAATGTATTTACATTGCTTATCTTAGCCATTTTTATGAAGCTCTTTCCGTGTGCAGCTGAGCATGTAGGAAAAAAAAAATAGCTAAAAAAAATACAGACAATGCATCAGCAGCATTGATCGTACAACATGGGGATTGCCCCTGTCTCTAAGAGCATTTGCCTCAACGTTCCGTTTCCCGCCTTTGAGCACATGTGCCCCATATTGACACTTACGTCTTTGTCGCAGTGGAAGTCAGATGCCGCACCGGTCGATGTCGCCGGTGAGAGGTCAATGGCAGGTCGGGCAGATGCGATTAAAATAAAAACAGTGCAAATAGTGTATCTCGCTGCCCGTGTGTGAGTGAACCCATCCAGCTGAGATTGAATCATGCCAAAATCATGCAAATAAACTGAATAAACTTCAAGTGCGGGACCATAAACGAAAGACTTAGGAAACGAACTTAAAACGATGACAAGGCGAAATTTCTAGAAAATTTGTCAAGGGTAAAAAAAAAAATGATTGAAGAAGAATAGTTTTAAAGGAAAATTTTGAAAAACAAAAACAGCTCAAAGGTTAGGACAGTAATTGGCTGGAAACTTACATGGAGAAACCCAAAAAAATATATAAATTTAAAGTAAAATAAAACTATTCAAAATTGAGATATTTTGGAACTTGGAATTTAGCAGAAAACAATCATTTAAAAATGATATTGCGGTAGATATAAGAGATTTACGCGTTTAAATATGCATTTATTAAGAAAATCTTACACTGTTTTTAATATTAACGGCAATAACAAAACAAAGTTCACTTAAGTCCACTGAAATCTCTAGAACTACTTAAACTAGATCAAAAAGGTTCCGGTCCATATGAAAACAATTTCTAGATTCCACACAGTCGTCACAATAACGAAATGGAATAATTGTTAGAAAAACAGGAATAATTGCCAGGCCATAAATGAATCCCTAGAATGTCTTTAATCAATTGCTGTCAATAAACAGCCAGAGGCAATGGAATGGAAATGTTGACCAATGGAAAAATTCTAAGCAGATTGTAATTAGTTGTCATATAGGGTTAGGGGGTTCCTCGACACTGACTTCGCTATGACGACATTGCCAGACGGAGCTCTTTGGCAAGTGGAAATATTGTATTTAAAGCTGGGATTCCGGTTCATGTTCGAGTACGATTACGATTGCGATTGCGAGTATTTATCAATTATTGTTTACTCGAAAGCCAATTGTGTCGACACATAACGCCATTCAGTGACAAAGAAATTAGCCGGCAAATAGTTTTCAAATACTTTTTGTTTGAATCGATTCACGATTTCATTCAACTTGGATGAATTGAGTGGCTAACAAAACTCGAAGTGCTATGAGCTAATGAAATTCAAATCGACACCAGCTCTGGGACCAACCGTCTCGGGGGATTTGCATAGATGAAAAAAAAGAAAAAGAAATCAAATCGAATAAAATAAAATAAATTGCGGCAATTAATTTGATGATTTTTTTGCATGAATTTCCAGATCCGCGTGCGGAACGCTTCCACCTGATGGACCATCCGATGTTCACCTTTGGCCTGGTGGCCATCTACCTCTCTTGGGTACTCGTCCTGGGCCCCCTCTTCATGCGCGACCGCAAACCCTTCCAACTGCGACGCACTCTGGTCATCTACAATGCCTTCCAGGTGGCCCTCAGCGGTTATATGTTCTATGAGGTGAGTGCGGACTTTGGATTCCACCCCATTGTACATCCCCCTAATGTTATTCCCCAATCCCCGTTTCTATTTTCAGCACCTAATGGCCGGCTGGCTGAACTACTATAATCTGAAGTGCCAACCGGTTGACTACTCGGATGGTCCCATGTCGAAGCGGGTAAGTCGAAAACGAACACGGACACTCTTCCGCTCTCTAGTCCGCAAGTTCGTTGCCTCTATGTCTGATGATTCACTGACGCCAAAAGCCACCTCAAGAGCAATCAAGAGTGCGTCTGGGACTCAGCTCAAAGCCAGTCAGTTGGTTGGTTGTTTGCGTTGTTTCGGCCAGTCATTCACAACGGCCAACACGTAAACAACAACAACAAGAGCCACAGACAAAGTGTTTTAATTATGGCTTCATCATGGCACAAAGTTCACATTCAAATGGGCAGCAGATCTTGGGGGTCCAATTAGTTGCCGAAGTGGCTTTTTTAATCCAAATTCTAAAAATAATTGCTGGCTTCCAGCCTTTTGTTACGCCTCTCAATCGATTGTATTCCCCCGTATTCCCCAGCTACTTAAATGGCTGGTTGGGCAATCTCGCGACTAGAAACCAATTAAAAAAATGGTTGGAAAATGAGAGTTTAAAGTTAAATGCAACATTTAATGCCAATTTGACTGTGGACCACAAAATGAGGCATTAAAATGTTTGTAAAACTATAACATTGGCGAAAAATTAAACTTGAATGTACACCGTTGAATGAATGCTCTTTTAGAGGCAGTTCAAAATGTATAAAAGAATGCGAGGTTGTCAGTTTATGGTAATGAAAACATTCTCCAACTGTTGCTAACTCATCGGTATTCATTCAAGTTGTTTCTCTAATTAGGAGAACCCCTGCAAAGAGTGTTTCCTCTGACATTCAATGCAAGCCAATTGAGTGTGCCACACACCCTCCGAGTGCTCTTGCCTAATGCCTGATGAATGTTACAATCAAATTAGCAGCATTTACAAAAGCCCTTAACCATTTCAATCGCTGTTTGCTGCCAATTGCGATTGTGCTTCGCTTTTTCTTTATGCTTTAAGTCAATAGAGCATAAACCAGGTGTGAACCAGCGGAAGATCAACCCATTGATCGATTTCACATCCGCTGTAAATCCCAGAAAACCCAAAAAAAATAAAACAAAACGTTGACAAGTCAATAAACTCTGTGACAAAGGCCAGTCACAGGGCTCTGGGCATTAGCATAATTAGCATCCGTCATACATTATCGTAGCCATTTCCTTCGCGAGAGACCCATAAATGTCAATATTGTTTACATTGCGCATGGCATGGTTTCACTTTTTGACCAACAATTCTTGCATGAAACAGAAAAAACAAGAAACCACAAAGAAAATGAAAATGAAAATGCAAAAGAAAAAGAAAACGACAAACGAAAAAAAACCAAGCAAATCGATGTAAAGATGCTAAGATGTTGTTGTCAATGTCATTGCGCAAGTTCTTCTGCTTTTGTGGTTTCTACGTTAATTGGTCACGTCGCTCGATGGGCGTTGATAATTGCAGAATGACCTTGCTAGGTCAGACCCAACACCCCACTTACCCCAATCTCTCTCTCTCTCTCTCTGTGTATCTCTTTGGCAGATGCTCAACCTGTGCTACATCTACTACCTGTCAAAACTGACGGAATTCGCCGACACCGTGTTCTTTGTGCTGCGCAAGAAATCCTCACAGATCACCTGGCTGCATGTGTACCATCACTCGGTGACGCCACTGGAGACCTGGGTGCTGGTCAAGTTCCTTGCAGGTGGGTCTATCTATAGAATATATATTCCATGTGTGGAAAACTACAACCTTTAATTTGCAGGTGGAAATGCCACATTCCCCAATCTGTTGAATAACTTTGTGCATGTTTGCATGTACTTCTATTACATGATGTCCGCCATGGGACCCGAATACGCCAAGTTCCTGTGGTGGAAGAAATACATGACCGAGCTGCAGATCGTAAGTATAGACCGATCAGGCGGGTAGGGGGGGATTATTCAAATGGATCTGTTCCAGCACAGATATCGCCCGAAAATTAAACGAAACTCGTTTAGAAGTTTCGGCGGCATGCCAGAAATTTGCTTCTAGGACATAGACTCAAAGTTAGTGACTGCTGCTAGAGCTGTTGCCAATTGGCCAAAAAGGCAAACCAGTTAGACCGGCAATCCCAGCCGTGCCTCTGCCTCGGCCCCAAGTCTAAGACACTGCCACATAAAATGGTATTATTCATTTAGCTCCAAAAAGCACACACACACACAGACCAACATAATGGAAATCACGTTCCTAGCTGCCACACCAGCAAATATCTGTGTGCATATTGCCAAAAAATCTATTGGCCAATGCTTCTTTCAAGCTTTGTGAATTGTGCATTTGACCAAAAACACGAGTGGCATTTATCGCACTCAGATTCTGCGACCTCTGCAAGTGGTTTCTATTTGTTTCTGCCACTTCGATGATCACCCGGGGCCCAAAGGCCTGTCTTCTAGTCATCGATCGGTCATGCATTCTATCGAATTGCACAAGCTCTGATTAACGACTATCTGCAAAGCAATAACAAATGCAAAAGTGAAACCAAATCGAATAAGACACCGAAATAAAACAAGAGATTGGCTGCTCTAATCTTGTCTTATTTCTGGTTTTCCCATCAGTTTTTTGTTGTTTTGGTATTGTATAGGATTGTCTATGGCTCCACATGATTGGTTCTCGCTGGCTACGCATAGTTCAAAGACTTCAGAGACCAGACACCACACTCGTAGATATATAAATATAAGTATATAATATGGGGGACAACTTTAGTGGGTAAATAAGTATGTTTCATTGCATTTTAGCTCTCTCTCTCTCTTTTTTTTTCCAAGTTTCGAAATTCTTGAAACGCATGGAGACATGGCAGGTTTAGTTTGTTCTGCTGCTGCTGCTGCTGTTGCTGGCCTCCTTCTATGCTCTACTCGTATATGCCATATGCTATATGGTTGCAGTTGCTGTTGTTTTTGTTAGTGAATCGCCTTGAAGCCTCGCTGCTCCGCAGTTGAGTTGTCAAACGTTCAGTGACTAAGTTAAGTACATACTAAGCACTGGTTTTATATATGGAAATGCAGGAGGTAAACAGGTGGAACTCTATATGATAGAATCAGAGAGAAAAATGATCACATACAATGCGGATTAGGTGTGGTAGAAGTTTGGAATAAAACTGAAAACGATTTTACCATGTGCTGCCTGGAATGCGGAGCCTGTAAATCACTTAAGGAAAACCAGTAGTGATTAGGCAGCAACTTAGGGAGTCCCCAAATTAAACCAGAACGTTTATAATTGCAGCTTAGACATGTGAAAAGCTTTCTTGAATTTGGATTTATTTAAAAGTATTTTCAAACCTTTCTTTACGAGATGGAAATGTAATTGCAGAGAAATAGGAAAATATGTTAAGGCACAGATATTCAATTTATTGGAACGAACAGTTTCTGTATTCTGCTGATACTTTTCAACCAAATATCGCATCTATAATCCCACCTAAGCAGTTCTCACTGTACCCATTTTATGCGGCTATGATACTTTACTCATATGTCGCCAGTTGAGTGCTCATTTAGATTGTTGCTATATCTGTATCTGTACTGTTGTTTTCGCAGTCGTTTCCGAGCTGTTTTCTTGATGTTTTCCAATTGCTTGTCGCTCGATTCTGTGCGATTCCCACTACCCACCACCCGTCTCCATTCGTATATAATGAGGCGGAGGCGCAATCAAATGTTGAGTGGGCAAACGCATCTTATAGATAATTTATCTGTCATGCTGTTGTTGCTGCTGTAACCGTTAAAGCGGTTATACTAAGTAGTTGTTGCTGTTCTACTTACTGCTGCGAGAGAGTCTCTGTCTTTGTGTCTCATGCGCAATAGCCTCCATAGATTCTTGCCGATCCGTTTCGTTCCTGCCGGGCATTGGCAATTAGGCACAAAAAAACGCCAAAACCATATATCGCACGCTCTAAATTGTGGCCGAGAGCCGAGAAAGAAGTCTGTTCCGTTTGTTGGTAACATTTTGGCTAGCCGCGGCATTGCCACATCCTCCAGCCAAGCCAAGCCATGCCAGACCAGACCTGGCCAGAACCAAGCACAGCGCAGACCTGGCTAATTCCAATTCCAATTCCGAAGTTTCCACATTTGGTGCACATAGACTTCAAAACTCGACTGCGACTTCCACTCCGATTCGACCAGTTTCGATTACATTATCATTTCGTGTTTCGTTCCGTTTTGCGGCAATGAATGTTGCCCGCCACCGATCCGATCCAAGCCGATACGCTCCGAGCTGATTCGGAGTCGTGTGGTGTGGAGTCGAGAGTGGAGCGTTCACTTTTATCCAGCACCGCGACGAACTTGCCACACCAACCCGGTGAGTGTCTATGTCGGCGATTGCGTTTTCTGTGTCTATTGTCGATGGCAATCACTGGGCAGACTACTCATGCAATTTTCCACCGCCTCTAAGTATCTGTGCCTGTGACTGTGCCTGTGTGTGGGTAAAAGTCAACAAGCGATCTGCCACTTTCAATTGCCAGCCAATGATCCGAGACTGGGACAGAGACTGGGGCTGGAAATGGAAATGGAAATGGAAGTGGAGTCCCGCGTCTGGTCAAGTCATGTTGCAAGTGCAACTGCATTTTTGCTGTGGCTATTTGCCGGCACGGAGACATGCCACACACGCAATCGCAGACAGTGGCAGAGCGTACAATGCCTCTAAAGATGGATTATGCAATCGATTGACAATAATAGACCCGGCACAGCACAGTGGGACAAGTGAGTTCAAACAATTGAGAGAATGGGTTACTTTAGATGTTAAAAAGTCAGCAAATAATCCACTGTTCAGCTAACAACTGCTATGACCTGTGCCCCTTAAAGTACTCCCCAGAACTCCCCCTAAGATTATCCCATTTCCATCAATCTTCCGGTGCAACTGACAGCAATGAAGCGTTTAAGCATTGGCGCTGGCTTTCAACGCTCCAGCCACAAGCAATGCTCAAACTTGGCCAACAGCAGTGGCAGCGAGTGGCACGGCATAGTTGTCCGCTTGGCCAACCGATAGTGCCACAGGCGGCAGTGGTTCGTTGGCTCAGTGACTTTGCCACAACTTGCAGTGCAGTGTTAATGGAAACTTGCAGCGCTTGGCTGACCAACGTAATATTTTGTAGGTCATCAAAAACTGCACACTCGGTGGCACACACAACAACCAAAGCATGTACACGGACCGGACAGGTTTTTGGGGCTTTCAGCAGCAGCAGCAAGAGGCGGCACTGTGGGAGGAGCAACATGCGATTCGTTAGACTGCCGCAAAACCAAAGCATCAAAAGTTTTACGATCAATCAGTGATCAATAAGCGAAAGCTAAATATGGGTTGTATAACACTCACAGACATGAGGAGCTAACGGGGTCGCCAAAGGTCAATGGAAGCAGCCAACGAAAGACATCAGTCAGCGACTTGTTGGACTTGGTCAAACAGAGGCGAGAGCTCCATTCATGGATGTTTAATAACTATAGCACATACTCATAGTTATTACAACAAATCCGAATCACATCTCGGCACTCACTCAGCACTCGCAGTGCATAGCTGAGTACTTTTTGATTGCCTTCGCTGGGTGCCAGCTCAAGGGTGCCACAACGATGCTGTTTGTTGATGTTGATTCAACCATCGGCCACTACGTACCCCAAGCATTTTATTAGACGTTTTATTAGCCGCATTCAAAAGAGCTGTAAGTCAGAGGAATAAAATCTTATGGCCGCACACGGGGCTAATTGGATGACGTTACAACTTCCGTAACGAGACAAGCTCTAAGCCCTTCAATGCCACGACAATGACCAGAAAGAGGTGGGCAGGTGTCAATGCGAGCTTGCCCACAGAGGGGGGCGTGTCCTCTGTTGAAGTTTGTCAGCTTTCAGGCATAACAACATTTGATGCTAGAATGTTCCCAGTGCCTCTATGATTATATTTACTGTGTGATCGATCTGTCAATCTATAATTCTCTTTTCCCCCACAGGCTCAGTTTGTGCTGTGCATTTTCCACACGTTACGCGCCCTCTTCAGCAACCAGTGCCAGTTCTCCAAGTTCATCTCGGCTCTCCTACTGCTGAATGCCTCCATTTTCTTCTGCCTCTTCATGAACTTCTACATGCAGAGCTACAAGAAGTCCAAGGCGCTACAGCAGCAGCAGCAGGAGAAGCTCACGGCAGCAGCCAAGGAGTTGGCCTGCAAGGCGGACAGCAACAACAATAACCACATGGAGATGCTGACACAGAAGCTGAAGGCCCACTAGAATAGAAGAGGTGAAGAGGAAGTACTTCCAGGGATTGCTCGAAAAAGGGAACAAATTTTTTGCATACTCGTAAAACTGGACAAATTGGTGTTGGCAACAAAGAACAAACGTTGGAAGTAGTTTTTGGTACAAAGGTTTTAACTTACGCTAAGCTTAAGCTTAAGAGCCATAAATGCACAGATAGGCAAACGCACACGAATAGAAGGAAGGAAGTCCAGCCAGACGGTAACAAGAAGAACCAACAAAAGTTGATTGCTTGATTGCTTCGCTTGTCCGTTCGGTGAAGAGAATGCCTCTCTGGCTAGCAGTCGCAACTGTATTCGTAATCGTATGTGTAACTGTACAAGAAACTGGGTCAATTTTCGAGATCTGCCTAGGCCGTAAGTCAACCTAATTCTAGAACCTCACGAACGTAGCGCGTTGATTTTTTAATCGAAACTCTGCCCTCTCCCCGATAGTGCCTAAGTAAGTGTTAATTGTAATTGTGTATAGACGATTTTGTAAATAGCCTGTTAAATGTTAAATGTTAAATATTTGTAGTCCGCTAAGCCCTCTAGCCTAAGCAAACTAGTCTAACTTACAACCTGCGCGCCACTCAATCCTGAGCAGCAGCGAGCTCAATAAAGCGAAGACAAATAAAAGCGAAAGAAAAGATCAATTTCAATAACGAGCCGAGACGGTTTGTTTGTTTCACTTCCCCATTGGACAGAGCCAACATTTGGCAGGGTCATTCACGCGGAAGATGTCAATTAATTAAGTCTCCTTAATCGCATTCAAACAGTCTATTCATAGACTCACAGTAAAAGTTGATAAAACGTCTCAAATGGTGGCAATTCATTTTGAAGTCAAATCAAACCGCCGATATCCGATAGAATTGAAAAGGGGTGGGTACTCTGCCAACACAATGTGACCGCACACCACTAAAAAGTAATATTATCAGCGCAGTGTTAAGTGGGTTAAGTTGGTTTCATCCTCGGTATATTTACGGTATATGTCAAACATGAGAACGTATGTTTCTGAAAGTCCGACGGTATATTTAATCGATAGATCCGCGGTCACACTGAAAAATAATTTTGGAGTTTAATTTTTACTAAAAAACTACATATTTTGGTGACCCATTTTCGTTGCGCACACTTCACGCCACCACAATCGAAGCATGGAACAAATGGAGGTCGACGTGGACATGTCGGCAAAGCCAAGCACCTCGTCATCGGCGGCTGCAGCTGCCGCGGCCGCAACCGCAGCCGCTGCCACCGGCAGCAACAAACCAGATGCACAGCAGCCACAGCCCAAGGGAAATGTTATGGCCGCCCAGGGCACAACCGGCTCGGTGACGATCTCACTCCATCCGCTGGTCATAATGAATATATCGGAGCACTGGACGCGCTTTCGTGCGCAGCATGGTGAGCCTCGTCAGGTCTACGGGGCGCTGATTGGAAAACAAAAGGGACGCAACATTGAAATAATGAACTCGTTCGAACTCAAGACCGATGTGATTGAGGACGAGACGATAATCAACAAAGACTACTACAACAAAAAGGAGCAGCAGTACAAGCAGGTTGGTGCCCCAAGTTAATTCGTGCAATGGGTCGTAGCAATAATTGTTTTCTGTGCAGGTATTCAGCGACCTCGACTTCATTGGCTGGTACACGACGGGCGAGAATCCCACAGCGGATGACATCAAGATACAGAAACAGATAGCCGACATCAACGAGTGCCCCATCATGCTGCAACTGCACCCGTTGTCGCGCAGCGTCGACCAGTTGCCGTTAAAGCTCTACGAGTCGCTGATCGATCTGGTGGACGGGGAGGCCACCATGCTGTTTGTGCCGCTAACCTACACCCTGGCCACCGAGGAGGCGGAACGCATTGGCGTCGATCATGTGGCACGCATGACCTCCAATGAGTCCGGCGAGAAGAGTGTGGTCGCCGAGCACCTGGTGGCTCAGGACAGTGCCATTAAAATGCTCAATACACGCATCAAAATCGTGCTGCAGTACATCAAAGATGTGGAGGCAGGCAAGCTGAAAGCAAACCAGGAGATTCTGCGCGAAGCGTATGCCCTGTGCCACCGGCTGCCCGTGATGCAGGTGCCTGCCTTCCAGGAGGAGTTCTACACGCAATGCAACGACGTGGGCCTGATCAGCTATCTGGGAACACTGACCAAGGGATGCAACGATATGCATCACTTTGTTAACAAATTCAATATGCTCTACGACCGTCAGGGATCATCGCGCCGCATGCGCGGACTATACTACTGAACGGATGGATTGGTTTTTAAATGCGATGCGATGCGTGTGTGTGTGTGAGATGGGATGTACAATTAAAGCGTCAACATTATACATATTTGCGTATGCCTTTGTCCTAGGGGTTGCTTGGTGGGTTGGGTAGCTCGTAATGGGTTAATGCAATTTTTTATTTTTTATGCTGACAATTGGCAAACTACAAATACAGATACAGATGGAATTAAGCGGGCAGAGCCAAGTGGGCGGGGAAACCACATACATTTGTATATCACTTTCTTATAATCCATGGAGAGATGCAGAGCTTCGAGCTTCTTAAATTCAATTCAATGTGTCGCCCATCTGGCCATTCTATATGCATATACAACATTTCCTAAACACTTATGCGTATTATATGTAGATAGATCATCATTTCATTTCATTTCATTTCAATGCAAAATCGGTGGGAATTAATTTTAATGATTGTAATCATCGAGCTTGATGTTGGCTGCGTACTGCTGCAGGAATTCCACCTCCAGTGGGTGCATTTCCTTGGCGGGAATGATCAGCGAGTGCAACGGGCCGCCCAGGTCTGTGGAGCGCATTTCGAGCAGTGTAGTCACGGCAATCTGTTGCGTCTCTTGGCCAACACGTGCCAGGCCCACACACAGGGATTGCTCATTGAGCACTGTGTTGCGCTCCAGCGCGTCCTTCTTCTCCACGATGTTGAGCAGCTGGTGGGCGGCCTCCGCCACACTCATGAAGCGCGGCGGCATGTACTCCTTGCGTTTGCGCATTAGCGACTCGGGGGTGGGCTCCTTCACCTTGATGTCGAGCAGGCACAGCGTGTGCATGTTGTGCAGGCGATTCAGTTTGACTTTGTCGTAAAAACTGTCTGGCTTCCAGGTCTCGTCCCAGTATGGTATGGACACAGTCTCTCCGAATTTGTACAATTGCAGGCCGCAGCAGCCGATGGCATTCATTATGGACGCATTGTGGATTACTTTGTAGGGTATGTTCTTCTCCTTGGCGCGCAAAATGAAGTCTGTGTGCGTGGTGGCGCCGAAGGGGTCGCCGACGACCAGCAGGGCCACATCTGTCTCGCCAGCTCCCGCCAGAATCTCATCGGCGCCCGTCTCCACAAGGTCACGGTCTGCCAGCAGCAGCGGTCGACCGTAGAATTCTTGCTGCAACACACAAAGCGACACAGAAAGGCCCAAAAATGAAGTGAAAATCGTGTAATCGGTATTCCTGCTCCCACCAGCCCTGCCCCCAAGACTACTTACCATGTCCTCAAGGCTACAGCCTAAAATTGAGGTATACATTTCGAGGTACACACGACTGCATTGCTTCACAATTTCGAGCCCTTTCACTGTAATATCCTTGATATCCCCAAGGCCGAGTCCGATTAGATAGAACATGCTGGGGCTTTAGCTGGAGCTGGAGCTGTTTATTTTGTGCGTGCAAATTTCAATTGCTACTGCCAATTCTGCTCTTAAAAGTATTTAAATGTTGTGGAACCGACCCCAACACGTGCCCCTCAGTGTGACCGCGGATTTATCGTAAATATACCGCAAGGCTCTACAAAATATACCGTAAATCTACGAAAATACCTTCGCAAATGCACATCCGGCTAGAAATTAATTATTGATGTTAACTGTTGTTTATATATGTATTTATACATCTATTCCGTAGTATCGATACTCTATCTTGGGAAATAAAAATAATACTTATTCGAAACTCTCATTGGCATCTTTAAAGGAGTGCAACAGACACTACAGACAGGCAAACTAAAACAGAGCAAGAAAATCATAAATATGCATATATCATATATATGCCAGACTAGTATTCTTACTTTTATGTTGCCCCGCGTACAACGCAGAAGGCAATGAATCGTTCCACCATCATGGCAAAGAATGTTTGGTTGTCGGATCTAGCCAATCCCCTGAGCACGCCTAAAAAGTATTTGTGCATTTCAGCTCCCATATCATTATCGTGAAACTCTTTACGAATATTTGGCATATTTAGGAGCAGGCAAATTGTACGCATCATCATAAACATTTCCTGATATTTACCAGCGTCCGCTAGCTCCTGCCAACGGACAAACTTTACCATTTCGAATGCATTCTGTGCCTGCAAATGGGGATAATAGTCACAATTCAATGCCAATCATGCTGCTACTCACATTACCAGTCTTTTGCAGCTTTACTGGGTGTTTGGTGTACCTGCCAAAGATGGTCAGAAGCAGGGCCATGGCAACGCCACTGCCATGGCCAGATGAGAGCACTAGATGGGGAATGGCCATCTGCATGTTCAAAACATTTTGCAAACGCTTAGCTCCCTCGCCGTGTACAAACTTCTCGTACAATCCATTGGCAATAACGTCAATCTGAAATGCAATTTAATCGTATACCAGGAACGAGAAGTGGATTGGCTGGACAGCGTACCTGCGATAGCTGCAAACCATCTCCTAAATTTGAGACAGTATCCACAAGCATGAAGCGCTCCCTGACGACTGTAAAATTCTCCTCGTCGTATGTCATCATCATTATGGCCAGAATGTAGAGATCAAGCAGCTCCTCCAGATCAAATACTCCCCATGCATGGCTGGACAAAGTCGCATTCAAGTAGCTTAGCAGCTGTATGAGACAGAAAGGCCTTTTCAGAACACTCAATTCGCCGGATATTTGTTTACCTTACCTGATGCGAATCAGTTATTTGGGGGGCACATCGAAAATAATCCTTTATGGATGAGTTAGCCAGAAATGTCTTGAGTTCCTCATGATTGTAGCTCTTTCTTTCTTTTCTCTTATGGTCTGGATCAAAGGATATATCCTTACATGCGCTTAGATCCATTTTATTTTGCGGCAAAACAAAGTGAAAACAAATACCGGTTACGCTATATTTTATACTTATCGGTGTATTTTGACGTCGAAATCGAGTATACGGTTGATGTACGGTATATTGGGATATATAGGTATATTCCAAACATTTTTCGGTATATTTTCAAAAGGAGAAGGTATATTTTTGGGACTGTACGGTATATTCTATCGATAACTCCTCTCTCCACGTGCGGAAAAATAGTTTCATTTATTTCATTTAATTTTGGGTTTTAATTGTTGAAGATATCCAAATATGGCACCGGTAAAGAAGCCGAAGCCTCAGCAAATAGCCAAGCAGGCTTCTCCCACAAAAAAGCCAGAGCCGCGCAAAACTGTAGTCTCCGGACAGGTAAGAGCAACAACATTCTCAATGGCTGCCGCCTGCTAACTGTAAACGTGCCTCCACTTCCATTTCAGATTAAGAAAAAGTTGCCGAAGGCCAAGCCAGAGGACCAGAAGGAGCGCAAGGAGCGCGGCATTGTGTTCATCAAGCACTTGCCGCACGGTTTCTTTGAGCAGCAATTGCGACAGTATTTCAAGCAATTCGGTCGAGTCATGCGTGTCCGGCTGGCCCGTTCGCCACTCTCTGGTAACAGCAAGGGATTTGCCTTTGTCGAGTTTGAGTATCCGGAGGTGGCCAAGGTGGCTGCCGACACCATGGACAACTATCTTATGTTCCAGAAAGTGGTAAAGGCGTCGTACATTCCGCCCGAAAATCAGAAATTTGACTATTTCAAGACCTCCGTGAAGAAGGTGAAAAATAAGGTAAGGCGAGCAGAGGGATAGAAAATAGATCCTGTAATTAATCCAATGTTCTTCAGGCTGGCAAAGAAATCTACGTTTCGGAGATCACCAAGCGAACACAAAACAGCGTAAAGAAGCAAAACAATTGGAGCGAAGCTGCCTGCCAGAAACGCACCGTTTCCAATCTTGGCAAAGTCAAGAAGTTGCAAAAGAAGTACAAGCATCTGGGAATTGATTTCTCGACTCTACTGGTGGAGCCAGTCAAGAAGTCCAAGGAATCGCCAGAAGCCGCTGCACCATCCACCAGTGAGGCTGCAAAGTCTAGCAAGAAGCAGAAAAAAGAGAAGGAGGTTCGCATAGAAGACTTGCTGGGCACCACCATCGATGAGGACTCTGATGACGAAGACTACGTGGAAGCCTCCGAAGATGATTCCGATCTTGAGCTGGAGAATGAAGAGAGTGACGAGGCCAGCGATGATTCTGATGAAAGCGACGAAGAGGACGATCTCCCACCGCCGCCCAAAAAGTCGCAGAAGAAAAACAAACTGGAGGACAAACTGAAGCGCAAACCTGGCTCTGGCGGTGTGCAAAAGAAGAAGCCCGCTCCGGCACCGAAGGCCGCCAAAAATGCCGTCACACAGAAGCTGCAGCTGGCCGCAGCCAAGAAACTGGCCAAGCCCCTGCAGAAGGTCAAATCCAAGAAGTTGAAGAAATAATCGTAAACTACATTTTACTCTAATTACTTAGTAAGCGAACATTTGTAAGAGAAGTTGTGTTAAAAATATGTCCCTGTACAAACTAGCAGTGCGTCTTGGTGGCTCCTATAGCTCCTCCTCCTGCTCCCTCCAGCTTGATGCGTTTGCACTTCATGCGACGATTCTGGAACCAGACTTTCACCTGCCGCTCCGTCAGTTCTAGGGCCACAGCGATCTCGTACCGTCTCAGGCGCGTCAGGTAGTTTGAGAAGCAGAATTCGCTCTCCAACTCCTTGAGCTGCGACTTGGTGAATGCCGTGCGCTCCTTGCGCTGCGAGGTGGCTGCCCTGGGCTTGGGACTGGACTTTCGGACTGGCTCTTCCTGCCTGGCGGGGGACGACCTGTGCTGTTCCAGCTCGTCTGTATCGTTGGACGACGACCAATTGGCATCCATTTCAATGTATCCTTGATTATAGCTCTGACCATAGCCATAGCTGTAGTCCGTATAGCCTTGGGTCTGGCTGAGCCACGACTTGCTAATATCCACATAATAGCAGGTCTCACAATCCATGGAGTTGGAGTTCGTCATGCTGGTTCTGGTTCCTTTCGCGGCTAGAGTCTACGTAATACTGATGCGCTCGGAGCCAAGGGAGCTGCTTATTAAGGAAGTCTCTCTCTTTCGATCGCGGCTCAATCTGCTTTTTCACTTAACTGTAAATGATGTGCTGCTGATATGATAATTGTCCGCAACATCTGGACACACAACACCAAGACAGAACCTCCCCCACTCCACCCCTAGTAGTCGCGTGCGCTCTACGCTCTGCGTTCTCTTTTCTTTTATAGTTTTGAGCGGTTATGACACCCACAATCCCCTGCCCTGTGTTTGCTTAGTCTATGGATCTCTTGTCAAAACAAACCCGAAACGATCCAGACGATCCGACTCCGGTCAGAAACGGAAGTGCTCGCCTAGGGCACTGCGCATGTGGCGGTGTGCATGAGTCAAGTGCTTTGTGCCGCTTGTGGGCGGGGGCGGCGTTGGTATAAAATTTGAATATCTCCGATGGTCGTAAAACTGTGTCGGAGATTTATCTTAAAGTCGCGCAATTGCACGCGCCTTTAGGCTGATGCGGCAGATTGATTTCGAGCTACTGTCCGTAGTTCCAGCCCCTGTCCACAGAACCAAAGTGGAATTTGATGTCATAATTTGGAATATTCACTGGCGGGGTTGATAGATGGGAAGATGTATCAAATCGAATTCATAATTAATTCATGTGCACAAATTATGAAGATATTCCGATTGTAAAATACCATTGGGAGATGTGCTGTGATTGTAGTTAGTTACTTTCACCGGCCCAAGATTAAATATAGTTATATATATGGGTGGTTCTTTTAAGTTATTAAGTGCAATAAACAAAAACTAGTGTAAATCAGCATACATTAATGCAACTGAGGCAGGTCGTTCAAAAACAGATTGAATTCATGCATGAATAGAATGATCAGGCCATACAGACGGTTTCAATGCTTTGGATACAAGAGAATCGGAAAGAAGAATTTTGAATGATGATATATTACGCTTATGTGTAAAATTAAATTTAGTAATAATAAAGTCTTCAGGCGGCGATTTGAGATAAGTGCTTAGATGTAGTTTGACATCATCCGGTGTGGCTTCTGGTTTAAGACGAGAGACAAAGATTGTTTATTTTGCGGGGGACCACTGCTGTGAGTGGTACTTCAGAAAAGCGAGCTAGTGGAGCTACTCCTAAAAGTCTCAGTGCGGGAGCTGAGGGGCTGGGAGAGACTGCAGATCCATCACATAAAAATGTAACATAAACCGGAAAATCATTTGCAACTGGATGCTGGATGCTGTTTTCGATGGCATCACCAGCAACAGAGTCCGAAGTTATATTGACAGGGGTATGGATTTTTGAGGCAACTACCACGTTTTTGGGCGTCAGAAAGGCTGGACCCTAAGACGGCGGATGGCAATCCATCGGTGTCCATCGGTTTCCTCTTTTGTTGCGCGCGCTATTTTTAAATAATATTCAGTGTTATCAGTTTATATACACGTGTCTCTTTTAATAACTTACATACATTTACATACTGAACAGAAAGATCCCTTAAAAGGGTGATTTTAATGAAAAATTCATATACAAATTTGTAAAATTTAAGGTCATAAAGTATACAATCGAATAGTAATTTGAATTTATAATAAGCCAAATTAATTGTTCAATCGGGTTAAGTTATTGTTTCAGTGTAAAAAGTCTTTGCAAAATAGTAATATCAAAAAGAACATCAAAATCGAGGAATCTGATTTAAGACTACGGTATATTATGAAGATGCATTGGTATATTTTGGTATATTTACGAGGCACTGACGGTATATTTCACTGATAATTCCGCGGTCACACTGTCACACGCTAAAAACAACTTCGCGGATCGCCGTCCGATTTTAATTGGGAAATAAATGAATTAATCACCATTAATGTTGGTAATGTAGAAAAACGGAAATGTTACTAATAACAGCCACACGCAAACGCGCTAGAATGTGCGGTTGAACCACTGTGATCCGTGGCAGCGACACGCAGCACTGCGGCGGCGGCGAAAAGTCTAACAGAAAAAGAAGAGAAAAACGAAGAAAAGAAAAAATTAAACAAGTTTTCGTGATGCGGTGGCCGTTGGAAATTTGCGTTTAAAGGAGATAGCTACATCTGCGCCCAGCCCAGCCGTAAGCAAAAGTGCAATCAAACAATATAACAAAAATGATAAACAAAATCCGATATGGAGTCGATTTTAAAGCAGTAATTGTGTCGTGAGTGTGAGTGAGAGTGATGAGTGTGTGTGCGTGTTGTGAGTGCGTTTTGTGTCTGTGCTGTACTGTGTGTAAATGAAGTGTTGAAGTGGCGGCAGAGGCAGCAGCGGCTGCAGTGTGTTGGCCAAGCCCAAAACGAACGAAAATTAAGCCAAACGCAAATTAAATATATATGAAAAAAGTTATAAACATAAGTGTAAGCCAAGCAGCATACCAGGCACCCGCACCAGCACATTGAAACAGCAGCAGGAGCAGCAACATCACAGCACACGCACAGGGAGCGGCATCTTTTTTGGTGGCTGAAGGCGGAGACGGACGACGGACGGGGCGCAATGACCGAGGAATTGAAAGTGGTGCTGCGGCGCAGCGAACAGCATTCCGGTTTCGGATTTTCGCTGCTTGGATCAACTGGACCGCCACATGTCATCTACGACATTGTGGAGAATTCGCCGGCAGCCGATTGCGGATCGGTAAGTGAATGACTCCCATTCAGGACAACCACTCCCCTCCCCATAGACCCTAGCCAAATCATGGGTGTGTGTCACTGGCCACATACCCGTCTGGGACAAAACTCTCCTGCTCTCCTCCTTGCCAGTGGCGTACTCTCTGTCCCGTAAAAGAGCGAAGCAATGACTTCATCAACCACCAAGCAGTAGCCCCTCGACCTACTCACAAAACTCTCCCACTCCTACTCCTACTCCCCGTTGGGTTCACTTTTGGCATTGCAACATTTTCCTTTATGTCTTGCCCCCAATTGTCCCTGCCGCTGTCCAAGGCCTGGAATGGGATGATGGACACGGCGCGCCCATTTGTGTGCCCTCTGCCTCTTGATAAGAATATTTTCCTCCTTTTTATGCTGTCTATCTGTCTTTCTGTCTGTCTGGCTGCTTGTCTGCGTATGTGAAAAGCATTTTAATTTGCAAAGCAACAAAAAATGTGGTTCTTCCTATGTGATGTCATCGTCGCGCTCTCCCTAAGCTCGTCTTAATTGGCGAGGAGGAATAGGGATGCCAAGCAGATACAAAGATCCATTCACGCCAACAAACACTCGCAAAAAAAAGTATAGAACCTCTCTCGCTCTCTCGTATCAGTTTTTGGTTTTGTTTTACCGTTTAATGTCATCGAATCGCAAATGTTTGGAGCGGGGTGCAAAAGTAAACCCAGAAAAACAAAGTAACGCAAACAATTCATCTGGACGGGGGAATCAGTTTCTGTGTTTAATGATACCCTACAAATGATGGGTGATATAAGTCAAAGCAAATTTAGTACATGCTCCCTGATAGGTAAACTCTCCTTGGTCATGATTTTCAAATTTAAAAAGTTTCAAAATCTATTTCGTAACGAAAAAATAAAGACTTTTGGCTAGAAAAATTAAGCAGTTGAAGGGAATACAATTTAAGATAAATCGTGCAATGAGTATCTCAATAGAATGTTTATATTAGTCTACTACCAAGTGAAAAAGCGAAAACTGAGTGGTCGTTTAGCATATCTTGACAATTTCAACCAAAATCTGATCATAAACATTTCATGGGAAGGATGAGTCCCAAAATTTGCCTTGCTTTCGTATTTGATAGTGGATTAGATAGCGTTTGACGCAACTCTACAAATGATTCATAAAGTTTTCCCGTTTCATGTATCAGATGCAAGAATAAAGATTAACGGTCTTATCTTAAAAATTCGAATGGGTGTAACATCAAACTAATCTTGTTGATGCAATAAAAAGTAAACAAATCTGACTGCAACTTCCGAGAATATTCATTTATCTACGAGGTGCCTTCCTCCTCCGAAAAAGTCAGCAGCAGATTAATGACCGCCCCCCCAAAGGCTTTTGTTGTAAAAAGTATGGAATTAACTTTACGTGCTGGTCATTTGAAATATTATTAATTTGTCGCGGGGCAACTTTAAATCCAAATGAAATGCAAAACAATGTAAACAGGGAGTCGAGTCAAAACAAAATGCAAATGCAAATGCAGCGCTATAAAAAGCAATGCAAGGAAAACATTTATTTTCTTCTAAAAATAAAACTCTTCCACACACACACACACACACAGACGGAAGGACCGGGTACACTTTATAATTATCGGACGTGGCAACAGTCCACACGATGACATGAAAACAGAGTTCTCTGGCTCCTTCGAATCGGGTTTTGGCTTTTCAGAAAAATCATTCTCCGACAAACAAACAAACAGCAGAGTGCAAAAAACGCGCTTGGAATTTTAAATTGTTTAAATTATTAAGTAATTCCATGCAATCCACAAAAACGAATCAATGTCCCCAGGTATGTCAGAGAAAGAGAAGGAAAGCAGCCAGGCGCTGCTGTTGCGCTGCCTGGAAGGTAATTGTCGGCGGGCAGAGGCAGTGAACTGCAGTGGGAAGCTATATTTCATATAAGGTGTGGCAAGCAAGGTCGTATATCCCGCACTCATCCACAGGCATGCGCCTTCTTCTGAATATACCTTGTGCAGCAGCAGCAAACACACTCGCAGACACACGCAAGTATGCACTGGCACGCACTTTTTCGATTTCTTATCGCTTTCGCTTTACAACTTGTTGTTATATTGTTATTGTTGTTTTGCTGTTGGGGTTTTACTTTGTCTTCTATCTCCTATCTCCTCTCGCTTGTTGTCTTTACTTTTGTGTGGCCAAGCAAGTGTCGCGCAGCACTCGGGGTACCCCTTACACATCGTACAATGTGGACATTTTATGTCTTTTATTTAATGGTGGATACATGCAGCCATTAACTATGCGCTTTGTTATAAGAAGAGAGCAATGATCGAATAAAGGGTACTGGGTACCTACGTTTTATTGTCTATGATACTTTCTTGTTGGTGTTCTTCCCCTACGGTATTTAATAATTATCCAATTGAGATGATTTCCCGCGTGCATCAAATTTGGGAAGAATATCTTAATTGTAGATAGCTTGCCTCCATCATAAATTTCTCAATTAATCTGTGTGGGCATCAAAGCGATCTCTTCCGAATACTTGTAGTATCCAAGATACAGCTAATCCCATTCCTTAGTGAGTATTAACGAGTCGAAACCTTCTGATGTTGTGTATTTTATTTATATGCCGTCATTCTGGTTGCGGGACAATTTTATTTTTCAATGAATGCATACACACACGCACACAAATGACACATACGCGGTCTCTGAGGGTGTGTACTTGTGTTGTTGTGTTTGTCCATGCTGTCATCGGTTGTCGCCTTCTTTCTTTTTCTCTGTCGCCCAGACTGCAGTTTGGACTCTGCTGCTCTCTCTTCTGCTGCTTCTTCCCTTCCCTATTGCTGTTGTGTCTCGTTTGTTTGCCTTTTCAGTGCTTCTCCAACTGGAGATTCCAGAGTGACAAACGTCTTTCTGTCATGGCTAGTGTCTGTTTTCCTAAGGGGGAGGGGGTGACAGACGGCAGACGGTGAATGGCAAATTGTTGCTTAATTGCACGAATAAAGTAATCCTAAGTGATGTGGTCATTTTTTATGTTATGGTATTCTTGAAAGATATTTTGATTTGCAATTGATTAATCTATAGGAATATACAGGATTACAATTTTTATTTATTTTTCTTAAAAAAAACACAGTATTTCTGTATGTTTTCCACGCTCAGTACACATGATCAATTATCATCTAGAATCTTTTTAATATAGTTATTTTCAAAATTTCACTACACATGTGTTTGTTTTGTCATTAATCTTTGCAGTTCCAACAGCACTTTGTAGATATTTGGCTGTCCCTCTCATGCTATCCTTGTCTTGGATCTACTTTGATTTCAGCTGCTTGCTGAGTACCCGGTACTCAAAATGTTAAAGAGTATACATATGCTGAAAAATATAAAAAAATATATCCTAATATATATATGTACAAAATTAATCAGGATCTACACCCAGACTCCTAATACTTTGTATGCTGAAAACTAAATACGAAAACAGATAATTGGGTATCCATTAGTCTCTTCCCACCATACTTATTAAATTTTCTATTGCGAAAGAGAGTGCTACATTCTGTTTCCTCTCGTCTTCCTTTCTTCTTCAGAAACAAAACTTTTAATAAAACGAATGTGTGGCCAAACCCATTTCGCCTGCCCGGACTTTTTCGCATTTATTTCTCCAACCATTTCCCCAGAGCTTCTTTTGTTCTCTTGTGTTTTCTGGTCTTGTGGTGTGGTGTGGTCTCTTCTGTTCGGTTTGCCTCTGCTTCTGTTGCAAAATTCTAACGTTTTGCTTAATTACTCGTTAACTGGAAATGACAAACGACTTTTGTTGGCTCTCGGCTACGCCTGCTGTTGGAGGGAACAAATTAATTGCCACCGACATGGCACACAGACAACAGAAGTAGAGAAACATGGAAAAATGTGTCTCCAAGCTATTTATTGATTTTCTAGAATGTAGAATGCCCCCGCCGTCTAATACCGATCACACGCTGGGACAACGATGAACGGGGTGGAAGTCTATCGCCTGGAAAATTTTGGGTAATGACAATAGAAACGTTAAAGGAAACGTCACATCAGAGTTCATAGACGGCAAACTTCAAGCTCTGAAAAGCACAGAGAGTAGCAAGGAAAAAAACAGTCTACAGCCTTAGAAGAATTCTTTTAAAATAAATGAAATGTCAAGCGAGTTCTTTTGCTTTTGACTTACATTTCTCTTTTGAAAGGTTCCTTTCTCCCTGCCCTTTCTACTGACCTTTTTTTTCTCGTTCGGTTCAGTTGAAGTCAAAAGTGCAAAAAAGTAGAGTAAATTCGCTTTAATTGAATTACAACAGTATGAAAAATTGTGCACGCGTTTATTAAGTTGGCTTTTCTTCTCTTTTTCCCTCTTTCCCCTTTTCTCTCTCTATCCTCTCTGCCATTTCTTTTTCTTGAGTGGCGGTAGAGACCCTGAGGTGTACCCTGTGTGCACGCTGCGCGGCTCCATCGCTGCGGTTCGTTGCACGCCACGGCACAGCGAGCAGCATAAGCAGCAGCAACAGCAGAGGCAGAGCAGTGGGGCAACTCCAGCAACAATCAAAGAAATAATAAGAACAATAAGTGCATAAGGCACTCAGCAGGCATGCAAAAAGTGTAGTAGAAAGCGTAGTGTTGTGCTACCGAAGCAGTAAACTTTGCGCTAAATCCAAAGCATTTATATTTGGCGTTGTTTGTGCCCGCTCTGACTCGCTCGCTGGCTGGCCGGCCCGTTCGTGTGTGCGTCCAAGCATTACCGAAGATAAACGACCAAAACAGAAGCTATGCTTTTGGGTCCGACCGAAGGTTTGAATACTCTTGTAAATGAAATACATGCCCATTAGGGAAGCATTTGCATAGCTGATTTAGGCACATACAGCGAAAGACAGTAACACTCCCATTCCTTTCGAGTTGATAAATAACTCTGTGCAAGAGTATAAAAATAAAATTAACAAAAGCAACAACGGTGCATCTCCACAAGCGTTGCCCCCTGAAAGTTTGTCTGCAAATTGAATGGCAACCCTCTTCTCATCTCAACCCAACATCCCTTGACTACCGGAGGTGCTGCTTTTATCTGGCTCTTCTGCTGCCTTATCCGCTCAGAGTGGGCTCTCCTCAATTAGATGCAAAGTGGCCTGCCGGCCGGCCGGCTTGGAATTTGCTCTCTGTTACGTTTTTGTGGCCCACATTCGCAGCAGTGCAACGAAATGCGCACAGAAATTTCAACAGACAACAACAGCAACAGCCAAGGCAAGTGCATATGCAAATGCAAATCAATAGCAAAAATAAACCCTGCTTCTAGGCATATGCCCCATTGTTTTTGTTTCTGTCGACTGTTTAAAATAAAAGTCCAAAAAAGCAAACAAAAACAGAAAGCCGCTCGAATCCTAGAATGCGCTGCAATACATACACAACTTTTGTGTGTATCGTTGGCCAACTTGTTTGCGAAAACATTTCTTGATGTTTTTGCTGCTGCCTGGCTCTATTTTGTAAACCCCCCATTATTAGAGGGGGTACATGTGGGTATATGTGGGTATTTATGTGGCAAACTATAAATATTCTTGCTTTGATTAGAAAATAAAATACAAGTTTGAATCTTTACAGTCTCTCTATTTTCCTTGTGTTAGTTTAATATTTGTATTCGCAATACCATTCTCTTCAGTTTGTTCCTGTTGCAATCAGTTTTATGCGTTTTGCAAACATCGCCAGCAACAAAACATTTTCGCTGTTTTTATTGTTTGTTTGGAAAATATGGTAAATATAGGCAATTTCCTGACATTTTCGTGCATGTTTTGTGCTAATTTCAATTTATTTCGAAATTTTGAATATAGGAAGAAGAGGGAAGAATATCTTAAATTATTGCCAATTTTGTGTGGCCAAGAAACTAGTCTTGTTGCGCAATCGATAGTTTGCCTTGATTCTGCTAAATAAGCGAGTGCAAATTTAATTAAAGAGATGAATTGGCAGATGAGTGACTTGATACATGGTTTCTTCATTGAGTTTCCCACAAATTGAAATGTAGGAGGGCAACAAATTGAAAGCTTGGCTCCAATTATTGACAGGAACAACTTGCTCTATATTAGTTACAGAGAGAGAGAGAGAGTGATAGAGAGTAAGTTGATGATAGAGAACATGTGGGAAGAAGGTTTCTCAAATGGCGGTAAGTGCGAAAGCAATTTCCGATTCCAGCTCCTGTCTAGTGGGGGCATCCCATGGAATCACTCAATCAACAGCCAGTCAACAGTCGCCGCTAGTTTCTGTGGCATTTCGCACATTATTAGGTATCACAATAGGTCAGATTCCAGGCCGTCGCAACGCTACATAGCAGCACCCACCCTACCTCTCCCCTCTTTGTTTGACATTGTTAAGTGTTAGTGGGGGGAAGGGACGGACGCATCGCAGCGATAACATCACCGTTTCAGTGACTTCCGATTCCCGCGATTACACAATCATCAGCCTCAACCACTCGAGAGATGGAGAGAGAGAGCAGAACGATAATGAAATAAACCATTCATTCCATGCTAATTTGATTCTCTTTTATTTCTTGTTTTTTTTTTTCGACGGCGTGCGCAAATATGAAGGGAAATCCACAATAAATGTGGGGGAGCCAGGCCGGCAAGGTCGTTGGAATATTGAATAAAACAACAATAAACCAGTGCAGAAAGGAGGGGGGCTGTATAGTTGTGTTTGTGTGTGTGTTCGTTATCGACCAGGGTTGAAAAATGATATGAATATCAATCAAACAAGGGAACAATAGAGGAAATGCTGTTTGTGAAAGACTATTACTATAGAATTACATTGTAATTCTGAGGGTTGTACGAATTTTTTTTCAATTATGAATATACGAATGACTTTGATTCTCACATTTCCTAAAGGAGAAAGTATAAATTCATTTGGAATGTAGTGTTTTATACAGAAAATCATTAAAATATATTGCCTATTCTATTTCGATGATCTTTTGTGCCATCACTATTCCAATCAACCGATAAAATCAGCACTAAATGTCACTTATTTTAACCCCAAATACCGAGTGTGTTGTGATTGATGTGCCGCCTGATAAATGGTTGACACAGGACACTAGCCACTGTCCCATTATTAGGACACTGTCTATCACAGTTTCAAAATGACACGAGAGTGCAAATTGCAAAGAAATGGCATAACCATTAGTCCAATAAGAGAGCTTGTTTAGTTGAGTGAGCCATAAGTCTACAACTCGAATGTCGTTCCACCTGCCGCCTCTGCGACTCTACATATTTTTCGTTTCTTATTTTTTTGCCCAACGCCTATGGAGGCGTTGGGGGCTTGGGTTTATCTGCGCCTAACATTGATTTTTCTGCCCAGCAGCAAAGGAGGTTAGTGGGTTTTTCTATTACTGCAGCCTGTCAACGACTCTGCAGCAACAAAAACATTCACATCGACATCTACCTCGACTTATAACGGTGAAGGTAGTGCACAGGCACAGGGGTCTGTACTTGAATAGGTCGTCGCCACCAATACTCGTACTCGTAATCGTACTCGTAGAGTCAGTCAATCAATTGCCTTGTTTACCCGCTATACATATTAGTGAGTGGGCGTTCGATTGTTGCTATTGTTAATTGATATTGGAACAAGTCGGTGGCGATGTGTCAATAAAACGTCATTGAACATAAATCTATATATGGACACACTATATATATACACATTAAATATTGTATCTTTTGTGCAACACTTCCGAAATAACAAACGGAGCAACCATATAATTGGACATTAATTGCTGATTCAAGTGCTCATTAATTGATAGTCGAGTATGAAAATAGAATGCTAAAATTACTCAAATCGAAAAGAGTATGAGGTTGTCAATGGGTTAAAATGTGATTCCCAAGAGATTATTGTGGTATTAGGAAGGAGAGAAAACTGATAAGATTTCCGTTATTTGCTTTAATGTTGAGTTAATGTTTGCCTAGAACAAATAAATGTGTGTCTTGTTTTCTTTTTGTTTTCCGAGTTATGTATTTCCAGGGTTAACTTAATGTCCAGTTCTGTCAACCCTCGTCCAGTGCATATGCACTTTTCCTGCATCTGGCAACGCCCTTAAAGTGCCGTAAGTCCCAATACGGTGTGCGAGCGAAATGTCTCTCGCAGATAACAAACAAATCGAAGATGAGAGATGGGAATGTGCCGTAGGAAGTGCACGAAAAAAACACTCTTCAAAGTGGCATTGGAAAACAAATCAATTCAAACCAATTTAAATTTGTGCTGCGAGCGTTGCATCCAAGGGTGAAGTGAGGAAGGTAGAGGTATATGTGTGGTGGGTTGGTGAGGGGGTGGGGAGGGGAGGGGTTGGACCTGCCTGCTGCAATCGAGTGTAACTGATTGATTTAACTTTAAACCGGGTTTCTGCCTGCTCTGCTGGTTGACTCTCCTGCTTGCTTGACTGCTTGCGCCTGCCTCTGCTCTGGCGCGTGAAAGTGAAATGCCAAAGAAGTGTATTCGTGTGTGTGTGCTGATTTGCATGAGCATACGACTAGACTAGCGGAGAGGGGAGAAGTGTGCACCTGCTGCTGCATTGTGTTTGTGTTTGTAAACTGCCTAATCGAATATCCGATGAAGATGATGGTGAGGGAAGGAGAAGAGAGAGAGAGAGAGCCTTCACCTTTGCTGTAAGTCATTAATCGTAGCTTGTTATCGTAGAAACATGTTTTGTGAGTGCAGGAGGAGATGAGTGCGCGCTGGTACTCCCATGCTGAGATGCTGTCAATCCACCGTCTGATAGTGGAAGTGTCTTGAAAGGGGAAACATAAAATTTGCATTACGGATTTGAGACTTTCTTTTGGCTAGAAATTCCTTTAATCCCCCAAATCCACTTTCTTTTCATTTCTGTCCTTTCCCATGGGATGTAACCTTGGGGTTGGTTATATAAAGCACTTTTTTGGGAAGCAATTTAATTAAACACAGTTTTAATTGAATTGCATTTCCACCTCCCACAAGAACACAGAATCCGCGTCTCTTTGCATTAGTTCTCTTGGGCGCTCTCTCTCTCTCTCTCTCTCTCTCTCTCATTTTTGGTTGTGCAGCCGGTTGCTCTGTCGTGCAGACTGAACGTGCTCTCGCTTCATGCTCAGCTGACGCCTTCGCTCCGTCTCTCCGTCCCTCCTCGGTCTTATTGTAAACGAACTTTGGAGAGCATAGCGCATAAATTAGTGAGACTTTTAGTTTTAAATTGCGGCCCCTTTGCCATCTCGGCTGCCAAGTGGAAACAAACCCTCGAGAGCCCGAGGAGGCGGCCAACGCTTTACTCCCAAAAAAAACATTAATAATAAATATAATACACAAGTGAGGGAAGCAGGAAAAACTAATTATGCAATAAAAGTAATGCTGCTGTGTACCTGCCGCTGCTGCTGATGCATTTTGCATGACGAAGAAGATGGCGCCTGGCGCGTGTCGTATTTTGGTTCCTCTCTATGCTAGGAGGTTTCAGCATTTATTGAATAATCCATGTGGTGGAGCATATTAGCGTACGACGCGCACTCGTGCCATTCCGCCACGGACACTGAGTGTGACGTCTCCTCCGGAGACGCTCATTCCATCGTTCGCTTCTACGTCAGCAAGTAAATAAGGCGCCAATGTTGTTGCCGGTGGTAGTGGAAATAGACGGGAGGAGGCCCACGTTGTGATTTCATGTTATTTTTCTATTTTCCTTGTTGCCATTGCTGTTTTTTTTTTGTTCTTTTCTGTTGTTGTTCTTTCTGTTCACTCTTGCGTTACGTTGAAGGCCCATCGAGAAGAAAATTAAAAATAGTTTACAAGTGCGGACAGTCGACACAGCCATAGTGTTTGCTGGATGGGCAGACAGACGGCGTCGCTCAAAAAACCGAAAACCCAAAAAGAGAAAATCAATAAGACCTTTTGTTGTCGAGTGATTCGATTACGGTCGGAACTAACGAGACCACCATACATATATTTTTGCAGGTTGAAGCCGGGGATGTCATCCTCAAAGTCAACGGAACCGATGTCCATCGCTATACAACGAAGGAAGGTAAGTTATAGCATAAAGAAACATCTTTCAGGAAACAGCAGCAAATAACGAATGTTTTCTTTATCTTTTTGGTATAGTTCTCAAATGCCTGCGTCTGTCGGAACAGTTGGTGACCTTGGAGCTGAAGCGAGGTAAATGGAACCTCAAGAAATGTCTATAGAAATAAATCTAATAATGCTCTAATCATCTCCCATTAGATCCCAAGCTTAAGGCACGCATTAAAGAGCAGCTGGCCAACACACAGAGTCCACACTATGTAGATATTGAATCTCCCAACATCTACGACTACAACAGCAGCCACAGCGCTAATTCCTCGCCCAACCATCGTCCGAACAACAGCAAGGGATCTTCTCCAGCAGCCAGCGGACTGCGCTTCAAGTCGCCCACACACTTGCCATCGCTGCGGCAGAACTCCTCGCCGCTGCTGGCCAGTGGATCCACCACAACGACCACCCACACACACAGCCGCAACTCTTCGGCCAGCTCCACCAAGATAAAAGTGGTGGAGACCACCGTTCAGACGACATCAACCATCACCACTAGTGCAGCACCAACATCGCCTACGGGCTCGGACGCCACCTCGCCGACGCACCGACCCTCACGCATTCCACAGGCGCGAAAGTGCCCAGCGCCCAAGCCCGTGCCCGTGCTGCATTCGCCACAGAACAAGCGGCCACGATCCTCCCAGATACCCACAAAGGCATCGAACGGTAACGGCAACGGGAACGGTAACGGAAGTGCACACAACTCCCAGCTGCCACCGCAATCGTTGCAGCACTCGAACAGCTACAGCGGCAGTCCCGTCGCCCGGCCGCGAATCTCTACGGAGCGAGAGCCGAACACAGACAGGGAGCCAGAACCGAACTCGGCGCCACCGCAGCCGGCGAAGGCGCCACGCTTTGAGGCTTACATGATGACGGGTGATTTGATCTTGAATCTGTCCAGGACACCACAGACCAGCAATCACCTAACGACCCAGGCCAAGAAAGTGAGTAATGGAACGAAACACGTACAAGATTTCTCTTACCTAAAACCCACAAATTCCTTTGCAGGTTGACAGTCTGAGGGATTCGCCGATTCGTCTGCCCAATTCCCGGATCAATGGCGCCCTAGCGCCACGAGCATCGGGCGAATCATCGCCCACATCCTCTTCCTCGGTGGACTCACCCACCAACACCAGCTCGGATTCGGTGAAGCGTGAGGCGAAGCTGCAACGCAAACAGCTGCCGCAGCAGCAGCACCAGCAGCAGCAGCGGGACAGCATCAACAACAGCTACAACCGCAAGGATTCGCTCACAAATGACACGCTGTTGATGTGCGAGGAGCTGGAGCGGGATGAGGAGGGTGAATATGTCCTGGAGGAGGACAGCAAGCACCAGCGACAACGTCAACAACAGCAGCGCTATCGCCAGCAGCAGCAACAGCAACGATACGAGTACTACCAGAACGAGGATGAGCTGGACGAGGAGCAGGAGCAGGAGGTGGAAGCAGAGGCGGAGGAGGAGCGCGAGGAGGATCAGACCCACTACGACATCACCAACATAGAGACGTACCAGAGCGGGATGGGACGCGGCGATGAGGATGACAGCGATCGGCAGTGTCTGGTCGAGGACGACGATGATGATGATGATGCCTACGACGAGGAAGATAACGATGCCGGTGACGAGGATTACTCGACAAATTCGCTGGGCTCCGGCTCTACGAAGCAGCGACTGCGTGCCCTCAAGCAGCGTGCGGCAACGCGACAGCAGCAGCTGCGCAATCGAGATGCTGTCGATTGTGCGGCTCGTATGCCCGGCTACTCTGCCTCGGGCTCCACCTCGTCCGCAACGGTAAAGAGCGAGGCGGGCGGCGGCATGCCAATGGGCGTTGGCCTGGGCGCAGCCAATACCTCGCAGGACGAGACCTCCTTCTCAGTGCCAACATCACCCATTTCACTGTCGACGCCTCTGATCGACAAGGAGACGGCCAATTCGGTGCCCACCAGCCCGGAGCCGAGCTCTTTGGCCCCAGAGTCGAGTAGCGGGGCCGCTGGTGTCGTTGTTGTGCGACGCCATCACAATGGGCATGTGGTGCGCAAATGTGATGCCGCCGGCTTCCGCACCAGCAAGTCCGAGGATCATCTGCAGCAGATCCAGCGCGAGGGCATTGCGGCTGTGATACCCATCGACATTGATGAGGATGTGAATAGTTCACTCAATACGCTGCTGGACACGCGTCAGGACTCCGAGGACTCGCAGGTGAGGCGTCAAGTCGAGCGCACCATGTACTACCACATCCCCTCCAAACGCCGGATAGATCTCTAGCCGCCCATAGATGGCGATAGGCCATAGATGAAATACCGTCGCTAGTGTGCCACGTCGAACTTTCCGCCAGATCGATCTTCCCCAGCTCCCCCACCCTGCCAAAAAAATAACACACATACGGTTCCGCGTCTCTCTGTCTCTCTCGATCATGTAGTAATCCGTATAATCCTCGCCAACCCGTTGAAACTCCCTACCGTTTGAAGTGCTTTGTAGAGTTCAGTTTGCCGTTAACTCTGGTTACTGTAGCTGTTGTCGTATGTGTGTATATATTTGACTGTAAAACCATTGCATTGTTCTATAAATCATATTCCATATACGATTCCATATGCATTCCCCACCCTATTCCCGGTAGTTCTCACTCATTACTCGGTACTTTTATATCCTATCCATTACACTCCCATTCGTTTGTACCTATCCCACTTACTACCTTCCATTACTCGTTCATTGCCACACGTTACTTTAATCTTTCCTACTTACTACTAAACAACTCTGTCTATCTTACTCTCTTGTTTCGTGTATCTTTCTTCTTTTCGTTTTCTCTGTTCTCCGTTCTCTCTTGTTTCTCATATTTTGACTCTCTCTCTCAACTATCTCAAATTTGACATATGCGCAATTTATTGTCCATGAACGTGTGAGCTTTCTAGTCGACGGCCACCACTGTCTCGTCGGTGGCGACCATTGTCCACAACTCGTCGGCGTTGAACAACAACGAGAACGAGAATGAAATTGAAAGTGAACCGCTTAATAGCTGCAACAACAACAGTCCCACAACTACACCAGCAATAGGGAACAACAATAGCAGCGAGAGCACCGAGGCCGAGATCGAGAGCGAGTGCGAAAGCAGTATGGCAACAGCAACTGTAACGATAGAAACGACTGCAGCGAGAACTAACAAGAAGATGATCAGCGGCGGAAACTGCAGCAACAAATTAAACTATATCCTATGCAAAAAGGTTGCCATGTTGCATAGTTGGCATGCCGATTACTGTGATCTTTGACTCATTTTGATTTTGATCTCTGTGTGATCTTTTTTTAAGTTGCGAATTTTTGATTTCTTTGCCTGCGCTTGGAACAGTTTTGTATATGTAGAAATTGATTGATAGTAGTCTAAAAGTTTTGCAAAACATACTCTATATCGTATGTGGATCTATGAGGAAACAAAACACCTATCCACACACACACATACACACCAAATACTTGTCGTACACCTGCTGCATACGCATACCACAGACACAGGACACACAGCGAAAAAAAAAAGAAAAAGAAAAAATAACACAGAGAACGCTTCAAACACAACAAATGCCACTTTTGCAATTGTTTAGGACTCTCATCAGAGTGAGATTGGGCAACGTCAAAATGGAAATTCGAGAGCCATCAAAAAAAAAACCTCAAACCTTAATTGAAATCGAACAAAAACGAATCTTAAAACTACATTCCTTGAAAGTACACATTCGACTACTAATCTTTGTTTTTTTATATACAACCAAACCCCAACTAGGCATCGGATCGAGATCGGATTGTGTGGACCTATAATGCACCACTGCAGCCACATCAGTTGCAGCAGATCCAACAGCAGCAGGCGCAGCAACAGCTCCAGCAACAGCAGCAGCAACAGTTAATATTTCAACAGCAGCAGCAGCAGCAACATCATCAGCAACAACAGCAGCAACTCTACGGTCAGCAATCGCATTCAAATTCACATTCAAGTTCCATTAGTTCGTCGCCGCAGCATTCGGCTGCAGGCAGTCCGGCCTCCCCCACATCGGTGTCCTCGTCGGTGATGTCCTCATCGGGATCGAAGGGTGCCCTAGGTGGCAATGGTCAGGCAGTGGACCAACAGCAGCAGCATCGAGAAAATGGCGGACAAGCCTTCTTGCAGCCGCCCACTGGCATGCCCTGTCTGCTAACCTGTCCAGGGGCTGGCAATGGTGCTGGCGGCGGTGGTGGTGGTGCTAGTGGTTGTGGCAACGATTTGAGCGTCTCAGAGGCCATTTCGAATATATCTAGTCCCGACTACCAAGACGACGATAACTTATTGAGTTCTCGCGATATTCTAGGCGGCATGGTACTTAGCGATCCCAGTGACTCGGACTCCACCATACTCGTCTCGGATGGGGCCGCCCTGCAGCGCCAGCAGCTCAAACAGCAGCTGCGTGCCCAGCAGCAGCAGACTCGGGAAAGGGACAGAGATCAGTCGGAGCACAAGGTGGTCATCCAAGTGCGAGGAATGGACAACAACGGCGGTGGCAGTGCGGCTCGGTCCGATGACGATGTGGTCACGCTGGCGGATGAGCAGCCGCATACAACGATGTCGTCGGGTGCGGGGGCAGGGGCGCACGGTGTGCGAGACGCGTCCCCACCCGTTTCCGATGATGGCAGCGATGTGGAATCGCTGCACTCCTACCATTACTCGCCCAAGGCTGTAGACATGCCCTCGGCCATACGCCTGGCCAAAAGACTGTATTCTCTCGATGGTTTCAAGAAAAGCGACGTCTCCCGACACCTCAGCAAGAAGTGAGTGCCACAGATCCTTTAGAGAATCGTTTGACTCATTTTGGATTTCGTTTCAGCAACGACTTTAGCAGGGCGGTCGCCGATGAGTATCTAAAGCATTTCACTTTCGAGAAAAAGTCGTTGGATCAGTCACTGCGCGAGTTCCTGCAACAGTTCTCGCTGTCCGGCGAGACCCAGGAGCGAGAGCGGGTCCTAGTGCACTTCTCGAAGCGTTTTCTGGACTGCAATCCGGGTACATTCAACTCTCAGGATGCGGTGCACACACTGACCTGTGCCATTATGCTGCTGAACACGGATCTGCATGGCCAGAATATGAATCGCAAGATGAGCTGTGCGGAATTTGTCGACAATCTGGCAGATCTCAACGATGGCGAGAACTTTCCCAAGGATATACTCAAGTTATTGTATCAGGCCATCAAAACGAAGCCGCTGGAATGGGCTCTGTAAGTACAAACCATCTCTTTATTAAAAGGATATGCATTAAATAGGATTGCTTCTTGCAGAGATGACGATGCGGGTGATCTGCAGCAGCGCACTGCCAACAATGCACTGGGAAATGTTGGACAGAATCCCTTCCTGGATGCACCCGAACTGGCCACCGCGGTGGAGTACAAGAAGGGCTATGTGATGCGCAAATGCTGCTACGATAGCAGCTACAAAAAGAGTGAGGATTTACAAATTGAACTATAATAGAATTTGATGACCTAAAACTCTCTTTTTCCACACGCAGCTCCCTTTGGTAAACGCTCCTGGAAGATGTTCTACTGCACGCTGCGTGATCTTGTACTATATTTGCATAAGGATGAGCATGGTTTTCGTAAGAGTCAAGTGAGTAGAAGTGATCAGAGTCATGGGACTCTTTTAATTTATTTTGTTTTCCACAGATGTCCGACAATCTGCACAATGCAATACGAATACATCACGCCCTGGCCACCAAGGCCAATGATTACACCAAGAAGCAACATGTGTTCCGTCTGCAGACGTCCGATCAGGCCGAGTATCTCTTCCAGACAAGCGACTCCAAGGAGCTCCACTCGTGGGTCGAAACGATCAACTATGTGTGCGCGGCCATTTCGGCGCCACCACTGGAGGGCGGTGTGGGCAGCCAGAAGCGATTCCAGCGACCACTCTTGCCCAGCAAGCAGACCAAACTATTGGTGGCAAGTATCTGAATGGGGATAGAAACCTATCAAGGGAACCATATCTCATGGAATATATTTTCTTTGCATTGCAGAAGGAGCAGTTGGAGTCGCACGAGGTGCAGCTGGCGCAGCTAGAGCAGGAGCTCAACGAGCACAAGAAGGGCCCGATACCCAGCAAAGGATTGCCACTGCAGAACTACAAGGAAAAGGAGAGCTATTTGCAATATGAAGTGAGCCCCGTGCCGTGCCTCATCGTGTGTGTGTAAATTCGAATATTTATTTTATCCTACAGCTTCGTCGTTACCGCACGTATGTGAGCATACTCAGCGCCAAAATGCTGGCCGATCAGCAGCAATTGGAGCTGCAGGCGCAGCAGCCGGCGCAGGCAATCCTTGACGAAGAAGCTGACACATTCCCTGTGGGCACCAGCTGCACGCCCACCACTACGCCAAGTATTAACATTCAGGAGCAACAGCAGAAGGAGCAACGGCAGCAACAGTCATCGAACAGGTACAGTCAGCAACCACGTGCTAGCGGCAGCAGCTCCTCATCCTCCGGCGGCAATGTCCAGCAGGACATTGGCTGACGCGTAATGGGAGTTTTCTCAGCTTGTGTGGTTTAAAGCGTTCGCTTCGATCCGTTACTGTTTCTGTTTCTGTTTTCTCCCCTATTTTGTTTTGTTTTGTTACTTGTGTTGTTCGTTCCACCTACCCCAGCAGATATCCCCGGTTCTCAGTGCCGTCCAATTTGCTTTGGAATCGGCTGTTCTGGGACTGTGTTTGCTGCGGTGTTTTCTTATGTTGCTGGCGTGACTGCACTGTATTCACATTCCTTTAATTTTTTTCTGTGGCTGTAAATATAAATTGTATATTTCGTGTTGTGCGTTTATTTCAATTCGCTTTTGAGTTTTTGCCTTGCCTTTCATTGTGGTCCCATCATATGTACCATCTTGGATCATCCCTGAGACCACCTGTGTGTGCCCTGTACAAGCTTTAATTTTGAATAGTTTTTAACTATAACAATAATACAGAATTCAGACTTGAGCGTTGCGTTTAGGCAATTAAAACCATGTGAACATAAACATAATCCCCTAATATAATTAGTTGTTATGTGGATTTATTTTGAGAGCAACAACCCCACAACCCATACACCACAAATGCTGTGAAAATTCAAAAGATTCATCAAAAAGATATCCCGATTGAAACCGAAAGTCAAGATGCGCATAGTTAACTATAGAGAACTAATGTTTTTTGGTAGCACTCGTAGCTATAAACCCCGAACTTTTGGCGTTATACATGCAAACTATATAGAAAATATACATAGATTTAGAAAATAAAAGAAATGAAGAACAATATATTTAAATAACAAAACACAAATGTGGTTCATTAGTAGCAGACGTTTATGCGTTTATACCTAAGCTAAAAGCATACGATATATACAACATACATACACTTACCATAGATGATGAGATTACAGAAATATTACAAGAGTTTTACAAGCAATTTGCACACCACATCAAGCAGATAGAGATACAATTTTAAGTAGAACGAAGCCAATCAAAGCTTGTATGATAAGAATATCCCTGGAATCACTACACACACACACACTCTATTCGCTGGTTATCCTGGTTGATTGATTGATTGTAGACCCACATTTATACACCCATAACACAACACAAACACTGATGTACCATACAATGAGAGTCATGCTAACCGAACCGAACATTTTATGGACTCCTAAAAAGAAATGCGTTACTCGTTACCATACGTTGTTACCCCAGCCCGCTCGTTACGTTCCGTTCAATTAATGCCAGTTAAAACAAACACAAGAAAAAACAGAACCCAAATGGAAGAATTCTTCAATCTTACAGATGGCTCGATGTCTTCTGCTGCTGTAGCGTGCTCTGGCGGCATTTCTACCATTCCAAAAGCCTTTAAACGAGTAGTTGCCTCTTGCCTGGAGGCTAGCGATCCGCGGACAGCAGTCCAACGAAGGTGCTTCTCTCTGAAAATGACCCGATCAGTACTCCTCCTACTAGCTAAAACCCGTCTTGAATGTGAGCAAGCTATAGGCTACAAATATCTCAATGTTTTATTGCTTACTCGTCAGTGTCTAGTTTGGCTCCACATCTGTATATCGAACATTTCAGAACATTCTTTGTTTGTTGATTGTTAATTTTGGTTTTCATTCTACACTTGCAGAAAGGAGAAGAAATTCGCTTAATTACTTTTCGTTTCGCTCTTGATTTCGATCATATCAACACTGCAAAACAAAAGACAAACACCACATACACATCCGTATCCGCCTCTAGTTGGCAGTTGGTAAGTTCCACATGCCCAAAATGGAAGATCTAAAATGCATTTAACAGTTTTTCTATCTCTCTCTCATTCAGAGATGAAGCAGTGATGCAATACCCATGAATATAGAATACTCCGAATATGCCAAGCTGCCACACTACACCACACCGCACCACACACTCGCATAATCAGCACTCATGCAGCAGGGAGCGGGAGCGGTATAGAGAGGCTCCAACCACACACCCACCCACCCAATCACACACACACACACTCACGGGTTCCGGCTGTGCCGTGCCGTGCCGTGCGGCACCCACTCAACAAAAAAAAAAAACAAAAATCTGCCAATACATATATCCTACTTTACCGATCGAATGATTCCAAGTGCCGGATCTTAAGGCTAAGCGGAAGATCACATTGAGATGATTAAGACTACAAATACGAACCCAATTTGTAATCGAATTTGTTAACTGTATGAGATGGTTTTATGTACTATGTAATCTGAATGGTCGTTCAACAGAGATATTGGCATTTAGCAATTCGATTTGGATTCGTTTGGCCAAAGATTCTGCTGAACGATCGTTTATGAACGTGAGAGCGAATCGCTTTACACATAGATTATAATTACGAGAATTGATATACAATACTTACATCATTACCTATGCTATCATTATAAATGATAAAAATAAATTATAAATTATTGAACAATTTCGCTACACACACACCACACACATTACACCACACACACGCACCACACACGAAAACAACTGAAGAAAAGTAACAATAAAGCGATGAGAGAGGATAAGAGGAGCACATTTAGCTATCATTGTCATAAACAATTTCGTACATATATCATACATAATCGTACATAGCACACATATGCTTCTCATATATGTATGACTCGTTCATTGGCCTTTTTGCGATACAATTATCCTCCTATTTGATCTGTGTAGGAAACAAAGCAAAACACAACTTACTCCAATATTATGAGCGGATGAGTAATATTTATTTGAGCAATTATTGGTTGATTACGCCACATGTCCATGTAGCTAGAATATGAAATTTGATATTTGATGGGGAAACAATAAATCTAAACAAAAACAAAAGCATACATATTATATAGTATATATATTTTTGAATATATTATTACGAGTAAATTTAATTGTATTGTGTAATTATGTAAATGCAAACTGTATAACATTGTTTATAATAATTTTTAACAATTCTAATGAAAAGGCAATAAATTCGAAAATACCAACTAACTGAAGCGAACGAATGCTCGCCCGCTAAGCCAAGTGCCGCCTAAATGTATGCATATTGTATATTAATTTAGTTACAACATTTTAAACGGCTCGGCGAGGGCACCCCTCACACTCACTCACTCACTCAAACACTTAGTTTTAAAGCAATACGAGTACTATCCACGTACCCCCAATCCCTTTGAACTCCAAAAAACATACATACACACTCACACACACACGAGCATTCTCATCTAAGAACTTCAGAACATATTACGAATAAAGAAAGGGAAACAAGAACGCGCATTGTAGAGGCGGTGATTTTTATGTGAACATTTAAAACTAACTGATAAGCTTTGAGTAACTTTAGGAAAGCCGTTATACTATACAGATACACATATATATACATATATATACGAGTTATATATAGTATACATGTATATGCTCATGTGAGCAGCCCAATATGAATGATACATTAAATACTTCCAAAAACTTTAAGCTCCTGATCCTGCTGTTTGCTATTACTCGTTCTTGAAGGTAAACGACGTGTCCGTCTCAGCAAGCATGTTCTCTAGGCGTAGGCCAAACTTCTGGCGCTTCTTGTCCAAATTCACCACAGAGGCCACGATGCGATCGCCAATGCTTAGGTCGCAGTTCTTCATGTGGCTCTTGTGCAAAAGACCATCACGCTCCACACCAATGTCGACAAAGGCACCAAAATGTGTTACATTGGTAACAGCACCTGGAAAATTAAAGATACAGGATAAGTCGAGGGTACACAAGAATATTCCTCTATTTTTACCGGTAACCACATCACAATTGCTGAGGTCTTCGATTCGTGTCAGTCCCTGCTTGAAAAGCGGCCGCTTGTCCAAATCAGTTCGATAATCCTGCAACAGTTCCCGCTGCAGAGCCACCAGCAGGAATTGCAGCTGTTATCATTCCAAAAATTAGTATAAAATATATAAAACTTGATGTTTGAATGGCTTACCCTATCCATGGGCAGTTTATGCTGCTTGGCTATGCGATCCAGTTTCGTTTGCGAAGCGGCAAACTCCTTGATACGCAATATAAAACTAGCCTTGCCTATATCCGACAGTTTCAAGTCACATTCTCCAACGATACTGAACAAGTAAAACAAAAATTTTGGTTTATAATACAAATTCTCAATTCAATTTAATTCAAGTCATGCCGCCCAAGCGAAAGCTTGCTGAGCTGCAGCGTTTGTATGAAGAGCGCTGGAGCTATCCACCGAAGCTAAAGCCAACCAGGACCAAGATTATAGCCTGCGGCGAGGTTGCTTCGTATGGCGGCTATAAGGCGCCAGTGTACAAGGCCTGCTGGGAAAATCCGATCTCAGTTACCACTGATGCTCGCTTCGGACCGTGTTGGGAGTATCCGCCGGAGCGATACAAGCGTCGTCCTTTGCCGCCGCCTTGCCGCGGGGCTACTATACCCCTCGATCAATTGGAGCCCACATTCGAAAACTACGAGACACTTTACACCAGCTTTGATTTCCGACTGGAGCAGTGCGTCCATGAACAGATTCTTGTGCTAGAGACGCAGTTCAGGAAGCTGGAGGAACAGCTGACGGAAGCCAAAGTCTTGCAGATTGAAATGGCCGAGCAAATGCGCTATCACGCCATGCGCTACCGACTGCTGGTCGGCGAAAGTTGCTGCACCAATATCTATCCAGAGTACTTGAGTCGAATGACGGCCGAGCGAGCGCTGTGCGAATTCCAAAAGGCCTACAATGTGATTAGCCAATCTAAGTGAGTGGTAATACTGTAATCCATTTATGTCTCTCATCAATATCTTTCAGTGACGAACTATCGAAATCTATTTTGAGCATGCGCAACTCCAAGAAGGAGTTGACGGTGCGTGTGAGCAAGCTGGATCGCACTTTGAAGAGCCCGTTCATGCTGGAGCTAGACCACGTGCTGCAGACCATCGATGATCTGGACCAGTACTTCTTTGGTGTCGCCGTCAAGCTTAGGACCTGGGCGGAGCTACTGGACCCCAACAAGGAGTACTCCATTGAGGATTATCTTGCATTGCTATCGAAGAAGCGAGATTTCAAGAGCTTTCTACGTGCCGGTACCGAGAACTGCACCTGCAAGCGCTGCAACAACAAGGACCCACTGAGCCCGTATTTGCCTTCATGGTGCCGAAAAAGTGACTCCAGTGAGGAGCGTGACAAACGGCGCACGAACAACTATCTCTGCAATATGTGTATCGCGGCGAAGCTAACTCGCAGTGACAGCAAATTTACCACAGAGTCCAGTGACACCTCCAGACTGGTGAAAATGTCACAGAAAGTTGAATAAATGTTGATTGAATTGCACTCACGTTTCAGCCACTTTGTAGCTTTCCGGGTGGACCCAAGTACAGTCAAGTGGATTCTTCAGTCGCCCACCCACGCTCAACGGCTCGATGCGCACGAAGCCAGCGCATTGTACAAATGATTTCTCGCCTATGGTACGCACCGAGAGCAGATCCTTGCGGGACTGAAAGGGTCCCTTCTCCGTGCGATACTCGATGATCCTTTCTGCCTTCTTCTCCGATAGACCAGCAATGTGTCTTCAAAGGGAGAGTTTTAAAATGCTAATAATTTTTAGTCAAAGTATATAATTTGTCCACCTACTTGAGCACACTCAGACTGGCAGTGTTGAGGTCCACGCCCACATAGCTCACGCATTCAGAGACAACGTCCTTCAGGGATTCCGTGAGTGTCTTCTCTGACACGTCATGCTGGTACATGCCCACGCCCAAGTGACGTGGCTCTATCTTCACATACTCACTGAGAGGATCGTTCAGACGTCGTGCTATGGACACTGCACTCCGTTCGTTTGTGTCCATATTGGGAAACTCTTTGCTGGCCACATCGCTGCAGGAGTAAACCGAGGCACCATTTTCGTTTACAATGCTGTAGCGAATGCTTCGACTGTCCAGAATTCCGGCATGGAATAGATCACTCAACCAAAACTCTGTTTCGCGGCATGCGGTGCCATTTCCCAGGGCAATCACTTGGCAGCTGTTACGAATGACAATAAGATAAACATAAAGCTCGCAAAATGATTTCCAAATAGTTACTTGTGCTTGCTGAGCAGTTCCACCAGCTTTTGTTCGGCTGCCCGCTTGTTGGCTCTCACGCCATGCGGATAGATGACACCTGTATCCAGCACATCAGCCGTTTCAGATATAACTGCCAACTTACAGCCGTTTGTGTACCCCGGATCGATGCCCAGAATCCGTTCACCCTTGAGAGGCGATATGAGCAGCAACTGCTTTAGGTTCTTGGCAAACACATCGATAGCCGCCTTCTGGGCCTTCTCCTTGAGGTCGGCGCGTATCTGGCGACACATCAAAGGCTGCACTGAAAGAATCTCATGCTATTAAGCTGCAGAAATTGTGGAATATTTACGCCTTACATTTCTTCGTGATGCACTCTTCCAGGGCTTTGGTAAATGTCTCTCTTCGCAGTGGATACTGCAAACCCTGACACATGTACTGCTCGGAGATGAAGCGTGAGAGATCTCTCTTTAGGTAATCGCTTGTATCCAATTTTACGGATATAAACTTGTGCTTTTCAGCACGATTGATCGCTAGCATCTGATGGGGCTTAATTGTCTTTATGTCACACTGAAAATTAAAGTAGTTCTCAAATTTTGAGCTGTCTATCTTCCTGTCGGTAATGGCACTGTTCTTGGACGATTTGCTGCTGCTGCTACTTGTGCTTGCCTTGCTGGACGACGACTCCTTTGTCTTGCTACATACCAGCACAATCCGGTGTACATTTTGCCTGAAATTACAAAAGTTTTCTCGAGCTCATTTGGATGATTGGATCAGCGCCAGACTTACAATCTCCTCAGCTCTTCCAATACATTTGTGTTTTTGCTGATATTGTGTATAATAATGTTGCAGATTCCATTCAGCACCAGAGTCTCGGTGGCCAAGGACTCATTACTGGGATCCACAATGGCTGAAAGCTTCACTTGCGGCGCTGTTCCATATAGCAGACGATCGGCATAATCTTCCAGTCCCAATGCCCTAGCACGCTCGGCCAGGGTGCCCTTGCTGGCTGGTTTATAGGGAGCATAGAGAAACTCTAGTTCTTCGTTGTTTTTCGCGCACATCAGCTCATCCCTAATCTCTTCATTTAGCACATTTTCGCGCTCCAGCTGCGTGACTATGTGTTCGGCCTTCTTCCGCAGATCCACAATCTCTGTGTAAGTGTTTCGAATGTCACGCAATCGATCTGGTGGCAAATGGTCAACCAGATCTCGCCGGTAGCTACACAAACATAAAGTTTTTATAAGCAGAGTGCATACACATATAGAATATAACCCTGAGCGTACCGACATATAAATGGAATGGTGTTTTCATTCTCAAAGAGCTGCACAATATTAGCTGCAGCAGTTGGCTGGATGTTCTCCGTTTCGGCCAGCAGCTCATGTATATTCCACACCTTGCGACGCTCCCAGAAGGAACTTCGCCCTGTGGTTGTGCTGGCAGCAGCGCCGTCTGTTTGCATCAAGGATCGGGGTGGATCAATCGTTTCCGCCTCAGGGTTGCTTTGATTGGGGCAAGCATTTTCCACGTTTGCATCGTTTTTGCCGCGCTTTTTCTTCGCCGCTGGTGCTTCAGCTTTAGCATCCTTGGCTGTAGGCCACTGCTTTCGCTTGGCGCTGTGTGAGGTTGGTGAGGTTGGTGATAAATTAGATGTCGCGAATTATTGATCACATTGTTACTTACACGCCTGCAGTGGAAGCGGCAGCACTATCTAAGGCCCGAGTCTGTTGGGGCCTGTACTCATCGGTGTCCTTAAATTCCGAAGTCACATCTTCATCAGAGTCAGATAACTCAACTATAATCTTTGTCTTTGTCGCAGCTTGGCGACGCGGGCGAGTTGACATATTTTTACAAAGCAAAACAAAATAAATAGCTACAGTAAGAAAGGTGCGAGAAATAAATTAGAGTGGCCAGCCTCTTATCTGAAGAATCAACATACTCGATTGGAAAACAGCTGGTTTTCGATAACAATAAAACATCTGTTGCATTGGAAGTTTGTGGCGGCTTTTAGTTACTAATTTTAGTTTAATTTATCAATGAAAATGCTGAAATATGCATTGTACGGTGGAAGAATGCAACGCAACAGGCTGCTCCGCCAGCTGTCCGTACATATGCTCAGGCGCTGCTACAGCAGTAACATCAGGAACATTGGTATATTGGCGCACATTGATGCAGGTGATTGTTATGGTTGAAATTCCATGTTGCACTCAAATTTATGCAGTGAATGCTGTTCCCCTAGGCAAGACCACAACCACCGAGCGTATGCTGTTCTACTCAGGCAAGACCCGGTCTCTGGGGGAAGTGCATCGCGGCAACACGGTGACGGATTATCTAACACAGGAGAGGGAGCGCGGAATTACGATTTGCAGCTCGGCTGTGACATTTCCCTGGAATGGTAATCGGTGCGTTCATTCAATGTTCCCCCCAAGCTGTTATAATGAAATCTTTTTTGTTTAGCATTAACTTGCTGGACACGCCCGGACACATTGATTTCACAATGGAGGTGGAGCAATCATTGTATGCCGTGGACGGGGTTGTCGTGGTGCTGGACGGCACGGCTGGAGTTGAGGCACAAACCGTCACCGTATGGACACAGGCGGACAAGCACAAGCTGCCGCGGCTGGCATTCGTCAATAAGATGGATCGTCCGGATGCAGACTTTAATAAGTGTGTCAATGACCTGAAAACGAAGCTGGAAACGCAGCCTGTGTGCATACAATATCCCACAAGAAACGAAAATGGACTCTTGGGTATGACTATGAGTTTCCTGCGAGTGCTGGACTCCATTCAAACCTTCTTTCCCGGCAGCCATTAATGATGTAATCACATTGGAGCAGCTCACATGGCAGCCAAAGGATTTGGGTCGCAGCTACAGCAAGACGAAGCTGGAGCCGTCTGCAGAACAGCGGGAGATGCAGGAAAAGCGCAATGAACTGATCGATCAGCTTTCGGGACTGGATGACGAGCTGGCCGATGTAGTAATCAGCACCGAAAGCTTTGACAAAGTCAGCAATGAGCTCATTGAACGAGCCCTGCGGCGGGCAACCTGCCAGCAGAAAGTTGTGCCTGTGCTGCTCGGTTCTGCCTACAAAAATGTTGGCATACAGCGACTCATGGATGCCGTGAATACCTATCTGCCAGCGCCAGAGGAGCGCAACCAAATCTACGACTGTTTCGGGTAAGAATTCAGCTGTAGAAAATGGATTAAAATATTTTTATGAAATTTTCTAAACTTTTGCAGAAATGAAGTCGCTGGCAAAGTCTTCAAGATTGTCCACGACAAGCAGCGTGGCCCTCTGACACTGGTGCGCATTTTACGCGGCGAGATAAAGCGTGGCATGCGTCTTATCTGCTCGCGGGGCCAAGCGGAGGTTGTGTCCAAATTGTATGAGCCCTTGGCTGACGAATACCGTGAAGTAGCTGCCGTGCAGTCTGGCGATGTGGTCATATGTGCGGGTCTTAAGGTAAGTTGCACATGGACCTGAGTTACCTACAGCTAACATTTTCCTGTCTAGTCAACAGTTACGGGAGATCTGCTGACATCTAGCCAGTCAGCCCTGAGGAATGCCCAGAAACGTTTGAAGCAAAGCAAAGGCACAGCGACAACAGATGAGGAGGAAGAACTCGACACTGACGAGCTGTTTGGCATTGACCGACAAATACCAAATGCCGTGTACTTCTGCTCCATTGAGCCACCCAATGTGTCTTCGCAAACGGCCATGGAGCAAGCACTGAGGCAGCTGCAGCGCGAAGATCCGAGTTTGCGTGTCAGCTACGATGGTGTCACCGGTCAGACAGTGCTGGGCGGCATGGGTGAACTGCACATGGACATCATCAAGTCGCGCATTCTCAGCGAGTACAAAATCGACGTGGATCTGGGTCCCCTGCAAATAGCCTACAAGGAAACCATCGAATCGCCATCGATCACTACACTGAGTGTGGAAAAGGAGATTGCTGGCAGCAGGCAGAACGTTAGCCTCACCTTGGAGGTGGTCAAAGAACAAAGCGAGCTCTTCAGGTTTGTCCCATTGCAAGTCCGAGCGAGTGGAGAGCTGATCTTACTTTTATTTGTGTACCCAAAGTTTAGATAAGTCACCGGAGAACTTGTCAAACCTCAACACGCTGCGTCCTCGCATTCTCCAGGTGCTGAGGAAAGGCTCTGTCAGCGCTTTGGAACGTGGACCCCGAGTGGGCGGGCAAGTCGTGGAAACGCAGATACGTTTGCACAATGCAACCATTGGTCGTGGCACAGCCGACTCTTTTGTGATGGCCACCGCAGCTCAGTGCGTCCAAAAGGTAAGTGTGGATTTCTGTACTCTTGAAACTGACAATAAATGGAATATTTTGCACAGCTGCTGAGCACAAGTGGTACCCGTCTGTTGGAGCCCATCATGGCACTGCAGATTGTGGCACCCAGTGAACGTATTTCCGGCATAATGGCAGACCTCTCCAGACGTCGAGCCCTCATCAACGATGTGCTGCCCAAAGGCGATAGGAATAAAGTAAGTTGCAATCACTTTTCAGACTAATTCAAAACTATTTTGATCCTTATTGACTTATCCAGATGATACTCGTGAATGCGCCGCTGGCCGAGCTTTCCGGTTATTCCAGCGCCCTGCGAACAATCAGCTCGGGAACAGCCAGCATGACGATGCAGCCAAGTGGCTTTAGCGGCATGAATGCAATAGACGAATCCCTGGCCGAGCGACGTGCCCAGGGACTGGAATGATTTGCTAACACTCTCCCCACTCAACAATCCCCTGTCAATGATATCTACTTATATTTTGATATCGATCAGAGTAGGCAGTGTTTCTGCCACTGATTTTGGATTGGCCTGTCATAGACTTTGTTGTTGTAGTGTAGAAATTGTATCGTTAGAACAACAGAAAAATTGGGGTTTTCTTCAATGTCGGACATACATTCGTAAATTATTTCAGGAAATAAAACTAAAACTTTTTACTATACAACTAACAATTCGCGCGGCAAATAATAAGCATTCTAGTGGTAACCGCGACCGCGAACCAAGCAAAACGTCATGGCATTCTCCACGCAAAAGGAATTCTTCCATGTGCCGTTCAAGAACGCACCCGCCCCGGGTCGTGACTGCCCCGAGGCGTGTGTCAAGCTAAAGAGCTATCCATCAACCATCGATGATCGCTCCTGGTCGGCAAGTGAAAACAAAAAGTCGCGGTTTGTGGCAGATCTGGTTGCCTGCCATGCAGCGGCTGGTGGTGCTGGCGGTGCTGCTGATGCTGGTCGAGGCAACGATACAGCGGGCCAGAAGCCATCAGACGGACGCGGACGTGGACGCGGAAACAACGCTGGGCCACAAGGAGGCAATGCTGGTGGTCTTTCGGGAAATACCAGCAACGCTGGGCCACAAGGGAGCAACGCTGGCGGTCCCTCGAGCAACTCAAGCAACGCTGGGCCACAATCCGGGCTCACTACTGGCGGACCCTCGAGCAACGCTAGCAGACGCGGCAGCAACGAAGGCGCTCCTGCAACCAGCAATGACATACAATTAAGGGCAGCGCCAGCCAGCAGCGGTAGCGGAGCCTTGGGCGGCCCAAGCGCTCGGACACGTCAAACAGGCCTGGCGGATGAATATGGGAGCAATCTGGTGTTGGGTGACAGCCTAATCAATGCTGCCGATGATACAATTGGACGTATGGAGAGTCTGATGATTAAGAACAATATACTAAAGGAAAAGCTGGCCGACTCTAAGGATCAACTGAAGACGGCGCAGCAGGAGTCCGCCGAGATCAAGCGTATTATGGCACAACGCTACGATCCAGATAGAAGCAGGGCACTGAAGAAGAAGGTGAAAGAGCTGTCCGATGCCAAGAAAATCGATTCCAAAGATGAGCGGGAGCTGAATGAAATGATGATGGCCATTGACGACATGAACAAGGCCCACGATATCCTCGAGGCGGAGAATGCCAATCTGAAGCGTCTGATAGAGAAGCAGTCGAAGCGCTGCAACCTGGAGAGCATCAAGATCGAGCCCGAGAAGAGCAGCGACATACCCTACCTGCAGAGGAAGATTGAAACTCTTGGCAAGGAACTGGTGCTGCTGCGCCAAGCCGAGGACGAGTGCATGAAGGCTGCAGGCAAACAGTCTGGCGGCAAATACTCATTCTCGCCCGAAAAGGACGTGGGCAACATACAGAAAATTCTGGCGGAGCGCGATGCCCTGCGCAGGAAGTGCAAGGCCCTAACGATGCTCAACGAGCGTGTTGGCAATCTGAAGAACCAGGCTGAGACGGCAGAGTATGTTAATGGCGATTTGGAGGCGAATCTTGACCATCGTGACCAATATATCAGCGACATGCATCAGGAGATAGAAGAAATGCAAAACTTCTACGAGGGCGAGGTGGACAAGGTGAAAGGAAACGAGGAGTTACTTCTGGTGAGTGCTGAAAGCCTAGATCAATATCTAGAGAACTATTCCCCCCCTTTTGCCTTTTTAGTGCCGCTGCAATGAGATGAAGAAACAGCTGGAGGTTGTCCAGACCACCGCTCAGAAGGCCAAATGCCAGACCATGGAGATCGATGTGCTGCGCAACGAGTTGCGCAAACGGGACGCTGCCCTGAGCGCTTACGGTATTCAGTACGAACAACTGATGGTAAGTACGGGGGCGTCAGTGGAAGCCAAGCTAACGGGATCTGATCGTTGCTCGTTCTCTAGGCCAAGGCCAAGCTCTTTAAGCAGGGTGGCTATCGCTATCCTGACAAACTGCCCGAAGACGGCAATGGTAGTGGTGCGGATGAGAATGGGGATGATGGAGATTGTCCATGTTAGCAGCGCCGTCATCAATAGGCCAGTCCATGAATACAAAACACCCAAAATTCCTAGCCAACTGCAATTGAAATCATGTGTAGTTTCATCAAATTAAATGTGTATTCCGGCTAAAGGCCATCCAAAAGACCGAGCGCAACGTGAGAGGAAGGTCTCTGGCTGCATTTACCGTTTCCATTCTCCCCATATCTCAAAAGCACATCCAACGATCGATAGCTGCTTCCAATGATTTTCCTCTCCGTTGCATTGTGTTCTTCGTTTTTATTGCATTCCCAACCCCCCAACCTGCAGAACGTTGTAGCCGAGCTGAACCAGATGTACGGTAACCAGCGTGCCGATTGTGGACCCTTCACAGATAAGACTTCACAGTGTGCATTGGGCGTTGGCGATGTGGACGCTAATCTGGCCGTCTATACGGGCGCCACTCTGGACCACATCATGAGCGAGCTGTCGAAGCAAGGGGAGTGCTTCCAGCAAATGAATCAAAACAATTATCCTGGTGGCTCTCACATAAATAACTTGGAGGACTGCAACCGGGAGTTGAACCGCCTGAGGAACTTGCTGAGGGAGAAGGACGGCGAATTGGAGGATTTGTACGATGAGAACGATTGCCTCTGTGTAGCTGCCGAAGACAGCAAAAAGAAACTAGAGGAACTGGACCAGCAAGTCCGAAAATTGGACGATGATACCCGGGTCATGGAGCAGGGCTTCGCCGAGAGCATTAGCCTCATCAAGGACATCGGAGATGTGGCAGTGGAAAACGAAAAACTCAAGAATAAAGTGAGCGAACTCAGAGACAGTGAGGCCCAGACGCTCTTTGATGATTTGAGCAAGCAGCTGGAGGACTGCAAGAAAAAGACTCAACTGCTCGAGGATAAAAATAAAGCTTTGGGTAATGCACTCAGAAAACTCGGTGTGGATCCGGATGCCATCGAGAGAGAAGTTGAAAGAGGAGAGGGACCACAGGGGGAGATACGCCGAATGGTGAATGAAGCTAATTTGGATGGAAAGCCCGGAGAAGACTCTAAGAAGGGTAAGGGTCAAGATCTAGCTAGACCTGGGGAAGACACTGAGAAGGGTAAGGGTCAAGATCTAGCAAGACCAGGAGAAAAAAGCAAAGAGAAAGAGCTTGAAAAAGTCGGAGAAACCGCTGGAGCTGGTGAAAAAGGGAAAGGATCGCCCGAAAAAGAGGACGAGAAAGGAGGAACCGGTGGAACAGATAAAGGAAAAGCCGGAGAAGACGATGAGAAGACGCCTGAAGAACCCGCAAAACAATTAAAACAAGCGACTGATGGAAAAGGTAAAGGAAAACTCGAAGACAAAACTGACCGCAAACTACCAGCAAAAAGCGGCAATGTTTCGGGGGCAGAAGAAGATGGAAAGGCGGCAACGTCTGGAGCATCGAAAGCAGGCAAAGGGGGTGGCAGTAAGGCACGAGTCGCCAAGGACCAGAAAAAACCGGGAGCTCATGGGTCAGAGCTGGAGGGAGCAGAGGAACAATTCGATGATTTTGTGCGGAACACTGTTCGAAGCCTAGCGGCTGGCGAGATCGATGGCTGTGGGTTGGAGAAGGAGCTGCGCAAAATCCTCGACCTGTTCGTCGAAGAGTGTGGCTTTTGCTTTTGCAAGTGCAACATACCCAACAGTCGCTTCTACGCCATCTGCCACAAGCTGTACCACCGTGGACTGACCACACTGAGCTTCAACGAGCTGGCCTACATCCACAAGCGTATCTATGCTGCGGCCGAGTACATTCTGCCCGGCTGCCTGTTCAACCACATGCTACACGATGGGGCTACATACGAGTGCCCCGAGCAAAAGCCCACCATCCACGGCAGACAACAGCCAAAGTGTTACTGCGATCCCAAAGAGGGACACCTCCTGAAGAAGGGTAAGTCCAGTTCATGCGATAATATCAGTTCCGATCGAATTTTCAATGTCTTTAACTTGCAGTGATACGTCTGGAGACGGACATTGAGAATGCCAAGGTGTGTCTGAAGAACTTGAAGAATATGCCAAAGGACTTTGACCTTCCCATGGGACGCATCAGTGATGGCGGTGCCTATTCTCCAAGGTACGTAACTGCAAAGTTATCCAACTAATAGAAAAATTCTCATTCATAAAAATATTCTTGCTAGGGAGCAACATGCTTCTCGTTTCACGAAGGCAAAGGTAAGTCTCTCACACTATTTGATTATTTTATTCTGTAATACAAAAATGTTAATTTCAGAAGCAGAAATATTTTTCATAACTAAAAATGATGTTCAATGATGTTATTTTATTTATTTATTTGAGTTTTATATCGGAATGCGAATGAAGTCCCCATTACAAAAATCAGTTGTGAAAGCTAATATTAAAATTACATTAAATGAACAATTTAATTGAAAATGTGCAACAATTTGTTTTAAATTAACACCGGTCGAAACGGTATCGATAATAGAGGTGTTTTTATAAATGGTGCTTGATTGGGTTAACTTCGTATTTTCCTCGGTATATTTGGTATATATTTCGGTATATTTTAGTGGGTCGTGTTTTTACATAATAAATAAATAAATTACAATTTATTTACAATGGAGAAGCTTGTGTCGGCCAAAACGTGCCTTAAATTCGTGCAGGTAACTAGGCATATAATGTGCATTGTCACATTTGCTCCCTAACTGAGTTTTTAATTCACAAACAGATGATGCCCAGCGTGCCCCAGGCGGCGAGCTCAGGCCTGGGGATATTGGCACCGGCGCTTCAGAACATGCTCCAGATGCAGCAGGTGCGCCATCGACAGACCAAGCACTGGAAACCGGAGTTCAAGCGGTTGCGCAAGCAGAAGTTTGTGAAAATCGAGCTGCCGAATTTCCGCGAAAAGCCAGAAGACATCAGCAAGGAGGAGATGCGCAGCCGTATGAAAGAACGTGGTGTGCTGCCGCCCCGCCCCTGGATGGAGCGTCCGTTTCACATCAGTTGTACTGGCGGCATATTCGAGCCATATGTCCCACCAGAGGGTGATGGCAAGAAGTCAATAATCTCCTCCACCGGAGCCAAGCAGAAACTAGAGTTCTTGGAAAAGAAATCAAAGAGTATGTTGGCCGTACGGAAAATACGCTCGTACGACGAAGCCTTCAGCAGCGACCAGTTCGGAGCCGAGGCCCAGGAGATCTATGTGGCGGCCCACACTCAGATGGCAGCCAAGGATAAGTACAAGATACGTGAATTTGTCAGTGAGCGTTGCTATCCCGAAATGATGCACAACGTAAAGGACAAGACCATTCACTGGCGGTTCCTGCAGTCTCTGGAGCCTCCTCGAGTGGTGCATGCTCGTTGTACTGAGGTGATCACCAAGGAGAACCAGTTTGCCCAGGTCACGGTGCGCTTCCACACACAACAGATGCTGGCCATCTACGATCGCTTTGGTCGCCTGATGCACGGCAGCGAGATCCTTACCAAAGATGTGCTGGAGTACGTGGTGTTTGAGAAGCACATTTCCAACGAGTACGGCAAGTGGAGGCTGCACGACAAGATTATTCCCGACTGGCTGCCAGCCAAGCAGCCCTCGCCCATTACCTATCGCTTTATTGAGGATGTCGAGGAGGAGCCGCCGAAAGAGCTCAGTGCTGGCGATGAGGCCAAACAGCTGGAGGCAAGCAGCGAGCAGCCAAAGGAGCAACTGCAGCTGGCCAGCGCACCTGAGCGCAGCTCGAAGCCTACACTGGCCATTTGATTGTATTTTTTCTGGGCCGCCTGGCGGCTCAGACGACCGCATGTTAATGTTGTACAATGATGTTGAGCTGAGACTAGCCTAAAGAAATCCCTAAATTTTTAAAAATTATTTTACTTTTGTTTTCATTTTTGTTGTTATACCAGTAGGAAAACATTTTGCATTATTTTGTTCGTTTTCTATCATTACTTATCGTCGTAAGGTATGCCCGGATCCCTGCAGTACTCCATGCATGTGTCTTTGGAAATGAATCGATTATAATTTCCACCACATCCACTGTAGTAGAACACCTTGCAGGTTTTCGACCATGGATCGTGATACCAACGCTCCTGCCTATTGTGACAATTGCCATACGAACGAAGCTGCATGCAAATCTCTGTAAAGAATTTTCTAAGTCCGACTTAAATGTTCGTTTAACTTTCACTTACTCATCCTGTAGACAATTAAACGAGGACTGAGTGCTGCTGTCAGACAAAGCAGCAGGCTTAGAATCCCAAAGTTTAGCGTCAGCTTGACCATCGCCTTAGGGTTCGTTTGGTGAACTGATTGTGCGACAAATGGTCGAGAGGCATTTATATACGAGTAGCCACAAAAGGGTGAAATATCTAATGGGAAATCTGTTTTGGTTTATATTTAAATTAAATAAGTTAATTACCAGGTGGCTGGGGCGTACGTACTTTTGACAACATGCTAGCTCCTCCCACTTCTGCTTAAATATCCGTAAGAAAAATAATTGTAAAGGTTTATATATACACAGGCATAGACTTGAGGATCAAGAATAATTAGCTTTAAGCTGCTTTACAATTTCAAATCTAATCTGCTTTCAATTCAATAGCTGTTTATTCAATAGCTGTTAACCATTAATAGTTCATTTTCGATCATAGGATATTTCCGGATGCGTGCAGTAGTCAAGGCATTCGGGTAGACTTGTGAATCGATTAATATTTCCACCACAGCCGCTGTACAGGAACGTCTGGCAATTGTTGGTCATCGTGTCGTAAAACCAACGTGTCTGTTGCCCACGACAGTAGCCATACGCACTATGCTTTATGCAATTCTCTATAAGGAAAGAACTTAGGATAACCTTACAGTAGCCTTTATTTAATTATCACTTACTCATCCGTTCGTTAGCCTGGTCTGGGCTTAAGCCTGATGCAAGATACAGCAGCAGGCTTAGAATTACAATATTCAACATTAGCTTTACCATCGTTTGAGGTCTTAGAGTGCCAACTGATTGCTCGACAAACAGTCATCACGCTTTTATAGACGGTCGCCGAAACTGAGACTTTGTTTATATAATGGAAAATCTGTTTTGGTTTCCTCTTTAATGGTAAACACTTGTTTTCATATAGTATGTATTTCACAAATATATATATATATTAAGTACATAACATAACTCTGTCGTTTTTCATATATCCATGTAAATTGTTTACTTGATACCACTTGGCTGCATTTGTTATAGCTAAATAATACAAAGCTCAAATTTCTACTGTTCCATAAAGGGGTAATCCGGATCCATGCAGTAGTCCATGCATCCGCTTTTACGCAAGAATCGATTATAATTTCCACCACATCCGCTGTAGTAGAAAGGCTTGCAGGACTTGGACGTTGCATCGTAATGCCAACGTATCTGATTTTCACGGCAGTGGCCATAATCTATGTCTTTCGTGCAAATATCTGTAGAGAACTTTCATAGTTGGATTATCAAATATATATTTCATTTTCACGTACGGTTTCGGTCCCAAAATTCTGGCGGAGAGTTGCCTGCTGCAAGGCACAGCAGCAGCCCCAGAAACACAAAACTCATCATTAGCTTAACCATCACTTAAGGGTTTATTTGGTCAACTGATTAATCAGACAAATGGGGAACAGCCTTTTATACTCGGGTTGCCCTATAACATCTAGATGAAAATCTGTTTCTGTTTTATTTTTTAATCGCAAAACACAAACCAACACTTCTCTGGATTTTGGGCATGTATTTCTGAGCAATATTTCGGATTTATTTAATAATTGTTATTATCAATGTTTATCGTAAAGTTATAATTATTAATGTTCTCAAGTGACAATTTATGGCTTCCCTACTATATTTTTTCGTAGTCCGGTCTTATGCAGTAGGCACTGCATTCAAAGTGCGAATAGAATATATTCGAGTTCCCACCGCATCCGCTGTAGTAGAAGGACTTGCACTTGTTGTATTCTGCGTGGAAATACCATCGGAGTTGTCTCTTGTTGCAGTTGCCGTACTCACTTGGCTGCGTGCAAATTGCTGTAAAGAGTTCTCATAGTCACATCATCAAGGGTTTATTTAGATTTCAGTTACTCAAGCGGTTGGCCAAGTTCGGAGGATTGTCGGCTGCTGACAGATAAAGCAGCAGGCTTAGAAATAAAATATTCAGTAGAAGCTTTACCATCGCTAAAGAGTTTATTTTGTCCACTGAATGGCCCACAAAACGGTCAACCGACTTTTATACAAGGTTGCCCAAAAAGGTAACATTTTACAGTTAATGAGAAAGCTGTTTCATATTTAATTTTAGTAGCAACAACTTGCCTCGGAAGTTCATTAAAATAGAAATACACACGTTGGAAAATTCCAACAATTCCATTCCACAAATATTGAGAATAAGCTTGCTAGCATCTGGATTGCCTTTATTATAGCTTAAGATTTAAAAGCAAAATAGATTTACATCTACCCTTTTCAACATATAGAACTCCTACTAAATTTCGTAAATGATCTCCGGGTCCATGCAGTAGTCCCAGCATTGTGTTTGGCTTGCGAATCGATTTTGTGTGCCACCGCAGCCACTGTAGTAGAACGCGTTGCAAGAGTTGGACGATGCATCGTAATAGAATCGCAATTGCCTTGCTTTGCAAGTGCCATATGAACTAGGTTCCAAGCAAATTTCTGCAGAAAATTAACCTAGTTAAATAGTTAAGAGTACAAAGAATTTATCACTTACTCTTTCGAGTTTCCATCAACTTCCGATTGAGTGCCAATGCCAAGCTAAGCAGCAGGCTCAGAATCACAAGATTTAGCACCAGCTTTACCATCGCAAAAGGGTTTATTTTGTTAACTGATTGAAAACCCAAATGGTCAACATGCATTTATATACAGTCACCCAAAAAGTGAACTTTGGCTAGCTAATTTAATGGAAAATCTGTTTCAGCAAAACACTTGCCACGTTATGGCATCCAAAATACTTCTATTAGTTCCCTAGAGTTCCATCTAACCATGTGAAACGAACCATTTGCAATATTTTATATGCATATATGTATGTTGTATATTTATACAAAAGATTTAAAGCTAAAGGCTTATGGTTGCTAATTATTTGTAGATTACATAGAAGGCTCATGGTCATAGTTGATATGGTTGGTGGACATTCATTCAACAGCGAGAGAGTATGGGTATCAATAAATAGTGCAGATATATAAATGTATTTACAAAATAATTTCAGAACCAGTTCAAAACAATGCCAATTCCATTCATTGGGAATCCAGGAAGTATCACACAAAACTGCTGCTGGGCTCGTCAAGGTAGGCGCACCGCGTGCCCGCCACCACCTCCTCCAGCGTCTTGCGTCCAATGTCCAGTGGAATTTTGCTGACAAAGCCAGCTGCGGACGCAACACTCTTTGCCGTGGGCGATGTTGGAGCCTGTTTGGTTGGGGAGAATTTGTTGCAGTAGTTTCCGGCTGGCTGCGGCACGGCCACACCCCAGTTGGATGGCTTGATGGGCAGCACCTTTGGCTTTGGCGGCAACGGTGGCGGCGCTTTGGCAAATTCAATTTGATCCTGCGTCTCTGCAGGCATTTCAGTCTCTTGTTCCTGGTCCACCTTCATGGGCGACACTTGCTGCTGCTGGCTGCCCGCCACCTGCTGGCTTCGTGTGATGGAGAGGCGTGGCGCCGGCTGAGGGATCTCTGTGGGGCTGGGCGGCACCTTGCTGGTGACGGGACTCAGGTTGGCCCGCACCTTGCGCAGCTTAGAGACGGCCGCATTGAGATTCTCCTTGTTCTTGAGGAAATCGGGCAGATCAAAGTTAATCTCAGTGCCCCGCTGATCCTCCAGCCGCGCCAGCTGTGCCCGCTTCAGGCCCTCGAGTAGTTCATCTGTGAAATTAGAGTGGAATCGTGTTTAGTTTACTGGTTCTTGTTCAAGGGGCACTGCAGGGGGCTACGGCTACCCACCTTGGTGCTCAGCTACTCGCTCGGTCACCTGCAGCTTCACGCCCGCCTTCAGCTTTGCAATGATGGGCTTCTTGGGATCTGCGGCCGCCGTTGTCGCCGCCACCAGACAGGAGGAGGAAGAGGGATTGGTGGTTGGCTCCTCGGAATGTTGACTGCTTGTGGACTTCTTCTTCAGTTTGGGCAATTTGCTGACAGGAATGTTGTCGCGCTGCTGCTGCTGCCGACGCATCCGCTCGAACAGGGAGGAGGAGCACTCCGAGGGCGCCTCGTTGGACTTCATGGAGCACAGATCGCTGGGCTGTGGCTGTGGCTGTGGCTTTGCCGCAGCCGCCTCCGCCTTGCTCTGCAGCAGCTCGTTGAACACCTTGTTTGTCAGCTCGTCCAGCTGTCCCTGTGCCGTGGATGGCAACGGCTTCATTGGTTTTGTCTGCTTCGGCGGCATGCTACTGCCGCCGCCTGACTGAAAATCCTGGAGCAGTACGATGCGCAGCCGCTGGCCATCGGCCATCGTCACCGGCTGCATGAGGTCGAGCGGGGCCTGGGTGTCGCGCATTATCACCTGCACGTTGTCCATTTTGTAGTTGTATTTGGTCAGTATGGGCCTGATCACCTCGTGCAGCTGCTTCTTGGGTTTGCTCTTAACGGATATAACCTTTGGGTCGGGCAGGTCCAGCTTGAAGGCCACTCGTCGCTCGATCACCACCTCCTTGCCGGCCAGCAGTTGCGACGACTGCTGCAGATCGATGGACTTGGTGCTGCCCTGGAACACAATGTCGTAGTAGGGATACACGAGGTTGCGCTTCTCCAGCAGCCGCTCCACCAGCTGGCCCACCGTCTCTCCGGGTCGCGTCTGCACTATGGTGGTGGCTCCATCCGTTAGGATCACTCGACACAGAGAGCACACGCTCTCCGCACTGGCTCCCTGGCCGCCCGATACACCGGCGTCAAACGACGACAGAGAGGAGCGAGAACTGTGCAGATCACTCAGCGAATTCTGGCCCGAGGCGATCTTCAGCGAGGCGCTGGTCAGCAGAGTCGGTGGCGGCAACGGCGGTGCTGGCATCAAAGCGCTGCTCTGCAGATCGGACATGATCTCAGTGCGATCGCGTGACTTGCTTCGCGTCTTGCGATGCCATGGGAGTAGACTCTTACGGCGTCGATCCTCGGCATTGCTTACCGACTTCTTGAGCTGCCAAAAGGGGGAAAATGAATCCCACATTTAGTGAATATTCTAGCAATCATTCGTTGGTGCAACACACTCACCTTTGACGAGGCAGCTAAGTGAAAATTTGTCTTCAGCAGCTCATCCAGATCGGCACCGCTGTATGGCAGGGGCAGGTTCTTCTGCTCGGCCTCCACACAGCTCTTGTAGAGATCGGAGCGTATGAAGCGCTGATAGCTGTCGAATTTCATCAGATTGAAGATCTGCTTCTGGGCGGGCGCAAAGATATCGGGAGCGGCACTCGCGAGCTTCTCCTCCGTAAGATTGCGGGCCTGGGAGTCCACGTTGACGGGATCGCAGCCGCTGTTCGCCAGATGCTTTCCAAAGATATCCCTCGCCTGGATGGCCCTCTCCGCCTCCGATTCGATCAGGCGATAGCGCTCGCAGGCGGTCCAAAAGTAAATGTTCTCAGCCGAAAACTCCTTCTTGAGGAACTCGGAAAAGGTCTGCATTCCGGCGGCATCCTGCAGCATTCGCTCGAACGAACCGCCCCAGCTGCTGGGGCTGCCATTGTCTGGTAGGTCTGTTGCGGTTGACTCTGCGCTGACCGATATGGTGGATGGTGGCGCCGGCGTGGTCAGGATTTTGGGAACCTTCAGCAGACTCAGCTGTTGCTGGCTGCGTGTCGACGTCTTCAGGTCATCCAGCATCAGCGTCTTGATGTACACATCATGGTCGGAGGCGTTCATCGAGGCAGTGCGTCTCACCAGCGGCGATGACGACGACTGCTGCTGCTGCTGGGGCTGCAGCTGCTTGGCCACCTTGTCGGTGCGCGGTGTACGGAATGAAGACTGACCCCAGGCTCGGCGAAAGGGCGAGGCATTGGCGGGCAGAGCACGGTTCTGTGTGGTGAAAAAAGAACACAAAAAAAATCCCATGAAAATTTTGAACATAATAAAGTGGTTACAAGCATAGGAAGTGGAAGTAAAAGAACAGAGAAAAACCAAATTCATGGCCAATTTAAAAAAAAAGCTACAAATTGTAGACACACGGAGTGAGTAGCCCACTCAACTTCCCTCTGCGTACAGACCTCCGTCATTATCATGGTCAGACACAAAAACGAGATAAACTTTTGAACTTTCAAGTTAGCTCATAAAATTGTTTGTACAGTGCAACGCATGCAACAAGCAGTCCACAGTCCGCCAGCTCCTCCCCTTGACAACTGAAGTCTGAACTCTGTTTCGCCCCCTGCCCCTAAATTGTTTGAGTTCCAGTTCTGTAAAAGCTGATGATGATGCTGATGGCCTCCCCCCCTTGGCGGTTGCCATTCCATTTACTGCACTTGCAACGAACGATAATCGCTTGTCAGAGACGCAGGGGAGGGGTGTTCCTTCCATTTCCATCTCTATTCTGTGTTCTGTGTTCTGTATTTGTATTTCCCACCGATAGCTTTTCGTTCCCAAAGATTAATGAATTCCCATCGTTTTCGTTTGTTCTCCAAACCTAAGCTACAGCCTCGGTTTTCGCAGAAGTCATAACTCACACGGGGGCTTACAAAACAAAAACACATTCATGCGAGCATTCGTGTGTGGATCGTTATACATACAGACATACACAGATAAAAGAGAAAATTTAAAACATTTCCGGCTGGTTTTTTTAGTCTAAACAACAATTCATTCATCCAAAAAGGGGCAAAAGCAATTTTCATTCATTAATAGAAACCAATTTGTATGGCCTTTGAGATATTTACGTGGGACACACGGGCTACCAATTTAGAGAAATAAATACATACACACATGGATGACAGGGCAAATACAATAATAGATTGAATGAAATATCCAACATTTAACTGGAAGCTTTCCCTGAGGCATGATTATGAAAGAACTTCCAATTGCGCAGGTCAACTCACCAAACATTTCTTATGACGCAACAAACATGAGAAATGCAATGATAAGAGCAAAATATTTATCACAAAATGTAAATGTGGGTCAAAAGCTATACAAAAATCTTCAAAACTACTTAAACTGCACTTGAGATTCTTGAGGGCTTTATGTGTTTGGGGCAGCCCGGCCTCAACAGCCAATTGTTGCTGAGGGGGTCCACAAATGATCAAAAATTTCTCAAGGCATAAAAGCGAACGAAGCTCAGGGTCGAAGCTTTAGATACCCTAAGGGTTTAATATTTGTATGGCAGATATGTAGACTGGTATCTATTTGTATACAATAAACATTAATTACATGTTACACAAGCACCCAAAAGTGACAGCTAGACAGAGTGGGACAATCATATGCACACACATGCTTATGTACAGTAACCACTGTCACAACATGAGACAGATAAATGGATGGGCAGATGTACATTCACCGCTGGAGTGACAGCAACAATGCGACAAAACGCAGCGAAACCAGGCATAAATCAGCGCTGATTGCCAAACAATAGCCATGGGGAGAGGGGTGAGATCTCGAGGGCAACCATTCAGTAAGTAGGAAATGAGCAATTTGCCAAAGAAAATAATTAAAATAAATAAACGGCAGCCAATTCACAAATTGTCGACTTCGCGGCGTAGCGCAGACTCCAAAGCAATCGAAAGAAAACATTGCGAAGCGAAGGAGAACGAAGAGAAAAAGAGGAAACTAAAACAAAAATTACAATACAAAAACAACAATAAGTTTAAACAGGGAAAACGCAATGCAACGGCAACCCAAACAAAACGCAAGAGTAAGCAACAATTGCGGCCTCCACCGCCAAGAAATCACACAAAATGCTAGAGGGAAGAAAGAGGCAAACTTCTGGAATCGAAGCATGGGATACCCTTGAAAATGCTTCGTTACTTTCTATGGGAAAAATAGTCATTAGACTCTAATTTAGCTGATTTTGTAGGGCACGAGTGAGCACCAAAGTATCAGTGAGAAAGATTAGAAGTTTAGAGAATATTTTGCATAAAACCAGAAAGAAGGCAAAGCAAAGATTATGCAAATAAATATACATACATATGTATGTATGAACATTCATATACTTTATAGGACCATAAATTATTTCTTCTCTTCTTTCCGCTTTGGCAAACATCTGGTCAAAATCATAATACCCGCGTGCAACAACAACATTCCCCCCCCACACTCCTACAACGACCGACCAGAGCCCGGCATATTTCTCCGCTTCAGTGGACACTGACTTGGACATTTTCCGGTGCTGAAATGGCTGCTCTATAGCTATGGCGATGATGATGATTATGGTGGGTACATTCACATTTACATGGTCGCTGCCCTGCCCTGGCCACTCTTTTTGCCTCTGTTTATACTATTAGAGTCATCATCTCATGGGCGTAGATTCCGCTACAGCTCCAGCTCCAGCTCTCAGCCTCGTCGACTGCTGCCAAGCCAAGCAAGTCATTGAGCCAGCCTGTCATTGAGTTTGCATTCAGAGGCGGCGACGGCGGAAAACAACAGAGAGGACAGAGCCGGGATAAGACAAACAAACAAAATCCCACGAGTAAATTATCTCCAATGGCTTACGACGGCTCAGGTTACCACTCTTTTTATATTTATTTATTTATCCATAAGATAATTTCTCTATATATACCTCAAGCGACTAATCGCCCTGTCGATGGTCACATGAACTTGATCTGGCTATATGCATGTACAATATTATATTCTATATACTTATTTGAGTATAATGTAAAGCGATTGCCAAGCTGTCGCCTTTTGTTGGATGCAACTCTCGGGGTGGCACTTAATTAGCAGTGCCCTGGTAATTGGAGCCTGGAGCCAGTCGTCGGTGGAGACACCGCAAAGAAACCACAAAGAGCAAATATTTGATGGTCTACTGGACATGAGGGAAAATTGAGTAGCAGTCAATGAAGGGTTTCTGTTTTATGGTAGCTTAGAGAAAGCTGCCTATGGCCTCCTAAGAATCATGTAATCCGTTCAGAGAACCTCTAAAAAGTGTTTTGGATAGGGTTATTTCTTTGTTCAAGAACAAGTGGTTGAGATGGTTCGACATTTTTAGCCCGAATGGCGCTATCATTTATAATCTAGAACAACTTTTCGATTGGAGGCGTTTGCACATACACTTCATAATATCACGTATGTACATGGCACGTATACGTATGGTATATTTCCCCCCGCAGATAGTCCAAGCAAATAACACGCATATCTGTTTCTTGGGAAATGTTTCGAGTATTCGAGACGATAAACAGAGTGAACTCATGGCAAGCAAATAATATATGATATCAAATATGACGACAAAGGTCTTGGCAACCCATGTCAAGAGACACACGAAATATATGTACATAAGAATGTATTTCACAACCGAGTCAGTCACAGTCACAGGATTTTGCTGTCGTTGCTTTAGTAGAAGTTCCCCGAAGTGTGCCAGAAATTCAAAGAAATTACTGATAAATCATACAGCCAAACCCTTATATGTTCACACCATCCTAATACGAGTATGTATTCACACACTCGCATTCGTATATTCATATATTATGGGTGTATGTGCAGCACAACAATGAAAACGAATCTTATCTGAGGCGAGGCCCCTTCTCTCTGTGACAAAGGCTGATTGAAAATAAAATGAACACTGCTCGTCGGGTTGGTGGGGGTGGTGTTTCGGGGGTACGACTCCATTAGGAATGCAAATGATAAAACTAACCATAAGAGTTGTTAAACCCGTAATAGGTCTGCCAGAACCTAACCGGCGATGGGTGGATGTGTTCGCGACTTTTGTGTGTGTTCTGTATGCTTTATTTTTATTTTTAAGTTTTTTCAGTTTCTTCTTTAAGTTGTTTTTTTGTTTTTGGTATTCCAAGCGAGTTCTGCCAAAAGGTGTGTGGTGTGTCGTGGTACTGGCCAAGTTTTTTGTGTGTGTGCGTGGGTAATGCAAGAAAGCGAAAACGTGCCTTTTTTGTCACTCTACTTTTCCACGATCAGATGCAGTCGCTGGAGTTGTCTTCACTGTACACTTTTGCACTTTGGCTTTAATTACGAGTAGGTAATGGCTTCATTCCATTCACACAACTTATGTACATACACTCATACATATGTATGTAATATTTTTTCACACACTTTTTCTCGCCCGCTGCACCGAAAATCGCACCGCGTCATTCCCGTCGTACACAGATTCAGTTAATGTGAGCGATCTGAGACATTATTTTCGCCGTTAGCCCGTACGACCAGATACAGATACAAGAGAGAGCGGCGACAACCAGAGAGTGATAGAGATGGAAAACGATTAAGCAAATGTGTGCAACAGAGAAGCCAGTACACAACAGCTGGCTAAATGGAAGGTGAATAAAAAGAAGGGAAGGCATATACGATCTTCGAGGCACCTATTTTTTTAATTTTATGACTGCCATATTTGAAACACAATGTAATGCATATCGTAAGAGTGCACTTTAGCCATGCCTCACCTTGCATTAACAGACCTTGCAGTTGATGATCAAGCTGCTCTTCGAATTTCGAATTACGAATTTCGAACTCGCTCTCTCATGACGCATTTTTTTCGCATGGAGCAGCTGCTGCGTCTGCGCTGCGCTGCCTCGTCTTTGCTTTAATTAAATCGCCTTTTGCTTTGTCAATTAATTAAGCCACTAAGGCTCCCATAACTTTTTGTGCTGTGTTTTTTTTGCACAATTTAACACAAATGTTTTGTTTAGGCGGAAATTCCAGTGCCCATATAAGTATGCAGTGGAAAATGCGTGATGAGGCGACCGCAAGACAAACAAACGGTCGCTATGCGAAAGATGCCGCTTATGCGAGTGAATAAATGGAGCTAAATATATCCCAAAACGCGTGCAAATAAATTAAACGATTCGAAAATGTGCTGTAAACAAAGAGCTAGACAATTGGAATAATTTAAATGCCGCCCGGGAATGGAGGAAAATGCCCCACGAACAATGGAATGCGGGCTGCTGCTTTTGCTGGCTGTTTCTGCTGCGCATTTGGTTGATAAATTAAGTAATTTGCAGTTATTCAAAGGCAGAGAAGGAGAGGCGTGGAGCAGAGGAAGCAATGGAGAAAATTCATTTCTGCGTGTGTCTATAATTTCACTGTAATTTATGCTTTGTTTAGATCATTTCCTCCAGCAAAAAAACAGAAAGAATTATTGAAAAATTTTCCGAAATTTACGCACATTTTTGATTCGTCTTGCTTCTCCGTTTTCGCCTCGTTTCGATGCCCACAAAATGCGACCAGAATTTCACATTTTTTGTGCAACAATTGCGTGTGTGGCTGGCTGTGCCTTAAATTAAATATATCCGGCATTCTGTTGCTTCTGTTTTTCCCCCTTAATTTTATGGGATGGCAATGCGGGTCATATGCGTGTTCCGAATGCTACAAGCGGAAGAATTGAGTTGTGTTTGTACAATGAATTTTTACAACTGCCCGAAAAACTCTTTTACGACTGAAGCGCTCTGAAGATGGGGGCTGGGCTTGGTCCCCGTAGAGAATATTTACTTAATTTCTTTATTGATGAATGAATATGGATGATCGTGTGGGCCGCAGCACTCGTGACGACTCGCCCAAAACGGGCGTTTGTGAATTTTGAAAAGTGAAATGTGGCACGCGTTGCTCATACAAAATAGCAACCATTAGAAAGTCATTATGGCACACAATGTTTTGGCGTACTTATGGCAGACCTATAAAATATGAATGAATCAGGGGGTGTTATTAAACCACGAGATATTCAAATTGAAAATCGCATACAAATGATGCAATCAAAGCGAAATAAATTGAAGAATTTACTTTCCATTGCTTTCATTCCATCCCATTTCTAAAGGGATCCTTTCTCCGCCTCATCCCACTTTTTCCTAAGTGAAAAATACCCCGATTAAAGACGTAAAAGACCAAAGACCAAAATGAAGAAATAAATTTCAGGATCATCATAATTTAGTAAATTATTTTCCTCAATTAGCATTCCCCCTGATTTTGTCCAGAACTTGGCCTCCACTTTGAAGAAATCGTTGATGGATTTGCGATATTTACAAACAATTGAATTTTATTGTGAGAAATGCTCATAAACTATAACTAAATTGCGTAATCTAAGGTGCAACAGCGATCCCGAGTGATCGCCGGGTAAACACATAAAAGTCGACTTAAGAGTAGAAAGATCATGGGAGGAATATTTCATACAATTTGATTTGGCAGGGGTTCCCGGGAAGCCAAGGTGCCACCATATGGACGTATCGGTGGTGGCCCCATATTCTAGGGAACTGATGGACGACGACTCGTGCGTAAATAAACAAAGTTTCCAGTGAACAAATTATCAAGAGTGAGAACATAAACATTGGAATAGATTGCCGCCAGCTGGTGGACAATCGTACCGAAGGAGATGCTATTCGATTCATTCATGGAAGTGGAGTGCTGGGTGTGTGCATTGAGATCTTAAAAGTGACTCACGCGTATGACATTGGTGGCATCGCCCAGAACGGGGGGCTTGCTGAAGTCCATTTGCTGCACTGCATCAGGATCGCTGAGCGAGCGGCGAAGTCCCGTCGTCACGGAGGCTCTTTTTGCATGGAAGGATCCTCGGAGGAAGCGTGCAAACTCATATGCCGCACTCTTTCCCGCCTTGCAGACGGCTCGCGGTGGCGTCACCTTGAAGCTGGGCAGCAGTGGGGCATGCATCTCGAACGAGGAGTCCGGAGATATGTTACGGCTGTTGGAACTACCCGATTGGGATGTTATATTGGAGCTGGCCGAACTGATGCCATCGTCGTGCTCTTCATCCTCCTCCTCCTCGCCCTCGGAGCCACTGGCGCCCGTTGCTGTTGCTGTAGAAAGTGGCACGCAGCCGAGCATCTGATCCTGCTCCTGCTGATGGCTGGGACTCACACGCAGAAGTACGGGAGAGCTGGCCCTGCTCTCGGTCTCCGGTTCGCTCAGCTTGCGGCTGCAGGATCTTCTCTTGGCCGCAGAACTGAAGAACTGCAACACACGGGCGGCACTGCGACAGCTACGACGCTCCGCCTGGACACGGGCCAGGGCCATGGGCGGTGGCATTAAATCTTCAGCCTCTGCATATTTTCGGGTTGCCAGGATCTGCTGATCCTCTTCCTTATGCGGTTGCTGTTGCTCTAGCGGTTCTCTGATGTTTATTTGTGGCGATGCACTGCGTCTACCGCTTGCACAATGATAGATCTCCTTAGCCTTACGGCAAATGAAGGGGGAACTGCTCTTGGCCGGCTTTGACTTCGCTTTGGGGGTGCTGCTGGCCTGCCGCTCCTCAAACTCGCGCACAAATCGCGCCAGATTCTCGCGATCCAACTCCGTGAGGCAACGATGACGATGATGTTGATGATGCTGTTGTCCTTTGGGAGTCTGCTGGATCCGCTTGATCTCGAAGCTGCTGTCAAAGGTCCCCGAGTCGTTCAGCTGACTCAAAGACTGGACGAAGCGCTCCACCATGCTGGATATCGATTCACCGCCACTTGATTGGGTGTTGCTTTTGTTGCTTATTGTTTTTATGGGTACTTTTGTGGATTTTATACTGCGATTGTTCATGTCTCCGGGCTAAATGCTACGAGTAATTGGGGGAAATGTTATACACGCTTTCTTTTTGGCAATTAAATCGCAAAGTATTAGCCACACGTTCGCGCTGCTTGACGGTTCACATTCGACTGAATTTTTCTAGCCAAATGGCAATCGAAAGGTAAACTTTTTGGCGAATGAATGGCCTCACACATATGTAAATAAGTGGAAATTCGAAAGGGGGCAAAGCCATTTCCATCTGGCATGCAAATTGGAGAACTGTTCTATGTGCTTCCCAGTGATTCCTTTTCGTTAAGAAAGGAGTGGAAGAGAACGAACTTGGGAACTTGGAATGGGCGCCTGCGCACTTGAGACACAGCCAAAGCCATCAATGGCGACAGCCACAGCCACAGGCCACAGGCCACATCCACGAGGTTGAGTAAGCACCTACATATTCCCATTTGCCATTTCTTTTTTATCGCCTTACTGCGTTTTTTTAATGGCCATTTAAGAGGGTGTGGGTTAAGTTTCTATAGAGATCCCATGTTCCTCGTTCCAAAGGCTCCTCTGTATTCTCTTAATTTCAAGAGAAATATTGGAGATCTTTAGCATTGAATACTCCATTCTGCTGGCTATACTACCGGAGCTTCCAGGGTATTCTTATCTTCGATTCGCTAGCCATTGCTGGCAGTGTTTTTTATTGCTTTCTGCTTTCTTTGGGGCCTGGCCAAGACTCGTGCCCAGCATATCAAATGAGTTGGAATGACTGGAGGGAGAATGCAAACCCCAAGCCCTGACTGAGAGTCTGAGGAGAGGGACTGGACTGAGACTCTGACGTGACGGAAATTGTCACTTGGTCTGCGGCTCCGCGTCTCTGTCTAATGGAAGTCCCTTACTACTACGGATACGGACGGTGTGCGTCACTAAATCGTGGCCATAACGAAAGAGATGCGAGTGAGTGTGCGACTCGGTTTATGCAATCAAATGTGTGGGATGTGCGGGGATTGTTATGTGCTGCTCACGAGGTTTCCCCCGTGTCCGCAGAAAGAGCAAAAATCCAAACAAAAGAAATTCGAATCGAAATGAAAGAAATTATGTTTATGGGCAAACAAAAATATATAGATTAAGGTCACGAGAAGCCATAAAGAAAAACGGAGCTCCAAATAGAGTAAATATAGAACATTCCTTATCAATATTTGAGTAACAAAAGTAGAAGAAATCCACGTGTAAATACAATCTTAAGAACATAAAGGTTTTGACCCACAAAAACCTGTAGGAGAGTGTGGCGACAATCGTGACCAAAATTGAAAAGGGGCGCACTCTTTCCAAAAAAATTGAAGCAAAGTCGTGGCCTTATCACTCGAAAGAGCCGCACAGTATAGGGGGGGAATTGCGATTCGGAAAAGTCTCTCGGATCCGATCTCCCCGCACGGCATTTAGGAACTGAAAGCTTGGGCTTTGTTGCCTCAAATCACGTCATAGGCGATGCGATGGCAACAACAATTTTCCCATTAATAAATGACTAACTTCTAGAGAGATCTCATCCGATCGATTCGGCATACATCAAACGTAGACCGTTCTCTCTCTCTGTCCCTCTCTTATTGCGCCACAAAAGTGTGACATCATTAAGAGAGGAAATCATAAATTATAAGTGCATTTCCCTTATCCATCAAATGTAGCCTTCTTTTTTTTTATGCCAGATTCGTGGAAATGCCACAGGAATCACATAAATCTGGGGGCTATTCCAATGAATGGCGAAAAATTGAAATTCTGAGGGTCTACTATTTTTGGCATTTAAGTGGAAATTGCTCCCCAATTGTTCGATCTTTAGGTGGAATAACACTGGTGCTTACAGCCAAAGCAAATAAATAAGACACACCCCGTAGGGGGCTGTCAGTTCTCTCGGGAAGAGGAGGCGCTGTCTCTTGGGGCTGCGGGCTAGAGCAGATTCTTTCGTGAAGAGGGAGGAGGATTCTCTCGAAGACTGCGTGGAAGGGGAATATCAGTCGATTTGGCAGGCTATCAATTCTGGCTAAAAATTCCAAGAGTCTCGGGGCTGGCGGATACTTTGCGTTTTAATTGCACTTCTGGTTTTTTTTTTTTGGGTAGTTTCACTTTTTTATTTTTTATTCTGCCGAAAGTCTATAAAAACCAAACACACACAGACACACCCACGCATCGATCGGGCATGCATCAAATTTGTCTAAGGGGAAATTACCGCCGATTCATAGGCCAAATATTTGACCCAAACGATTTGATGTGAGTATTTTTAGATTCAAGCGTTTTGTAAGCGGTTTTCTAGCGTTTTATTGCGGCGCGTTTAGAGTGCGTTTTTCGTACGTTTTGGCTGCGTTTGCTGGCGTTTACTGTGCGTTTTGTGTGCGTTTTACAGGCGACCGTTTCTCGACATGTTCTGCGCATTAAGATGGCGTTTTGCATACGATTTGTCTGCGTTTCCCTTGTGTGCTTTTAATATCGTGCGTTTGTGGGATTTTCTTGTGATTTTAGCTATGACGTCGATTGGGGGATTGAGAGTTTTATTTGCTTAATTATGATTATGATTTTTGTTTTCTCTGCTGTTTCTGATATATCAAGGCAATTGTTCAGAAATGTTTTTCAGCATAATACAATGTGCAGATCGTAATTGAATGGAATTTTTGCACAGAGTTTACAAAACGAAACAGAAAAATTCCAGGTTTCATCGCGTGTTTGTTTTTTTTATATTTTGTTATTCAGTGTTGGATCTATTTTTAGGATCAGGCCGCCAAAAGTTCAATTGACTTCAAAAATTGAACTTGTTTTTGTTTTCTTTATGCGGAGGGAGGGGGCGATTGTTTTTGTGGGTTTTTGTTGATTCTGATGGATCTGATCCGATGGGGTGGTCTGGAGTGTGTGGTTTGTGGCAGAGATGTGTGTGCCTGATATTTTAGACATACACAAATTCAGGTCTGGGTCGTCGTTCCGGTAAGGTAAATAATGTGCGTTTATTAATAGCTTTCGCGACTTTTGCAGCGTACGTTTGCTGCTGATCGGAATGAACTGCGCTCGGCGACTGACTCAGTGTTTGTGAGCACGGTCTCAATGCTTAACTCGTTGTTAACTTGGCTCTTGGTGAATGCCAACAACAACAGCTACATTACGAAGCAGCTGAAACAGCGCCTGAGCAGCAGAAGCAGCTGTCTCTCCATCGGCAAAAGGGAGAACCCCAAGCGAAAGACAGAGACAGAGAGCGCGTGCGCGCGTTTTTGATCGCCACTTGGCACTGTCACTGGCACAGGGGCGGTTTACAAAAGCGGTTTCCACTGCTTTCGCTCTGTTCTATAATGTTGTTGTTGTGTGATCCATTAGTCATTTATTCACTTGGCAGCAGCAGCAGGGTGGAAACCGATACGCAGAGTCAGGTCAGGTGTTTCGCTCCCCCCCTCTCTCTGAATGCACTTGCCACCGATGGTTGTGGCGCAATATTTTAACACTGAAAATGCAGGCAATTTTATGTATAAATATACCCTGCACATAGAAGTAGTATTCGCTATGATGAGTCACTCGAAATTATTGCTAGAGAGGAGTTTTTATTTACTTTTAGAACAATTATACATCGATTCTAGGTTTTTTCTGCAGTTAAAATCCTGAATTAACCAAGGCGTGGATTATGCCCCAGTATCCGTCTATGTTTCTTGTCTGGTTTCTGGGTTTTTTCTGCCCAACTTTCCAACAACTGCTTTGGCCATTTCATCAATTGGCAGGTTACGCGCCTGGATCGGAGACCAAGGTGTTTATTATTAGCAAAAAAAAAAGCGTCTGACGTACTTTGGCCAGCTTCAGCTTTAAGTTCATTTTATTTCATTCATTCATTCATTCCATTCTGCTCTGCTATGGCCATAAAACATCACCAAGTAGTTGTTTGTCTTTGCTACACTTTAAGAATTTTAAAAATAAATAATAATTGTTTTCTTTTTGGCTGATAAGAATTTATGTTATCAAAAATAGAATGACTCTTGGGCTTAGGGATAGCCTGTGACAATGACTAAACAAATATTAGAGTGTGCTGCTCGTATCTGATAGATACAGTGCTTGTCATACGAGTATCTATTGCAGATATTTACGAAGTCAGTGGTTGATATTTGGTATTCGGAGGTCTCCTAATTCCCACAGCGTCAGCTGGCAAATACGTTATGGAATACGTAATGTTATTTCGGTTTCTTTGGTAATGGTAATCGAAGGCACTGACAGAGGCCACGGCGTCTGCGCGCTGTGGCTTACTGTTCTAGAAACACGATTCAACCTGCCAGATACATGTAGATAGAAACTTAATTCAAAGGTAGGTTCACTTCCCATGACGTTACCCCTAGATTCCACTGAAGCGCAGATCAGGAAGGAAGCAAAGTAACGTTCACTTGAGGCAACGTTCCCTCCCTGCTAAAATTCTTCTCATTCCCTTTCTTGGTGGCAGCACGAGGGTTGTTTGCTTCCTTCCATTGCACCTGTGACGGCATGTGCCACAGAGTGTGGTTCCTATCGTACAGGTTACCGCCAAAATGCCGACAGACAAAGAGTCAACCTGTTGGAACAGCCGGACCTAGAGACCAGATCGCTATCTCTCTTGGATTGCGTGCCAAAGAATGATACGAGGGGGAAGGGGATTGACAATTATGAGAAAAATTTAATTCTGACAACACTCGTGACTTTTAAGAGTCACCAATTATTCCATTGCTATGGTCATTTACGCATAAAAACTAGCATTTTAAGCCAAAATGAGAGGTGGAATTCTAAGCACTCTGCTCCCTAAGGTCAAGGTATTAGAATTGAGTAAATATTATATAAAAGTGGTAAAATTGTATCTATGATTTTGATTGAGAATGTTTCTATACCACTGTTTTATCTAGAACAGTCAATAATACAAGTATAAGTTCTAAGAACGTGCTTAGGCACGAGTAAACAGAGAATCTACTCAACCTACATTGCATTCTTTATTCATTATTTGTTTTTCTCTAATTATATTTGTTTCCAAGTAAACAGTTTTCGGGTGAGTTGTAGGATACGCATCAAAATTGATAAAGGGGTGAGACGACACAGGCAAAGTCATAAAAGTAAGCAAAGTGTGACGAGAACTCCATTAGTAGTTCTTCCCAAAATAGGAGTTGAAGTCACCTAATTTAAGGGTTTAATAAGAAATCTTTCGAGAGATCAAACGAAAACCAAACGTTTGATACAGTTTTTCTGTTGAGACATCAGTCATGAGACGGAGATCTTAAGAGGTCTCTGGCCCTATTTACTATACATTTATGTATGTACATAATATACCATATATCATTTCGATGTGTGCTTACCGCATTCTCCTCCGAGTACAGGCCGCAAACGAGTTCTCGAAATGACATTTTGCATTGAGCTGCTTTTTGTTTTGTTTCTTGTATTGCTTAAACAATTGAACTTGCAATTTGTACACTTTTTTTTTTGCCGTTTTTGTCTTGTTTATAATTTATGTACTTTTATATTCAAAGGCACTTATGGTATGACGCTGACTGTTCCGTTCGATTCTGGGCGGACTCCTTGAACTTGCACTGAACTTTTTATGGCACAACTTTTCAGGTGTGCAAATTTATTTATTTTTAATAGTAAGACAAAATATAAAATAAAATAAATAATCGAATAATCATCGAAATTGTAAACCGAACGACACGGTGGGGGCACAGCGAAAGTGAAAATGAAACAGAAAAATCGCGTGGTGTTGTCAAATCAGAAATCAAACTAAAATTGCGAATCAAACAGACACACACACACTTTATTGTACAGTACACCCCACGTAAGCGCTATCTGCGGGAGCGAGGGAGAATGGGAGAGGGAGAGAGGTGTGTGTGTGTGCGAGCGTGCTGGCGAAACGAAAAGGTCAGCACCATACGTCGACGCCGTTAATTGCTTTAGATTGAATTAAGCTCGACGTTCCGTCCCATTCCATATCATTCCCTTTCCCATCCCATCCCATCCCAGTCCGCGGCACATTCTCCTCTCTCTGTCTGTCTCCCCCGGCGTGATCTACGCGCGCCTCTGACGTCACCGGGAGCAGAAATTATTTTTAGCAACAAAAATTAACAACAAACGTACGCGATTTCCGCTCCTTATCACACATCGAAAAATGACGCGTTGCTCCCTCCACGTACCATAAGAGCAAACAATCGAAGCGAAGTCACAGCCACAGCTACAGCGTAGTAACCACTATAAATTATTGGCTATAAATTCCGAACTTTCGGCTATAGAGCTTGCATATTGAACAATGAGAGCTCGCTGCCCATTGCAGCCATTGGCAAAGCGGTCACTGCGACTACTGAAAACCCGGCAGACACTATAAAAGCGCTGACAAAGGAAATATTACTGTGGCACTAACGCCAGAATCGACACTGATTGTACGAGTACTCGGTATGGGTGTGTATACACGAAGTGTATGTGTGTGCTGATGGGAGAGTTCTGGCCGCTTATCTTTGTGGGCCCAGAGAGTGAAGCGGAGCGATAAGCTTCGGGGAGGCGAAGAAGCTCTCAGGTAACAGTTATCGGAGCTCCAGCGTCCAGGTAAACATTTTTGTTGTATTGCCCACAGGGACGTACAGAGAAATACGAGGTTGAAAATAGCGGCCCAAAAAGAGGGCGTATTATTTAAACAATTTCCCGCCGATTAAAGAGGGCCACAGTTCTAAGTAGAACCTCAGTTCAGAAAAAATCATAAAAATACTCCACTCACCCCCAAATCTGGTTCACTGTTGGTAGCTTCTAGTAGGCACTGTGTGGACGAGGATGCGGACAAACTCTGCCGATCCTTGGGGGTTTTGTGTAGATTCTGTAGGCTGGCCCATGTGTCCATGGGTGGCTCGATGCAGGCCACGCTAGCCGACGACTGAATGCTGTCAATGGCCTCGAATCCCAGGGAGTGACGGGAGCCCGGCTGGCCAAAGACCTGCACACTCAGTTTGTGCGGTGTTGTGGGTGCAGGCTCCAGGGCCAGCGAGCGGCGTGGCTTGCGCGGCACACACGAGGGATGGACAAACATGTGTGGCTGCTCGTCCAACGATGGGGCAGTGGAGTGCAGGGATATGTCATCCATGGAGGCAACACCAGCCAGACCACGCGGCGAATCGTCCACAAATAGGTTGAGAACATCGTCACAAGAGCGCGTGGATGTGAGATTCGTTGCCGGGCTCTTGATGAGATTGAAGCTGGCCAAGAGATTCGGACGACGCAGCGAGGCGCTGTCCGAGGGTGACATTTGATGAGCAGCCGGGTCGGGCATGGCCCGGACTGTCAACCGATTGTCGGCCATGCCCACAATCCCCTGTGGACGGGATGGGGCCGGATGGGATGGTGCTGCTGGTGGATGGACTGCGGCCGCTGCTCCAGCCCCAAGGAAATCCACGACCAAAATGCGATCGGAAATATTTGTGCAGTCGTTGTTGAAGCCAATGCCCGAGTCCGAGTTGGAGGTGGTTGTGGAAATCTCGCTGTGGTTCGACGGCTGCGGAGAGTGGGCGGCGGCACCGGCAACCGCAGCTCCTGCAGCAGCCTCATACTCCGGCTGATGGCTGCGACTGGCCGGTGGCAGGATGCGCATGGTGTACATGCTGCGAATGAGATTCACCACGTACTCCGAGTTGTTGGGAAACTCCAGGCACAGATTTGATATGGGATCCCTGGTGCACTGCAGCCGAAACTCGTGCGCTCGCTGCAGATGCTGTCCGTGATCAATCAGCTTCGTGTCGATCACAAACACATGACAGCTGTGCGAGATGCTGATGTGTTGGCCGCCGCTGCCAGCATTTGGCTCGTACTCCTCCTCGATTTGGGTATTGTGAACGGCGCTCGTGACCAGGCCAAAGAAACGATTCTCGCTCTCCGACGAGGAGCTCACGTAGTTCAGCCGTGACGAGGCATAGGTGGCCAGCACTCCACAGTTGGCGCTCTGCAGCGTGAGGCTGTCGGGTGTGATGCACATGAGCACTATGGTGGGCTGACGCTTCTCCTGCCGCAGCTTGCGAATGCAGGAGCGCACTGTCTGCAGCTTGGAGCTGTGGGAGATTTGCTTGGGCATTTCGATGGTGCCCAAATAGCCCACAATCACGCGATACTCCAGCGCCGCACTGCCCACGGCCCGCACCATGGCACTCACATTGGCCACATCCGGCGATTTGCCAGCGAGATTCGCTAGCGGGGCATCCTCCAGAACGGGCCGCAGCGTTGAGTGATCTGTGGGCGGTGCTGGCTTCGGCTTTGGCTTTGGTTCCACCGCATCCGGCGGAAGCTTCTTGTGTGGCGAATTGCGCAGTCGATGCATCTTCGATTTGTGATGCAGGAAACGCGGCTTGTGGCGCAAACTGGCGGCCAGCAGCTGGCCTCTAGCACTGCGCTGCATTTGCAGCGTGGCATTGGCGTTCTCCTCGTCCGAGCTGTCCGAATAGTAGTTCTCGGCTATCTGCATGCGTATGCTGCCAAAGGAGTTGCCGATCAACTGGACCACCGTCTCGTGCGGCAGCTTCGACACGTTCAGGCCGTTGACCGAGATGAGGAAGTCGCCAGATCGTAGGCCGGCCTGCTCGGCGGGCGAGCTGCTGATGATGCACGACAGACGACATGGCTGCTGTCCCGATATGGTGAATCCGAAGCCATTGTAGCCTCGTCGCACCTCCACGGTGCGGGTTCCATTGTAGTTGTAATTGGGGCGCTTTTTACGCCGCCGCTGCTGTTGTTGTTGCTGCTGCTGCTGGACGTTCGAGGTGGATGCCGCCGCGGTCGAGCCAGATGCCACGACTGGCGATGCTGATGGATTGCCTGTCGCTGGCGCTGCCACTGCTGCCACAGTCGCAGTGCCCGTTATGGGCAATGGCGGATGGTGGTGATGCATTGCGGGTCACTGAAAAACGGTAACAAAGTGGTAGATCGTGGCACACATCTTCAGAACTGCTGCGACTGGTGCTCCATTCTCTAAACGCACCTTTTTCATTGATGCTGGTTTCGTCGTGTCCGCTCTCTGGAATGCGGTTTGTTGCTGCCCCTTTTTGGTAATAGCAGAAGATGTGCGCTCTCGCTCGCTCTCCTGCGCTCGCGCTATGTAATCAAATAGCAGCAACAACTACAATACATACACGGAGGAAGTGGAAGTGGCTGGCCAGGCGAATCTTGTTACACTTTTTCCAGTGTTTAGCTGCTCGATTGAATGCCCAGACACAAGCATTATCACATTTTCACACTGTTAATAAATGCTGGCTGGCATTATTGAGCGTTATTAAGGCCATTTAAATGGATAAAAACAAATTTGAAAGACGCCTGTAACGCGCAAGCGTAGCGACTATAAAATTAGGTACGACAAATCATCGATATAAATGTCAATCGAAATCGACAAACTCAGATGTTTGTCAACTATCGACAACTCGCTCATCGCTATTGCAATGCAGTGTTGCATAGCACCCTAAGCGCAGCGTTGTTGTGAAATACATTTGAAACAAAAGTTGTACTAAAATTAATTTACGACAATTCGCTTTCGTTTAAAAATGAGTTCTCCGAACAGAAATGAGCTCGCAAGCATCGATGACATTGCGGAAGAAGGTTTGAACGCCGAGCCATCAACTACAGAGCAGGAGACACCTAAAAGGAAGCTGTCCTCAGAAGGCGCCAAAGATGACGACGAAACTGACGATGAAAGCAGCCCGAAGAAGCGCATAAAGTCCGAGGACGACATAAAAGTCAAAGAAGAACCAAGCGATGATGAGGCAATGCCTGTGCCTATAAAAACAGAGGCCGAGACCAGCGCGCCTAACGCTGTCAAGATAAAAGCTGAGCCAGCGGATGGGGATGATGGAGTGCCAGCCGCTGCTAGTACAAGTGGCAGCTGCTCTGTTAGAGTAGAACCTGCCAACAGTGGGAGCACCCCCGCAGCGGTGGTGGTTAAAACGGAGCCTGCCACCAGCAACGGGCAACCGGATAATGATGCACCAGTTGTGTCCTCCAGCAGCACTCGTATTTCATGCCGTTTCGGCATTCGCTGCTACAGGTAAATCGTTATAAAAGATTCCAAATGGATCCAAGTTGAAGCATTCTCTCTGCGTAGACGGAATCCAGCCCATCGCAATGCTGAAGCTCATCCGGGCGATACAGACTATACGCGGCCCAATTTTCCAGCCCCACCTCTGGGTACACCGCCCTGTCCTTTTGGAAATTTATGCTACCGTCGCAATCCTGTGCATTTCCAACAGCTGGCGCATCCAGCAGATTGTAAGTGAGATGCAGAATTAACTAAAGATCCAGCGGAAATAAAGTGCAGTCTAGTTAATTCCGCTCAGAACATAAGGAACCGTTTGCGCCAGCGGCAGACACGGGTGCAGCAGGCGGGAGCGACTGAAGATAGCGACGAAGAAGAGGAGGATCCATTTGGAGGAGACAATGACGACGATCTCGAATATAAGCCAGGCGCAGACATCGACGAAGATGAAGACGAGGAGGATGAGCTGGAGTTTGATAGCCAGCGCATCCTTGCTGACGACTACGATTAGCAGTATTGAATGAATGTATTGATTAATGTACAAAATGTTATAGTACATTATAGCAAGCCGTTGAGTAATAATAATAAATTTAAGTCTATAGATTAAAGAAATTTTCATTAGTAGAATCCCTCGTCGACATCCTCCGCAGGCTTTTGGTCGAAATTCGAGCCCCAAACGGCTGCCTCGCCACCACGCACTTTAACATTGTAGCAGACATTCTCTGCCTTAAGGACGCTCTGTCTCATTGTGGTTATCTTTCGCCACAACTCCCGAGCGCGTTGCAAGTTCAGGCTGATGTAACTGTGAAATAATTAACCATGGTTTGATATTTAAATTGCTCTTCTCTGCTTGTGCCTGGCTTACCCTGTGTAAAACATCTGCAAAGTGCTACAGGTCTCCATGCAGGTATCTGTGTCGCCGCTGCCCAGAGAATTGATGCATCGCCGCATAAGTTCCCCGGTTAGATCGGATAATCCCAGCACGTACTCTGTGGGATCGATGAAGAACTGAAACTTCTTAGGCAGCTCCTCTTCAGCAGCGTCAGTCTCCTCGACCGAAGCTCCCTCGTCTTTGGCTTTGCTGGGATTCTCCACGTATTGCATCACAGACTGCAAAGCCTGCCAGTCGGACACACTCTTGGGTGGCTCGTCGTTGTCCTCGCGAGATAAATACTCCATGTAGGTGTATGCCTCGATGAATTCCTGAAGGCCAGCGGAGTAGGCGTTGCGGTACTGATAAACATCCTGGTCGCGCAGCTCCAGCGCAATGGACCGAAAATTGACCTCAATCAGTTTGTTGAGACGCTGTTGGGCCTCCTCCAAAATCTTCTCCTTGTTTTGTTTACGCGAATCGATCGAATGCAAGGTGAATATAATGCGCTTGGACTCGATGGTGATGTCGCGGCTCAGCTTCACAATGCGCTCATGACGGTCATGTTTCGTGGTCAATTCAGTCGAATAATTACGAAATGCCTGAACTATTGGATTGTCTTCATCCACGGCGACCTGGGGCTGACGCTTCTTATGAGCATTGTTGCGGTGGCTACCTCCTCCTTGCTTCGACATAGTTGTTTGAGATTTAAATTTGTGAAAACCGGCAAAATTTCTCAAGAAAAACACATAAATAATGCTAGCGATGTGCTCAAACCGATTGGTTTTCTATCGGATGCATGTCATCTCTAGTATCCAGGGCTGCACTGGTCGTATGTTCGTGGCAGTAAATAAATCCAAATTAGTTAATTTTAGACAAAAAATATGCATGAGCCGGCCCAGAAGTCTGTTCACCTGGCACCCGCAGCCAGCAGCACAGCGGAGAAACTTTGCTTCGACAAAAATGAGTTCATGAAGGTGTGTTATTGCCATTTGCTTTGTGCCTCTCCTACTAAGATTATTTCGAGTAGGAAAATTTCTCCGTGGACGAATTCCTGCACAAGAACCGCAATGCTCCCAGCTTGGAGCAGCTGCGGGACAACCTGGGCCTGTATTTAAAGGGACTGCGATCAGCCATGATCGATCTAATCAACGAGGACTATGCGGACTTTGTGAATCTGAGTGCGAATTTGGTGGGGCTTGACCAATCCATCGAGACGATTCAGAGGCCCCTGGAGCAGTTTCGCAGCGACATCGAGAGCATTCACAGTTTGATTGACGAGAATGTGACAGAGCTGCGGGTCCAGCTCGAGGAGAAACGGAAGTTGCGCGAGGCCAAGCGAAGTCTGCAGAGCCTGAAGAAGGTATATGAGACAACCTGCAAGCTGCAGGACCTAATCACCCGCAAACTGGAGGGTGATCAGCCCGCACAGGCTGTTGATCTGGAACGTGCTGCTCTGGATCTCATTCAGCTGAAGTTTCACGAGAAACATTGTGCCGAGCACCTTAGTGCCGAGCAACAGACGAAAATCCAGCAACTGGAGAAGCAACTGCATCAGCATTTGCGTCGTTTCTTCAACGATGCACTGGGGGAGGCACGAAACTCGGCATCAGAGCATCTGGAGCGTTGCCTGCGCATCTACATAACCCTCAATGCCTGTGATCAGGCAGAGTGTGCCTTTCGCGAGGATGTCGTGGCGCCGTACATGAACGGAATCATTGGCGAGCAGCAACTGCAGAACTCGCCCCAGGGACTGGCTGGCATCTACAGCAAGATACTGAACTTTATATCGCTGTACATGACCGACTTGCTGCGTCTCACGCTCTACTCGGACAAGCTGACGGGCTTCAATTTTGTGGTGAACAGCTATTGGTCGGACGTGGAGCAGCGACTGGAGAATCACATGAACTCCATATTCGCACCGGGTAATTCGGAAGTATTTTACATAAAATACAAGTGCACGCGGGATTTCCTGGGCAAAATAGAGGAGCTGCTGGCCAGCAGCGGCGAGCAGGCAGTCTCCAGCTATCGTCAGCACAAGCAAACGAAGAGCTTCGAGGCGCGTTGGAATCTGCCCGTTTACTTTCAAATATGCTTTCAGGTACGCCTATTTAATGCCTCTCCGCTTGTGAAATTAATTAACCTCCCATTCCATAGGAAATTGCTGGGCAATTCGAAGCCAAACTGGAGCCCGTTCTACAGGATTCTACACTGAACGCAAAGCCCAATGGAAATGCCTACCAATTGTCGCCATTTAATGCCGCGAAGGAGGCTGTGGCACGCTGCTGGGCCGAAGGTGTCTACCTGCCCGAAGTATTTCCCAAATTCTACAAATTAAACGTGCAAATTGTATTGCGGCTCTCCCGCTGGATTACCGATGCCATTGCCGTATCAAAGTCCAGCAGCTTTGCCAAGTCCTACACTCGACATCAATTGCTGATTGCCCTGCACGCGGACATACGCAAATTGGATTTATATTTGCCAGAACTGCAGCAGCTTATACTCCAGTCCGTGCCGCTGCAGCAGCGCACGAAATTGTTCAACGATGCAATTGGCCAGTCCATAGCCTCCCTGGCCGATACTCTGGGTGCTCATTTATCCAGCATACAGAAGACTTTGGTGGAGTTGTTGATTGGCGAATGCGAGACGGAGAATGTGCGTCAGGTGAATGATTTGCCGCGTTTGTATCGCAAAACCAATCGAGAGGTGCCTTCGCGCTGCTCAGGCTATGTCGAGCAAATGCTGCGACCCCTGAAGGCCTTTGCCACACAACACGAAGCCCAGTTGGGTGCTCTGGTGGTGGAGCAGATCCTCTCAGAGGTAGCCAGCCACATCACCAAATCGTAAGTCGTGATTTAAGCATCTCCACGAATGACTCTTTTAATTTGAATGTTTCTCCACCTTTTGTAGCTACTTTACTGTCGTGAGTGATGTCCTAACATCTGTGCAGAAAACAGAAGAATCCCTGCGTCGTCTGCGTAACGTCAAAAGCGGTGGTTCTGCAACGCTGGCGACTGCTGGCAGCTCCGCTGTGATGTCGGACGATGATAAGATACGCCTACAGTTGCGTGTGGATGTCACCACCTGGCAGCAGGAGCTCTCCAAATTGAATTTCCAGCCAACGCAGATTGATCAACTGCCGCAGCTCAAAGATATGGTGGAGGACAGCATAAAGCTAAAGGAGGGACAGGCGTAGAGGCAGAGGCTGGCCATTAACGAATATATATACTTCACTTTTATTATTGTTAAACGATTTCTAATGGTTCTTTAGGCACAATTAGTGTTTCAGTTAAGGCTACGAATTGTATATATAATATATAGGTATAGCTATATTATATATAAACATATATGTATATCATATATAGTATTAAATGCATTATACTTCACATTTCGTTTCGGTTCGTTAGGAGAATGCAAAGGCGAATAGATAAATCCCTTCCAGTTGATTATTTGCTGTTGGAATGATAAAGAGAAAAAAAACAGAGATTGCAGAATATATTCCATAATTAAGCAGCCAAAAAGCGGCTGCATAAAACTTGAACTTGTCTAACGAAAATATTGCAAAAATCGGCAGGCAAAAGGTTGGTATGCATGCAATCAGGCACTGCGCTTAAGTAAATGTGCATAAAGAATAATTTGAGCGTCGGAAGAAAAACATAACAGGGGGTTAGCAGGCTCAAAAATCAAACAAAAAAGATAAACGCTCAGAGGCAGGAGTTACAGTTTAAGCTCCTCGGTGTCGGGCAGCTTGCGGAAGAACCATTGCACATGCTCTTCGGTAACCTCCGACAACTGTGCTGGCTGCCACCTAGGCTGCTGATCCTTGTCAATGAGCAGAGCGCGCACACCCTCCTTGAAGTCGGCCCGATCCTCCAGGTGGCGCACGGCCAGCCGATACTCCATAATGAGGCACTGGGTAAGGGACAGCTGGGAGCCGAGCTCCAGCTGGCGATACGTGACTTTCATCGATGTGGGGGACATCTTGCATAGTGTCTAAAATAGAATAGAAGTTCGAGCGTTAATCAAGTGCTAATTTATGTGAGGTCGTTGCTAATTGGCTGGGAATACTCGTACTTCTAAATGTTTATGCGCTAAAAGCGGGACGAGGGTCGATTTTCCCATCCAATTAACAGGTGTGATGTGTGTACTTACCGCCAGCGTCTTCTTGGCCCAATCGCTGCCATCGTTCTCCAGATTCTCTAGGATTCCCTCCACCGAATCCGCTGCAAAGTTCTTGTTGATCTGCTTCAGCACTGGTTGCAGCGAAAACGGCTTCTCCGGCTGTGTGTGGAAGTTTTCCAGCAACTCTGGGACATCATCCGCATCGGGGCAGTTGAGCAGCGCCGTCTCGAGTTCGGGAATCTTGCTGCTGTCGCAATAGTGGGTGGCAATGCCCGCGTAGTAGGCATCCGCACCGCGTAGGCGGTAGCCCGTCAGTCCCAGATACAATCCGAGTTTGCCCTGCAGGCGGGGCAGAAAGTATGAGCCGCCGACATCGGGAAACAGGCCTATGGCCGTTTCGGGCATGGCAAACATTGTCCGGTCTGTGGCCACACGATACTTTCCATGTACACTCAGACCCACGCCACCGCCCATGGTGATGCCGTCAATGATGGCGATGTAGGGTATCTTGTAGTTGCCGATCAGCGCATTCGTGGTGTACTCCTCACGGAAGAAGCTCTTCGACTCGTCCGTGGGCCCAGCCTCCACCAGGGCACGCACATCGCCGCCCGCACAGAAGGCCTTGTCGCCAGTACCTTTGATGATCAGCAGGGACTTTGACTTTTCACACTTTTTCAAATGCTTGTAGATCTTGCGCACCATCTCCAGATTGATGGCATTCAAGGCCTTGGGACGGTTCAGAATAATCATGCCCTTGTTGGAGGACTCCGTGGCCAGCACGGAGGAGGAGGACTGCCGTGTCGACTGCTGGGCCATCATCGGTTGGACTTTTGTTGCTGTCACTACTGCTGATCCGCCGATGAGCGGCAATTGGCTGTAGGTGCGTTGACCGAACGTGTAGACCAACCTTTGAATTGGATTTTGCTGTGCGCGCGCGCGCGTATAACTTTCCGTTTATTTATATGCGTTTTATTTTGCAATTTACATTACTTACCATTTTTACGTGTGTTTTGGTTCTCTTTCCGTCGGTGTCCCAAGTTCAATTTGAGTTTTGAGTTGCGCAATACGCGAAAAGCTCCAGTCTACACAGCTGTTTGGGGCTCGTTTGAAGAGGTGTGGCCAGACCGCCACTAGCACGGAAGTTAATGATCAGTGCTGCCAGGTGAGTTTTACCTATATTTTATAAGAATTAATTTATAATAATATATAAAATTATGTAAATAAATAGATAATTAATATTTAATTTAACTGTCTTAATATTTTCGGATGGCCTTTTTGTCCCGGGCAGGGCGAAGGAAAAGGATCCAGTGGGCGCCATGCCGTTTGAGATCGTGGAGATCGGGGATCGCCCATTGGAAAGGACTCACTTGTATGGTATCGGACTCCCTGGGTCTTCCCGCCCTTCTGGCAGCACTGTTTAATATATTTGTTGGTATATTACGGTATTTTATACTTGTCAAAATGTGTAGTTGCCATGTAAAAAGTTATATTTTGTTTCGTTAATGTATGACCCTTCCTAATTAAACCCTTTTTTATAAATAATCAAATAAAAATGAATAGCTGAAAATTGGCAAATCTTGCAGCAAATATATTAATTTTTCGTATAAAATTATAAGATTAGTGCTGAAGGCTCTAGTTAGCTGCTAACTCCAAGCCGAATATCAAAATCGAGGAATATGAACCTAATGAAAATGAAGGCCCTTGGAAAATTAAAAATGAGTTCTTAAAATTAGCCAATTATTTGGACGTTGGATGTGCACTTGCAGTGATAACTGCAGCCATTAAGTGGTCCATGCGAAAACAACCCGAAGCCTGTTACGCGCGAATCCCACACAGAAACGCAGCCAATCCACGCTATCTCACAGTACATTGTTATCGCTGAATCGAATGAATTTCTTATAAGCAAAACAAGAAGCAATTTTCGTGTGTAGTTTACCTTTATCTTTATCTGTCAACAAATAAACGGTGAGTAAACATTTGTAATTAGCACGCCCGGACGCCAGGCCGTTCAGTACAGCCAGGGCCAGCAAGTGGCTCGCATTGCCATTGCCATGCCCCAGTTCTTTAAGTTTTCGAAACTGCGATCAAAGCGACGTAGTACATCCAATTCTGATTTTGTTTTCATATCGCCCCCTTCGCCGACTGGGCCGCAGATGAACTATGACGGCCTGCTGTCCAAGTTGACGGAGGACAAGCTGATGCTCTTCGATGCCGGAGAGGGGGCCATTGTCGAGGGCGGACGTTGTACCCAGGATGTGCAGCAGTCGCTGCCACTTGTGGAGGATGGCGCCATCGAGGAAGAGCAGGCAGCGCCGATACAAACGATTCCACGTACCGTGTTTGCCGTACCCCGTGCCCCATCGCCTTCCCCCGTAAGCACATCGAGTGCGAATTTGAACCTCAAAGCCGAAAGTGCTGCGACAGCGACACCACAGCGTAAAATATCGACGTCATCACGTTTCATGAATGCCTTCAGTCAGCTATATAGCGGGGGCAGCGGCGGCAACAGCTCCACCTGCGGTCACGTGGAGCAGCAGAGCCAGCAGCACCATCAGGGCGAAGACCCCGACCTGGCCGCCAATCGTACGCCAACGAAGGGCATGGAGTCCAAACTGGTGGCCATGTGGCATAACGTCAAGTACGGTTGGAGTGGAAAGATTAGGCAAACGAGCTTCTCCAAGGAGCAGCCAGTGTGGCTCCTGGGACGTTGCTATCATCGACGGTTCACGCCCCCCGTCAGCATGGAGAGCTCGACCACGGAGTTGCCGCTGCCCAGCGGGGCAGATTCAACGCCCGACCATGCCACATCCGCCTTTGATAGCATACAAGCCACCTCGACAACCGCCTCGTCCCTGTATGCCGCACTGAATCCGCAGCAAATCGATGAGATTGTTGTGCCCCAGGAGCTGGGCATGGATGCGGTCGAGAATCAGGTGGGAGAACAGCCCTGGGAGGAGGGCATAGAGGGCTTTCGTCGCGATTTTTACAGTCGCGTTTGGATGACATATCGCCGGGAGTTCCCCATCATGAATGGCTCCAACTACACCTCGGACTGTGGCTGGGGCTGCATGCTACGCAGCGGCCAAATGCTGTTGGCTCAGGGTCTCATCTGTCACTTTTTGGGACGCAGTAAGTGCGATTGGAACTCATTTCTAAATGCATTTTAAAACCTTTCTTGTATGTGCAGGTTGGCGCTATGATTCGGACTCGCAGCTGCATTCGACATACGAGGATAATATGCATAAGAAGATCATCAAATGGTTCGGGGATAGCTCCTCAAAAAGCAGCCCCTTTTCCATACACGCGCTGGTGCGACTGGGCGAAACGTTGGGCAAGAAGCCAGGCGACTGGTATGGTCCTGCCTCCGTCTCCTACTTGTTAAAGTGAGTGCAGTGCAGTGCCATACATCGAATCATAACATTTATGGCAAGATTTTTGTACTTAATTATAGACACGCCTTGGAACATGCCGCTCAGGAGAATGCAGACTTTGACAATATCAGTGTTTACGTGGCCAAGGATTGCACCAGTAAGTATAGAACGGGGTAGCAAAATTTAAAGCTAAACAGATAGCTGCTGCCATGGACAAATAGATATGGAATACCCAGCCACGACCCGCCATTCAAGTGACTAATTATCATTACTCATGAAGGGGGGCTGCCTGCCTGCCTGCCAGATAGCGTCACATTTATTTGATAAGCGTATCTATCTATCTGCCTTTCAGTCTATATGCAAGACATTGAGGATCAGTGCAGCATACCGGAGCCAGCCCCCAAACCGCATGTGCCTTGGCAACAAACAAAGCGACCGCAAACTGAGGCGGCAGCCAAGCAGGAGCCACAGCAACAGCACTGGAAATCTCTGATTGTACTAGTACCCTTGCGTTTGGGCAGCGACAAACTGAATCCTGTGTACGCTCACTGCCTGAAGCTGCTGCTGAGCACCGAGCACTGTCTGGGCATCATTGGAGGCAAGCCCAAGCATTCGCTGTACTTTGTGGGTTTCCAGGAGGACAGACTGATCCACTTGGATCCGCACTACTGCCAGGAGATGGTGGATGTCAATCAGGAGCACTTCTCGCTGCATTCCTTCCACTGCAAATCGGCGCGCAAGCTAAAGGTCAGCAAAATGGATCCCAGCTGCTGCATTGGCTTCTACTGTGCCACCAAAACGGATTTTGACAGCTTCATGGAGAGCGTACAATTGGTGAGCATTCCGAAGCACTATCCAAAAAGATCCTATAATAAATATTTGTACGCTTTTTGTAGTATCTGCATCCCATGCGCTGTGCCTCGGGTGCCACTGTGGACAAGATGACGGGCAGCCAGCAACAGGCGGCGGAACAGTCCATGGAAATGAATTATCCACTATTTTCATTCTCACGCGGTCGCTGCTTGGATCATGAACGCGACGAGATGAGCGATTCACTATACAAGCCGCTCATCAAGCAGGTGGCAGTGCTCACACAGGAGCTGGGAGCTGCCCAGCTGCTGCCGCCACATCATGGACACTTTGACCAAGAGCAGGATGATAGCGAAAGCGAAGAGTTTGTGCTGCTGTAGATCCGTAACGTGTGTTGTTTGCCGTGCAAGCTGTGTGTTATTTAATCATTATTTGTTTGATCTTGCTCACGCTCTCGTTTGCCTAACAGAACCAACAGCCACCCACTGACATTCTGGTATCTCAAACACAAAGACTTTTGTTATACATTAATACACATCATACGCATATAGTATATATGTATCTGTAGTATATAGCCAGTCACACAAAACACACACTCCTAATCTCTCTTACGCATTGTCTCGCATTTTCTCAGTCTGCATCTGCCTCTGCCAAATGTTCCAAGCTTTTTCCATTGTGTTATATAGTGTAGCAGCAGCACCCAAAAGCCTCGATCTACGCGTGTGTGGCGGGCTTGTCTTTATTTTGTATACTTATATTAATACATATTTATGTAATTCGCGGTATTATTATGTTTAATCACGAATCTTGAATGGAATTGAATAGTTTTGTCTTAGAGTACTTTAGATCCTTATATTCTAGAAATTAGTTAAATTATGTACCAAATGTAAGAAGTCCCCTACCGTCCCGTTCCTCCTCCTCCCATCTATCATTATTGCGTTTAAAAAAAGATAATAATTGTATATACCCTTGTGGAAGTCAATAAATAAATTATCCTAAATATGCATAAATAAATACTGTGTACAATTGATATGTTGGAGTGGGGGTTAGGGTGCCTCTAGCTATGAGTATCTCGCGTGTCCTTAATTCTAGGGTCTGGGACTAGTCACTGAATGAACCACACAACCTGCTCAGGTTTTAAGTACAAAAATTTCCTTTCTACGATTTTAGCTTTCGTTTACCTGTGCCTCACGCTCCAGCCGCTTCAACAACTTGGACAGATTCTCACGTGCGGTCGTGGCTCTTGAGCCATTAATGCTTATTGCCGTACGATATGCCTCAATGGCCTCCTGCACCTTGTCCCAGCGATGATAGAGCACACCCAGATTCGAGTAGTACAGCATATTGTGTGGATCCAGCTGAATCACACGCTTATAGAGTGTCTCCGCCTCGACATAGTGCTTCAGTTTGCCCAAAACATTGGCGCGTATAAAGAGGATGCTCATCTCGTTGGGCAAATGTAGCAGCGCCTGGTCAGAGATGCGCAGCGCATCGTCATACAGCGAACGATTGTCCAGCATGGTTAAGATGTTGGCCCAGGCCTTTGGCTGGCGTGGATTCAACGTAACGGAGTGCTGCCAATGATGCAACGCTTCGGCATAGAGTTTCTGCTCCAAATAAAGATTGCCAATGTTGTAGTAACACACTGCAAAGTTGGCTCTGTACTTGAGGGCCTTGTCGTAGCTGATCTTGGCCTGATCGTACTTCCGCTGGGCCGATTGGACAATGCCCAGATTCATCCAGGCGGCGGGGAATGCCGGAAAGACCTGCAGGGCCATGCGTATGTACTTTTCAGCTGTCTGCAGCTGTCCATGCTCCCTGTAGAGATTGCCTAGGTTCATCAACGCAGCTTCATACTCAGGATACAGCTCGATGGCATAGTGATAGTGCTGAAAGGCCTTCGTATTGTTGCCCGTGTCCGTGGCCAGGCGTGCGATGTTGTAGTGCACCTTGGCATTGTCGGGGCACACCTCCAACGCGGACTTGAACAACTGATCCTCGTTGAGCCAGTCGGTGGCACGCTGTCGTGTCCGCACCATCATCACAGCAAAGAGGAGCATCAGCATAGTCTGCAGCAGAGTGCGCCAGAAGGTCTTGTGAAGGTTGTAGTCGTACCAGTAGAGGAATCCATAGATGGACAGCAAACAGAAGCCAATCGAGGGCACATACAGCGTCCTCTCGGCTATCACAAATCCCACCCGAATGATACCCGAGGCGGGCAGAAAGGGAATGATCATCAGACCCAGACCCAGCATCATGCCGGGCAGGCGGCGAAAGTTCATCAAGGCCGTCAGCAGGATGGAGTAAAACCCAATGACGCCCTGCAGCCGCAGGTCCCAGATGCTGGTCACCAGCTTCACACAGCCCAGCGCCCAGTCGTAGCACAGCCAGTGGGGGCAGAGCATCAGCCAGATGTTCATGACCAGCAGATACTGCTGCGAGAGCACCCGCGTGAGAATGTGGTCGTTGTGTGCAATGGGATTGTCCACTTCCTTGAACTTGGGCGACTCAAAGTTCTGCCACCAGAGACGAGCCGTCAGTAGCGCGGATGTGCCCAGGATGTAGACAATGTAGCTGATGCGTGTACGCAATATCTTGCCCTGATCCTTTAGCGGCAGGTGGTAGTATCCGTTCTGAAAGTAGTCCATCAGCACACAGGACATGGGTATGGTCACGGCCGACTCCTTGAACAGCATTCCGATCGCCGTGAGGGTGAGTATCAAGCAAATGCTGTGCGGACTGTGCTTTCCCGCATTGGCCACCGTCAGCAGCAGGCACAGCAGGTGGATCATTCCAAACATAAGCTCCGCCCGTCCCACAATGCCCGACACCGCCTCCGTGTGGATGGGATGGGCGGCAAACAGAGCCGCCGAAATGATGGCCCACCGCTCGCCGTTGATCTCCACCACGTACAGCGAGCGCACCAGTCGCCACAGCAGCAGCGTATTCACGCAGTGCAGCAGGAGATTCAAGAACTTCATGTGGGCCGCCGTCAGGCCAAGGAGCGCATATTCGCAGTGGAACATCAGCGTGGTCAGCGGTCGGAAGGATTTGTGCGAATCTGAGCTGAGCAACGAAGCGCCCCAAAAGTCATGCGTGAAGATGGCAGTCCAGTTTGTGGGCAGTGCATTAACATCCTTATTCTTCACTATGGCCACCGTATCATCGAAAACGAACTCGGATCCACTCAGTCCCCCGCAGCCGTAGCAGATCAGGCACATTAAAACCAATATCGACTGGCATACCATGCTGTGGAGCGCGGTTCTCTGCCCGATAAGACCGACGCTCAACATTTTCAAGCTTTTAATTGATCGTTTTGCTAGTTTTAATTCACTTTTTATTGGAAATCGAATTTTTGCGGTGTTTTGTATACATTTTTTGTTGTGGGTCTTTCTCCCACCCACAAAACCAACTGTACTGGCCATTTGGCCATCAAATTGATAGCTATAAAGAAAAAATAAATCAAAATATTCTTTATAGCTCTGTTTACCCTTTTTGTTTTCTCCACCTATTTAAGCAGTTCTTCTTTATAAACTATTTAGCATATATTTTACTTACTTCATGTTATATCCATTGTAAATTATTTTTCGCTAAATTTATACCGCTCAACTTTGACAAGAAAAAGCCAACACCGCCAGCACTGTTCTGACTTTTCCATTCGCATGTTAACGTCGACGTCAGCTGTTCGACCTGCAATTGCAAACAAATCTGAAGAAAAATTGTTTAACTATTTCAAATTGTTCTTAAAATGTCTGAGGAGATTCTGTTTGATTGCCTGCACGCAGAGATAGTCAACTATTGTCTGGATAGCAATAAAGTAAGTGTCACTAGCCCATCAAGACCCCTGCAATACAAATTTTTAACTTTGTTCCGCCTCCCAGGAGCACGACCTGGCCACTTTGGAGTACATTGGCTTCACCACGGGGTATCGTTTAATTGAGCGCCTTACACGGGAGGTGGCGCGATTCAAGGATGAGCTGGAGACCATGAAATTCATCTGCACCGACTTCTGGACACTGATCTACAAAAAGCAGGTGGACAACTTGCGGACAAACAACCACGGGATGTATGTGGTTCAGGACAAGGCATTCCGTTTCCTAACACGCATTTCGCCGGGCACCAAACAGCTGGAACATGCACCCAAGTTTGTGGCCTTCACCTGTGGTCTGGTGCGAGGAGCTCTCAGCAATCTGGGCATCAACAGCACCGTCACCGCCGAAGTGCAGAGCATACCGGCCTGTAAGTTTCACATAGAAGTGAACCGAAGCTAGAGTAGAATGTGGGCTGCTTTATTTTGTTTACAATTAAAAATTACTATTAACTAGATTATGCTACATTTTTCATAGAACGCCACGACGTTTCGGTCAGTCCAGTCGAGGCGTTCCCGCAGAACCCAACCATCGGCGGGCAGCTGCGGCTGAATGGGATTCGGATCTGTATGTATGCCAAGAGCAGGATGTGGCCCTATCAAAATCAGCCACTTGCCCTGATATATACGCAGGTATTCAAGAAAAGCTCGACGATTGTTAAAGTAACAAAAGAGCATCGCACAAGGTGGAGCATCGTTGCAGCAGCCGCTCAAGAAACTGTCATCCAGTTGGTCTGCATCTTCCACATAGTTGAGGGGAATGAAACTGCGCACGGAATACTTGCTCTGCCACCAATTTCGATCGACTTCCAGGCCATGCATGCTGATTTTCTGCCCGCCAGCTGCAGCCATCAGCCACTCCAGTAGACCACTGCCACAGCCAATGCTCAGAATGCGCTGGATGTGATGCTTGGCCAGAAAATGGTTGTGGTTTTCCAAGTCCACCATTGTGGGCCATATCCAGAGCAGCTTGCGCTTCAGCTGCTGCTCCAGCGAGTCGCCAAAGGCAAGCAATTTGCGCCAACTGCCCGAGGCACCATTCGTTAGATAATAAATCTCACGCAGCGACTCGAGTTCCGATTGCTCGACGAACATATTGAATACTGATATTTGGTAATACTCGGAAGACTCTACGCGGACTGTCTTGATCTTGGCATTGACGTCGGCGGCACGCGGAAATATGGCGAGCGGCCAACTAGTTGCTGGTGACGGTGGCGTTTCGTGGGCATCTTTCCCAGCACTTTTTACTAATCACTAATAAATCAAGGGCCAACTGCCAAAAAGGGTGGCAGCAGCTTCATAATTAGAATATCATCAGCATTCGATCAGTTTGTGTGTTCGTTTTCGTAGGAACATTTGAAATTCTTTCGCCAATGCATTTCGCTAAAATTGGAGGTGCTATGGCCCGGGCCACGCAGCTGCTGCTGCTGTTGACGTTGCTCCTGCATTGCAACGTCGTTGGCGGCAGAGTCTTGTCCCGTGGCTATCTCCTCCTCGATGCTTAACTCATTCGAGTACTCTTCGTTGTCCAGGTCCAAAATGATCTTTCGATAGAGCTTCACATTTTGCTTTTGCATTGCATTTGGCAGGGGTTTTACTGCAGCTTGCTGCTGCTCCAGCTGCACTACGGGCAAGGCCACCGGCAGCACAACTGGCTCCACATTGCCCACGCTCTTGATCACGCTGTTGTAGCGCAGACTCTCGGCTGGGGTCTCCTCCGCTGCTGTGGCAGGCTCGTATGCACTCGTTGGGGTTATGATTTCCACGCTGCTCTCAAATGCAACGCCTGGATGCATGGAGCGAAGGTGGCGATGCATGTTGTCCCGACGATTGACCGTGACCTCGCACTGGGTGCAGCGATAGCGCTCGACAGTCTTGTGTTGCCGCAAATGGCGGGCCAGTGCATCCGCATCGTTGTAGCTCTTGCCACAGAGTGGACAGGGCTGGCGCTCGCGCTTCGAGTGACGCTTCATGTGCAGCCTGAGCGTGGACTGGCGCAGGAATGACTTTTGGCACACTTTACACTTGTGTCGTGAGCTGTTCTGGTCGTGCTTCAGGCGATGCTGCTTCAGATTGGCCTTGTTCTGGAAGATCTTTGCGCAGATCTCGCACTTGTATGGAAAGCCGTGATCTGTGTGCGCCACCAAATGATCCTTCAGTGTGCTCAGAGAGCGGAAAACCTTGTGGCAGTGCTGGCAGGCATGCTGCTCATTGTTGTGGATGCGCATGTGACGCTGCAGGACGTTTGGCTGCTTAAACTTTTTGCGACAAATGCTGCAGGAATACTTTGAGTTGCTGACGTGATTGTTCAGATGGTACTTCAAATGCGAGTGGGTGGCAAAGCGCTATACGTGGAGAGAATCATGCAATTTGAATACTTTTAAGAGCAAACACCACACCCACTTACCCGATTGCATTGCTTGCAGCAGAACTTCTTGAGCAGATCATTGCCGCAGGAAAGATGATAGTACTGTTGGGTGCGGCTGCGGAAATCCTTCTTACACACGGTACAGTGATAGCCCTGATCCGTGATGGTTATCCGTTTGTCTGCAGTCGTCCTGACATTTGAGATTTTCTTTGGCGAGACTTGTTCTTTGTTGGCAAGTCGACATTCCAGGCAATCGGACACATCTGCCACCAGGCAGAGGCGACACTTGGTGTGGCCACAGCTGTCGGTGACCAGCCGATTCTGTCCACTTGCTTCGCAGTCGCATCGTGGACATTTACCCATTACATTTATAACAAATATTCAAACAATGAAAAGTGCAGGCTGCAGCCATGCAGTCTCTTCTTCTTGAATGGGGCACTCAGCTGGCTGTCGCTGCCATTCAAAGCGAAACGTAAACAAAAATGGCGGTCGTGGGGAAATATGAATTTATACTTTTAACATCTTAAAGAATACAACTTAATGATTGAGAGAATCATCCTTATTATAGCAGTACAATGAGCTGAGCTTCAACGAAATTTCCTTAAATTGTTAATCATCCAACCCCTCCAGATCCAAGCTCGCCACGTGGCCCGGGAAGAGATGAGCCTTCTGCATGGGGACTTGAACAAAATAGCGCTCGCAGAATTTTGGATTTCGGCGGGATAGTACTTCCTGGAGTATTGTGTTGTGGTTGGCTTTCTTCGTAATTAGAAGACGTCTAGATTCCCCATTGCCGTAGCTACTCGAGCGTAAACCGTATTTGCTCGCAATCCTGAAAGTGAATATCAATTGTTTGGAATTTGAGGTGATTACATAGAAGGTGGAAATAAGATTATTACAAGATAATACAATGAGCAGAGCAGAGAATCCACCAAGTACCTCACACGCAGATTTTCCGATGAGGGGGGGCACTTACTTGTGAAATGAGGCACGCTCTTCCTTGGAGAACGTTGGCTCAAATTGCATGTCGCGCATATCATCCGATTTGACATAATTTTCAATCATTTTGCGAAATTTTGCCAGATTTACATTCGGCTTGTTGCAGCCACCCAAGCCACTGCGATTGGTTTTCAGCAAATATCTAAAATAGAACAAAAGTTTTAAGCATTAAAGTTAATAATTCACACAGAGATTCCTTGTGAGAGCAATTACATACCCAACGGGTTCTTCGCGTCCTTGCTTTTGGCGACCCAGACCACTGCCCGTCCAGCCCATTAGGCGCATCATGCGGTAGCCTTTGTTGGTTTCATCCAACTTGGGACCGCCCAGGCTATCGGCAGACTCCTTCGTCACATTTATGTTCACACCATTGATTGTCTTTTCGACTTTGATGGTCTGTCGGCTGGCGTTCAGCTGAATAATTTTGAATTTGAAAGTCAATTGACGCCAACTTGGAATGGTCTTCGTTTGTATGTACCTTGATGCTATAGCAGTGTGTCTGGAGCAGGAACAATGCCTGTTTAAATGCTGCAATCTTGGCCTCCTTGAGGTTTTCACCTTGGCCAACTGCAATCACCTCGTTATTTACAAGTATCTCGGAATATTTGGTATTTTCGGTGGACTCGGGCTCTTTGCACGGACGCTCCTCGTACTTGACGTGGCTTATGGCACACGAATTGCGCAGACAACTACGTCCGCCGTCTAGATATAGGATCAGCTTGCCAAAACGTAGGCCCTCGAAGAGATCAATTGGCTTGCCGTCGCCGAAACACTGACGCTCTCGACTGTATGGATTCGTGCCACCCCGCTGCTCATCCTGGAGTTGATTAGGCTTTGTTGTGCCACTGCGCCCTATTTGTTTGGAATTATTCATTAGGAAGAATTCGTGGACTCTGGCTCATATAACTACTAGTAATATAAATAACTCTCTGCCTGATCAAATCGAACTAATTCTTCCGTCTACCTTTGGCGCGCTGCTCCGCCGCATCCGATGCGGAGACAAATGTTCGCTTCAGGCGCTGGTCGCGCTTCCTTCTGAACTCTTCAGCGATTTCTTTGGACATTTCCGCCACCAGATGCATCGTTTCGCTTGGGTATTTGCAGCCGAGGAATTCCATATTGACGAATGTCTGAGCCAGGCACACCAGGCGGTCTTCGTCAAAGCGCTCCTTGTGGGCGACCATGAAGCTGCGCCGCAAATCCCAATGTTCCTCACTCTCATATTCCGTCCTGTAGTCATCCACATTCCAGGCCAATGAAAATTCTCCAGATCCATAGCCGGCGTCATTTTCTTTTGCCTTAATTGTTTTCTGTTTTTTGTTGGTATTGTCAGGGATTACTACATATTCAGACACAGTCTCAATTCTTTGTTTCTTTACTTTTGAAGCCATTTTCGTGTGTGTTTTCCTAGCAGCTATTTTCGCAGAGATGGAGGGCAGGCCAAGGCACGCTATTTCGTTTTGATAGCATTAATCGCTATTCACATCGGTCGACTTACATTAAAAATGGAAAGATATCTTCCGAAAAAAGCTAAAATAGCAGCACTATCGATAACCTGCACTGACAGCTCTGGCTCTCTCTGCCAGCCTTTTTGTCGTGCCGTGTGTGTGTTTTTAAGTTCCTGGTTTTTAATTCATGATTTTTTGGTAATTTTATTATAATTTCGAAAGACAAGAAAGGAGCCAGTTACTAACTGATCAAGTGTCTCCATAGCTGCGAGTGAGCAAGCCGAGTGCATCAACGTTCCAGACACACAGCAGCCGAAACTGCCAACATGAGCATACCCAACGAATACATTGCGAAAACAGAAGATGTGGCGGAACAGGTAAAATATATATTAACAGTACTCGAAATGGATCACCAGAGAGGGGGGATACCTAGTCGCAGTCGCTCACACAAACCCCTTGACATCCAACATATTGGCCTTGGACTGACCATTAAATTGGGACTGGCAGCTGCACGGAAAGAAAACTGCCAACGTCACCCAAACGCGGCAAACTTTATAGTGCTCAAGTGCAGTCGAATCACTGGCCCTGACTATGGGAGGTACATATGCAAGGTTAACTCAGTCTGACTACCGATTTAGACAGAATAGCATCCTGCTTATCAAGCAAAAAAATGATTCCAATTCGCAATTGTTGCGTCTGCACCAGACAAAAATACACCCCTATGCACACGCATATGTGTGAACATACATTGGGATGCCTATGAGTTTGCGAGAGTGTGCGTGCAAGTTGCTTCTTGCAAGTGAAAGTGGTGAGAGTGAGTGCGTGAGACGAGACGCCGACGCCATCGGCCAGGTCGAGAGTTCCGTAATAATCTTTGAGAAAGCAAAATGGTTTAATAATGCTGCACACCAGCGACACTCGGCTGTGTGTTTGTGTGAGAGATTGTGGGCCTGGTATTTTTATATATTTATTCAAATCGCATCGAGAGCGTGCTGGGGAGCTGGTCACTTAGGCCTAAAAACCCGTTAGGCGAACAGAGTGCGCGCACACCGATAGCGGAGATCGGTAGAAATAGATAGAGAGGGCGAGAGACACGTCACAGTCTTGCCAAACCAAACCGACATTTCCCCTCATAAATACACGTGTAAATATGTACATGTGTATGTGTGAAAGCCCCGCTCAATGAGTGCGATCGTATATTTCCCATCTCTTATCACCCGCACACTTATCAATCCGCCAAACTGTATTTTAACTATCACTAAATGAACAATAATTTCGCTCCCTCTCTTTTTGTCAACGGTCTCCCGTGCAGGTTATCAAGCGCGGCAAGAATGTGCTGCCCACGGTGGCGCGTCTCTGCCTCATCGCCACCTTCTTCGAGGATGGCCTGCGCATGTACTTCCAGTGGAACGAACAGCGCGAGTATATGGACATGAGCTGGGGCTGTGGCAAGTTCCTGGCCACCGTATTCGTGCTGGTCAATCTGCTCGGCCAGCTGGGAGGCTGCGGCATGGTAATGGCTAGATTCAAGGTTGACATCGCCGTCGGTCTGCTCTTCTTCATTGTGGTGCTACAGGTAAACGAATCAGAATCAGAACTCCAAGCAAAGACTCTTACTAACCCGCTTTTTTCCCATTTTGTTTTCACAGACAGTAGCCTATTCCATTCTGTGGGACTTCCAGTTCTTGCTGCGAAACTTTGCCTTGATTGGAGCCCTACTGTTGGTTCTGGCCGAGGCACGGATCGAGGGCCGCAGTTTATTTGCGGGCGTACCATCGATGGGCGACAATAAACCCAAGAACTTCATGCAGCTGGCGGGACGCATTCTGTTGGCCTTCATGTTCATTACCCTCATCCGGTTCGAGCTGAGCGTGTGGCAGGTGATCCAGGACATTATCGGCTCCATTCTAATGGTGCTCGTGGTGCTGGGCTACAAGACGAAGCTATCGGCCCTGATCCTCGTCGCTCTGCTCACTGTTCTGAATTTGTATCACAATGCCTGGTGGACCATTCCGTCCTACAAGCCACTCAGGGATTTCTTGAAATATGACTTTTTCCAGGTAAGAATAACACAAAAAACATGTTGATTGTTTTCCAAACTCCATTAATTTGCAATAATTAATATTACAGACACTTTCGGTTATTGGTGGCCTGCTAATGATCGTATCCTTGGGCCCTGGTGGCGTATCCATGGACGAGCACAAGAAGAAGTGGTAGAGATATGTTTAGCGCAAAAACTACCACGGAACACTTGAGCAGCAATTGACTTGAACCGTGTTTTACTCTTTCCGAGAAATGTTAGTTAGGATTTACCATAAAATGGGACAACAACAGGAGCAGCATCAGCACAGACAACATCGGCACACCTATAAGAACTTGACAAATATTTTTTGTATGAAAAGGGACTTGACTTCCGCAATAACCTCCCAGGGCCCTGACCTACCTATCATCCAGCCCAAAACCCAAACCCAAAACCCAACCATCATTCGCGCACATTCAACGACAAACTCCGTCTACATTTAAGATCGTTTTTTCTTTTTGTACATAACGAAAATGCAACAAACAAATATGGCATAATGTATGTCCGGCCACCCCGCCCAAAACGAGAGACATTAACTGATTTTGACTATCCAATACTTGTCAGGCAAAAAATCCATATAATTCGCAGGTTTTTTTTTATTATAATTTGTACGCCCTTATCAATAAGTTGTAATCTTGGTGTTTGCGTTTTGTTGTTTAATAGAGGGTTGAATATGATGAGATGAAAACGATGTATAAAATATGATGAGTGTACCAATTGACAATGATTTGTTTCTTTCGTTTATAAGCAAAAGTGTAATAGAATTAAATTGTACCGTTTTAATAAACATAATGAAGAAAATTGAATGATTTCGTTTTCTTTTAATTTGAGTGCGATAATTTACGATAACAAACTGAAGACCTAGTGAATGACATAAAATCGATAGGTCCCGTCCAACTTTTTATTTATTTTTAAATTTACATTATTTTTGTACATTACAATGTCTTAACTCTCTGGTAGCGGTGTCGCTCTGTGGGTGTAGCTATTGGCTATTGTTTTCAATACATATGTCTAAAAGAATGTCCTTCCTAGAGCTGGAATTTGGGCACTCGCAGCAGTTGAAGGGACTCGGCGTCCCAGGCAAACCTAGCGACTTAACCCGAGCAGCCGCGACACCCGCAATGCACACACTCCACGATGCGTCCCTCCTCCAGTTTGGACTTGGGCACCCGGCAGATGCAGTTTGTGCCAAAGTTTGTGTCGCGCGACTGTATGCATCGCAGGCAGCAGAGGTTCTCGTAGCCGGACTTTTTCCATTTGGCTATCAGATTGCCATCGGCAATCTTCTCCTTTAGGCAATAGTCGTACAGCTCTCGGCTAATGGCCTTGCGACGGTGGAACAGGTCGTAGATGTAGCGGGTCTTCTGATGGTGGATCTTGAATATCGGCCACAGGGACTCCGAAATGCGTTTTCCCTCGTGTGGTTCTGTTTCGGCCTCCCGCATCTTCTGCTCGATTTCCTCGAGTGTGGGCTCTATCAGCTCCCATCCGTCTGGGGGCGGCTTGCGGCTCCGGCGTACTTTCGGCATTATTTTATGGTTTTTTTCTTCTTAATATATTGTGCCAAAATTTGATGCGATGCCGTAATGTGTGAATGGCAAAAGTAATGGCAATGGAGCAGGGAAACACTAATCGACATTCACACAAAAGTAATAATTATTTTCGTTTGAAGACCAGACTCGATTTTTTTCGATCTTTAAGCTAAAAACATCGATTTAATCGTCAAAAAAAAAGACATTCGCGGTCACACAAACTCAAGCCAATTTATAAAACATTTTCCACCGGTGTTCTCCAATTAGATTTTTTTTTACGCTACCACTTGGTTGACAAACACCCGAGAATGGCAAATGCGCCTAAGAATATTTTAGCAAAGGTATAAATGATAATCCATGGTAAACTTTAGTCATTTTGAAGATTGTCCTTTGTTTCAGACGCTAACACCGATTCGAGTGCGAGTCTTTGATCTTCCGGAGTATATATTCGTGCAAACCAAGTTAATACCAGCACGGTACGCCCGTGAGAATGGGATAGTCCCAACCCGCATAAAAAGGCCATGTACTCGGCCGAATGCGGCTGTTGCCGCCCAGCCTGCCAAGCTTGATCACCAACCACCCAAGACAGTGTCATTGATCAGCTACTCTGCCATGCAGCCAGAGGAGCCCAAGAACCCCGTCCGCGAGCGCTTCGTACAGACAGAGGAAAAGCTGACCTGCGATGTGGGAGTGCAATGCGACATAGACGATTGGGAGGAGGAGCAAATAGACAAAGACTGCAAAAGAGAATTGCCAAATGAAGAGGAGGACGAGGAAACGAAATTCATCACATTCGTGGTTGAGAACACATCGATGATCCGGAACGGAATGATGGAGTGCTTGGTCTGCGGCGAGGTTGCCCGATCCCTGCAACAGCACAAGAGTCACATTGTGATGCACTATGGGCCGCCAGTACTCTGCAGTTATTGTGGCGAGCTCGTGAATCACGAACTTCTGCTGCAAAGACATATTCTCACCTGCCCCTCACGTCCATCGAAGAAGCCTTCCATTTTCCTCAAGTGTCCGAATATGTTCTGCAATATTATGACCAGAACGCTGCCACAGCTGTACAAACATCTCAGCACACACGAAAAGCAACCCCGCTATCGGTGTCTGCAGTGTCGTTTTCATTTCAGGACTGCCGTTTCATTTCTTCTGCATCGCAAGAAAAAGCAGAGCTGCGCCAGGGCAAAGGCGCTGTTTCTATTCGACAAGCAATCGGCATTACAAAACAAGGGAGATCGCAAACGATGCACCGTCTGCCTGAAGAAGTTTAGCAATGAACGGCTGTGCGGCATTCACAGGCTCAACTGCATTCAGGCGATTCACAGAAAAGTGACAAGGAAACTCTTCAAGCCCTCGATGTTGGCCTAAACGATATTTATTTATGTAAATTAATAACAATAAATCGAAGCAGCACCTATGACGCCTGCACGCCGTGCGCTTTCTTTAAGCCCTGGAACAATTGCAGCTTCTCCAGATTGATCTCCTTCAGGGTCTGCACGGCCAGCTCCAGCTGCACCTTCTTCAGCGAGTGCTCGCTGGCAATGTATTCCTCGATGAACTTCAAACTTATGTCGTCGGCGGCAAAGTCCTGCTCCGTTTTGCCAATGGCCGTATGGATTTCTTGCTCAATGCCCTGCTTCTCCTCGGGCCTTCGCAAGAATCCTTGCAGCTCCGAGAGTGCGCTCTCGGCGGGTGAGGGATGTAGCGCCTGCAGCTTGGCCAGCGTTTCCCTATATTCCACCGGAATTTTGTGTATTTTATAGGTCAGTGCAATTAGCTCGACGGCATTGTGCAGGTAGTCCCGCCGTATCATGTCGTACAAGAGATCATCGATGCACCGATGCCAGGCATAGAAGAAGGCCATCGGACCAAAGTGCCGGGTGGAACGCAGCAGATCGAACTGCTTGGACTCGTTTAAATGCTCGAAAACTCTCGCTGAGAGATTGTGGAACTCGGTCTCGTAGGGTTCGTATTGCACTGTGAGCCTGTCCAGCACGAATTCGTACTTGTGCTCCTCCAGACACTTGTGCAGCAGCTCCTCGTAGGCGAACATGCGTGGCGTGTAGGACTTGCGGCCCTCCAGTGGAAAGTAGAGCTGATTCATTCTCTTGATGATGTCCAGCGAGGCGTAGGCCAGGGTGCCGTCTGTCTCGCGGACCACCACCTTGCGCTCCGAGTGGGGAAGGCCGAAGGTGATGTCCGTGAATACGTACTTGGTGGTGGCAAAGTCTTTCAGTGCCGGATCCTTGGCAATGGGTCGTTCAGTGTCTTGTTTGATCTTCACGATGGGCGGCATCTTCAGCAGATGCTTGGCCTTCTCGATGGTCATCAGGAACTCCTGCTCCAGCTGCTCGTTGGTCATGAACTTGGTTTCGCTCCTGTTGTCCTTCACAGTTCTCTTGCGGAACACCTTGTCCAACTGCAGTTGCGTCATGGACTCGAGCAGGCGCTGGGTTTCGGCATCGGTGAAGAGCGGCTGCGGATCCTGGTCGTATTTGAGTGTGGCGCTCTTTGCCGGTGCACTGGAAACATCCCGCCGGCAGTGCTGTAGTCCTTGCAAAGCATTTAGACGGCGCACGTGCCTCAAAAGGGACATTTTAATTCAATTTAAAAATAAGAAACAAAATACACGAGTAGGAAGTTTAGTGCTTGGCAACGAGGTATGCGAATCGTTTTACAACACTGTTGTTGCCAGTCTATGTAGAAATCTGTGTACATGCAGTGTAAAATAAATTATATAGTAACATTTATTGTTTGGGAATGTTATACAAATGTTGGAACATTTGAAAAAGACAACTAATCGAAACTATTCCCTAAATTTAAAACTACTTTGGCGAATTTCAGCTATTCGAGTCTAACACGATCAGTTGCGTCGATGTTTTTGCAAGCTTAAAAGAGTGGAATCGATAGTACAAACTCAAATAAATGTTCGTATGTATTACTTTTGTTAAGTGGCGTAGCGCTTTGATAATAGCTTCAAGATCTCCTGAAACTTGTTTTGATTGGATATTAACATGCTTTAGATTCTCTGATTCAGGAATACCCAGAATGATAAGCAGGGTGGCGATATCGAGCCACTGACAACACAGTTCGCTGTATCGATAGGAGCCATCGATGGTTTTGCAGCTCTATTACTTGCATTTTAACTGGAAAAATTGCAGGAAAAATTGGCATTCATTAATAGCGGGCAGAATGGATAACGCGGAAGTGGGCAGCGCTTTTGTTGCAGCGCAAAAGCGGCGCTTCTCGGTGAGAGAGATTGCACTAAAAGATGCCGCACCCCTGCTCTGCGTTGACCAAGACTACCGCCCCGAGCCGAAGACAAAACAACGCAAAAAAGGGGACGACTTCCAGGAGCACCACCTGCTCAGCTTTTGCGATGAAATTCTCTACGAGATTTTCAAGTACCTGGACACGCCATCCATCATGGCCCTAATGCAGTAAGTCGCGACCACTAGAGCCAACTCCAATACTCTTCTTCTGTCGTTTGTTTGGTCAGCTGCTCGCCGCGTTTGGAGAACCTGCTTCTGGATCACCGGTTTTGGCACGGGATCGATCTCAGCAACGGCCCCCTGCCGTTGGGCATACTAGAGGATATACTGGGTCGTGCCACAGAGAAGACACACACAATTAAGATTTGCGGACCGCCCTCGTCACAGCATGTTGCGGGCGAGTTCCGGCAGTTCACCTGCACCTTGACCACCGTTTTCCCCAAAGTGGCCACACAGCTGAAGGTGCTGGAGCTGCAGGGCGTCAGCCTGGACTTTGAATATGTGAGAAATAAACTTGAAATAAACTACAATATTCGTATAATTTAATTTCATTTTTATAATATAGATACGCATCACACAGTTCCCTGGCTCGCTGACGCGTCTCAAGCTGAAGGACTGCAGTGTGAAAGTCGGGGATCAGGGCAAGAGCATATTCCAAACGATAGAGATGCAATTGGTTAACCTGGAGGTGAGTGAAGTGGAGCCGCAGCACAGCTGAGCTCTTAATGTATTCACTTGCCTTGTGCAGGATCTCAGCATCGAGGATAACAACTGGTTCGAGCCATACTACATCATGGCCCTCTCCAAGCTGCCCTCGCTGCGACGACTCAGCCTCAAGGGCTGCCAAATGCTGTGCAAGTTTGTGCCTTACGGCAGCATGGCGGCACGCTTTGGTTTTATGAAGCTAGAGGTGAGATAGCCCAACTGACGTTGTCTCTTTTATGTTAAATCATTTGCAATTCGTTCAACAGGTGCTCGATCTACGTCTAACGCCCATAAACAACTCGGATCTGCAATGCTTCAGTGCCATTGAGAACCTTAAGGAGCTACTGCTGGAATCCCCACTCAACCCGCCGCCGGAAGCGGCATCGCCTGAAAAGGTGAACAATGGAAATGACGAGGCTGCCACATCGCAGTCGGAATCTCTGAAAGTGCTAAATGATGACGAGCCGTCCACATCTCGTGCTGCCATGGAACATTTGCGTGCCTGCAAAATGGCACGAGGCAACGACCCGAACGAATCCTCCGATGCGCCCAGGCCATGCCACGACATATTCCACTCGGACCCCAGCGACGACACGGTGGATGAACCAGCGCCAGCATCAAGTGCATCATGTTCGAGGAAGCGCGTATGTTTGTCCTCCGAGTCCGAAGATGAGGATACATCCTCGGCGTCAGCGTCCTCGTCCGACAAGTCGGACAGTGCAGCTCCGCGCAGCAACGGACACAACGGTGGCATCGATCCCAATGCTGCCGTGCGGTCACCTCTGGTGGTAATAGCTCTGCCAGGTGTTGCTGCCGTGCGGCAAGGTATGCCGCCTGCTGCTGATCAGGCCGACAACGCTGAACCAGACGAAGCTGGGGCTGGAGCTGGACCGGTACCACGCGCCTATGTCTACGTGCCCGGTGGCCAAGGCCCTGGCGAGAATCCACAGCCCAATATGCAGTCCATACTGGAGCAGATGGCGGACCATTTGCGGTCGTTTCGCGGCAACAATCCGGCACACAGCCGCTTCCTGCCACGACGCGATCAGGTGATCTACATGAACCCCCAGGCCATGGCCATCAGAGAGCCAATGCTTGTCATGCACTCCGCTCGAAGGCGCTCCCTGGCACGAGGTAACTTCGACCAGGTGGTTCACCATCCAATGTTCTGGAACATGCTGGATCCCCTGGACAGAGACTATGCCCGCCGATTGCGACACCGACAGGCATCCAATCCATGCCCACCACCCCAGTACTATGTCTCGGATCGGGCCATCTACAGTTTCGGGCGCGCGGCCAGACCTGTGCAGCCGGACGTTGTCTGGATACGGAACATCAACCGATCGCCCGACAACCGTCTCGAGCGGATCTCACTGCGAAACTACCAACACATAACCAACCACACACTGGAGCATCTCGTGCAATGCTCGCCCTTCCTGGTATTCATCGATGTGAGTGGCACGAGTGTCACGGTCCTCGGCTTGCGTAAATTCAAGGAACTGAAGCCAGAGTGTGAGGTAGTGGCAGGGCATTTGGACATAGATGAGGATGTCAAGCCACCGGAGAAGGACCCAGAGCAGCCGGCACCAAGCGATACACCAGATGACGCACCCGACGAGGAGCAGCCACCACCATCGCCGCCGCCACCACCACCACCACCACCACAGGAATTCGAAGATGTGGCATAGACGAATTCCCTTGCCCCCCAAACTGGGACAAACAGTCCGCTCCCTCCCATCTAAGTGTATTTCGTATTTTGTTGTTCCGAACTACCGTAAAATTTGTCTTTAACCCATGGCGGCCCGTCCTGGCTTGGATACTTTTAACGAGATGACGGAAACATGGCCAAGCCTGAAAAAAAAGAAAACCAACAACCACAACCATGGCTGTCTACAAGCAAAAGCTGTAGCTCAAGCCCATCTAGTATTACGCCCCTTCTGCACCCCTCCACCCATACACACTAAACGCTCTTGTACTATATGTCAGGCTTGATACAATGTATAAACCCCCCTATCATTTAGTTAAGCATTAAAAGATATGAACAATCCTTTTGGTACATTGAACCGTTTATTTTTGTAGTGTTTTATGTTATGTGTTTGATGTGTGACACGCTTGTGTATATATTATAATATTATCATGTGTAATGCTTATTTGGTAACTTCTTTTGAAATAATTGTTGGGGAAAAGCTTTGAAATATTTTAGGAAATGTATGTGTATCTATCTCTCCTGAAACAGCAAGTAAGAAGTTTGAAAATGAATGTTAAAAAGTGTAAAAGAAACCACATGGATAGAAGACCTAACAACAACACAGAATGTGAATGGTATGCATGTGTAATGGTATGTATGTGTAATGGTATGTATGTGTAATGGTATGTATGTGTATGTGTAGGTTGATCTTGTGCTTATTTATCGGCACAATTGGAGGAACCTTCATCCTCCACTTCATCGGCATCCGACTCCTCTGTGTCATCAGTGTCCGAGTCCGAATCGCTAGAGCTCTGACAGTCTGTAATTTCACCAGTGAAGAATATAACAGCCTTGGGAATGACACGCTCCTTCAAATAGAATCCTAGTTCAAAATCATTTTGCAAGATGTTCTACCAAAGATAAAGTTACACACAAAATTAAGCCATGACCACATGACAAAGAAATCACGAGTCTTACATTGATATCGCAATAGTTTGGGTCATTCTCATCACTTGGCAAAATTGGTGGATTGAAGAATGCAAAGAATGTTTGCTCTGAATCTGTTCCATTCAAAGATGGTTCCGTCACTTTAAGATTTTAAGATCAACTAGCTAACCTTTCTTACCCTTGTTCTCGATATCCTGGGGATTTTTCCAATTTATAACACAGCCCTCAGTCTTGTAGATCTCAGCGCCATCGTATGACAAGGGATCCTCAATGTCTGGCACACAGTTGAGGTAGTAGGTCTTCAGCAGCACATCATTGGTGAAGAACTCGTTCTTGTCAAAATGAAATTGCACCTCAAATTTGACCACTGGATTGTTGTAGAGCTTGGTGCGTATATCATTTAAATACTGTGAAGGAAAAAAGAACTTGAAAATTGTTGCATATGCAGATTTCAATGTCACTGAAGGAGAAACAGCTGCCGAGAACTTTCTATGGCGCATTGAATTGCTTAAAATAACACAGACGACCGTTTGGTTTTCTCAGAAGTCATTTATTGACTTGCGGCTTATCGCGGGGGCTAAGATTTCAGTCGCGACAGCCAGAGCTTTGTTTAAATCCAAAAGCCAATGAGGATGTTTATGTTTATGTTATGAAAAATTCGCGATTCTACACTCATGGATAGGGGGACGGTATCAGCTTTTGCGTATGTTCTTAGAATTAATTGAAGAATTTGTAAAATAAATAATGCATGTCGAACAAAGGCAGAGTAGCTGCTGTACCTTTGATTGACTTTGAAAAATATATTTTGAGTACTTCAAAGAATGAACTGTCAGCTACAGTATTGCCTTTTGATTTCAAATTTAATTTCTAATGTACACTCACCCCCAATATTTGTTCATCTTTCTTGCTAATGAACTCTGTGTAGGAGGACTTCAGCACACGCAACCAAAAGTTGGTCACGTTGTCATTTTGTGTGGAATCGCCATGATTCTTCTTAAAATCCCTAAGAAAGCCACCAGACATTAAATGGGGAAAAGTGCTTAGGGTTTGGTTGATTGAGGCACTTACTGCAAGATTTTCTTGCGCTTATCAAATATCACATTGTGTTTCAACTCGAATTTCTGTTCCAAGCTGTAGATCTCCCGCTGCAATTCCACATCCAATTGGATGGTCTGTAGATAGAGGGTCTTCAACTCAGCTATGGCTATTTTTTCCTCCTCGGTGTACTTTTCGTTCTGTGTAGCACACCCCATATAGTATGTAGCCTACCGCAGATATCCGCAGATAACTAGCCCGCCAAGTACTTACAATCATTTTGGTAAACGAATCAACGTATTTGGCCTTGGCCGACCGCGATCGAGAACTAAGCACGGCTTCCATTAAGGAAGTGGATTGATCTTTGCTTCGTTGTACAGTTCAATAATTATTTCACTTTCGCCAATTCACTAAATATTTTCCTGACAAAAGTTGCACACAATTATTTTCACTTTCTAAAGTTTCAAACTAAATTTCTATTCCCAAATTTTAGCTTCAAATGTTGTTTTTTTTTTTAAATTTTTCTTTTATTTTCTAATAGCTTGTGTTGGCTTGCCGGTCGACACTCGAATGAAAATATTTGATATCTGTGTGGAATAACAGACTTGTTCAGAAATGTCAAAGCACTCTTTGTGATTCAAATAACTCCAAAAAGTGTTCCTGAATTTGTTTCTATGGCAGCTCTATGATATAGAGATCCGATTTTATTTAAATTTTTGAGAGTCAAGTAGAAACTTATACTTGGAGTTAATTTAAAAATGTATTTATCAAAAGCAAATATTTTGTCCTGTTCTGAAACTGGCGAAGAAGTGCTATGCCTTATAATTCCCAACTGGTTCTGGCGCCACATAACCAAAGAGGCATCGTTTCCGTGGTGTTAAATTACTCTGGTTTCTCTTCAATTGTCGAATAAATCTTTCGCCTTTTACTAAAGATTTCCGTGGAGAGGGACACTCTAATGAGTCTAAACTAAATTTTTTGCAGTGCCTGGTGATATTTGTCGCCGGGCCATATTAAATACATGAGACAACACCACACTGAATAGTTTTATGAAGAGAATTCTTGGATAAAGGGTTGGTGGTTGTTCAGGGATGGGGATGTACGATAATGGCAGAATAAATAGATTGAGGACCAAAGTTTCCATAAATTCGTTCAGAAACCAGTAAAATAAAGAATTTTTCTTAATGGCTTTAAGCACCCCTTTCGTTTTTTGGTCGGTGTCATTGAAATGCAGGCCATGTTTATTGGCAATTTAACGCACATTTAATTTTTGGTGCTGTTCCTGTTTCTATTTTAAGTTTTTCCTTGTATTTTTCTTCGAACTTTTCATTTGGCATGTAATTAAGTGTGGCTTGTGGGTCGTAGCATGGGTAGGGAACCCGGCATGGGTACAGCTGCTTAAGTGTATGCAAATCACGTGCTGAGTGCTGCCAAGGGTTGCCAAGGTTCAGAGTCTGTTTAATGGGCCGGACTTAGCTTTCTGTTCTATGGCTCTCCATCTCTGGGTTGTCTTTTGACACCCCATCGGACATTGGAGTGGACTCCAGCCTAGTTACAATAATGTGGAACAGGGCTTAGTGCCATATGTCAGGCTACAAAACTACATAGAAATGAAAGCAAAAGAAATAAGTACATTTTTGTCGCTTAGGCAAACATTTCAAATGAAATTATGAGTCGGGCTTGGGTGGGAAAAAGTGCAAACAAATTTAGCCAAGCGGAAGTCCAGACACACACACAACCACACAATCGGGAATCCCACAGAGGGAGCAGCAAACATAGCGGAGAGCGAAAGGGAGATCGCATTGTTGCATGTTTGCACACAAATACACATGAAGAGTCCATGTACTCGTACTCGTACTCGTACTCGTACCATGGGGTACGCATGTCCAGCCAGAGTATCCGCAGGACTGCCCAATACATACACCTCCTACCCCTACCCATAGCACTCGCAGTACTCCATTCCGCGTTGTCCTCATATTTGATATTATTAAATTTTTTACCCTAAATACCTCTGGGAAATTAAAAAGAAATCATAAGGCAAATACGAGCATCAGCAGTGGAGGCAACAACAGATGATGACTCTCTCGCTTTCGCCCAGTTGGTCCTGTGCCCAGATTTATGCTCTGCCTCTTTAAGTGCTGCAACTGCGAAGTTAAGCTGTTGCTGGCATTTTCAATTTACATTTCGGTCATTCAATTATAAGGTGCATCAGAATTTAGCTACATAAGTAATATGGAAGCCGGTCATCATCACCATCAGCATCAGCATCAGCATTCAGGGGCATCATTGCCATCATCCACATCGTCAGTGCCAGCAGCGTCAACATAGTTTGAATTTAATTAAAACCAAAATTAGTAAAACCCTGAACGGGCCAAGGCAGCAAAGGACAGAGCAGAGGCGGTGCCAGACCAGACCCTGAACCTACACTCAAAACCCAAACCCAAACCTGAACCCAATCCGAGAGTCTGAGCAACAGTTACTTGGCGCTGGGATTAGAGATTCTCCTTCTCCTGCAGCTGCAGTGCAGCTGCTAGTTTCTGGCAAAAGTGCATGTCTGCAGAAAATCGAATCAGCAGCTCAACGTCCGCATCCGCATCCCCATCCGCATCCACCCATCCTCCTACGTCCAGGTGGAGAGCTCCAACCTTTATGCCAAAAATATCTACAACAAAAGCATAAGATGTAGTGCAGCATTTGATGATGAAACGACGTGTTAATTAAGGTCATAATAATTCAACTTAAATTGAAAACTTGCCCGGCTTTCGGGCCAGCACACCCCACACCACCTCCCCCAGTCGCTCAGCCTTTTGGTGCCTGGGGATGGTCTTACGCTGTGGCAGGTTGGGTGGGCCTGGCCATCCTCAGCTTGCAGGCTAAGCTGATTGCAACAAATTATTTTGCACCTTGGTTGAACTTTCCTTGAGCTGCAGACAGCATGGCGTTGATAAACGAATTTTGTTAGTTTGCTTTTGCTTATTTTAAATGGAACCAGGGGGCGGGCGCTACAAGGAGGACCAAGGAGCAGCAACAGCCAGGTGCGGTCCGAGTCTGAGTCTAAGTCCGAGGTCCAGAGTCCCGGGTTCCGGGTTCCGGGTCCAGGACAGGGGCCAATGTTGCCTTTGGTTTTGCATAAACCAGACAACGCATCTAATAAGTTGCAGCTGTTGGGTTTCCATTCGCTCTGCCGCCGCCCTGCCGCCCTGCCGCCCTGCCGCCCCGCTGCCACCTGCCCTTCATAAGAACTTTAAAGTTTTGCCGCCTAATGCCACAAAGTGCGGAATTGTGTTTGCCATTAAATGTTATTAGTTAAGGGATAATTAACACTTAGAAAACTGTGCAAAATATCCCCATGCACCGCCACCTTCTTCGACTAGCGCGCATTTGCATATCGCACCTAATTGGCTTAGACGGCCATTGCTTTTTGGGCATAAGAAGTACAGTCCCATCAAGCGGTGGTGGAGTGTCGATCCAGTAGAGACCCTAGGCAGCAGGATGCGTGAATGCTGCTGCTGCTGCTGCTGCTGCTCATAATTAACATCCACACACCTGCAGTTTGTCTAATTCGAATGCTATTCATAAGCCACACACATCACAGATACACACACACACACACATTTACACATTTATATACATAAAAGATATCCTTGCAAGCCGCAGGATAGTTTGGCACAAGCTTTCCTCAGTCTCACCCTCAACCTCACGCTTCCTATCTAAAGCCTCCCCACCTCTGGCTGGAAAACTTTTTACTAATTTACATTCATTACACACATTTGCAATAAAACTAGAAACACTCACTCACACTCAGTCACACACGCAAGCGCATAGACACATATACACATAAGAATAGATTTACACTGAGAAAAACAAGGAACAGATGAGCCAAGATTTAGAGAGAAACTGGGAATTGGAAACGAAGCGAAGGGTAAGGTAAGGAATATTTGGCCAAAGAAGACTCGGAATGATCGGAACGGATATTGGAAGCATTTTAATTGAGGTTGAGGCTAATGGAACAACCCTGAATCAATCAAATGTATCCACTTTAAGGGAGCTACCATGTCTCATTTGGAAATTCGGATTCTCATTCGCATGGTAAATGAAACTCCTCTTTCTGATGTTATTCAGTGATGTTGTTGCCACTTGATATTTGTATGTTTCAAGTTTGTCAAGTTACAAATTTTCTCGCAGTGTACATAGCAGTGGATGAGTGTGCACACTCACAAAATCTACACGCATTGATATTCTACATGCTTCATTAGCGTGTAAGCGCGGTAATAATGAAATTTCCTTATGGCTGCATTTCCAGCTTCTACTCATGGATGGGGGATGGGCGTTTTGGGCGTGTGGCGTCCTGGGGGGGGCAACTGCTGCTGCATATTGATGCAAAGTTTTAGTGGCGCAAAACTTGGGGCAATGTTCGGCAACACACCCCCGAAAATGTCTCTGGCCGCAATTTATGTTGCTTCTGGCATTCAAGAAACTGTTTAAAGCGCTGTGTGGAAGGTGCAACATCTGAGGACTTCCGCTGCTGCGGCGCTGTCTGCCTGCCTTTCTGCTGATTGCCCCCGTAAAAGAGGCACACAGAGACACACACACACACAGACAATCGAAATTGTTCATCATTTTGACAATCAAATCAGCAGAAGAAGACAAACACAAGACAAACATAAAGCAAATCTATACAAATTTGTCAGAAGTCAGTCAAAAAATGAGCAGCGGAAATGATGGCAGAGCGCCGGCGGAAACGAGGACCCAGCAACCAGGGGGCGGGTACTACTGAGCACTGCACAGCTGATGCCCTGCCACATGACCTCCGCCATCCAACATCAGACATTTGCCTGACTGCCTGCCTGCCAGCCTGCCTGCTGTGCTACGGGAAGAAATTAAAATTGCATTACGGGGCAGAGCAAGAGCCTGAGGATGGAGCTGCCGCTGCTGCTGCTGCTGCTGCTGCTGCTGCTGGGTTTCGTATCGGATTGGATAGGGTTTGCTTTGCTCATGTGTTTGGCTGGCTGTTCCATAAATATTTCAATATTTGTGCACATTTGAAGCTGCTTAGGCCACGCCCGAAATGCCAAGCTTAAGCCAGCAGGCGTGGGAGTGGGTTTGGGTGGGCAGAGGCAGGGGCCGGTTGTAGCAGGAAATAGTTTAATTAAAATTCCTTAGGCAATGTCATTAAGGACATTACATTTTGTAGCTGCTCCAGCTCCAGCTACTGTTTCTCCTCAAGGTGTGTATTATGGAGAGGCCTGCAAGGATGAGTTAACATTTCAATAAGGAAAGGACAGCATCCGAAGCACCCAAGGACCCAACGGAATTTCATTGTTTTCGCATGCAAATTTGCATTTGCAAAGCTGGCGAAAAGTCACAAAACAAAAGCTAAATAGAGAGATCCTTTAAAGAGGCCATAACAACATGTAAATGCCCGTCAACACGCCCCATCGATGGTATTTCTAAAAGAATCACCCACCGCCACCTCATCCTGGTCTTGGTCGTGGTCCTGATGCTCCCATAACGATGATGAAAGGCGAAACTGAAAAACAAGAGCATAAAACCTACAAGGTTCGCAGCACCAACAAATATATACACAATGCATATAAAAAAAGCGAATAAAAAAAAGGGAAGAAACAGAAAGGAAAACAGGAACAAAGACCAAAAAGAAAATGGCCAGGGAAAACAACAAGATTAAAATGAAAACAATCATGACAATCAGAGGACCGCAAATGTCAAATTAAATTATCAATAAATTGTCACCAAGGAGTGGAGCTCCATGCCGAACGCAAAATCGTCATCCTTGTGCCTGCCAGGACCGCAGGACAGAACATCCATCCAATACCATACCATTCCACTCCATGCCAGCCCATTCCACCACCCCCAGGCATCGATGAGGGGGCGTTTTGTGGCACATAATGAAATCATTTACAAAATGAAAACAACAGAAGTGGCAGCAGCACCAGCAGCAGCAGCAGCAGCAGCAGCATCGACCATTGGGAGATGGACAGCCACAGAGCAGAGACTGTTTAGAATGCTTTAGCCTGTGGGTGGACTGTCCACTTTCTCCCCTGCTGCTGGTTCCGTTCACTTTCACCCCTGCGCCTGATCCCTGCTCTGTCTCACTCGCCGCTGAAGCGAAAAGCAAAAACTTTGCCACGCCATTGAGTGTTGACGGGGCTCTCCGGCTCTCTGGTCGGAAAGGAATGGAAGGGAAAGGCACACTTGCAAATCATAAAACAACAGACGCGAAGAAAATGTTTTTTAAATCTTCATAAATATTCATTATGAGCACTGGACGGGAGACGGAGCTGGAGATGGAGCAGGGCAAATAGTTTGGGGCAGCCGGTAAATGTCCGAGCAGGGCCATTGGACACTGGCCAGCCAGATGGAGCAGGAGCTGGGGCAGAAGCAGTAGTTTGAGTAGGAGGACACTTGGCGAAAATAAGATGTATTTCCACGGAATATTGGACAAACAAAATATTCAGTAAAATGATTAACAAATAATATTAATTTGAAGCAATTAAAATATGGAATGACAGCCAATGAATGTGTTTGCAAAACAGAAACAACTAATTGTCCAATAGATCCTTAGAAAATCGAATTTTTGAACGGTGTAGAAGCGGCATGGTTCATCATCAGATACAGTAGCAGCAGGAGTAGGACCTTCAGCAATGACATTACCAGTGGGGCCCACTCGGATGGAGCGGTAAGCTTCATTTTGCAGATGGCAGTCAGTACATGAAGTTTGCCAGAAAACTGAAAAACGAACAACAATAAAAAAGGAAGAAAGAAACCAAAAAACAAAAACAGAAACAGCAAAAATAACAATAAAGTTGCTTGAGGAGAGAGCATAAGTAAACGGGCGAAAGACTGGCCAAAAGGAAAACATTTTTCAGGGGTATGTATGACGGCCTTGAAGCGTGAAGATGAGCCGCGCCGAGCCAGACGACAACGACGACAGTTCGTGTACATGGCCGGAGTGGTCAATGGAGCCGGGAACCCATAAACCCAGCAATCCGGAGCAGGAGGAGTGGCAAAGAAAGCATACAACTATAAATAACTGGACGGCAGGAGGGGCAAACAAAAAAAGACCAGGCTAGATAGAGTAACAATGGAACCCGCGGAACCACAAAGCTGTCAATTAGCAGATTTCCTTTCTTAATTTAAGGATTTTTACAAGGGATACACCATCCTAAGCGAGTGCATGAGATGTGTGTCTCCTCATGCTGAAAATAAATGCCCCTCCTCATATTCCTGGCACGGATGGTAGAAAAGAACAATGGAAATGCCAGTGGGTGCTGGCAGCACCATCTAATGATGTCAATTCAAGTTAGTGGAATAGTTTTTAGAAATGCAATTTTGCACTTTGATTGAAGTTTTGTTAAATTATATGTAGACTTGAAATTTCAGTTCATATTTCACAATATTTAGATCAGATTTTGATTTGGTTAATGAAATTTTGAAAGCATTCTACAGAGTCAACGTTTTCTTCGCAGTAAGTATGCTGCAGAGAAAATTTCCCAACAAACTTTCATGGCGCTCTTTTAGGCATGTAAAGAAAATTGTGGGAAATTTGTGGCGCGCATTCAATTCAGATTCAAAGGAGCGTTATAATTCAAACGTAATAAAAGGAAAATGAGGTAAAATTTGCATTGCAAATCTATTTTCCCCTAACTAAAGCAGCCAAACTATAAAATTAAATTAAATATTTCCTATCAGTTAATCTTCATAAGCATTATTTATTTGTTTTATATATTTATTTTGCAAAAAATTCACTTTGAATAAGTGCATGCCATAATCGATAAGCATTTTTTCGTCTACAGAATTGATTAGAGTTCTCTATGGCTTTAATGTTTATGTCAGTTAATACCACAAATAATAATAATCATAAAATGTACACATAATGTATAACAGTTTGTTTGCCAACAGACTGTTAGAATCTTAACATAACCCCCGGTGAAATTCTAACATAATTTTTACAGAAAATGCTCTCTTTTGTTAAGGTACATTTTCTCTTTGTTTGGCTTTTAATTTCCTATTCGTTTTCCACCAACAAAAAGAGCAGCAACAACAACAACAACAGTGGGCGAAGAGGAGGCTGTAATACCAATTACATTGGGCTAGTCGCGTAGAGGTCCTTCGTGTGCTCAAAGGACTATATCCATTGCTCCCATCGGCGGAGTGGGTGGTGGGTGATGGGTTCGTGTGCGCCCTACCCGCTTCGTGCTAACTGTTGAATCAACGAGTGGTTGCCGAAGCCCACCCTCGTGTTGTCATTCGTGGAACGCTACGAGGCAGCCTTCATCATGCAACCTTCAGTCTTCGTCCGAACGCGTAATCTAACGGTTGTTGTGTTTCTTGCCACATGCCACATACCAGTCAAACTCTCTAGAGGCCGCCTCGCATAAAAAGTGTTGAATGGAATTTTGGGGAAAAATAATCACACAGATAATCAAATTTGAGTGAATTTACAGGAGAACTCTCCAGCGAGATACTAATACCTCGCCAATAAACTGAAAATTGTGTGTGTGTGTAGCGTGGTGTGCAAAAATCGAAGGGATTTACGGATATTTTCCATAAACAAAATCGCGCTTCGTTGATTCTGTTTCTGATTCGATTTAGGGTCTCTCGCGACGCTCGGGCGAGCGACTCCCGATTCCGGACACCGATTCCATGCCGCTATTATCACCGTCTCCGGGCTCCACTCTCGTACTCTCTCTCCCAGTGCAAATTGTGCCACATAGAAAATCGTGAAATTGAACACACCGCCGGCCACGCATCTAGCAGCCGCTCGCTCCAGCACCTTCGCCACATTGAAAACAGCAGGACAAAGATTTTTAATTAAATTGAGAGAGTGAAAAATAGCAGCACGCAAGAACAGCACCACCGTTCTGCTATCCCCGGCGTTTAATGCAAACAATCAGCACAGAAATTAAATATTTAAATATTTGTTTATGGGGAAATTGTGCGGCATTTTACATTAGGACGCTCGAACGGAACCGCCAGTACCAAGCCAGTGTGCCAGAGCCAATGTCAGTGCCAGTGTTTGTATCTGTGTGTGCCGCTCCGTGCCACAGTGCCGCAGCGTGAATGTGTATGTGTGTGTGCGTGTCGCAGCCGGAAAAGCCATAAATAAAGCTAAGCACACATAAACAAATAAAAACACACACAGAAACGCATACGCATAGAGAGTGTTGGGTCAAAGACCGTTGAAACCAAAAACTAGAGGGGATTACTGTGCGAGGTAAGTCGTGTCACCTGTTGAAAGGGGAGTTTCTCCTATCCTATCTATCCTATTCACATTTAAATTTATTGTAAGAATAGGAAACTATCCATAAAGTACATTGAAAAAGAGTTTTTGATGGCGCAAATATGTGTTATTTCATAGTTAAGTAATAATATCCACTTCGCATTTTTTAAGTACCAGGTTTTAATTGTAACATTTTTCATAATTTCCAACAAAAAATGTAAGCGCAGGACCATTTTTTATGATTGGGTTATATTTTTTCCGAGGCCAACCAACTACTTTCCAAACATTACCTTCCATTTGTTTGATTTTAATGCATGAAAATTGATCTAAAGGAGGCTCGTATAAATTTTAAATATGAATATGAAGATGATTTTGTTATGTTTTTTTTCTGTGAGTTTTTTCCCCTTCACATAAAAGGCAATCATCGCGGTATAGAGCCATATTCCGCAATTTAATTGCAGTCATTGTATTTTTATTTGTTGCACGCGGCCGAGAGTAGTTGCTGCATTTTTAATGGCCGAGCTGCAATCAGTCAGCTGCATAATTAATATAAAATAAAGCCATGCGATTTTCGCCATCAAATCACTTCGAATTGCACACTTTTTTTACTCCGACTCTCATCCTGTTCGTATTTTATTGTTTGTATTTTTTAGCAATTAATTAAAAATATGTATGAATGATGTGTTTTTCGCACATCACATGCGTACCATGTTCTACCATTTCCCCATATCCCCCTTTAATTCCCTTTCCCACAAACTGTCAGTCCGTGTAAAATTAAGTTTTATATAGAAAACAATTATGCGGCAAACACCCGAGAGAGAGAGAGGGAGAGAGAGAGAGATTTTACATTGCATAAACCCGATACAAAATGAAATACGATACTTGAAAATGTGACAATCCACAGCTCGTTTGCTCGTATAATATGCCATTCCAGATTAACCCACTGATATCTCCATGAATTATGGATGGATATGCAAACGGCGATGCTATGAACATTTATGTGGTGGAAAATCTATTCTGATTGAATTCAAACTGTTCATTATTTCATTAAAAACAATTTGTTGAAAGTGGATTTGGATCAAAGTTAATTCATAGCTGAGTATATTTTATTCAACGTTGGGCTAAGATTGTGATTAATGTCGTTAGATGAATGATGTTCTGAATGAGAATTAATAAATAAATTAGGAACATTTTACCAGTTGATTTAAAACTTATTTCAGAAGTGTTTAAATGGCATAAAAATATACTTCAACCAAGATTCTTAGGTCAAAATGCTTAACAATTCATCAAAATGGACTTTAAGCTTAAAAGTTCCCACAAAAAATGTTTAAACTGGATCTCGAAGAATGTCAATTAAAAGTATGCTGCTCAAAGAAATGTAAATCCAGTTGGTAATTCGCTTCAATTGAAACCCAATTTCACAATCAATACAGAATCGGTCACACATTTCCCTGAAATGGTCACACGACATTCGAAAATGGGGTTAAAATAGCAAGCGGCAGACATGTATGTGTGCATGCATGTACATGAATCTTATATACGAGAGTTCACGTATCTCTACTCTCGCATACAGAAAACTTTCATTTAACGAGAACTTTAATTTCCGCTTAAATACTGCGGCCAGCAGATGGGGCTTAAAAATGAAAGACATATCAATAAATAAGTATGTCCAGCGTTGGGGCCCGTGGGGGCTTGCATCAACACACAGACACGAACGTGTGCACACACCATCCGCCATGCACCACATACCACACAACACACCAGCACTTCATGCACCATGCACATCCATCCGCACATACAATAAATAAGCCAACGCACATAATGGTTAAATAATTAAAGACGCACGAAAGCCACAGCAATCAGATGTATCAGATGCTATAATAGTTAAAGTCATTTATATTTATTGAGCCAGCACTCGTAGGCAGACTCAACGTTTAATGGTTGACCAGATCCCCAGTACGCACAATATTCAGTATCCAGTATCCAGTATCCAGTATCCTTTGGGGCAATGTGTCCTTTATTCAGTCTTGACCCAACCCATTGAAAACCCCCAATTCAATAAACGTAATGTTTGGGCAGGCCACTCTATTAACTTTCAATTGCAATTCGGAAATTCCTCTTACACATTCCCCAAAACTCAACTTCTCGAAACGCATTTCTCATGCATTGAGGGTCGTGCAGGCGTGGGCGTGGGCGTGTCCCATTGTGGTAATTGTTTTAAAGCATTCATACATAAATTTGGCTAATTAAACATGACCACACACACACTCGCACGCACACGCACACGCACATACCCCATTGCGGAATCGTTATACGAAAATATTCCATAATAATGGTATAATTTAAATAGTAGTTCTCATGGCAGGGCGGTGCGGGAGTCCCAGGAACAGACCCACTAACAAGCCACACAAAACACACATATCCAGAGACAGAGACAGAGACAGAGCCAGAGCCAGGACGTGGACCAGTTCAGGTCCCTTTTGTGCCCACACATATGTGTTTGCCTATTGGCATCGACAGAACGAGTAATAACAGGCCAAAACATAATTCATAATAATAATAAAATGAGATAGAGAGAGAGAGAGAGAGAGAGAGAGTCTGCATCATGGAACCATGGAGCCATGGAGCGATGTAGCCAACTGCAATTGGCTTTAATTCAATTCTGTGTGCATCGATTCTGTATTATTACCTGCTACTGCCATATTGGTCCTACAATTTCTGGTTCTGATTTCTGGTTGTCGGTTGGTTCCCTTCGACTGTTCACGAAATTGATAAATGGCAAATCTAACAGGGCCCTCCACACGGATTACTTAATTTGCCACTCTCCATGATATCCATAATTAATCAGAAAGTACATTTAATTACAGTCTTCGTTTGTAAAGAGATTAATGGAGGCACTCACCTTGTCATATACTCTATGAAGCACTAAATGTAACTTCAGAGGGATTATAATATAATGTATTTCTCTGATAAAAATAAGGGTACAGCTTTCAATGCTGAATCAAAAACAGAGCAGCATAAACGCTTTACTCGGGCTTACTGCTTTACTTTTCGTGGCAGACATCTATTTGTGGGGCATTGTGGGGCAACCATTCCCTGGAAAACAAGCATTTCATCTCTTTCTCTCTCATCTCAATTAATTGCTGAATGACTGCTTAAAACGGATATCATCTAAAAATTGCCAAGCAAACTGTTGACATTTCGTTGCTTCTATTATCTTTGTATCTCTCCAAATGGTTTGCTCTGGGGAAAATATTCCCTTCCACAAATATCATCTGCAACTGTTTCAACATATTTTTCTTTGAAATACTCTTTCATCTTGCAAGGACTTGCCATTCTTCAGCCAGAATTCCTTCTGTTGGCCTTACCCATTTCACAGTTCATTTTCCTTTCCAACAATCACACGCCATCCAAGGTTCATAGTTTTCCCTCCATTGTGTTTGCTCAATTTTCTCCCCTGTTCCACATTTTCAACTATTGACTAATTAAAAAAAAAACCCAAATCAGCAGCAGCAGGCAGGAGCAGTGCAGGAGCAGCAGCAGCAGCAGAAGGAGAAGAATGGAATCTAGATGGCATAATAAGCAACTGCTTCTGTTTTCTGTTTCAATTTCTCCTACTGTTGCTTTTTCTGATGTAAAAAAAATTCCTTGCCAAATGGCAAAAGCAAAACAAACCCAGGCAATGTCCGCAACGCTTTGTATATAGAGAGAGAGAAAGGAGAGCCCTAGTAGATTTTCTCGTATTTTTCCAAATGACCCAATAAATTTGAGCTCATTATGACACCGAACCACGCTTTTCGTTCTCCTCCTCCTTTGTTTGGGACCAGCAGAAATACCCAAAAAATAAAATAAAATAACATAAAATAAACGAAGAAAGAACGAACAGAATTGGTAGAAGAACCAAGTAAGTAAAATAAATGTGGCAGCAATCGTAGGGCGAGAGTGAAAATAAAAATGAGCCACAAGCAGGCAGGCACTACGGTAGCTTGGTAACACGGTGCCATGGAAGGTAATTGCTATAAGCGGGGCCATAGTCCGAGGGCATTCAGACTTTCCGGGCGCATAATGAGCGTGAAAATAGTGAAAATATGAAAACGTCTTCGAAATCCTGACTGGGTCCGAGTAATCTTTGATTTCCTAATGGGCAATTCTGCTGGCAGTGCAGAAAATTATGCCATGCTTTGATTGTTTTATGTTTGTAAATAGTGGTGGAAATTAACAAAAGGATTTTCATTTAAAAGTGGTGTTCGAGAGCTTTGATTAATTTTGGATAATACAATACAATGCACAATGGAGGGACAGGAGGATTATGGGTAGACTCTTGACTCCTTAGAAAATCATGGATTTCTGTAGCCTTGAAGTGAGATAATAGCTGTGTATGGAAACACCTTCTGGCTTGCAATTATTTCACAGAGAAATGTTCATGGCTTAGCAATGCAGCCCGCCTTATGTGTATCGGAATTCATTGCAGCTTTATTTCACAGCAACGACTGCTGCTCGAGCTTCAAATTATGCTGCAATTTGGGTTAGCCAGCGTGCGTCTGACCGAAATCCATGCTTAGGCGCTTTATTACGGCTAATTAGGAGTCGCCGGGTCTGGGCGTGAGTGTGGGTGCGGAAGCCGTAGCTGGAATTTCATTCCCGGATAGCTAATGCCGTAGCCACACACGGACACTGCAGACACTGACTGACACACTCGCTGGCACGAATGTAGGCCCACATGCGTCGTCTGTTTAGTCATTCGAGTGTGCACATTTGAATAATTAATTTGTGCAGTGGTAATTTACACGTTGGTCGACTGGCTTTTTGGTTGGCTTTCGGTCCTGTGGCCTGGCAATTTCGACTGGCTCCTAGGGCCCTGTCGCTACATGTTATTTGATTATTTTCCTATAGGCATTGCTGCAATTGCATCTGGATAGGTTGTAGTGCAGGGCAGAGGGTATGTTGTGTGGTTTTCCTATGTCATGGCATATTTATGACATTGGTAATTAAATTTAATTGTTGCACTTCTCTCACTGGCCATGCCAACCATCCAACGATCCTGCTCTTTAACATTATTCCACCACCAACGCCGCCGCCTCACATTTCGTTGCGGTCAAGGGGCCATAACTTAACCCACTAACGCCCGCAGTGCACGCATTAGAGTGTTGCTTATCCTTGGGTTGGTATATATCTTTTTTGTAGGGTTTTAGAACAGCTACAGTGGGGTGTACTATGCTAAGAGTCTGGGGAGTAGAGGCCAAAGGGTATCATTGATTTTAAATGAATACTTAGACTGGCCAGAGCTAGGAAAATGTTCTTGAAATATTTTCAAAAGAAAAGATTTTCATTTTCCACCATCTACATGTATCCTTCCAATTAACTTTCTTATGAAAATTATCACAGAAAATCAATTCAAAATAATCAATAATCTGTTAGGGTAGCTTATATTCGTTCGACTTTGCGGTTCTTTTTTCAACTGTTTTTTTGTTTAGCTTTCTAGCTGGCCTTCGCTTCCCCCTGTCAACGGCCATTGGCTTTTAGTTGAGGCATTTGTTTTGTTCACAGTTTTTATTGTGGCCCTTTGTGGCCCTTTTACCGGGCCGACGTTGGCGTTGCGTGCCGCTTCTGATATGATAAGCTTAGTGGAGGAGGCCTACGCCTCTACCTTTCAAAAGCTCAGACTCAGGCCCAGTGCGAGGGCCACACTGTTGGCCAGCTGTCGGCTTAATTGCAATGCTAAACGCTAAATCATAGCCTCACGTGCACCACGTAATTAGCTTAAATTGTAAGCTGTTGTTATAGCACTGACCAGGACGTATACGAGGACTCATTAGCCATAGCAGAGGGCCATAGAGACAGAGCGCGTGTCCTGCAACAGCCACACAAATATGTTCCCATTCACCCCATACGTGTTGATTAGTTCAACAATAATCAATTGCACAAATAGTACTCTTTCGAAATATCATCTGAAACAGAATTCCATTGCCAAATTAAAAATATATTAATTAAAGATTAGACAGCATGAAAAATACATTTCACAGAATGTTGTTTATGGAAAATGCATCCACAAATATTTGAGACCTGCAGCATTCAAGTTGTCATTTGTGTCTGGAATTTATTTACAAAATTCTTGATGGCTCTTGGCAGGTGGGGGTGGAAATCTGTCCCTCAGTGTTGCAGATGCTTATATCATTTGAATAGATGACAGCCTGAATGGCTGATGGCATATGCTGATGTGATTTGATTGTAGTTGAGAGTTCTAGTTGGAAATCGAAAAGAGAAAAATTATTTTTATTTGTTAAATGAAAAGAGTCTAGAGTGGGATTTGCAGTTTACTTTTCAATATATCGTTATTTATGGTCTAATGAAATAACCAATAAAATTATTTAAGAATTTAAGTATCTAAAAGGATCCCTTAAATACTTGGCAGGAGTTTATTTGGGTTTAGAGCTGAAAACTAAATCAGCCTCAATATTTATTCAAACTTTCTTATACTTTGTGGTATTGTATTCTAAACTCGAATGAAATCAAACAGCAGAATTCTTTGTGTTTCTGTCAGGGTGAAACTAGGCTAAAATATTCTGAAAAGATTTTATTTTTGCTTCATAAATTTCCAAGTTGATTTAATGTTGTAGGTAAAAGCCAATTGTTTTAAATAATTCTTCAGGATTACAATCGATACTTGTAAATAGTTTTTGTTCTAGGAATTAATTTCATTTGATTTTCCCTTAAAAGTTCTACGTTGCAAAAGATATTTATTTAAAATTTCATTTATTATAAGACAAGAAAGCTGGGAGAATTGTATTCGTGTTGTTAAGAGATTTACAAAATCAACAATGGAAATTATTGGAGCATTTTCTAATGGGGAAACTGCCCTTGTATGTAAATACGTATGTGTGTGTATTTTTCCCATTTTTCTAACGATTTTATTCTACCAACAGCTTGGTTGGCTGGTCAAGAATATTAATTCGAAATGTAATTTATTATAGAGCGATGAAATTGTAGTCTGCTGTTGGCTTTTCCCCATATATTATACGAACATAATTAACATTTACAATCCAGTCACCTGTTGGGGACAATCCCCTGTATCCCTCCCACCAACTGTCAGGCCAGTTGTGTGGCATTTCCTAATTGTCTCAGACACAAGCCAACAACAAACAAAACAAACGAATATTTCTGATTAAGTTCGATTTAATTATGCAAACAAATACGATATCTAATTGAGCGTGCTATGTACATAAATAAAATACATTCACACATACATATTTATACATTGCAAAAGCAAGCAAGAAGGATTCCCTTTGTTGCTCATTTCAAATACAGAAAAAAGCTCTGAAAATGGAATACAAATAAAAACGGCAACACTTTCCATATCTTTTTTGTGTTTTTTTTTTTTGGTTGTCGGTTGACTTTATTTTTGGTTAGGGGTATTCACCCGCAGGAACCAAAATAATTAAATACAAAAAAAAAAAAGCCAGAGCAGCGGGTGGGGCAAGGGAAAAAACACAAGACAGAAACAGTCAACAGTCGAAGCGGACGAAACAATTGAGCGCCGGTGGCAGGGGTGAGGGCTGGGGTGCTGTGGGGGACAACAAGTGAAATGGAAAGTGAGGAAATGCCCGCCAGCAGTTTTTGACAGTATCCTTGACTTTTGTTGGCGTTTTTAAGACCCTTACACCCCCATCTAAAAGCCCCAAAAGCCCAACCACCCATCGATGGTAATGAAAAACGCGCCCTTTGTGGGCTCCCTTAATGGGCGCGGGCGTTTTGCCAGAAATGCTTGTCGTGCCCCAGTTTGTTGCTCCTTCTTCTACTGCTGTTGCTGTTTGCCGTTTTGCTGTTGCTCTTGTTGTTGCCACATACCTTGTTGTGCCTTTTATTTTGCGCCATGCGCCGGCAAAAACTTTTTGAGTAAATGTCTTTGTCAGCAGGTGTAGCAGTCGGCTGGTTTTTCCCTTTCTGTTTCTTTTGCTTTCCTGCCCTTTGGGCCGTGTCCTTGCTGCCGCATGCCGCATGCCGCCTGCTGCCTGCTCCTTGCACTTTCATTACTCCAAAACAAGAGATTTTTGTTTAAACTTGTTTCAGGTACGTAGGTAAAACAACAAGAGCAACAAAGAAAGAATACTTTGCATCATTTATGCGGTCTTTTGGCGTTTGAGTTTTTATACCCTCGATGAGGGTGTTACGATTTTGATCAGATATTTGAAAAAAACAACGAAGGAAGTCTGTTTTGACATGTAAAACATTATGCACATATTCTTAAGCTGCATTAGCATTGGCAGCAAAGGAGTTTTTAAGTTTTTAAGATGCTTATGTGAAGTTGAAACGCTCAAAAGATCCAAAGAGTATTGCCTAAATCTACATACCACCATCAAAGGTTCGTATTCCTCAAATTAGAATAATCTTATTACTTTGGACCTCTCAACTGAACATTGCATCGGCAAAGGGTATCCCATATTTCGCCAACATTTCTTTCTCCCTTTTGGCTTTTGTTTGCACAAAAGTGGCTCTGGCCCTTTGGCTGGCGGGTGACCTGTGAAATGTGTTTATTCGAAACACTTGAATTATTTAGACACATTTGACTGGCATTGACTTTGATTAGGCCATACATATACCATGCATTCATAAAACCTGCTGCTTAGACAGATTTTAGACAGCATTTTATGGCGTACAGCGAGTCACAGAAACATGCCCGAGTCAGCATTAAATTTAGCACGCAATTACCAGGTTCGCAGATAAGTCGATAAGCTGCTGACGGAATGGCATCGAATGGCGGCGAGGCGAGGCGAGGCGAGGCGAGGCGAGGCGGAATGAAGCTCATTAAAATGCAACGAAATGTCACCTATCTGAAATTGAGGCACAATCTTAACGCAGTCGAACAGCCAATTATAGTAGCATGGAATATGGCGTAAATTTCAGGATAAACATCCTGCAGGAGAGCGCCAGCCCCCCCTCGCTCACAATGGCAAAAGCAGACCGAGAGTCTGCTAAATTAGAGTGCAAGCTTGTTAACGACAAAGGATGTCTCATACAAAGAAATAAGTAAACGAGTGTATATGTATGTGTGTGTGTGTGTACTTTGCCATTGGGTCATTGGAGGTCACTGCCTCCTCCTTAGACGTTTGCATAATATGAGAAAGATTTCATTCTTCTATTTGCGTTTGCTTCTCTCTTTTTTTGTGGTTAGTAAAGTCATATTAAATGGGAAAGGACCCGTGCCGCAGAAGGAGATGCTGCTTCTCGTTCTCCGGCTTCATATTCTCTTTGGTTAACGGCGGAACATAAGCCCTGGCCCATAGAAGGCGATAAAAATGGCTTGGCTATTGTGTATTGCCAGTGTTGCCGCTTTCTGCACCATATTGCCAAGTGTGCCGTGGCCATTGCCATTCCCATTCCCGTTGCTCGTGCCTTTCATTCGGTCTCTCGGTGCCATTGTCTGGGCCCGTGCGTAAAGTGAACAAAAATTGTGGGAAAATTACATTTCAAGTAGATGGAGAGGCATTCACAGCCATAGAGCGTGGCAGGATGGACTGATGGTGTGGAGAGAGAGTCCAGAAATCCCGACTTAGCCTATTAGCATTCATATTAAAACGAAAGTGGAGCCATATTGCGTATACGCAGCCATGTACCATCCTAACATATACAGAAAGTGCGTAATTCCATGGCCCTACTCCCACTACCACTTGCCAGAATTTCTCTCTGTGCCTGTGTGTGTGTACTCGCAAAGACGCCTAGAATCTGTTATTTTTGGTGTTGTTTTTTTTTTTGTGTGGGGGAAGGCAGCACTTGGGCAGATTTAAGGATTAACGTGAGCTCATCTACCCCAGGACCCTGCCCATCTGAATACTTTGTGATGTGCGCCTTTGCATCTTTTGGGAGCCAGGAATACGGCCAGGATAGTTAATTCCTTTTTGAGTAATACGCGCTTTTTCCTTTGAATGGCCAAACAAAATTTCATTTCCTTGGTTGCCCCAAATTTTACGACGAGGCGATCTCTAATCCCAGAAACGTTTTAAGTGCATTTTTTGACTTTGTTATGGATGCTAGGAACAACTATTCTTTTCTTCGTTAATCTCTAAAAATTATACAGGGTAATTTTGAGGGGCTCAACGCAGGCAAGGAGGAATAATCGGATCATTTTGCAGACTCTGCCATGAAAGTATCAAAATGAATAATTGAATAGGCTGACTGTTTACTGCAAAGGATACCAATCAACCTGCGCTTACCAGCAGCCCAAAGATGTTGCTCGTTTGGAAGCCTAAGCCAGGTGTCGATTGGCCCAAATCAATGGGACAAAGTCGCGCGCTATTAGCTGGGACAACAACCACTTGGCCATGGCCATTGACTGAGGGGTTTTGTTTGCGTGTTTTGCTTAGGTGTTGCCGCTTATGTGGCTTTACCTCGTGCACTTAAGGGCCCTCTAAGTGAGAGACAGAGAGAGAGATAGAGAAGAGCGGAGAAGTGGAGTGGACCGAGCATATGGTTACACAAGGATACAAAGTGGTCAGCGGACCCATTACATCGTCAAAAGTGCTTATCTACACAGTTGTTCAGTTGCTGCCCTTCGTCTCCGTGTTGTCCGCCATTGTGGATTGCGGTGGGTGTTGCTCTGGGGTGTCCGCAGCTAAATAATGCGCTTAATAGCGCTTGCCCACCTCCAAAGGACAAAGAGAGAGCAAGAGAGAGAGAGGGAGCCAGACACGGACATCACGCTCGGCGTTTTTGCCATCTGCCAGTGTGTGTGTGTGTGTGTGTGTGCCCTGCTTTTGTCTTTATGCCATTAGGTAGGCAAACACTGCCCACACAACCACATACATGGTTCCACCCACAGGCAGGAGGCCAGGAGTCACGTTTTGGAGCCCGGACACATAGGGCTTTTGTTGCCGGCTCGATTAGCATATCAATATGCAGCACAACCAAGTGCCAAGCACCAAGCTTGAAGTTTCGCCAGCAGCTTCAGCTAGAGGTCTCTGGATCTCTAGTTTTCTGATTCTATTCAGAGCACCACGCACAAGTGACACATCGTTATGCGGCCTGATAAACATGGCCACACCTCCCGCTCCCCCGCTCCCCCGCTCCCCCGCTACACCACACACATTGCGCATACGCCACGTTGTCAACGTCAAGTGCTTGAGAGTGCGACAAGAAACTTAATGAAATGAACGAATTGAATAGTGCAGGGCGGCCTCTCTCTATCTTCCACTCTTGCTGCTGCTGCTGCTACTCGGATATTGAGTTTTATTTTATTATATTTCCCTTAGCTATCAGCTCCTTGTGGCCTCATCCTTTCCCATGGATTGTGCCATTGTGTGCGAGGCAACACATGCCGCCATTTCGCAGCATAATATCAAATTACAATGACTACCCATGTGGATCTCGGCAGCCCTCCCACCCGCATTTATTGCCTTTCACACACCTCTTCCATCCATACACCATTCACCCATTCACCTACCGTATCCTATCCACTGCCATCCTTCGGGTTCCTCTGGGCTGTGTGTGTTTGTAAACTACTTAATGGTGTGTAAATTTGCCGACGCGCTTCGACGCTGTTCGGTTTCAATTTTGCGGCTGAGAAAAATTAATTTTGTTGCTTGCTTTCCCACTCACTCTCTCTCTCTCTCTCTCTCTCTCTCTCTCTCTCTCTCTATCGCTCTCTCTCACTCTCTGTCTGTGGCTCTTCCTGCCTTTGTTTGGCAATTTTCCATGTGCAACGCTGCGTATGCGTAATGGATTTGTGCAATTAAAGTGCAAAACATGTAGAAAAGCTGACTCTTAGCACCGAAGATTGAGATACTCTAAAAGATGCATTGATTACATTTGATATGGAGATCTGAGCTTCACCTGCAAAGAGCTGGCGAATTTAGGCCGTATAATTTATGCTTACACTTCCTCCTGTGCGTTGCAAACTTCTTGTCGAAATTCGTAGAGCTTTTGTCAGGATATAACAAGATAAAACAGTTCCCAACAGACAACACACACATTTTCGTAAACCAAAATCCTGCCAAAACAGTCAAACAAACAATCTGAAAGATAGACAATAAGTCAGTAAGTTAGTCAGTCAGTTGCTAAGTCAGTCATTCAGTCAGTTAGTCATTCAGTCAGTCAGTTAGTCATTCTAGCCCAACCTGTTGGAGGAAGTTGCAATCCTGAAGTATACTCTTGCTGCCTCCCAATCCCCATGCATTATTTGGACCACTCGAACGTCGCCTCCCCACTCTGAGGCTTTTCTTTGGGAAATTCAATTTTACCATGACAGAAATTACATGCAATCCAAGTTGACTCTGCTCCTGCTCCTGCCATGAAGAGAGCTCCAATCTGCCCGACCAGACAATACCAAAGCCAAAAGCAGATTGTGCCTCCTCTACATGAAAAAAATCGAAAACGGTTTAGGTACAAAATAAATTTGCCATTAGATGGAGTGAAGGGAGGGGCGCAAAATTTACACGATTCTCAGCCAGGCCAGAGCACATAAACAATGCAGCTGCAAGTTGGCCTGAAGAGCGAGAGAGTGACACACACAAGACTAGGGGAGACTTGCCCCGAATGCTGCTGATGCTGCTGCTGCCATGCAACAACGGTGTTGGTGTCGATAACGCCTGGCGTGAATTTACGATGAGCATACATTGAAATTGTCACTTGGAATGGAAGAAATGGTGCAGGAACAAACCTGAAATGCGGAAGAAAACATCCACCTGGGTGGAGTACAGTGAACTTTCGGGGGCCACAAATAGCTCCCCAGGGATCACAAAAGGAGTCATGGAATATCGATTTAGCCTGTAGCCTGACTTGCGATAAATATGCTTTGAAATTGTATTTTGGAACGAAAAGAATGGGAGATGCAAGAGTTGTCTATTTGAATGGAATAACCAGAACTAAACCGAAGTCCAGGAACAGGTCTGTCAGGCCTGAACGCTGAGCACTCTTTACTGAGTCTAGTGAAAATAAAGTCCCATTGAGCACCGTTAAATTATTCCCTAAACGGCTTTTCATGCCGGTGTCCACCCTGAGTGAATTCAAGGCTTAGACCTAATGGAAACCCATTCCAAGGATCTTTTTCTGCCTCAGGCCAGAGCCCACTGTGGCGGCTGTGCGAAAATTGAATTGGTTGCCCTGCTACCGTGTATTGGCCATAAATTATCACTTGCAGTCTGACAGGGAACCAAATATAGGAGCTGCATTGCCTTGCAGCCAGGACAGGGCTACGTACACGCAATATACGAGCACGAGTAGGAGTACGTACAAAATAAATACAAATCAAATTGCGAGCAAAAGCTTTCTCCATTTCAAATGTATATAAAAAATATATCGAAATATGTGCTACATGTGTGTGGGGTGTGAGTGTGGGCTCCATTCTTCCTTGGCCAGGACCCAATGCAGAGGATCGTTTATAATCGGGAAAAAGCAGAAAATTTCATATTGCCTCAATGGCCACAGAACCTTCTTTGTCTCCGTCTCTGTCTCTGACTGCAGCCTTTGTGGCTGCGGCTTGTGTGCAAAAATCTTTGAACTATGAAAAATTGATATTAGCTAAAAATACTTTCAGTCCTTGTGGCTGCATAGCCATGTCCTTACACACATGTACAGCCCTTTTGTGTCCTTACACTGGTTGTTGTGGTTGTTGCTCCGGCCACTCTACAGCCACATCCACATCCACATCCTCATCCTCATTCTCATTCTCATCTCTGGGAAACTCAGCTGGAGTGTGTGCACAATGATTAGACGTGGCTGACACTGGCCACATTGTACAATTTACTGTGATTCTTTTGGGCCGCCTGGGGACTGCTGCCCAAAGCCACTGACCCTCACTCCAGGACACACTTTTCTGTGCTTGTGTGTGTGTGTGTGTGTGTGTGGGTTTTTATGTTTTCTTCTTTTTTCTGGCTTGCTTATTTTGGCTGAACTTTATTTAATAAAGCAATTTGCGCTTGGCTGACATTAGTTATTGTTTGAGCCCCGGGCCTCGGACAGTGCCTGGGAAATGTCTGTGCTGGCACAGATAATTTGTGGCAGCCCCAATGGCCCACCATTAGGGGAAGCAGTAACAGCAGGGGGGAGGGGCTTCAGGACAGGACACTTGGACTCATATTTGTCGAGCAATTGCCGCAACTTGTTAAGCAATTAAAATTAATTTGCATAATAAAAGAAAATAAATAAATGATGGTACAAGTACCATAAAAATTAATATTTATAGACTCTGTAATTTGGGGAGGATGCCCCACACACAGACACACACACTCTACAGAGTTAATTGTGATTAATGACAGGTGAAAAATGCTGGGGAATCAATCAAGCGGCCGACCAGGAAATAGTTTTGGTCCCTGGGAATCACGCACGGCCAATTTAAAGAATTTGCCATTGAATATGGCAACATCCAACCCGGCTACCCCGTGGAATCTGTAGTCAACGCCTCTGGCCAGGCGTTGCACCTTTCTGCATTACAAATCATTGTTCAGGCGGTGTGGCAGGTAGATGGGCTAGAGGAAGAGGAAGCTCTTTATTTTTTCCACGTTCGCTTGCAACGTTTTTAAGCGCACATCCGCAACGGTAACGCCTGCGGCTCTACACTTTTCGGCTCTAACACATGCATAAAGATACATGGACACATACACACATAGATACATGGAGGCACACATATAGTTACAGGGACACGAAGCATGTTTTTCCTTTTGTTTTGTGCGTTTTGCCAAACTGTCAATCAATAGAATTGTTCGGCACTTTTTTTTGCACGGCCCACCGCAAAGCGCCGCCGCCGAACCATGCAGCTCACATTGTTGCCCCGTTGCCCGTTGCATGTGGCACTGCCGTGCAGCGCGCAACGCGCAGCGAGCCGTCAAAGTCAACGTGCATCATGTGGCATGCGCCCCAGTCCCACAGAACCCGGAACCTGAGCACCGGCGCAATGTTATTTTTCGCTTTGTGGCTGCGCTTTGCCCGTTACGACATTTCCAAACTGCTGCCAACACAACAACACATAAAAAACTAGCAAATGAAGAACGGGAGCCAACGAACCGAAGCTTTAGATATCCTTTTGGCGTGATGAATGCAAACGGTTGTGCGAATTGGGTGAAATATGGTGGGCTTATGAAGATTATTCCCATATAATTTGTTAGACTTATGAAAGTACGTAGAATGTAGTGGAATAATTCAAATACATTTTGCGATTTGTCTTTTTTGATTTCCACTACAACAGCCCAACAGACAAATTGTCTTGACGTTATCCGTTCAATTGTTAAAACTGTTCACCAGCAGAGACCCAAGCCATGGCTTACTCTTTTCCAGTACAGCAAACTTTAGCTAAAAACTATAACACCTTTGCATGGTGCAGGAAAAAAGAGAGCTCAAACTGATGAAAAAAACTGCAGGTGGGCCAACAAGTGCCGCTGATATATGAGGGGTCAGGACTGAACAGTTGGCCAAGTTGTGTGTCTAAATTTAGGTTTTTGCAGGGCTACTCGTACTGCTACTCGCACTCGTACTCGTATTTGGCCAGCCATTTAAGGGGAACCTTTTCACCTCAAACCTAAAGTCTGTGGCTGGGCTGCTTGAGCCTGAAAACTGCTCGTTAACGCTCTGGCAGAGGAGTGTATCTGATGAAGAGGATGAGGCGGGATGTGGATGGAAGATGGTGGAGAACAACTTTGGGCCGCAGGCTGCGTTTTGCATGCGGCTTTGATTTTTGTCTTTCTTCACGTTCCTTCCAAGTAGAGAGACCCCCCAAAAGGGAGGCCCTGCGCCCCTCCCGAAAATCAATATATCCCAGTGGCTTGACGGGTCGCATTTTTTTTTCTTTCTTATATGTGCCCAGCCGTGATTTTTCTGCTGTTTTTTTTTTTTTGTTCTTTTACGGAAGTTGCCTGTCTGCCAGGCTGCTTAGGCATGCAAGGACACCGCCCCACATGCATTCATCTTCAGCTCCTTTTACACTCTCTCTCTCTCTCTCTCTCTCTCTCTCTCTCTCCGTCTGTGCACATAACGCCATATCAGTGTGTATGAATCGTTCGTGATTATGTCTAATAGCTCTCCAATTCGATCGATGTTCACTGTACTTGACAGTCGAGGCAAGCCTTGACTGTCGGTTCTCGCTTCTCCTGCGACTCAGCATTTTTGCTGATGCATAATAAACGAGCTGTTCGTACTCCTCCTCGCTTAATCATATAATAATAACTTAAGTAATGGCCAGAGTAAATAAATGAATCACTAATGAGCCGAAACAGTTTCCTTTTTGGGCCAGAAACCACACAAAAACAAGAAACAAGAACTGAAACGAGCTGCGACGCACTAAAAATGCGCCATTTACGACAATCAAAATGATTAAGTGCGGCACACGTCCTTGGGGGCTGGCAGAGAAAACGCTGCGTATACGCAATAAACACCAAGCAACAGAAAATAGAAAAAGGAGTGAAAAATGGAGAGCACAAGCGGAACACAAGAAATATTAGTGGGTGTGCTACTGGGTGTGGCCCTCAAGATGTTTTCCCCACATTACACGATACGCTAATGCATCTCAGAAATTGAGAAGAAAATGAGAAGAGAATATTCCAGTGGTAAAGTAGCCAATGCAAATTGTTATCAACGGTAAAACACCGTCGGTACAAAATTCGCGAATCGTGAAAAATATTTGAAGCAATTTAAAAGAAAACACAATTTTCTTTGAGCGCTGGCAATTTCCTTAATATGGAGTTCACTTAAAAATTCTATAAAGATGGTAAAGAGAATGGAGGAAAATACACTTTAAGGGCTACAACAGGTCCCCGGGGAGTGATTAAAATATAATAAATTTCACTTGGAAAAACGAAGAAAGACAGCGGCGCCAACCTCAATGGGAGCCGAGGAGCCTCCGGAACCGAAAAGGAGATTAAGTGGTTGGCCAGCATAAAAACCGCACATGCAAACCGAAGCACTCACCCATCCATCCAGCCACTGGCCACGACACGCCCACCCACATGGACTCTCCACTCGAGTGTGCAGCCATGGAGCACGGGGTCCGTGGGTCCGGGTATCCAGGGGTCCTATTCCGGCAGTGGAGCCCAAAAAAGTGTGAACATAATTTAACATGCAGCGGCGCGCCAGTTTTTGGGTTTTTCGGTTTAGACAATGTTCAAGGATTGCCTCGGGCTGTGCCCCAACCCATACGCTGCCCCCATAGTGATCTCCCTCTCCTTCTTCGCCCCCTACCGACTGTCAGTCAGCCTTTGTGGAGCTTTGAGCACAGGCGTTTGAGTGTTTTGAAGCCTTATGTGAATTTGATTTGCGGCATTTTAATTTATGAACATGTGAGAGAGCCACCAGCCGTCGAGTTACCAAACATTTTGCCAAAAACATTTCCTGAAACAAGTTGTGGGTTTTTCGACAGGGGGGCAGAAGAGGGGGCAGTGCAACCAACCAGTGCGCCACCCCTCTGCGAGACAGACATCCTTATGGATGGCAAGGCACCCTGCCCCAGCTGTCTCTCGTGCCACAGACGCCCTTGGTGCTGAATGCCAAATCAAGCAGCTGCCATTTTTGTGTGCTTTAATTTTTTGTATTTTATTTTCCCACTTTTTTAATATTTGTTAAATACCCTAACAGCAGAAGTTGTAGGATTGTGTGGTTCCATCCGAGCCTTTCGTAAATGTTTCACAGAAACATTGCAGCTGTCAGAGCATCCAAAGCTTCGTCAACACATGAATATTTTTCGTTTCTTTAATATCATCGTATTACTCTCTTTTTTTGGCAATGCTTGAGACTTGTACCAACAGAAATTTTGGTTTTCTGGTATTTGTTGTTTTTTGTTTGGTTTATTTTTCCAAGGCAGGGATGGGTGGCATGGATGGGTGGTCTATGGATGGGTGGTCTATGGATGTGTGGGCGTTTTGTCGGGTTATCAGTGCTCGCATAAATCTTTTATCAACCAGTCGCAGCTGTGTGCCTCTGCTGGTGGCATGAGGCTGCTGCCTCTTGTTGCTCCTTCAGCTGCTGCTGCTGTTGCTGTTGCCTAATGAATACGCACAAAGTTGCTAATGAAGCAGGGAAGCCATGGGAAGAGAGAGAGAGAGCGATGTGGAGAAGAAGTTTTGGGGCAAACGCATATGAATATACATATACATACATACCGAAAAAGCAGGAGCAAGGAATAATAAAGATGGGAAAGAGTAGGGCCCCCTTGGTCTTATGGCTGATCTCATGCATATGCGACAGATAGAATAATTATACACTTGGGCATGGAATGGCTCTAGGCTGGGCTGTGGAATGGAGATGAGATTAAGGCTGAGACTGTATCAGAGTCTGGGATTGAGAATGTAGATGGCAGAGTCTGAGTCTAGGATTGAGATTGCTGATGGGAGCTAAGACCTGAGACCAAGTCTGAGGCGTGGGCCGAACAACTTTCTCATGAATTTCTGGGCAGGGGGCAGAAATGCTAATGTGATAAGTCTGCAGATAAAATTAAATACAAGTGCGACTGTATACATATGCACAAGTAAATTAGTTTAGAGCCTAAATAATACCCAACTGAGTAATAATTTAGCACAAAAAAGGTTACAGCCTTCTAAAGATTATGTTTAAAATGTTTTTGAATAATTTTAAAGATGAGTAATGGCTGGAACAAATAGCAATTATCTTAATCTCGATAAGAATCAAAATGAAATACCCACAAATGAGCACAAATCTTTATCAAGCACTTCCTTAGATTACCACAATTTCCATTAAACCCTTCGACTTTTGATAAGCAACCCCGAGAATATGAGTAGAAAGTTAATTTAATTAAGAGCCATTCGATTTGGATAAGTTTTGTGCTTATGCAACTCAATCATTCGTAGTTGTTTGTTTTCAATTTTGTTCTCTTTTTTTTTTTTGTGTGTTTGTGGAACTTTGTGCAGCGATTACCCACAGTGCAGCCGAAAACGAAGAGGTAGAGAGAGAGAGAGAGGAAAAAATAAAAGAAGGAAATGCTTATTGTGGTCGTTACAGGGATACGGGTGCTGGCGAGGCGGTCAGCAGCTAATGGTAAATAACGATAAATAGAAGAGGGAAAAAAAGTAGTAGAAAATTGCTTTGGCCAAAGGCAAAGTCAATGAGGCAATCCGCAGTCTGCAGTCTGCAATCCGGAGACCGAAAGCTTAGTCCGAGACCTGGTTCGAGTCGGAGAGCACTTCACGGCACTGGGCTGCTGCTGGCTGCCTCATTGGTAGCTACAACAAAAGCAAATTCTAGTGTGCTTAAAGCGTAAAATTGTTTGTTATAAAATTCAATTGCAGTTTTTGTTGTTTCTGCTGCTGCTGCTGTTGCCTGATGCTGCTCTTGGCCAAATGCAATCGGCTGTCCAAGAGGAAACTTTGCAAGTCGAGAGTTGACTACTTTTGTCTCGTCCCGAGATTTGCCCAAGTATAAAACTATAAGTTTCCCCTTCCCGGGGTCGAGTTCTTGCATATCTTGTTGGCATTTTCAGAAAATCAGAAACTCAGTACAAAAGAGGAATAAACAAAACGCAAATTGTTCGCTGAAAAACGAGATTTAATCGGAGAAAACTTAGAAGCATTGAAGGACGCATTTTTCTGCCTCAATGCAGCAGCTACGAGTATACTCCTATACGTTATACAATTCCAGTGGAAATGGCTGTGTGCTTTCCATCAGCGAGTCATGTGGCATATTACGTTTTATGGTGACGACTTTGTGGTGGCTGCAGCAGGAGGTGATTGTGGCAGAATCAGAAGCAGAAGCACGCAACCACCAGCGACACCACCCGCTGCCTGCTGGCGTCACGTCATAAAAGTGCGTAAGCGGCAACAGGTTGCCAGGGGCGGTAGTTACATGAAACACTCCTTTGTCACAGCTACGTAGAGTCTCTGTTCTCATACGACACGTTTTCCACCGATGATGATTAATGAAATAATATAAACTGAACGAACAATGGCACATGCCAAGTAGGATGCAAAATGCAAAGTACGAAGCGTATGAATGGCCTCTTATTATGTCGGTGCAGTAGGAACCGTGTAATATCAGCCATAGCTATTCAACAGCTGTGCCTAGGTCTAGCGCGTTTCCCGCTGTCTCTGCCTTTTCATACCTCTTCGCCAGAGTCGATTTGAGTGTCTCTGTGCGCTCTGCTCGTTTGCTAACAAATTGCGCATATCAAATTTACGGAATTGTCTCTCCCGGCCTTTTTCCCTGAGTGCTCCTGAAATTTTAGCCAAGCCTCGACAAACTAATAGATTCCGTTGCCTTGGCGGCACTCATATCCTGGGACTCTCTCTCTCTCTCTCTCTCCATGTCTCTCCGTTTGTGTGGCTCTCTGCCTCTGTGACTGTGTGTGTAAGTCAGTTTATGGCCAAAGTGTTTGGTAATGGCTGCAAATGGTAGGCGTTGCCAAAGACTGTCAGCTAATGCCACATTTCTGCGCTCCTTGTCTACATTCGAGCGTGTATACATATATATGTACATCTCTATGTATTTGAATATTTTTACAAGAGCTTTGCGTGACAGTAGACGGGAGTCCTACATTTACATATCAGCGCCATTAGAGCCGCCATATTAATGATTTTATAGTGTAATAACGCGTTATCACGCCGTCACTCACGCACACATAGAGAGACACTGTCAGGGCCGCCATAGATATGGCTAATTCATTTGTTTCTATTTTCCCGGTTTTCCGCTGGTTATTCCTCGGCTTTTGTTTCGATTTTTGATTGAGTTGTTTTCCCCATAATTCATGAGAACAAAACCATTCCGTCGTGTCTAAAACTCAAAAATGATATTGATATGGATGGCAATAATGTTGGCAGAGCGGAATTTTAAGAGGATATATGTACGCACTGTGGGGAAGGACATACTATGTATGCGGACTGGAGCTGTGGTGTTTTTCGGAGGGAATATGCGGGCGTCTATGCATTAATAAACATTTGATTTATGATTTGTTGCGCTGCATTATGCAAATGTGTGTAGCGCATAAATTTTAAAATTTATATCGCTGTCTGCTGACTTAATTAAATGTTTAAATTTGTTAGCAAAAAAAAGTACACCAAAAACATCAAGGAAAAACGAGTGAAATTTAGCGGTGGCTGTCCACCCGTAAAGGGAATAAATGAATACCACTTAATGAGTTTAATGAATGGTTCGCCCCGTCAGCGGCTGAAAAGTGACAAAATTCAATAAATCAATATAAACAAAAAGTTTATTTCAGAATATATATTATGAATATGAACGGTGGAAAAGTGTCGCCTACTTTTGGCAGGCTCTGAGAACCCATTCATCCGGTCATCGCCGGTAATGATCGATTTGGACAGCTGGGGGCATGTTGCACGTTTAAATTTATGAAGCAAACAGGAAATTAAGCTAATGATTTTTTCCCTTGTCTTTAAATAGATTACTGAGCAGCATTAAAAGGTTAATTGATGATGGTTTCTCAGAGATTTGAAGTTTTTCAGCCATAAATCTTTAGGGGTATTACAAGGAAGTCACGTCTGTTTAGGGCACTTTTTTCCAGAAATATATATTTAGAAAATAATTCTTAGGTAAGGGTAGGTAACTTACTTCATTTACAAATGAAACACCTGAATGAGACTCGAAAAAAGTAATATTATTTGCACTTCATTTCAGTCAATCATTTTTAATCATAGAGTCAGTCCTCACACATTGTGCCCCACTAAGCGCACTGTTTGTTAATTGTTAATCACGTACAAAATCTCCGAGTTTCTAATGCAACTGGAACACAACCGGTTTAGTGAGGGCTGTTGATGGCTAATGCCCAGACTACTGTACTGTACTTGTTTAAGCTAACCTTCCATTCATGGCACACACTCGTCCCTACTTATGAGTATCATCGTGGGCGCATTTGTTGCTGCCATTTTGCTGTTCCACTTTTCCCCGTGGTTGTGCCACTGCCGCTGTGGCACTGTGGCGTGCTCTGTGCCGTTGTCAGGCTACAGCTGTGTCTGGATTGCTGCCTAATTCCTTTTGGCTCTATTCACTCGAGTCCGCTAATTGCTATAACTTCCACTCTTCGGTCTGCCTCGTCCGTCTGTGTATCTGTCTTTCCGTTGGCCCGTTCTGTCCTTTCGTCCTGCCTCTTGTCTGTGCTCTTTTCTCTGGGTATAGTATGTTGATTGCGTTGAAATAAATAAGTTTTCATGCTAACCGAGCAAAAGTTGTGCCAATTATAATGCCTGGGTTCCTGGGTATCGCGTCTGGTGCTTACGTTGGAAAAGTTTCGGCTTTTGTCTAATTTATATAATACCATTGCCATTTAGCATAAGAACCAAATGAATTGCTTAACAAATTGAATGCGACTTTGCGTCCTCATTATGATCATCATTCAACATCATTCAAAATATGGCAGCAGCAGGAAATGAAAAAGAAAAGAACCCGAGTAAATTGCACAAAATTCCATAATCTAAAACCAGAAAATACAGAAGGAGGATTCCTCCTCCCTTTTTGCTGCCTGATGCGTTACGTACACTTTATGTGCTGCGATTTTAGCATTTGTTGAATCAGTGGTAGTTGGAGATGAGTCGACTCGAAAGCTTCGCTGGGTTAGGTGAGGCTTTCGGGGGAAACTATTGCGAAACATTTCTCGCTTTTAATCAGAATCTCCGACTGCCACGATGATAAATGTTCCCCTGGCAGCGGGCGCCCAAACAGAGGGTGGAATCAACAGAAAACCAGGTCGGGGTCGAGGCAAGGAAATATTCATAATTCAATGCTTAAACCGCAATTCATGTTCGCGTTTTCCATCTTTTTTTTTTTTTGGTGGTTCCGACCCCTGGCTGCCAGTTTTAGCCAGTTTTAGCCAGTTTTTTTTTTTGCTTCACATTAATAGCGCTCTGCAGTTGGTGCCGCTGCAGCGCCAGGTTTACCTGTGAGGTAAACCTTAAAAACGCTTTTGCATTTTCATAAATGTTTGGCTTTTGGCTGAAAATACTGAATATACCTCCACTTCCTTCTGAACACTTTCCCACTCAGTTCTCCCCCGGACAGACCCCAGTTGATCTGCATATTTTACTCGACGCTTGGCCCAGGCTTGAGCGTTGTTTTTATACCCGGGTAGCACGGGTAGCATGCTATGGTACGTTGTCTATACACACAGATTGGTGGAAGGTGGTGATATATTCTTGTACGGAATCAAGAGATTAAGGTTTGAGCTGCTGACACTATCTAGATGTGGATACTTCTTACTATAATCCTACCAAGCAATCTCCTTTTAAACTCCTAAAACTTTTTGGTTCAGCTAATCTCTCTAGATGATATCCAAGGTGTCTGATAGCCCATACATTTTGCCCAATTTTGGACACGCTCAAACCTATCTATATACAACTTTGCCTTCTCATCCACCATCATCTATTTTACGAGAGCATTCCCCTTCCTTGAATGTTGCCCCTGCGTCTGTTGCTGTTGCGGTTGATTCACTTTTTGTGCAATAAAATTGAAATTAATTTTTAGTGATTGCGGATGCGGTGTTTCAGTTTCTGTTGCTGCTGTCTCATGCTCCTGTTCCCCCCAAAGCCTTTGGTCCCGCTCCTGTTTCAGCCACAGCCGCTGATTCTGCCTCCGTTCCTGCCACAGCATTCACTTCAGCTGTTCCTCCCACTGCTGCCCAGCGGTTTTCACACTGTACTGCTGTGGCCTCTGATTGAATTGTACATTTTCTTGGCCCACCATACGAGCACGTCACAGGGCTACAGCAGGCGGTTCATACATATTCATCCATTCAATTGTATTGTTGCCCCATTATTAATTGATAAAAATAATAATACCGTTGAACATTTTCTCTTTTGTCATTTTTGGGCCACACTTGTCGTCGATAGCAATTAAAACAGACGTCCCACCAGGCCAAATAGCCATCAGGTAATTAAATTTTCGTTTATTTATTTAGTTTTTATATCAATTATTACACTCAACAATTTGTTTGTCGATAATGAAGAGGCCTTCGCTTAATATTTATTCAAAATTAAATGGGGTTTTGTGCGTGGCTTAAATTGACCAAAAATGTGTATGTTTATACTCATAAATTGTGATATACATATATAAATTCATAAATACATACACTCAAACTGTGTGTCATTCATGTTGTGTGTTCCTGACAAATGTGTGGGGACAAAACTGACAGAAGTGGATGGATATTAACATGCTGCCATATATTAAGTGTATAGAAATCCATCTCTGGGCCTGTGTTCAAAAGTGAATTTTCATGTCAATGTCTCGTTTGTCATTCAGCTAAACCGCACACCACGCCGCACCGCAACTGCCTACATATTCACATGTCAGTTTACAGGAAAATATCATTTGGCATACACACACGCTTAAAATATTACTCAACCACTTTGCATTTAATGTCAAAAAATTGAAGCTGCCGGTCATAATTGAATGATCAACTTGGTCAATCATCTGTCTCTCTTTCCATCGCCTCATTATCGATGGCAGACAATACGTTTTAAATTGCCCCGAGACAATGTGGCCCCGAACATTGAGCCTAATTTTTCCACAATTAACTCAATTAGCCAGCCACAAAACTTGGCCCCAAAACATTTCCCCCTAGCCCTGGGACTTGGTCAATAGTTTATACACTGGACAAACAAGCTTGAAAAAAAGGGAAAAAATAATTGTATTGTCGTGTTCGTACGAGCAGCTAAACATAAACATCTTGACTGGTTTCCCTCAGTGTATTCTGGAGTGTACGTACGTATATATATCCTTCAGAGCTAATAAATGGGGTCTCGTATAACCAGCATCTTTTGGACATTTGCCATTATTCATGGTCAGGAAATTGAAATGTGTGTTATGAGGCCTTCGCCCCCAGAAAACTAAAGCAACTTTGAGGTTGAGGTCCACTTCGTGTTCGGCCAAAAATAAATTCGGTTAAAAGTGTCGTTTATCTTCGAAAAGTGGATGCCCCCACCTCTTTTAAGTGGAGAGTGCAAAGAGTTTTCCGCTTTAATTAAAGGCAGCTGTTGTATCCTTAGTTATCGCTGAACTTTGACCAAGTTTTCTTTCACCCATTGTTTGCACTTTTGAACTTAAGAAGGGGCATTTGACAGTGACATTTTCCCCTCAATTGTTGTGGATGTTTTGGAGCTGTTTTTCCTGCTAATTGAAAGCGTTTGAAAATGCAATTTAATTATGATTGTCGTTGGGTCTTTCATCTAATTTTAATTCCGGAAACAGGTCCTTTCGTTAGCTCAAAATAAAGGAACTTTCGGGACTTGGTATCTTAAAAACTAATACCATAAAAGTCTTTAAGTTCTTTGTACTAATAAGTGCAAAACAAACCAACATTTTACCACAAATGCACTTAAGAGCATATGAAAATTTGAATTTTCCTGTCCATTTTGCAGCAGAAAATTCTCCTCTTATTTGTCTAGCAATTAGTTAAATCTATGCAAATATTATGCCCTTGGATAACAGCCAATCCATCCATCATTCAATCAATCAATCAATCAATCAGCTTGGGGTGGTAGACAATTTTGGTCAAACACAAACAAGGACGAAAAACGTTGCCAAAGTGCAATTAAGGTCGAAAACTGAAGAGGCGCTTTTCGACCAATTGAGACGGGAGTCCAATTACGTGACGGGGGGGGGGGGGGGAAAAAAAAAAAAAATTTTGTTCCAAAATTTTAAATTTTTGGNTGTGTACTCAAATTTGCAATTCTGTGAAATGCGATCCACTGCAAAAACGGAAAAACAATGAAGAGAGTGAATGAAATAGAAATGAAGGGTGAAGGCTGTACGTTCCAGTGAAACAGCAGCTGTTGCGTGGTTAGAGGTTAGTGAGTGATGGCAAGTGCATGCCGAATGCTGGCAGAGATTTGGTACAAATTTAAATGAATAGCAGTACCTACACAAAGTTTTAAAGAATCACCTTAGCGTATTGTTATTATTAACGTGATTTTAGTTTTTAGATATGCACATTGTATGTACATATGTATACATGTACATACATACATACATACATTCCACCTTGTTTGTTTAATTAATACCTTTAGTGCATAGGACTGTCGCAACAAATACATATACATATGTACATATGTATGTCTGGAATAAACAAAACGCGTGAGCAACGGTGCTCTCTCAATCTCAAGTTAGAAAGAGGGAGAGACAGCTCAAGAGAAGAACAAAATCGCAGCACAGCTTAGCAAGGCATATTCATAAAGGGTCTGTCAGACACAGGTTCCCCATACATATACATTGCGCGCCTGCCTGCAGAGAGCGATCATGCGAGTGCTCTTTTGGAATGCCTCACCCTTTGTTGGCACATACAATGCACACCACCAAGCACTTATCCTCTCTCGAGCACGTCGTTTATCAAAAAGTGCCGCTGAAGACGGATCGGATCCCGCGCGTCGTTAGTGTTGTTTTAGTGCCACAATTTATAATTCCCGACAATCTCTTTAATTAAGCGCGAAAGGAAAACTGAAAGCATTTTGCTCACCTTGCTTTTCGCACTGGAAAACTAATGTCAAATGTCAGCTGCTATTATTTCTGTGCCACCTCGGGGTAACTATTAACCATATTTCACATTTATTTTCTTCCTGTGCTACATTTTTTCACGAGCGTTTCTTGTGCTGCTTCTTTTGTTCTGCTCAAACCTTCCATTGGGGTTTTTCTTTACAGTTTTCCACTTGATTTAGTACGCTGCAATGTTTTTATTAGTTGCGAAATATTTGCAGCATTCTCTCTCTTGCTCTTTGTTGCTTTCCGTTGTATGTTGTTTGCTATTTTCTTTGGTTTTTGTTCTTGCCTTTGCTCTCTTTGGCGCTGTTTCGTTTTTTCGTGCTCCTTTCTCAGCGTTTCTCCCCCTTTCGTTCACGTTTGTCGTTTGTGGTGCAATTAGTTGTTGTTTTCATGCTGTTTATTTAGGGGCGCTCTTTCTTGTGCCGCTCTTTGCGCGCTATGAATTTAAGGCAACGGTTAATGCCCATACTTTTTTTCTTTTGTGTCTCACACTAATTGAGCCTGGCATTTTGTCCATTAATCAAATTTGATTCCAACATTCGCTCTCTGCGGCCATTAAACATCAGCTCTTTCTGTCTGTCTGTCTGCTTTTGTGTATCTTCCTGTTGCTCTCATAATTCCCTTGGCTTGTACTATCTGCATGTCTGGAGAGAGTGGAGAAATGTCTGAGAGGAGAGTTGGCACTTAATTAAAAGATTACTCGTGAAAACTTTTTGGCAGAAAACTTAATGTGAGCAGAGTGTGAGAGGGGGAAGCGCAATGTTTGCTAAAGAACTTTAAATAAATAAAAGGAAATTGCAAAGCAAACACATTTGGGTACAAACACTCATACAACACACACAAACGCTCCTCTCTTACTTTCTCTCACTCTCTTACATTGTCGACAAAATGGCAAACGTTGAACTTTGATGATTTATAGCCCTTAAAGTGGACTAGGGGGCGAAGGAGTACGTACGGTGCCTGAACAGCATGAAGAGCATTCTTTGTAGCCACTCAAACACATACACTTACCCTCAAACTAAACTTACAGTTAGCTACACTCTGCTACAGAGTTTCACATTTAATTTACTACGTGTCACGCATACGCTTGCAGCTTGACAAATACGAACAGCAAAATAGAGTAGAGTGTGGGGGCGAGTGGGAAGAAGAAAACCAGAAAAAAATCAGATACGGAGAGAGAAACATGACATTTTCACAGAAGTTGAGTAGGTAAAATATCCCCCCACTAAACCCCACACAAGGGAATGTACATATGCAGTCACTACAGTCATCACCACCCCTTGTGACTTTATTTGAAGGCTTTGATTATATTTAGAGACAGAGACTGAGGTAGAGCCGCAAATTATGGTAAAAATAAACAAGCTTTGGTTCGCTCGCTTCCGCCTTCCTTCCAGTTTTAATGTACTTTTATTTTATGTACTCACAAAAGTTATACTCGCTTCATTCCTGTTTTCCTGCATGTCGTCTGGTCCTCGGTCCTTGGGCTTTGGATAAACAAAAATTTCCAAAGTTTAATTTAACGTTAATAATGTTATTTGTAATTTTTATGCTGCTCCCATTTCCCCATTTTTCTCTACTTTTTAATATGTTGTGTCGCGTGTGACGCAAATGAAAAAAACTGAGATCGAGACGAATTCTTTGTGTCGACCGTTCGTATATCCTGTAATTTTTGACATTATCTGGACTATCTCTTGAACAAAATGATTTTGCTTTAAGCGTTAGGCCATTCGAAATTTAACCACCATTCAGAAAGACCGCTCGACCTTGGCTCAATGTTCAAATATCCTAGGGTATCCTTTGAGTAATATAAAAAATTATGTACATATATTCCTGGAGTTTTTGGCTGATTTTCAACTTTGAACTCAAAGGCACTCTCACACATGTATTTAATTATCAAGTTTACTTTTTGCATGTGTGTGTGTGTGTGTGTGTGCGATGTGTGCATGTGGCTTTTGTAGATTTAATTGGTTTTTTGATAAAAGTCAGCTAAGCATGCTAATTAATGTGGCTTTGACTTTGAATGAATGCATGTGCCAGGGGATATAGAGTAATGCTTAAGGTGGAATGGGGGTCAACTTTTACCAATTTTGCCTTCTGTTCAGCTCTAATCGGATATGGGAGACACGGTGAGTAACTCTGGAGGGAGGACATGGACTGTGGTGCTGCAAACAACAACAAAAGAACAGAAAAGTGTACAAATATTTTGCAGCTTTCAAACACAAACATAAGGGGAAAAGTTTTCTTTGGCTTCATTCTCAAACCCCGTACCACCGTTTCCTCTCACTGCTGCCTCCAATGCTTGCAACACAACTTAAATAAATAAATTGTTTGGTTGCATCAAGGATATACTATGTACGTATACGCAGTGTGGCAGCATGTCAACACAATAAATGCGAATTAAAATTGCAGCAAAAGTTTTCCTATTTTTGGCACACGATTCTCCAGGGAGGGCGGCGGTTCCAAAGAAGGGAATGACGGTATAAAGGGGGCATCTTGTAATGTGCAAAAAATAAGACCCCCGTGTTCAAGTTGCGAGTAGTAACAGCCACTCGAGAGAGCAGCAACTGGAAAATAATTAAATTCCTCGAAGCAAGTTATAGACCCCAAGACTTTTTGCTTCTCCGGCATTCGGTTCGGTGGGTTGTGTCTTAGGGCTCTAATTTCATGCAAAATGTTCATGTTGGCTGCAAGCAGCCATCCACACCCGCAACCACACCCCCACCCACTCTATCTATCTTTCTGTTGATGCCACTAGAAGTTATGCCCCCAACTTATTGCCACTTTCCGCATGGCTTTTGTTTCCTTGGGCCTTGTGTGTGTAGTTGTTGTGTTGTGTGGTGCTGTGTTTGTTTTTCTTACGACTTGTCAGTGGCTCAGTGGCTCAGTGGAGCACTGCTGGGAATCATTTCGTTGCTGCCACTGCCACTGGCACTGCTGCTGCTTTTCCTGCCGCTTTCCCTGCTTTTTCTGTTGCTGCCGTTTTCTTGCACATAGCGGAAGGAAATGAGCAAAAATGACAAAGTTAACGGATGTGCACAAAACACAACGCACTCTTACTCACACTTACTGCCCCTTGTACTATTCCTGTCCTTCTTTTCTCCTGTCGTCTTGTTCCTGGGGTTCCTGGGGTTGCTCTCTCTCTTCCTGTCCTGTTCATTGGCGCTCCTTTGTGCCTGCCCCAATGCACTTGCATCCAGGATCCAGGATATGTGTGCGGAAAGTACAACATTTTCCATGCATTTGATTTATGTTTCTCTGTTTCTGTTCCTGTTTCTGCCTTTGCCACACCACCAACCATGTCATTGCTTCAAGTCCCAGTAGACAGTGCCACACGACCTACCTCCTCACGCTCTTGGTGGCAAGTAAGCAAATCATAGCCTACGTTTCCGCTGTTGTTTATTTGGGTACATTTCTCTTTCTTTCTCCCTGTCTTCAGGGGACTCTCTCTGGGGACTGCACTTCACTTCACATCCTTGGATTACGCGGAAGTCGAAAAGTTTTTGTCTTTACCCCCCACAAAAATAAAAAAGTTTATAAATATATTGAATTGCAATATTTATGTATTTTGGGCGAGTATAACTCCGCTGTGCAGAACTCATCAGAATTATCAGACTCCTGTGATTGAGTACAACTCAATTTAAAAGTATGAGAGATTAATTGTATGAGAAGAAAATCACTGAGAAAATTGAGAAATAATTCAAGAAAGAGGAGAAAATGTGTGAAACTAACCACAAAACCTTTAGAAGGGTTAAGAGGTTACCTTTTGAAAACGTGAATAAATAAAATTATATTTACAAACCTTTTTGTCCTACTATTTTGTTTTGGTTCTCTTTTGTTGATTCACGTTTTGAAAAATTTCAAACATCAGCAGCATTTCCCAGAGCGAGATGCCACATTTTCATTCCTTTTACCAAACCCATTTCTGTGGCTTTTCTACGGCCCGCGTCTCCTGGCCATCCCGTGTCAACAGGCAATTATTATAAAAGCCTGGGTTGGGGCACCGGAGTCCCGAGTACTGCTCTGGGATTGTAGTGGTACCACTCGGGTGCTCCAAAAAGGGACCAGCTCGCCCGGTCAGGTACGCAGAGCGACAATTACGAGTATGCTAAATGCTTTGCCACTGAAAAATGTCGCTTTAAATTGCATGAAATCATCGCCACATTCCGCCAGTAATGAAATTAGTCCAAACAAAAGCAGCACCGAAGGGCAACGACTTCTATCGCTATCGAGGCCAATTAGATTAGGGGAACCAAAAGAGAAAGAAAGGAGGAAAATAAAGAAAAACCCTTCGCACAGAGAGCAATAAAATGTTACTACCAAGTAGACGGACCCTTTTTCCCCATTTTCATTTCAAAGCAAAAAAAAAATAATTGTTTCTAGTGTCAACGAGCCGTAAAAATTTTCTGTAAATATGTTTGAGTGTTCCATTCGCTTGGTCAACATGGTGCTGCAACTCTTCACGGCGGTAACTCTGATGGCGATTCGATTCGGTTTATCACAGAACTTCGCCTACACTGTCCCATGTCTCTCTCCCTCTCTTCGCAGGTGGTGGAGATTGTGGCACTGTTTTTTTTAATCAAGGTGATCTATACACCCTGTGTTCTAGGCGGCGAGTACCTTTTCTCCGTGATGTTGAGCGTCTTCTTTTTGCCTGTCATCACCGTTCAGACAGTGGTCTTCGCCTTGTGCCGCTTGTGCTGCTTCACTGTAGGACTCGATCCAATTGTGCGTATATGCTGGAGGGTATCCTTTTCGTGCCCCTTGGACACCTACTGAATGATGTAACAATGACTGTGTGCGTTTGTGTGTGTGTGTTTGTCCTACAGGCGATGACGTTTAATCTGGCCAGCGGCATCGTGTGCATTTGCACCTCCCTGACCATACTCGTGGCCATGTTTGATCACTGTGGCAACGAGTACCAGTACATGTTCTATGTGTCCGGAGGACTTGGCCTTCTGGCTGGAATTCTACATTTGGTGAATGCCTGCATCTGCAACATCTACATGCCCCCAGAGGAATGGTACGAGTATTTATTTGATAGTCCTCGAGTGCATTCTTGAACCAATCGATTGATGTAACGACTATGCTTTCTATGCCCCCCCTCACAGGTCCTACTCGAAACCCTCGAAACGAGCCAGAAATAGGCTTGAAGAAGGAAGGTTGAGGTCGCTATTGTAATGAGAATATGAAGCCAACGAAATAAGTGGAAAAATTGTGAAAAACTCTTTACAATCAGTTTGAGTTTGGCATACAAATTGCATGTAAATTGTATGTCTTAAAATATGAGTTTTTTTTGGCAGTGAAAGTGGTTTTTATGTTATAAATATATCATAATCAAAGCCTTGCCTATTGCAAACAAGTTGAGTTCAAGTGATGAAAAATACTTCCAAATTGTGGGAGTAGAAGGAGAAAGAGAGGGAGAGTCAATGAGGACTTTATGGGAATATCTCTAAATTTATTAATAATTATATTTCTCTCTTAGTTTATCTTATACATTTAAATTTAAACTGATTAACATATAAACCGGTTCAAATTTAAACTGATTTGAGTGTTTATTTAATCTGATTGAAGCTAAGACAACTTAAATCCACTTGAATGCTCGGAATATCCTGGAGCTCTTTACTCTTTTGTTCGATGCTTAAAGACTAAACAAAAACAGTTTGAGTATACAGCCACAGCCAAGCCCTTAGCGATTCCAACCCCATTTCCAATACCAAGCCCATTCCCTTTCCCTATTCGGCATTGGGTTCTCGTTCATTGTGCCGATTGTTTGTTATTGTTACTTATTATCGTTTCTCATTGCTGGAGGAGGGTCGTCGTTGGGGGTGGGTAGAGGGAGGGGCACCGTCTGGCCAGCGGCTATAATCAATATTATTTGGCGACCTTTGCGTGTTAATGGCTTAAATGCTTAAGAGCTACTGTCGACAGCATTCACAATTCCATGTGAGAAATGCTTTAGGGCTTGTGGGGCAGGCTGCCATTCTTTTGCGCAGCAAGAAATCAATAAATTGTTTTTTGACAATCATCAAAGCAAGCAAAAGCTGCTTATAAGTACTACTTCGGGTAAATTTCGATAATGAAAAAAGGATATACATATCTACATACGTATTCAGGACTCACACTTCAATCAATGCCGGAGAGTGACAAACAGGGAATTCTATTCGCGATATGCACTGTGCATATTCATAAGCATAAAAGATTTCCATATTGCGAGATGGCAATCAAAAGGATAGACAGGAAGACAGACCCTCTCTCTACTCATCAGATGAAATCAGATGTGTGGCATGCAACTGCTGTCATGTAAGTCTTTGAGTTGATGCTGTGTGGATGATTCAGATGATGTTGCAACTGTCTGTCAATTGCTGTCGCTACTCCCACTGCCACTCCAGCTGCTGCTGCCACTGATGATATATGCAAAACTAGCTACAGTTATTCAAATATGTATGTACCACACTCCAATGGGATTGCTGTCGCTGTGCTCATTCTCATTTGATGACTTTGATGCGACCAGGAAAAGCGCATAATGTGTTATAGCGATACAGCTCTTGACGGTGCAAAAGATTTTGTATTTCCCAGGGAAACGTAATGAAGACATTTCATTTCCATTTAACCATTTTCCTCAATTAATTAAATACTTGCCGGCTTGATTAATTGCTCTACTTTCTACCTCTCATATCTGATGGATTGCAGCCACTTGGTAGCTTAATTAGAGTGCTGCAAAAGTCATAAATGGGCAAGCAGGACGGCTTGACGGGGATTTTTAGGAGACATATCAAAGAAATAACAAAACATGCGTCATATGTATGTCTGACAGGGGGTGGCAGTCCCGACTGGTACAAAGAACGGGCTAGAGTGTAAGGCCAAGAGCAATGGCAGCTCACAAATGTAAAAATATTTGGCACTCTAAAGTGCAGCCAGACAAATGCGACAAACGTTGAAGTGTCATTTACTAGGAGTGCCATAGAGAAGGAGGAGGAACTAAAACAAGCATAGTACCAACAAAACATGGTCAAATGTTATAGTCGATATATATATACCCTAGAGATACCTGATCAGCGGAATTAATTAAATTTTGTTTGCATTAATGGAAACTTTTATTCCACATTTTTGTACCATTTCAATTAAGTTTTATAAAGGAGGTAGACCCTTTGTAGCTTACGATTGCGTAATATACCCTTTCACTCCAAAAATTAAGGGTATACAAAGGCAGTAACAGAAGCAACAACAAGTCAAGCGCGTGTCTGTTGAAAAATGGCGGCAAATGCTGGCAAACGAAGGCGAAACGTGGACAGACAGCCATACGTCGCGTCGTCGGTGCAAACAAAGAGTCCGGGACTGGAGCTCCGACTGATGAGCAGGCAATCGGAATGAAACCCAAGCACTAGAAGTGTCGTCAGTAAAAGAGAACGGGGGCATTGTGGCAGCGAAAGGGGAGACAGAGACGGAGTGACAGACAACGAGTTTCAGTGGAGAAGTAGAGAGCATCACCATCGTATGGCGTTGGCTGGCGTTGACGACAATTGCACAATTCATAATAGCTAACATGGCACTGCCACACAAGCGAACACTGCGATACACTAGTATCTGCGCACATACGCACTGAGATACAAAACACACACACAAACATTCCCAGCCACACATGAGAGTGCTAACAATTTAGAGAGAGTAGAAGCATCCATGAGATCGCCATTAAACAACGCACTCCGTTGTTTCACATGAAAGTACACTGCAAGAGAATCTCATATAGGTTGGGGATTGATAAGGGAACATATTAATACATATTACTCTTGTTAACGCTTCACTGCGAACTTCAATCAGATGAGCATTTCCCAGAAAAGTAGGCGGAATAAATACCTAGAGGAACCTCAAGCATGGCTCATGCGAAAATCTAATCTTAAGTGGCTTCAGCAGCGTATACCAATCGCAAAGCACATACTCGGCATACTCAAAGCTCTATTGAGTTGGAAATAAAAAAATTGCAGCTTGGAAAAGAGAAATCTTTCATGCTTATTCCGGCAGCAGAAAGAGATCTTCTTGAGCTTAATTAATGAAATAAAGGTAGAGGTTGAGATGTGAATGCAGGTTTAAAAAATGCCTTTGAGACGGTCGTAACCCTTAGTGCAACCCAAATGATTCGTTTAAATGGTAAATGGTAGTGAAAGAAAGTGTTGGTCTTACATCCTATTAGCTAATGAAGATGAGAAATCTGGGTAGGTTGTGCCTTAAAGAAACCACATTTAGTTTTCCGCAGTGTAGAGGCTGGTATGCTGGAAACCATTTGAGATGCAACGGAATGGCATGGCATGGGATGCGATGCGATGCGATGGAATGGGCTGGGCATCGCGCACTTGTTTATTCCGTTCACTGTTCACAACACTTTCACTAATATGCGGGGGAGCCGAGTGGCTGCCTGGAGATTGCAAATTGCATTCTTCATGGAATGAAAGAGCAACCAGTGGCAGTGGTGGTGGCCAGAGTAAGGAGAGAGGCCAATGCCCAGGACACACACAGGACTGTACCCCATTCGTTTAGGGCCAAGTGCTGTAAATGATTGCGGTAATAAGCATTATGCACAGACTGGCATGTCCGTCACTCTGTCAGTCAGTCATTCCAGTCCAGTCTGGCAGTACACTCTGACAGGCCTTCCAACTCGCTCTCGTCAGCGTCAAATTAGGTTAGACACTGGACATTAGCTGTCTGTCCTTGGCTCCAGCCGCCTTTGACCGCCAGCTCAGGGCCAGTGACAGGAACTCAACTATTTGCTTTGATGGCAGCACGGACTGTTTGCTACTCGCACGGCTCCGTTTTGATTAAAATCGTAAATTGTTTTGGTCAGCGAAAGGTAAATAAATTGAAAGGAAGATTATCTTTGTTTGCATTCCAGATGTTGCTCGTTTCTGCGCTTTGATGTAGACCGGACCGAACAGACTCCTTTCGTGTAGTGGTGGCAAACTGGTCCAAGATTAAGAAAGCCAATGAGCTGTCGAACATAAAGAATCCCGAAAGCAGTCAACCAAGTGTGTCTAATGTGTCCTTAAAGGGTTAGGGGCGGAGGTTAGGAGGCTGGCCTTTTATGATGATTGATATCGGTGGTTGGCCTTTAGCAGAGTATTTTCAGTCCTCAGACATATAGCAATTGGTTGAAGGAAAAGTTATAATTAATAAGGGGAGCCAGCAGAAACACTCAGCGTTCCCCAAGCTCTGCTGCTTTTATTCTGTCTGTAATTGCTGGAAATTAGTTAAGTAAAGTTGGCAACACAACAATTGGCACCCTTTCCGGGCAGAGGAGTGGCACTGGGCCAGGTCAGCGCTTGGCCAGCAAATAAAAAGGCCATAAAAGGATCGTAAAAAGGGAGCATTAAAACAGAGAGAACCAGTGGCAACATCAGCAGTAGCAACAGCAACGACAGGCAACAGCAGGGAACAACTCAAATATTAGCTTAAATGCAATACACATTAGATTACTCGTAGCAACAATAAAACGTACGAATAAAACAGATTTTCTGCTAGTAAAACAATAAAAAAAGAGAAAGAACATTGACAGGCACAGCAGGGTGGATGAAAATGGAAAGGACCTACTGCCTAAATCATCTCCAATATCCCGTCGTATATGTATTTGTATGTATGCGGGAAATGGGGCAAGGAACCATCCACAAATTGAGCAAAGATGAGTTTTTAATTCGATTTCAGAGCAGGAAGAAAATGGGGAAAAAGGACCCCGATGGAGGGACGTGCACAATCTGCACGTGTTTGAGTTTGTCCCTTCCAATAAGTCGATGGTCCCAGTGTCAAGGAAATATGTCAGTGTAAATTTAGAAGCAACGAAATTGTCAAGTGGCACGCGTTGAAATATGATAGCGGCAAATGCAAGAAATTTTCGTACCAAATTGTATCTCCCAGAGCGAGAGAGACAAGTGGCATCATAAACATATCGCCGGGCCCCTGGTTTCGGCCTCGTCCTCATTTTGAATTCTTGGGTTCTATGTCCGGACCTGGGTCCTGCTGCTGGTCCCTGTCCCATGTCCAAAATTCAATTTGGTAAAAAGGGAAAACTGGTAGAGAGAGAGTGAAAAAAGGACAGGCAAAACGGGCGACTGAAACCGATATACACACATAAGATTGTCCTCTCTGTAATACCCTGTTAGCTGGGGAATATATTATTAAAGAATAAGTTTATAGAGAAGACAAAGTAATACTTGTCATTTGAGTGTGCGTTTATCCATGGCTATTTTTTCACAATCGCAGAAGAATTAATATTATAAACGACATTCCCGTTGACTTTCTTTTCGTCCTATTAGTTGCCCCTTGCCCAATATTTATTAGTATCTTATTCTAGGGTATCCTCAAGTAAAATGTTTTCAGCTGTAAAATTCTATCTTGAATTTTTTTTGGCAGTGGCTCAGCAAGGAGCAGCGCCTTGTTTATGCCAAGAGTGCCACTTACTGTGGCTTACCCCGCCTGCAGCGCGAATGAAGACAATTTTAAGTTTTTTTTTCATATTTTGGCTACGGTTATGGCTACAGCTACGGCTTGTGCCACGACTTAGACTCCGGCTACATCAGCGTTTAAGGCTACGTCTACGGCTACGTTTTGTGTTGTGTTATTTTGCTTTTGCTAAAAGTTTAGTTAACAACATTTTGGGGCGCTGAACCGGGTGGCTTTTTGGTTTCGGACCTGGTCCTGGGGCCAGGCGGTCGCACAATGACGTTAATATTGTTCGTGATGGAGACCTGAAATGGAGACAACAAAGTCATCATCATCAGAATAATGGCGAGATGCGGATGAGGTTGAGACGTGTGCCCGGAACGGGGACTGAAACAGAATATGGGAGAAACTCTTAATTAAATTTCAAGTTCATTTATAATATACGTACGGGCTGGCCGCACATATCTGCAGTGGAACTCGAGGCGAATCTCTTGAGTCTGCCAGCAAGAGGAACTTACCCTGTGACACATGGCTCAGGGTTCCTTTTTTTTTGACTGTAGGCCTGGACACACATGTGCTTTAGGTTTGGGTTTGAGATCTGGATTAGGGTTGAGTTTTTGGCAGTAGTGTGTGGTTGATTGCATGGCGATAAAGTTTTATAATTGTTTCATTTCCCCGGATTTAAATTGCAAATATGAATTTTGTGTCTTTTGGCTAGGCGGCCGGGGGCTCAACACTAAATTATGCCGAATGGCAAACACGCGTCGACGACCCCCGAAAAGACTCACTTCATTACAGGAGAGACTGGGACCTCTACTCTGGGTACCCAACCCAATGCTCGACTTCAGCTACGGCTACGGCCGTACTGCCGTCGCACAGTAGATTTAACCTAATTAAGAATGTTCAACAGGACACAAGGCAGGACAAGGCTTCGAATACAAATGAAATGTCGGGTTGGCTGGGGCAGGGGCAGGGGCAAATGGGTGGCACACACTGGTGCACGGTGGGTAATGGGTGGGATGCGGGCAAAGAGTGTGTGTTTGCGTGGGATCTAAGCACCCCGACAGGCTGCGCAAAATGAATGAGCTGCCGAGCAAATCTGCTGTCGTGTTTTTGCTTTTCAGCCAAAAGGTTCTGACTGCAGGGGTTACATGGTTTTATTGTTGTTGCCGCTGCTGCTGCTGCCTTTTTTATACCCCTTGGAAAGAGCATTATAAGTGGGAAAAGCTGTTGGTTGAATAATCCGAACAATTGTCATCTTGGACTCACAGATTCTTAGGTTATGCGACAATTTATATAATTTCGAATACCTTAAATATAAATTGAAGAGTCGATGGACTCATTATTAAAGTTTCAATGGGTTTTCCCCCATGAAATACATCTGAAAAGAGTATTTCGAGCTTCGGAGACTCGATTCTAGCTCTGGCCTTCCATTTTGGCTGCTGGCAAGACGAATGTTAATTCTATTTAAGCGCATACACAGATACGCAGACAAACATACACACACAGAGAAAAAGAAAGAAAGAGGGAGAGAGAGAGGGAGAGAGAGAGGGAGAGAGAGAGAGAGAGTTACGCAAAAACACAGATACAAATTTATAGAAACTCCTACAAGCTGCTGCTGCTGCTGTTGCTGTTGCTGCCTGCCTGCCTTTGGCATTCAAAGTCAGAAAGATTGTCAACGTTTTCATTTTAATTTAAACAAATGTTACTAATGTTGTCATTGTTGTTGGCGCTCCAGCAGTTTTGGGCGGGGGTGGTGGATTGGCGCTGGCTGCTGCTGCTGCTTGTTGAATATTTTATCGTTTGACTTGACGCCTTGGCAACACTTGGCTACCATCATTTCGCCCGCCAAAAATCCTTTCTTGTCACTCGCTAATGGGCTTAGGGTCCACGGGACCAGAACCAGACCCCGAGCCCTAGCCCGTACCAAAGTTGAGCTTTACTTTGGTCTTCAATTTGCAATTTGCATATTTTTGGGCTATATTTTGATGGCTTGATTAAAAACCAGTTTATGCCAAATATGGCAAGAGGATGGATGGATGACCCTCTCTCTCTTTGGCTCCCCTTAAATCTCCATCTCTTTTTCTTAATCCGTATACTATGTGCCTCTCCTGGGTGTTATATTTCCCTCTCTTTTGCTGTGTCAAAATATTTATGCAACTGCAAAATGTGTCCTGTATTAAAAGTGCGAAAACAATGAACAATGATGGGCCCTCATGCAACAACTGCCTGTGAAAATATGATCTTTATTATTATTTTTATTCTTTTTATTGTTATATCGTGTTTGTCCTTTATTTTTTTATTGTGACAACACACCTGCGATGTGCCCAATGTTTTTCAACACCAGAGCTCTCTCTGGTGAAAAGTGGAAATCGCATTCAGTGACAATATTTTCGGTTACTGTTGGGCTTTTGTATTTTTTTTGGTTAATTTTTTCCCTTCTCATTTTGGGAGCTGTTACTAGTATTTTCTTGACAACATTTGCTTAAACAGTGACAACAATTTGCAACACTATTGCCCTTTGTTCTGGCTATTCTGTTGGAACGCTGGCTATCTGTAATCTTTTCGCATGAATTTAAATTGCTTTATGAGCGAAAATTGTGTGTCCTTCTGCCAGAAGATAAATCTATTTGGAGTGGGAGATCAAGTAGTGCTGTTATTCTTTGAGAGACTTTGCTGAAAGCTTCCTTGAATACAACGATATCTTAGTTTTAGATTAGATTTCTGCCTTCTTTATCACACTTGACTGTACATAATCGTCTGCTTAAAGGGCTTCAACTTGTTGAACAACAAAAAAGAATCAAATAATCAAACCAGAATCGATTTTAATCCCACGCACAGAAATTTCTGCAGAAACATTTGATGGAAGGAACCCCAGGACCCTACCCTTTCCGGCCTTTCCTTTTTCCTTTTTTGGGTGGAACCACTTCAATTGAATGAAATCCAATTAGCTTTTTGTGTGCTTATCAACGCGTTTACAGTGTAACGCTGGACAACACGAGGCAACAACAGAACAGCCGTCGAAATAGTATCCGACATTTGATTGTCTCGCCTTGAACTCTGTCCAGGGTCCAGTGTCCAGTGTCCCACAGTCTGGTGTCCGCTGTCCTTCACTCACTGCCCAGCCAGACACATGATGAACTGGAAAAGTGAAGAAAAAAAATAAAGCATAGCGACTCTGCCTCTCCTCTGCCCAGAAGGGAGCCACTCGAACTGTGAACGTGTCTGTTGGCGTGAAGAACAGCCAAAAACCAAAATACAAGTAAGACAAAAAACACTACAGGAGAAGTTCGGCTACAGCTAACGAAGTTTAAGATACCCTTGAAGGTCATAAATAGGTTTCCTGCTCCACCTGGGGCACGTTTCTCAATTAATGTGAATGTCATTGATTTCCTGTAATAATTTTCCATGAGCGAGTGGACAACCCATTGGAGTTACCATTCAACGTTCTAATGAGATGCTTCCGCATTGCAAACCTCTTCTCACATACATAGAACCCACCCTTCTGAAAGGGTATTTGAAAAAATGCCAGAAAAATATGGCGGTATCATTTTCAGCTTACAGACAAATGTGTGGCGGCAGGATCCTGCGTCAGGGCCTATCTACGAGCTGTCTGTCTGTGACTGTCCCTGCCACTGCAGCGCTGCTGTGTGGCGGCGGCTGCTGCTGTTGCAGCCAGCTGTGCGGCAGGAAGCGTTGCAGGACTACAGCATATCTCTTTACGCTTCGTTTATTTTGTTTGGCGCGGTACTTTTTTTTACGTATGCGTTCTGTTGTGTAATTTTTTGTTTTGTTTATTTTTTTTGTTTCGGAGAGGTTTGAAAAATGTCGAGTTTTTGGAGCCGACAACAACATTAGCAAGTCAAACAAAATTTTCTGTTTGCCCAGCAGCTGTGGGGGGTGGTAGAAAAACTCTGGAATATAATTTGAAGCAAATTTTAATTAATGCCAACAGCAATGCCCTCAGCGGGGAGGCAAACATAGAGAGATAGAGAGTGGGAGGGAGAGACAGAAACTGAAGTTAACCGCATGGCAACATTTGGTCAGAGAACAGAACACAGAATGAGGACATCGTCAGCAGCGCAGGACCAGAGCCAGGACTGCTGGCTGTTTGGCCGCTAGCTGCTGGCCGTGCTCCCCCTGACACACCCAACCGCAACACCGTGTAAATCCCTTTATCAAATTAATGAGCTCATTAAAATTCGTTTAGCAATTACAGTTTTAACAATTTCCGCAGCCGCTCACCGCGTCGCGTCGTCAATATGGTCGGCCGAAATGAGTGGAGAGTTTTTCGTGGAAAATGCTGAGGCAGCAAATCTCACAGGTGGTGGCGACTCCAGGACTCCAGGTGGAAACCATTGGAGCCATTGCACGTGCGCAGGACATCTTAGGGAAAAGCAAATGGGTGTGGGTGTGTGTTCTGTACGGCCTATATTTTTATATCCATAAAAATCATAATAAACTCTGAAGTGAAGTTTTGCTTTCTTTTTCTGGCCAAAAGATTGTTATACAAAGAGAGGGACAGAGTCTCGTTCCTCGTTTGTTAATAGCAAAATCGTGTGGCTGCCAAAATAAAGGAGCATAAAAAATGCTTTAAAAGTAATAATAATTGCGTTTAGCCTGGTTTGTTTCTCACCGCTCAAGAGTTTTGCTCCGGCATTGGCAGGATTCTCTCCAGCTGCTCAATCGCGGGTGAAACAATAAAAACGAAATAGCAATGTAATAATTTATGATGGCATCATTAAAAGCCAACAAACAGTCGACGGATGGAACGGAAAGCCGAGACGCGGTGTTTCTGCCCAAAAAACTTTTGCCATTCGAAAGTATTAGAAGGTGCTTTCTGGTGGCTGCCTCTGCCTGCTTCCTGTTGCCTCCTTTTTGGCCACGCGCTTCACTGGCTCGTTCTTCGTCCTTCATTGCAGTGTAATAAAAATGTTATTATTTCCATTTTATTTATTATGCTTTTTACGAAATTTATGACGTGCGCATGCTTTGATTCATTTTTCAAAAACTGTTTGTAATTTTCATAAAATGTTTGACGCGCGCACATGTCCTCATCCGAGCAGCCAGGACAAAGAACTGTTATGGAATCTTCGGATATCTTTCGAGTACGATGATTAATTGATTGCTGAGCCAAAATGCACATAAACCATAACTGACAAATTTATATTTTATTTAATACGAAATATTTCACCCACAACAGTCGCCCGTCTTTAGTCCGTCAATGTCTTGGTCTACGTCTTTGGGTTTCCTTTTCTGCCTCAAAGAGTCCCTTTTTCAGCGGTCCTTTTGTGGCCCGAGGCTATTGATTTTTCATCCCTTTGTCGCACCGTCTGTTGCCTCCTGCCTTTTGTATTATTTTGCCATTTATTGTACATTATGCAGGCGACTAATATTGACATTATCTGTGTTCCGTTGCCTTGTTTCTTTTTGTTTCTTTTGTCGCCCTGTCACTTAAATCAAAGGCGTAAATCCTTGTTTGCCTCCTTGACTCTGGCTCTGGCTCTCCCTTTACGTTTTTTTGTTGTTGATAAGTCGAACATTGTGATTGGATCTGTTGGCACATAGTTCCCATTATATTCCTTTCCAATCTGATGTCCAGGGGTCTTTTTATTTTTGAAATTATTCATTTAATAAAGGTCCGATTTATCCACCTCTGGCGCCTCATTTCTCAGTGGTCGTCGCACAGGTTAAGCAGCTTTTTTTCCTCAGTCGGCAAATTAGTAAAGACACAGAACACGTACATATGCAAGCAATCAGCATGTGTTTTCCTCTTTTGACCAGCAATTGGCCAGAGAATGTTGATTGTTTCTTGCCCCAAAGGCAAGATGCTCGCCCTACATACCACTCTCTCTCTCTCTCTCTCAGCCACTCTCCTGTCCCTGGGGATCTCTCTCCTTGGGTGTTTCTGCTATTTTCTGCAATTTATGGTATTTATTTGATGCCTTGACATATGGCCAGCGTTTTGTATGCTCATCTATTCAGCAATTCCCTGGCTGTTGACCCCCGTACCGTACGTACCGGAGTCTGGCTGGGCTGCGAGCTCTGGGTCATACATCAACTGCCAGAAGGCAGAAGAGGGAACTGCTGTCTGGGTGCGTAGATTGCAGTCAGAGACGGAATATATGCGAGTATATAGTGAGGGGGTATCCACATGGATGTCATCACCACCGACAACAGCAGCAACAACAAAAGTAGGAGCACATCAAAAGTTGCATTATTTGTTTTTCCACGTTGTTAGGTAGGTCATCCCTCTGTGCCTCCATGTATCTGTGGCCAAATGTGCTTGTATCTGTGTAGAGTATCTGCGGAAGTGCCTTTCCCGTGCTGTATCTGTGGCCTGTATGTGTATATGTGTGCTGACATTGCATGACTGTGCATTTCATTTGATATGAGAACCTCGCTGTGGCTGTGGCTGTGGCTGCTGCTGTTTTTGGTGTTGCTTTTCGCACACACAATGATGAATTATTGTGCCAAAGGTGACTTTCATTATTCCCTTTGCATTTTCCACATCACCCCATAGCACACGTCCTGCAACAGCGTGCGAGTATCTATGCAGAAAATTGAATTCCCGGTTGAAGCCTGGAGGCGTCCTTTCGATCTGCCCACTAATAATGCGCTGTCACGTGCTGACGGCTTATACAAAACTCTCATACCAAACACAGATTTTTCTGAGCGAAAAGAGGTCCACCGCCTACTGGCCTTCCATCCTCCCACATTTTTTCGTGCTGAACAGGACTTTAACATTCTACATTTTGCCAGCAGCACAGCACTTCACCCTCTCACACTTTCTATGGCACTGCTGGCCCCAGTCCACCCCATGGGTTCCCCACCTCCGGCACAACTGTCTGCAAATTGATTGTATGGATTTAATATTAAGGATTAGACATCAACGCACAGCTGAGCAAAGCAATCTCTAGAATCCATTGGGGTCATGCATCATTCGGAGCCATTATGTATTGTGTCTGGGAGGCGTGTTTCTAGCAAATAATGAAACTCTGCCTTGCCGAGCTATAAATATAGCCTGGCCTGTGCGAGTGTGATCATGAGCTCAAATTGCATTTTCTGCAATTTTCCTAAACAGAATTTCAGTTTGAAGAGAAATAGGAGCCATGTTTTCCCAATGTATCTCCGCTGGTGTTTTCTATTTCTTTAAGTTTATTTTTCTAAGGTTTATGCTTACAGACTCGTACTTTGTTTTTGTTTTACTCTTTTCTTGCTGTTTTTTTATATTTTATTATTTTATTTTTGATGTTTTGCGTCCTGCCGTCGCCTGGCTTTGGCAATTTGCGGAGGGAATCTCCGCAAAAGGCAATTTTCTCTAGCTATTCCTGTGCTGCATCTTTTATAGTGGAAAACTTACAGTCACACATACACACAGGGGCATAACACACACATCACGAGAAACCGCTTAGATGTTAAGGAAAATTGAATTTTTAAAAATTGTCCTGGCAGCAGACTTGAGCGGAAATATGAAAAGCTCCAAGTCCGACTCTATCCCACGGCCCTCAGCCATGCTCTAATGCTTCACTGCTCACTGCCGCCCAATCCACACACAGATACACACACACACTGTGGCGGCTGCACATTATCAAACTGTTTCTTTTCGGCCATGAAGAAAATCGATGCCAGTTGCTAGAGTGTTTTCTTTAGCCATTTTGTTGTACTCTTCAAAATGTGCAAAGACTTCAAATGCGTTGCATGGATCACTATATCTTAAAGATGGCAAATTGTAGACGTGCTAATGGGTGTCGCTAGGGGTACTTAATGAAAAATACTTTAAAGAACTTTGCAAGCAAAATTGCTAAATAAAATGCGTATGTACAACTGTTAAGTAAAGCCTCAACTCTCGAAGTTACCCTTTTCTATCTAGTTGAGTTTGTTGTCCCTGCCCCTGTCTGGAAGTTTATTGTGTTGGTCCCAGCTCCTGTCAGTTACTTCTGCTCCGTCCTCCAACTCCCTTTTAACTGCCAGACACACACACATCCAGTTGGATTTTTTTTAATTCGTTGTCAGAAATATGGGTCCGTTGTCCGTTGCACATCCATTGCATCCGCTGCATTAGACTTCGCTTCTAATATTCGCTGCAATTTGTTAACCAAGTTCTCTCTACGCTTGTGTTTTCCATTTTCAATTTTCGCTGCTTTACTACCACTCCCACTCCCACTCCCAATCCTTACTCTTTCAATGTGTTGCTGCTGCTGCTGTTTTTTTCTTTTGGTTTTCAATTTATTTGTCTGTGCCACGCGCTCTTCGCTTTTGTTGCATATTTCATTTGGCGCCTTTTAGTTATAGCCATTGTTGTGTGCCCTGTAAAATATTCAACATATTTTGCAAGTTGATTTTGTTTTTATATTTGTATTTCTATTTTGCCAAAACAAAACTAAAGAAAATAAAACACCAAAAAGTGATAATAAAAAAATGTATTTCACATGTGGGTGGGGAATGGAAAAGCCATGGTGTTGGTGTGTTGCAAGCTGCAACAATAGTTTGTGATGCTGTCAAAGCATTTTGTGTGAAAGTAAATCTTTATTATTAGATGTGGAAGCACACACAGATTAAAGGTTACACAAATATGCAAAGCTTTGAAAGGAAAAGTTATTTGAAATCTAAAGAAAATATATTAGAATGTTAGCGCAATAATTTGCAAAAATAATACAATATTTATGCTATTCGCACTGTAAGGCTATTAGGAGCATATAAAATATAGATAACAGATTAACAGGGCCTTGAGTATGGAGCATCTCCCACCATTGCCTTCACATCAGATGCACCTAATGACCCCTCAAACAATGCCCCATTATCATTATTGCCTTTCAATTTTGGAGCCCCCATGAGATGTGCCACATTTAAGACACACACAAAGGAGAGATTGTAACGCATCGGAGGGGTTAAGCTACCGTACAAAATATGCTTTGTCTAATTTGGCAGCATGGCAGCACTTACTCAATTATGTTTAAAGTTCCGTTTCATTATATACGCTTTTGTGCACACTGTGGAAAGCTGGCACACAACAACAAAAAAGCTTTCTAACATACACCCACAAGCCTAGGCTTTGTGGCAGCTGCAGCTTGCAGTTTGGAAAAAGTTTGCACAAGAGCTGGGGCAAGTGGCACAGATGATGGTGGTGGTGGTGGTGGTGCTGCTGCTGCCTGTAGGCTAACTACCAAACAGTAGAGCCCATGGCCCATGCACTGCACTACACTACACACACACACACACACACACACTTGAGTTCTTAAAGCTTGAACCACTCTTAACCCCACTGCTTCTCTCTTAACCCTATACGCTTCCCCTACTCAGGGTTGCCCCACACTCTTAGCACACACACACATGAGCACAAAGCACATGCACTTTAAATGCAAACGGGCGTAAAATTTTAATTGAGACTTATACACTTTGCCCTCATAAGTATGCAATGGGTTTTAGCCTCCTTTTTTTTGCTGCTCGTTTTTCCTCGTGTGTGGACAGGACACTTAATGCGGCAGCAAGCGCAACCTTGAAAGTGTGCCACAGACAAGCGGCCCCAGAGCCAGTGCCAGAGCCGCCCCCATTTCTAGCTCAATGGAAACCAATTTGCGAAAGCAACAAGAACAATGCCAGCAAAAAGGACATCAATCAGTGGGCGGCGGGCACAAGGTCCTGTCTGTTTGCATACATATGTATATATGTAGAGAGCGTATGCAAAATTGTTTTGCCAATGCAGCAGCTGGCATACGCCATTGTTTTTATTGTTGCATGCAACGAATGGGGTATGGGTAGGGATGGGTGCTGCAAGGGTTGCAACAAAAGTGCGCATCAATTATTTATATTGAATATTTTGCCTTCGATTAGAGACTGCTTTCACCATGTGCCATTCAATACAAATACCTGGCAATGGCGAACGAGGACAAGGGATTCCAAATGGAATTGGGGCACCAATGAGTGGCAGATATAGACAGTTGCCACACTTTCCCTTTTGCCGTGTGTGTGTGTGTGTGAGGGTCCTTGTGCTATGTCATTCTGCAAATATTTGCGATTGGAGTGTGCATGGCTCTCGCTCGACGATAAAGAAAAGTTTGCCGAGGCCCCTGGCCCATATGTCTTTCTGCATAAATGTCATTTCGATGCTTTGCACAAAGGATACGCATTCGATTTTTCACTCTTTTTTATTTGCTTATGCTGGCATGCAGCAAACAGCAGCAGCAGCAGCAGCAGCAGCAGCAGCAGCAGCAGCAGCAGCAGCGGATACGCAGGGTAGATTGTGGCATGCCCCACACACACTCTTTAAACTGTGGGTGTTGTGGAGTGTGTGTGGGGTGGTGGCGGTGGCGGTGGCGTGTCCTTGTCAGGTTCACGCATGAATTGCTACTTACTAGCCAGGATTCCATGCCGCATGCAACAGCAGGGGCACAGAGTGCCACACAGAGGATGCGAAAATTGAATTTTGTGGTAAAGTGCAATTTGGTTAGGGACAAGCACCCTTCAAATGCTATCGATGTCCGCTCCCCTCTCCCCCCCTCTCTCTCTCTCTGTGTCTCTATTGATGATCGAGCCTTAATCGACTTGGTTTGTTCCTACGCTTTAGTTATGGCCAAACTCTGACTGTCCTTCATGTTCGGATGCAATTTAAGACGTTCTTTGTGTTCCTTCGGCTGTGCACTGCATTCAATTTGGTCGCGTATTAAGTTTTCAAGCTGTAGCTTGAAACTTGATAAATAAATTACTTGGCCTGGCAGCTTGGCATCTCGGATGCTCGGCAGCCTTACACTTTGTGCTTTTCCCCCAGAATTATTGCAGTCAATTGACGCGCAGACACCCCAGACAGATGGGCCGATGGGCAGACGGAATGGAATGAAAGGACAACGGACGGACAGGATGGACGATGCACTGCGATTTTCAGTTTTTCTTCTGTTCAGTTGATTTGCTTTGGATACCCCGGTAAATGTACATGTTGAGGGTCTATTAGGCTATTGCAAATGTATGAAAGAGTCAGAGGAAACACTTCTTATTTGCATTTCTGACTTATTTTAGGTATATTTCATTTCCTTGAATTTCTGTTCAATAAACCATAGAAGGCATCCCGTAGTCGTAATAAATCTTAGGCTCTACTTTCCTCTTTTTAATTTTCTCTAGCTTTTTCTTCAATTTCGCTGAGCGCAATGCAAGAAAATATTTTCATTTCTCGTAGAGAGCGATGGAGAGGGGAACGTTGCAAACATTCAGCGACGGGTCTAGGTCCAGGTCCAGGTCGATGCGTCACAGTGTCGGCTTGTCCTGCCTTCTCCTTGGATCGAGTGGAGTGGAGTCGAATAGAGTGGAGACCAGCAGCCAGGAAGCCTTGTCGCTCGGCTGTCGCTGGGCCCTGGTTTATTGGCCTGGCGAAAGTTTTGCGCCGTCACTTGAAGCCCAGGATCCACAACCATTGAGTACAAGATAGAGAGAGAGAGAGAGGAAGCGTGAGTGTCTTGGCGGGCGATTAAAGTTTGTTCAGAGCATCTGCCTTGGCATTAGCTACCCGGATCTGACTCTACCATCTGGCAGTCTGACTTTGACTGACGGTTGCAGCTAATGCTAATGCCATAGCTAAAGCTGAGGCCAATGGACGTAGGAATAGTTCCATTGATTTAACTACACAACGAAAATTGATTTAACGCCATAATTCAAGCCAACTGCCAGCTGACTTTCCATCAATTTAACGCATAATTCCTGATGGATTTAATCGTAATTGATGATTGATTGCCGTCTGCCTCGAGCTCGCGAGGCAACTCTCGAGTGTTGCAGCAGCACTTCAAGCCCACTCCTGCCACTGCCTTGTGTGTGTGTGTGTGCGTGGAGCGCGTATACGCGTATCGCGCGAAGAGAGAACACTTTTGGCAGAACACCATTTAGTCGTAATACTTTGTAATTTATTTTCGCTTACCTTAATCGAACGCTTAACGCCGGCCATCGTTTACCTCCTCCGGCCAGATGATACAGTCAGTTGGTCGTTCTTTGGTCCTTCTGGTCCTTTCATTATGCTGCTTCGCATAAATCAATGTCACGGTGTAGAAAGGCATCTAAAGAGGGGATGTATACGAGTGAAACGAACGTTAGAGTGGGTTAGATCCCCCATGATGTGGTAGACATCAAAGCCTGCCGAGAGTCCAAGTATTTTTAATTTTAATCAAATGCCTGACAAGCCACAGAACCACTCATACTACTATCTTTCTCCTGTGGAATGAATGTCTGGCAGCCCCTCGCTGTTTATTTGACTTGGACATTTCAATTGCCGAGCAATTCCTTAATGGCTTTCCCCCTGCTGCTACTGCTGCTAGTGTCCTTAGATGTAAATAAAAATGCATTGCGCTGCCATTTCCTGTGAAAGCCAAAAGCATTTGATGTAACTCATTTCAGCTTATGCAGCGGCCACGTGACGACAACATTTTTGCCAAGTCCACCGCATCCCCGTTTCTGCTCACCCTGTTGTCGTATTTATATTTGCATTGCCATTTGTGTGTGTTGCTGTGTGTAAAAAGGGTTCGTTTTTGGATACTCTATCAGAGAGTGTTTGGCTTTTGAGGAGGGACTTGCAATGGAGACTCTTCCACAGCCACAGCCAGGAAATTGGTGGATACACAAAACACAGAAAACAATTTATGAAAATATATCTTAAATTTTTTATAATTTTTGAAATTGAAATTCAATATGGTTCAAATTGAATGAATATTTCAAATATTTCACTACTATCATGTGACACCAGCAAGTGCAAGGGTATGCAAAGATTCGACTGTCAACCTTCGTACCCATGTTTTTGTTGTATAATGTTAAGCTTTTTTCTGTTGCACTGCAACGGCTTTTATGTGTTTTTCTTCGCCAAAGCTGTGTGAAATCAATGGAAGCTGGTTCCTTCTCCTACCATGCCACGCTACAACGCACCACTCTCCTCTGTCATCTCCGTTCTGCCTCTTTCTCATGCTGTAGCATGCCCCAACTGGCCGGGTTTTTGTCTGTGATTGCGCAAAGTGCAGCGCTGTCCTGCTTGATGCAAAATCGTTTTATTTAAATATATATAAATGTACCTACATATAGGTATGTATGGAGGTATCCATGGGTACATGTAGGCGGCACGGGGTGCGTGTGCTGTATAGTGGCAGGTAAACCGTAACGGTTTAAATCTGCTTGTCCAACACTCGGCTTTCATGCCACACCTTCCCCAACCCTTTGTCAGAGTCCGTATTTGTGTCAGTTCCGTGCAGATCGCTTACATTTGGCATAAAAAGGGCTCCGCTCCTCCCAAACGAAGCGCAAAAAGAAAACAACCAACAGAGCCATGTTAAAAACAGTTTTATGCACTGCCAGAACGAGCTGGAATAAAATAAATACAAGTATGCTGGCTGGCTGCCTTCAATCGTGTGGCATGGAATGGTCCTTAGCCTGCTTGCCATACCTCCACCCTCATTCTGTATCATTCCTGTGCTACTGGTTGGGTTTTTGCCTGGCAAAACGCAAAAGTGCCCACGCTTCAATGCGTGTATCTGTCGCAAAGGCCGAAATGCTTTAAAAAGTGATTTTTACAAGCCACACAATTTCACACACACATCTCGCCACACATAAACACTTACAAGGGTACACTGGGAGAAAAATCATTGGCATTTTTTACGGATTCATATTGTGGGGATCCTCAAGCGGAGAGTGAAATTACTTTTTTTAATTGTTTCTAAAGTAGAAAAATGTTCTTAAACATTTTATCGATTGATCTACATCGATTTTTGTTCCTCAAATAAACTTTGTTAGACTTAGAATGTTGCTTAATTGGTCGACCAAATTGCCATTGTTTCCAAAATCTACTTGGGCAAAAACTTTAAGTACTCTACATTTCCATTCTTTGGTTTCGTTTTTTGTATCTCGTTATTCGTTATTTTCCACAGTGTATCGGACACATGTAAAGTCGTATCATATGCTAAAAAAACATCGTCCAGGAGGGCAGGAAGTCGGTTTGGGGTTCTGCATCGGCCATCGTAAAGTACACAGAAGGCAAAACTGTTTTTGGCTGAATAGTCAAGTGAAGTGCTCGGAGCCTTTGGCTTTAGCTCTGGCTTTGGCTTGGGTTTTGTCGATTTGCAATTTTCGGCTTTGGCCAGAATCGTTTTCCAGTTAATGAATGACTCTCTGAGCTGTTATTTTTTCGTGTGGCTCGCCCGCTGCCTTCTCTGTTTGCGGACCTGCAATTGATGGTGATTGAATTTTTTGATTGATCGCTTGACTGATTGATTGAGCTGCGCTCAACGGCAGGCAGGCAGTCCGGCAGTCTGGCAGTCCGGCAAGCAGGCGGGCAGGCATTCACTTGCATTGTGCAAAGCCAAAAGGTTAAAAACTAATAAAAACTAACGAAACAAAAGCCGGGGGCCATGCGCTCCGATATTCTCGAGTTAATTGAAATTCGCACCGTGCAAATATGGTCGAAACACAACGTTGACTCCATGCGCCGCACGGGCCTAAAGGCGTAGTCGCTCTCCGAGCCGAGCCACCTTTGGGGAATACACTTGCAATTACGCTAAAAGCAATTCCCGACCAAAAAACGCAGAGGAAACCGAGTGAGTGTCTTGGCCCCCTTGTTGCCAGACCCCAAAGTGTTGCGCCAGACAAACCCTTAGACTCCCGACAAACAAACAAACAGATAAACCCATTTTCCCCGCCTCTAATGCCTGGGCCCACAAATTTTTATTTAAAGCATTTTACTGTGGATCGTGTTCTGGCTACAGTTTTGCCGCTACATCCTCTATCCTCTATTCGGATGCCGTACAATCAACTTAAACTAAGATTACAGACGCCGCACCGCTAAGCCTCCTGGAAAAATGTGTGCCACAGAACCACTCAGAGACGAATACTCCGACTCTGTCTCTCTCTATCTTTCTCTGGCTCTGTCTTGCTTCCTCAAACTCCCCAGGGCGCATACGCCTGCTATTTGTATTTAAAATGGGATTTACCTGGGGTTTTGTCACTTCTTTTAGCGGGGCTTTTAATTTGATTTAATGCGTCTACGCGTGCCCCGTCTACAGTTCGTCCTCTTGGCCCTCATGGACTCGCTTTTTGCTGGAATGGAGACATCGTCTCTATGTGTGTGTGTTCCTGCCGTGGGCAAATGTGAGGTAAGAGTTTCCCGCATTTCCCCAGCGAATTTTGGCCAAGTAAAAACTTGTGTTTTCGGAAAACTATGTACAAACTCGATTGCAAATGTATGCCAGTTGTTGCCGCTTGCCGTGTGTCGGTTGCCGGCTGGGGCGGTTGGTTGGGTTGTTGTTTTGGGTGGCAAAAATGCAAATTAATTTTCCGCAGGCTTTTTGTTGCATTTACATTAAGTATGAGTGCTCTTGCTTTTCATTCGTGGTGGCCTCTATTTCCAGTTTGATTTCAGTTTATGTAAATGTTGGTTCTACCAGCATCCTTGCTGGTGCTTTTGCTGTTGCTGTTGCTGGTGCTGGTGCCGGTGCGGTGCCTCTCTCTGTGCCACCATCAGGTCCTTGCAGCAGTTAGTTATTTGTAGCCGTCGCTCCACATCAAAGACAGGCAAAGAACATTTGCGCCAGCGGCTAGACTTTGAACTTTGGGTATTGCCGGCAAATGGAACACTGGAGAAACTGGCAGACGGCAAGAGTCTCTGCTCCTGGCTTAACCGCAATTAAAACAGAATTCTTGTTTACGCTGTCATTGGCGAATTTGTAAATCAATTCTATGCGTATTTTAAGCAATTAATTTTGCTCGAATGTTAATTGACTTTGTCGATTCCACCACTCAATTGTTTGCATAATTGTGTTTCTTAACCGGTATCACACACAAAACGAAGGAATTGAAGCTCAAAATGGAAATGGGTCGAAGACACAGTTTTTGGGGAATCTTACAGTGATTTGTATTTGGTTCTTCCTTTTCGGATGTTAAGTGTATCCTATTTCATATTTGATTTGTCATCTTGCCACTTACTCCTTTGCTGCTTTAGCCTTTCTGGTACATGTTAATTTGCTTCACAGAGGCAACCTGAAAATTAAATAATTATTGGTTATGAATGCTATCCGATTGACTAAACTTGGCTTTCATGCAAGATGTTCCCATCTTGTGCGGAACAGTTTTCAGGATTTAAATCAACGTGGATTTTTGGGACTCGAGTTTGTCTCTTTGAAAAATGGGCTCTTAGGCACTGAGGATATCACTGGCTTTGCGATAATTAAACAACTGCAATTGGAAAACCCAAACATTTGTATTTATACCATATGCTTTTACACTGAGAAAAGTCGGAATATTTAATGTTTAAATGCAACTGGAAATTTTCGTTGAGTTCATTTCGATGAGAAATGTGGAAATCTTCCCACGCATTCTACGCACAATAATCTATTATAGAGGGAATCATTGGTTGTGCAACCTTGTGAGTTCTGTTTAATGAATTTTTGATTCAATAATTACTTGCAATGCGTTGTTTTGTCGAACATTCCCATCTGCTTGACCTTTATTTAGATTTCCTTTCAGTGACTCAACTAGATATTGTTTATTTATTGCAGATATTTGATATAGTATAAGTTTGTGATGTACATTTTAGCTATTGTTTATGAATTGCAGATATTTTATATAGTTTCAATTTGTGTTTCACATTTTCGTAGTTTTGACTTGCTCATCCTTATGCCAATCCCAATTGATTCACAAATGTCACCACTGAAAAAGCCAGTTTGGCAACCTGCAAGGGAAATCGAGACACAATCAGAGACGAAAGTCTTTAAGGCATCTAACTTGCTTACCCTTAAATTTGTGCTTAAGCCTATGGAGAATATAGATCCGGCGGTGAAAGTGATGGTTCTCTGAGCATTCTGCAGGAAGTACAACTGCGAGGCTTTATATCTGCGATTCGAGTTATTCCAGCTGGAGTGAAATATGGCCACGGCCAAGATCTCACAGTCCTCTCTGATGAGGTCACACGTGCAGCAGAAGGGAAAAGTCTGGCAAATCTGAAGGATTATATACGCCCCTATAGGCAATTTTGCCCAGGCATCGGCAAAGTACAAAAGGTTGATCAGGGATATACCCAGGATCAGGCCGACCAGCAGGAACTGAACAAAAATGATAGGCTCAATAAAAGGACGTATGAGCGCGGCGTATCTATAGGAAAATTCATAATATCACCACACAATAATACAATTATTAAAATGCATTTCAATTATACTCCAGAATAAGATTGTGATCCTCGATGCACTTCACCAGATCCTCATGGTTTTCATCATCACTCTTACTGGGATCTGAGCACAGGTTGTCGACCCTCTGTTTGAGGAGCTTTATGTGAGCTCGTAGGACGAGACCAAGCAGTAGGGGGAACCCATCAACCATCCAGGTTTGGATGGCTATAAATATGAGTGGAATCAGCTCCACAAATGAAGCTATCCAAAGGTTCATCGTGTTCTTCTGCGAATCAATGAATGGATTATAGATGTTCCATGGCACCACTCCCGAGGAGATTGCAATGAAAAAAGTCGAAATTGTGTAGGATGTGAAGACAAACTGGTAGCTGAGATATGCCATGTTGCATCGAGTCACCCAGCGATGAACCTTGTTGCGCTCCGATAAGGCAATGCAACGCTCGTCCATGCGGTCAAGGAGCTCCTTGATCTTGTAAAACTTGCGCCACAAATTGAGTCTGAGGATGAATAACTTCAAAGGAAATCCCATCGTATTGAGTGCGACCTGCAGCACTGTCATTGTTTCAGTCGCTGAAAGAGTTTTCAGATCCACGAAAAACGTGATAAAGACTCCAGTTGGAAAATAGACAGCGGACGAAGCAATGATGAAAATCGCTAGTACTACTCTGGCGGGTGTCCATTGACCTTTTGGAGCTTTCCATCCCATGAAGATCATGTCGCGCTCCAAATACTCGAAGGCCGCCGTCGAGGACTTATGCTTGGGCGCAACTAATTTTCTCAACAAGTTAAACATTGCGTTTCGAATTTTCGCTTATCTCTGCGTCTAGCTGTTACCGGACCTATGTAAAACTGAGAGTCGACAAGCCAAAATGTCTTTATTTATACCACAAAACTGGGTGGTGCGTTGCATGCAACCTTTGCAGCTGTGCCTTACAAGTTCGATGCTTTTCGATGACAAATGTGTAACTCTTCCCACGCAATCGACGCACAGTAGTCAATTATCATAAGGACTATTATTTACATTGCTTTATGGATTGATTTCGCGTATTCGTAAAAGCGTAATCACTGGCAATACGCTTTCAACAGGGACTTGAATTTACACATTAAGTAGGCAACAGTTTTACGCATTTGACCATCGTAACAGCTCTTCCTTTGACCCACACAGATGTTGGTGTCTTTGCAGAATGATTAATATATGAAACTGTATGCGTTCGGTGTATACATAACACGCATACGTGTATTGTGTTCCACATGCCACAGGGGGGTCACGGGCGTGGGCACCCCACGACACATGCAGCACTGTCGGCTTGGTGGCCATTGTCTGGCGTGTAGTCAAGTTAATTTATAGACTTATCAACACTTAATCACCGGAAAAATGGCATAGCGTATGTGTAAAATGTGCTCAGTGCCACGCATGTTGATTACTGTGCCGCGTCTGCCTGTCTTTGGGCTGTATTTCACACGGAGATGAAGTCGGAGCCAGAGTCAGAGATAGGAACTGTGCTGCGGCACAGTGGCAGAACCAGACAGAGGCTTAATAGTTGTTAGTTAGTTGTGCGTGTGGCAGTGGGAACGGCCCCTGCCATGCTATGGCTCTGTCTCTGGCTCTGTTGCCGCTGCGTAACACATTTGCCGTAATTTATACTTTATAGCCTCGAAGCCAGATATGAAAAGTCGCATACAGCACAGCAGAGTAGAGGCACACACGCATAACATCTGAAGCTATATATTTCTCCTACAGCTGCCGGTTCAACATGTTGACTTTTATGCCATTTTCTGCGGTTACCAAGTCAACTGTGGTCAGGACTTCGTCCCAGATATTTATGCATGCAGATAAATAACAAGAGTGAGAGAGGGGGAGAGTAAGAGTGAGCCCCCTGTCTCCATTTTCATCTCCATCTCTGACTGCGTGTCGAGCTTATGTTATTAGATTTACGGCGAATGTGGTGGGTGATGCCCATAAAAGAGTGCAGACATTCAAATAAACGGCAAAGAGTTCACTGCATAATTAAAGCGGCAGAAGGATGACCTTCAATCAAGCCATGACAGAGTTCATTACACAGCAACAGCAACCATTTCCATTCCCATTCCCATCCCCATCCATCCAACACACCATCCATTCCATCCGAAAAGTGGCAACCAGGGAGCTGTCTGAGCCACGTAGAGAGATTGCGAGACAATTGGCCAAGACAATTGTTGGCCATATTGATGCCTGGCGTTTGTTGATTCCAAACACACGCTCCTACGCCGATCCTTCGTCTAATGATTGCAACAACGTGACGCATAAACATTTTTCTGTTTCGCACAATTTTGTCTATGCCTTTTTTTCACTCTTCATTGGGCTCTGACTCTGACTCCTGCATTGTGCTTAGTCAAGTTGAGGCTTATTGTTGCCCATTTGGGGTACGTCATGTGTGTGTCTGTGTGTGCATAAGGCACCTCCTGATGAAGTATTGTCTCTCAATCACAAACTGATTTGCTTAAAAGCGTGTCTGCCAGCCGCTTTTGACGTAGGAACAGCAACAACACTTTACGTGCCTCGCATCCCATCGAATCCCTCTCACACGCATTGATTTACCTTTCGGTAAAACCTTATTAAACTTTTCCACCCATTCTAAACGTGTGCTAATTGCTTTTTGTGCGAAATCCCGAAAAACCCACCGGCAACATGTCCACTCATCCAGAAGAACCGCGTTATGAGCCTACGTTTCGTGAGAGGAAGCGGGCGGCCATTAAAAATTGATTTATTTTTAATTATCAGTGACGTGCGGCGCAATAATAAATAAACGTTGAAATTTATTGCAACGTCAAAAGCGATGGCGGCCGCCTCAACAATGGCGTGCGTCGGTCGTTCCCATCGGTCGCTGGCTTCCTCCCCCCTGCTCCACAAACATACTTCATATTGGGTCCGTCCTATATGTTATATAGAGCTACACAGCGCGATGTGTGTACCTGCATTTGTGTTGGTTGTGCTTGTGGGAAAATATTTAGAGTCCACCCACAGGTTGGTTGGGGTTCGGGGGTGTAATGGCATGTGGAGAGGCACGATGGATGCATGTGGACGCCAGCAGAAACAACCAGGCAATTCGAGTTTTTGGCATATTTTACAAACACTTTGCTCATGTCGGCGCTTGTCTAACACGAAATACCCTTTATCATAGGGTTTGATGATTTGCAATCGATTTTTTTTGTATTGCAAAAAGATTACGTATTTCGGATTGTATTACATTTAATTCTAAACAATTAAAATAAATTCTACAAAACGTGTCACTTTATCAAAAGAATACAATCCGTTTTCAAGGGTATTTAAAGTTTTGGGAATGACAACCATATTTTTGTTCTTGTTTTTAGTTTTCCTTTATGCTGTTGCAGATGTTGTTGCAGTTGCGGCTGCTGCTGCTGCTGCTGTTATTATTATTATTACTATTATTGCAGCTTTCGCTCATGTCCAAAAATGCGGCAAAAATTCTATTATCATGGACATTGTCGCGCCTGTCGTGTGACAAGCGTTCAACCAACAACATTGTCACCAGCAACATTTTTACTAATTTATTAACTAAGGCCCCGCCGGCCATGAAACGAACGACAAGCGGTGCAAATATTTGAGCGACTTCATGTTGCACTCGTATGTGCCCCAACCGCAGCCTGTTAATGAATGCTCGTCGCCAGGATTTCTGTAGAATTTTAGGTAAAATATCAATAGTCGAATGCGGGGGAATGCCTGAAGTATGTTTTGGATATACGAGATTTCTAATTCCATTGCCATTCATCAATGCCTCGTTTTGCAATTTACGGGCACAGTGCACTGTTCGCCATTGCCGCACCCATTGTGGTTGGCCTTTTTTGTGGCTAGGACGCGTTTAATGAATTTTTCATGTCATCATGGCCATGGCCATTGCCCACTTTGAATTATTCACCCGTTCGCCCACCACCGGAACCCCAACATTCAACGTTCAACGTTCAATTGTACTTACCGCATTGCAATTCAAATAAATTTTTGATTTGGCAGATTTGCATTTTTTATTCATTGCTGCAAAAGAAATTCCATTCCTGTTTTTGTTTGGGAAAAATTGTAAAATTTATTTTCATCCAACGATTTGCAGCATTTTTTCTGACTGCCAGAATATTTTGCGGGTGGAAGCAAGGGTATGAGGAACTGGAAGCTTCAGTAGTCACCGATTGACTTGAAGAGAGAGTGGATTTCAAGATCTCAGACATGCCATCTTAATAGAATATGTTAGGCGTTCAGTTTACTACGAATCTTATGTTTAGGCTTATTCAACTTTCTCCTAAAACGCTAAAAATAGCTGAAAGCCACAGCCTAGACATCTTTAAATTCCACTGCGGATAAGGATGCTTTACATCCTTTTGCACTATTCAGTTTAGACCAAATTCTTGAGAGTCTAAGCATTTCTCCAAGTAAGCACAGTTTCCATATATCAACAAAAAAAAAAATTAATAAATGGCTACCCACAGCTGAAGGCAGGCCACTTCATTGGAGTGCAATTGGCTCACTGGTATTCCATAGTCGAGGCCCTTGAATGGAGTGCATTACCGCACCCTCTGAATGTCTGCTTGTCCGTGTGGCTATCTCGTCATCTCTTTTGCTGGGTGCATGTGCCACGGCTATGTACATATATTTTATTTACATGCCACTTTTTTGCTGCGATGCTGTGGTAATTGATACACTAAACTGCATAACGCAGACTATGACGTTAACATGGAAATGCATAAATGAATCGCAGCAGCCCCGAATGAATGGCAGTCCCAGTCCACCAAAACCATCTACGTACATATACGAGCCATGGCCAAAGAGCGGCAACATTGCAACAAAGGAAGCATTTAAATATTCAATAAAAGAGGGATATTATTATTACTATTATTATTTTTATTAAACTATACGTGTATTGTATGTGTGCTGTGCTATGTATTTGGCATTAAATTTACATGGCTATCATGGCTGTTAGTTATGAATTCCGTTGAAATTTAATTATTCACATTATCTGCTAATTTTTTACACAATTGTTATTATTTGATGCCCTGCGTGGGGCCAAATGCTTTGCCATGTGGAAAAAAAGTTTGAAAAGCAATTTAAAAATGAAATTTATGAAAGCCGAACCAAAGCAATGGCAATTGCTCTTTGGACCAAAAAGGTAATTAGAATTCATGACACACACGCTTTATGAAATATCACACATACGCAGTGTGGCAAAGACGTTATGCTCGCTCTGGCCTCCACTCTCACCCTCTCTCTCTCTCTCTCTCGCTTGTTCTCTTTCTCTGGAATTTGATTTACGATTTTCAGATACACACACAAATGCTCGCACAAGCAATGCAAAGTAATTTATGACAATTTTCCTTGCCACAAAAACTGCGAATTGCAATCAAAGCCGAAGCCGAAGCCGAAGCCGAAAAACGGCTAAGGCCAAGCCAGAAACTCATATAAATGTCAAAAAGCTAACGATGGATGCCTCTGGTGCTGCTGCTCTGCAGATGCATTAGTCGAGCACTTGACTCGTGGCTCTAGCCATTTCTCTCCATCTTACTCTCTCTTAGTTTCTCTCGCTATCTAACTCCTCTGGGCTTACGCTCAAGACGCCGCCGCCGCCTGCATTGGCATTAGTAGTCGCCTCTAAACAAAGCCCAACGTCTCTCGACTCTGGTCGCCATCCAATGAGACAGCCTGGAACAGTGTCACGCTGTAGCTGTTGTGCGACATACAACTTTTGCATATCAAATGGGTTTTGCTGTTGCTGTTTCTGTTGCTCTGCTGTTGGCCTGTGCCGTGTATTTTAATGGCGTGAAGTCAACGGCGCGTAAATAATAAAAAAAAATTGCAATAGAGAATGCGAAGGCGAATAACTCGACAATAAGATACCCAGTAATCAGTGGTGGACATGATTATATGGAAGTAGCTGTATCTATGGCACCTGTTATAAAAGCCATCTAATTACAGGGAACCATTATTCAATTTTATTATCATATTTTTATTAGCCGATACGCCGATGTGTTTACACTTTCTTCTGCCTGTGATATACATTTTCCGTACCACAACATAACTTGGTAACCTACTCGTAATGGGTATACAAAGTAGAAAACATCATGAAGCATCTTAATAAATTACTTTGGGGATTTGGGTGCACAATTTTTAATATTGCCAGGCCGCGGTGAATGGGGTCCAGGGGTTGGGTTCCGTTGCCGCAGACACAGCCATCACTGATGCAAAACCTTGTACATAGAGAGCGAGAGAGGGGGAGAGGGCGAGTGGAGTGCCAACGGATGGGCTAGTGTGTGGGTGCACGACAGTTGTCTGACATTTCGAGTTTAATGAAATTTATGCAATTTTTCTTATTTGCCAAATGCACTGCGGCATTCGCAGCTCGCCCGCGGCGTCAGGCACACGCCAAAGTGCAATGCATCAAGCGGGTGGACCTCGAATCACCCACGATCCAGTGGGACTAGACAAAAAAACAAGCACAGGCTGTACTTAGTACATGTGTGAATCATCCATCCACTTGGCGAAAGTATTCCTGAAAGCACTCATATTCTCGGACAACTTTTTCTTGGGAAAAATAATTCAATTCAGGGGCCATGGAATATAAATACATTTTGCAGCGCGAAACTTGTGAGCTCTCATCCAAGTGAGAGGTTATATGAGGACTGAAAACTTTCAAGCTGAAATCGAAGCCCGAACGCCAGGGTCTTCGAGCTGTTGGACGAGTACGTACTTGTTGCTAAAGTTCATAAAGGTGGCTCGTGCCCAATGATGATTATTTCTAGTTCATTTTCATTTAGCGCCATTCTTTTGGGCCCCCCTATTGTTGGCCGAGAGAAGCAGTGGCGAAGGTACAAGGACGGAGCCTGGCTACAGCTACGACATTATATTTTCATTGTTGGTCAGCCAAGCGCAAAGGCTTTGACGTCGTGGACTTTCAGGGTGGTCGCCGGGTAGCAGCCAGCGAACCATTTCCTCCTCTCAATCCCGGCCTGCCATCGTTGCTGCCGCTGCCGTTGCCGTTGCTGCTGCCTTGTGTTTTCTGGCTTATGCTTTCAACGGATTTTGGCTTGGCTGCCACACAAAATGAAACAAAATGTCGTCAGAGTGTCATTTGGCTTCGACTTTGGACAAAAAAAAGAGAAAGAAAGGGAATGAATGAAGGCAAAAAAAAAGAAGGCAAAATGAGAGTAAAAAGGAAGCAAAAGGACAGAGAGAAAGCCCGTAGGATGAAGGCAAGGAATTGCAGCTTTAGCGGGCGTGGAAGCGCCTAATGTGCTCCTAGCTGCTAAAGACCCGGCGGCAGTCGAGTTAATGAAACCAATAAATTAATTTTAATGATTGCACAGGACACACAGGGACAGCAGCAGCAGGAGGAGGAGCGGCAGACGGGATCCCTGTACGGACACACTGTGAAGCGTGCAGTTTGTTGCGTCAGGGCTCTCTCTCTCTCTCTCTCTCTCTCTCGCTTTTGCTGACTCTCCATTCGTCTTTCTCTCTCTCTCTTTGCCCCATTGGGGCGTGGCACTTGTGCCATAAGTAATTGACAAAATCTTAATTAGTCCTTGGCATGTCCATTGAATGGCTTCTGTTAGTTGTCGAGTTTAATTAGCGTTAAATATTTGCCGAGCGTCTTCTGACTTTAATCAAATTAAAAAGTGCCATACCTACGCATAAAATCGAATGAGCAGCAATCAAATTTTCATTAACTGCCTAAAATTGTACCCACCACTCCCCTTCGCAATCACCAATTAAAAACTCCCGAGTGTCAACTGAATCATTTTGACGCATTTGCTCTGCTGGCCTTGTACAATCTCTATAGATTATATCCTTTGGGTGAGCTGGGAGAGTGTTGCTTGCATGGAAAACAAACCGTAATCAGTTGAAGAGTGGACCCGGAGCACGCTCGAGAATTTCCACTTGCACTTGCCAACACAACTGCCACTTGGAGCTATAAACTGTGAAGAGCCCTTCCGGGCCACCAGCAGAAGCATCGGATGAGGCAGCTGCCCCATCGAGTGTCCTTGAAATCGAATACAGCTGCCGCTGCAAGTGCTGCACCAAGAGCCTCCTGCGTATGTGTGCCTGTGTCTGTGCAGCTCCTCTTAGGGCTTCGACTATCTGTGGAGCCAGATGTCTAGTGGAGTCTGTTGCTGCAAAAAAATTCTGCATAATTCGTGTAGAGCATTGTGTGTGCATCGATATTTGGATGTCTCTGCCTTTCGGCTTGGGGACAACTTGATGGAAATTGCTTTAATTAAAGTTGAGTTTAAGCCCTGGCTAAGGAAATCGATTGCCAAGGCAACCTTTGCGCCCCTGATTGGGTCGTTTAACCCTGTGGGTCTTTGAGGGTATTTATCCAGCCATTGTGCTGGCAGTACACACGTTCTGTTGTCAAAGTGTCAAAGTGTAATCATGCCTTGTGCGGGCGAGGCTTAAATTGAATTAATTGGCGGACACTCGAAGTAAATTAAAATTGCCCGGAACGCTTTTCATTTCTGTTCCACTTCTTGTTGCGTTCATGTCTAGCCATTAAAGAGATTACAAAAAGGGTCAAAGGGATACTCATAGCCCTCCGATTGCGATTGCTCATAATTGAGCGGCGCCTGCGGCCACCCATTGGACATTGCATTTTTCGATTTATCTTTCTTTTCTTTGATACCCTAAACAAAAGTGTAGCATAATTGAGCCCCTGATAAGCGATTTGTCTCCCCCTGAGCGAATGATTGATTAAAACATGCAGCAGCCACAGAATTAGGGAGTTTTTAAGAGTATCTAAAGCTGCGACTCCGAAATTCAATCTTTTCCCGCTTGATTGCTTTTGTTCTAGGTGTTTCAAGAGTGTCATTTTCCATTTCAAATCGACGCACACACAGAGATATTCTGACCAGCATTTGGATGGCAAACTAATTAAATTTTGCTGGCTGCGCTTGTACTTGGGAATGACTTGACTTGACTTTTGCTTGGTGGCTTGTCGCTTGGTGTGTCGGATATGGGCAGCCAAATTGGCGCCGCAAATTGGTAATTACCAAGGCTGAAGTGCATGTCAAACACGTAAAAAGGCGACAGAGTGCAGCGGGGGTGGCAGTGGCAGTGGCCAAAGAAAGACGCTTCCGCCACGTACCCCGCTAACCCTGTTCATCGTTCTGGGCTGCCGGCTGCACATTGTGCAATTAGCCAACAACGAGAATGTCGGACTACGGCGATGACAATCTAGCAAACGATGGCCACGCAAAGCAGCTGACGACGCGTGTTCTTACCATAGTGTCCTCTCCCGATTGTGTGTGTGTCTGTGTGTATCTTGTGGCCGTGGGCGTGGTCAGATGCAGTTGAGCTGCCTAATTACTTGTAAGTTGGTGAATTTGCGGCCACGGCATTACAGAGCAGAGAGCCCGAGCAACTAAATTGAATTTGACGCGCTCGGCCACTACAACCACCGGCTTCTAGAGCCAGCGGTCAATTGTTAACGGGTCGCAGACATGGCCCAGAAAGGGTAGGCACTGGAATGTGTTGGGGCACGTCGCGTGTACAGCTCTTCCTGTTTCCTGTGGAACGATAGAAGCAGTGAAACTTGCTGATTGCCAGCGTGTAATTATTTTTTAAGCACTTTGTCTGCCAGTGAAATTAGACCTAACTAAGCCAATCTCTTTTTTCCCTTTTTTTTTTTGTTTGTTGTATTTGAATAGCATGGAAGCGACAGGGAGAGACACGTCGTAGATAAATGGATAAAGAGAAAGATACAGAAAAAGATTTGGCTTTTGGGTCACACACGGCGGCTGGGGAAATCCTTGGCGCGTATATCCTGCGCTGCGCTGCGCTGCTCTCCTGTCCTGTTGTGTTCTCTCCACTTCACTGTTCTGTTCTGATCTCGGCTTTCATTTTTCGGTTGCTTTGTCCAATTAGTAACTGGTTTTTTTTTTTGGGGGAGGTCTACGATTTCATTTCTTTTATTGTGCTCGTTATCCTTTTTATTCCGAACTCCTACTGGTGCTGCTACTCGGCATCTCCGTGCGCAAATTTGATATCCTTGTTACAGCAAATTGTTGTACAATTATTCTGTCTTGCGTGTGCCACCACCTCGGTCTGTCATTGCCCCTTTAATGCCAGGCACTCTCGCACTTTCCCTTTCTCCCTGCCTCTCTCCCTCTCGCTCCCCGTTTGCCTGACCAAAACCGAAGCGAATCGAATGAAATGATATTTATATGCTCCACAAAACGTCATAGCAGCACCCTTTTCCTCCCCTCTCATTGTCATTGTCCTGCGCCAATATTGTCGCCTCTTCGATTATTTATGATCTTTACTTTAGTCGTACACTGTCCTGCCCTGGCCCTGCAGTGCTCCCCACGGGCCTGTGGCCAAGTTTTAGTAGTCATCGAAGTCCTCGTGCTTGTCCTCGGCTCAGTAATAAATTTATGCTTTTTTATTTCCTCCTGTCATAATTTTACCCTCAAATACACAGAAGAACGGCAGACGAGGATGGAGCAGGGGCAGGGGCAGGCAAGAGATGGCAGAGAGACGATAGGAAAATACTTGGGCATTTTTCCCTCAGCATTTCCTCTCGCATTCCTAAGAGTTTTCCCCTCTTCCGCAATTCCCTGTCTGCTGGCAGGGTGTGCGGTTGGTTCACTCCTTTCATGCCTGTCTAGAATTTTCCAATTGATAAATTATTTTATGGCAAATACACAAATTTTCCCCATACGCATGTTTGGGTCCCCGCTCTCTGCCCTGCCTTTACTGTGCTTCATGTGTGGCTGTGTGTGGCTGTAGTCTTGTTTGTGTGGTTTTGATACCCCTTGAAGTGGGTATGGGCAAGTGTAAATTGGAAATATTATTGTACATCATTTGGAGGAAAGGTACTCGATGTGTACGTTGAAAATATCATTTTCTTTGATGAATAACCATTTTTAGCTATTTTGTTGCCCCTTTTGAATCAAAATCTTATCTCAATAGCAACAAAATGCCTTCTCAAGGGTATCTACAGCTTCGATTCGGGGGAAAAAATTCCCACTTTCCTGGTTTTTGTTGTTTGTGTGGCTTGGGTTTCGATTTTCATTTGGGGTTTTCTTAGTCTGCCGACTGGAGTCCTCCGCATAAAATTCGTTTATTCGTTTATTCCTATGCGTAAGTAATATCCTTGCGTATTTTTGCGTATTTCCTGCCTTACCCTGATGGCCGAGTGGTCAACCCTCAATACGGACTCCATCCAGAATACACAAAATCAATCATATTTTCAACATTTTTTCCCTGTTCCCAGCTCTGACAGAACGCTCTCTTCATCAACTTCGTTTCTTTTTTTTTTTGTTGCTGGTTCCTTACATCAGAATTTGTTGCTTCGCTCAGCCCTAGACTTTATCATCGTCTTTCTTTTTTCTCTGTGCATTCCTTACCTATATCTTAGAGGAATACAAATTGGAGTCGATTTATGTAGCATTTAAGTCTGCTTGTGCTGTGGCTTTCACTTTGTACGCGTAGAGAGTGCTGTGCGGTGCGGTTCCTTATAAATATGCTACATTTACTTTAATAGAATTGTTTATGGTCGCCGTATTGGCAGCGCCTGTGCCTGTGCCTGTGCCAGTGCCTGTGGGCCATGTGCCCCATTCTGTGGATGCCCATGTATGCGGCGTTGTGGCACTGCCAAAACATGTTAAATAGAGAAATTGCAATAAAAAACGGCGCAGAAAATAGCGACAAAAACCGCGCCAAATCAAAGCCAACAAATCCAAAATGCGCACACAATATTTTGCGGGATTATTTCAGTTGGCTTGATGTCACTGGGCGTGGCGTGGTGGGGGGCGGAGGAATCACGGCGGTGGAGTGAGGCGACTATGTGCACTATCCTGTGAATCCGAGCTAAAAGTTCGGGCTACCATCCAAAATTTCTGTTAATTTGGCAGCTTGTCCTGCGTCCTGGCATTTCGTTCCTCCTTTTTCCATGCCTCTCCCTGGCAGTCATTTATATTTTGTTACGCTCTGCTTGAGTTTTATTTGCCTGTGGACCAAACGCCGACGGGAGAGAATCTGTATGTATGAATGTGTATCTGTATATACCATATATAAATGGAATATAAACGTGTACGTGTGTGTGTTTGTGTGTTTATATCTGCCTGTTTTTATACCCGGTACTCGAAGAGTAAATAAGGTATATTGTATTTGTGGGGAATAACGGTTGTATGTAACGCACAGATGGAAACGTTTCCGACCCCATAAAGTATATATATTCTTGATCAGCATCAATAGACGAGTCGATAGAGCCATGTCTGTCTGTCTGTCCGTCTGTCCGTCCGTCCGTCTGTCCGTCTTGTTTGTCGGCTAGTTCTCAGAGACTATAAGAGCTAGAGCCACCAAATTTTGCATCCAGACTGCTATATGCTCACACTGAAACCAGTGTATTTCAAAAATGAGCCACGCCCCCTTCCGCCCCCGCAAAAGGGCGAAAACCTCCCAAATCTACAATTTTGAAGATAAAAGAAAACTAAAAACGCCACTAAAATTAATTTACAGTGGCTAAACCCACCCTGTCCCGCAGCTTTTGTTGTTCTTTTCCCATTCTCTGATTTTCACTCTGTTTCTGCTTCACTTGGAGCGTTTTGGTGTGAGAAGTGTTGTAGATGTAGATGACAGATGAACAAAAAATGTAAAATTTGACAAAACACCGCTAAGGTGCAGATGTAGTCCTGAGTTCTGGGTATAAAAGTTGTGACGCGTAAGAAGCGTCTCACACGTCCCTTCTCGTCCTTTTTTTTGGGTATATTCTGTGTGCAGATATGCAAAACGCTGTGCGCACATAAATTTCAGTGCTGGGCCACGCTTATTTGCATAGGAATTATGTATTTGGGCATGGCGGCTTAGCTGCTGCATTACACACAGATACACACAACACACACACACAGACAGATGCACACCGCATAGGAGTCTCTCTCGTTGTGGTCATGTAGAAAACTAACGCATATCGTTTTCCTTGTATTTTGCAGCTATAAATTTGCAACGCCCCAGGAAAATGCATTGCAGCAAAACAAGCAATTAAATCGGAGAAGGCCTCCGTAACCCCCAGTATACCCTTCGTAGCACCCGTAACCGTAGAAGGGATACCAAGACCTGGGACCAGGGACCAAGGACCAAGCACCAACGACCAGGTCCTGCTGCTGTGCTATAAACCTATTTTGAATAATTAAAATTCCGTAAGTGCTGCAGTCGAAGAAGTTGGCCAGAGGCACAAGAATAAGTAGCAACAAAAAGGAAAGCTAGCAGAGGGCCCCGAACGGAGTCTTGTCCATTCTTGCAACACAATCTGCGGCCGTGCAAAATCGTGTGCAGCAATGAAATAATTAATTCAATGCACCTGACAAATCCTTGTGGCAGCAACAAGAGAAGCGGCAGCAGCAACAAAGGAGCCACCATTCCAAATACTTTCCATTCCAACAAAAGCAGCAACAAAATGGCGAGGATAACGCGAACAATTAGCCAACAAAGACACCATATCCACGAGAGGAGCCTGCCCCACACACTGCTCCTGGCCATTGCAGCCATCGCTTTGTTGCAACTGCAGCACTTCGAAAGCGGTAAGTCAAGACCAAAAAAACAGAAAGATATCCATGGACTATCCTCCATGCAATTGCAAATTCAATCGCGTGCAACAGAGCCAAGTCAATCAGCAAGTCCAAGTGAGATTCGAGAGCCAAGTCCAAGTACCAACCGCAAAGCCATTCAATTGACAATCCCACAATTGGTGCCACAGCGGGAGGGGGTAGAGCAAGTAGAGCTGGAGTTTCCCAGCTCGATGACGGAGCTTTGTCGGCCGGCGAATTAATCTTACGGATGAATATTTCAAAGCGAAACTTGAGCAATTAATTTCGCTAATTGCTTTTCTTCGCTTCGTTTTTGTGTGGCAAGAAGACGTCCCCTCGAATCGCGAATCTCGTATCCAAACCGCTCCCTTCCCGCATCTCCCTTCAACATTCACGGGCTTTTGCATTTAAATGCCCCGGCAGTTGGTGCATTTTCGAGGACTCAACTTTTGCCTGTGCATAAAACTCAATCTGACATTTATGCGAATGTCCACGGAATCAAATAAGAGTAATGACATTGCCATGGAAAGAGGCGACGACGCAAAGGGAGTGGCCAATGGGGAGCAGACGATGAAGCGTCTTGGGATCTGTTCGAGTTCGGGGCTCTGCCACGGAGTGTGGCAGTGGCAGTGGCAGTGCAATGTCCTTTGGCTACTCAAACATTCCAGTGGCTATTAGTATTCATATCTTGACTGAACTAAACTGAAAGCTTAAATTCCTCTGGCCATTCTTGCTCTCTCTCTCTCGCTCTCTCTCGTCCTTTGTGCACTTTCGATGGATGGGAACGGGCACTGGCACGAGCATGGGGGGGGGCCTCCGTTTTTATCTGCCAACGTTTGCATGAATTTTCATTTCGTGCTAGAATTGTTGAAAAAGATGCAATTAAATTTTAGGGCCAAGGGTGTCAGCAAAAGAAGGGGAGACACAAAGCAAAAGTTGAAGGCAAGAAAAAAGCAGAAGCAGATGGAGATGGACATGGACATGGACCCAAAGGGCGTCCCTCCCAACACAGATAGATAAATGTACATGTATATAGTAAAAAAGCTCAGCACGAAATATTCCAAGTCCCTGACAGTGTCCCCGTCCTTTCTCCTACTTTTCTTTAGCTTCTTTGGGATGGTATGCTCCATCTCTGTCGTTCCGTTGTGCGGTTGCAGCTGCCGTTCGGTGGCAAGAACGCATTATTAATTTATTTTTCAACTTGCAAGATGAATAAGCAAAGAGCAAAAATGCGCTCCTCAAACGCTGCTTTGGATGCAGTCAAGCAAAAGTTCCCAATTTAAACGTCGTCCCAACGCCAGACACTTCCCCCACCACCACCACCTAGCAACGCTTCTTTCAGCTCCTCGCACCCATTGTCGGGTCATTTTGCATGCAGTTTGCTGGCAAACGTGGTTTCGGGACGAAGGATGAACGTGTCTCGAACGTACTTCAATCTGCTGTCCATCACTGTCTTCGATCGTGCCTCACCGCAAGGAAATAAAATCCAAAAGTGAATAATGAACCGCAAATAACTTTACTTTGTCTTCTGTTCGAGGAGCGCAGCTTGCAACTCCCGGAATCATTCCTGCCAGCTGCAACTCCCTTTTGTACTTCAAAATACACCACTCTGTTGCTGCTGTTTTTGTTATACTCTTTACAGGTAGAGGGGATGCTGATTTTATGAAGGACTTTCAGCATTTTTTTTTTAGATTTTTGTTCAGAAATTGGTTCAGATAAAACGCTTAGAATGAACATTTTACCATAGAAAGAATCACGTTTCAAGAGTATATACGTTTTCGGTTTCTGTAACTCTCCTTTCTTTTCCTTGTTTCAAAACTGCTGCAGGACGTTTGTCTGCCCCATTTGGTTGCATCCATCTACAGCTCCTGCACCAGCGGACTGTCAGAGCAGTTACTGCTAGTGTCAGTAACAATTAGTTTGGTTTGTACTCTAGTTAACTGTCCTTCTACTGCTTTGGAGTGGAGTCGTCCTCTTCGCCGTTTCAAATATTTGCATTTGTGGTTGTCGATTCCCTCTGTCCTTCCCTCTCCTGTTTGATTCATTTTTCGTATTATTTCCTTAGCTTTTTCTGCATTTTCCCCACAATTAATGAGGTGCCAAACGCTTGCTAAATGATCGCTTACACAGTACTCGTTCGCATTGGTGTCTAATCTTCATCTTCATTAATGCCGAATATAGAGATATATTGTGACATAAATCACACAATCAAATTATGTATCTACATGGCCCCCGAGGGTCCGTTCCTGAATGGGGTTCTCTGTGCTTTGCTGTGGTTTTTGGATTAAGATTCATCTGTCCAACCCAACTAATCAATTTGACATAGGTAGAGCGGTTTGCCTCCGCAGAAACTTTAACTCTGGCAAAAACTTTCAATATTTGAGTAGAAAACTTTTCCCACTCAGATAACACATTTCCCCAAATACACATTATGTATGTATATACTCTGATAACACTTTCCCCCCATTTATACACATAAATAAATGTATGTATATCTGGGCATAAGTAAGTGAAATTTATTAACTGCATGAACCACAGCCGAAATGCAAATAAATCAGACCTTGGCCATCAGGTGTGGCAGTGCAAAAGTTCTTGGGTTAAACAAGGCCCAAATGCCAGGAGGCATAAACTATGGCATGGGTTGGCAAACAGAAACAAAAAGAAAATAAAAATACAAAAATCGGAAAACAGCAGCAAAAAGGATATTGACGTGTGACGGGCACGATTGGAGTGGAGAGGCTCTTGAGTTGGGGTGGCATTCGGTTATCCAAAAGAAGGCTATAACACATCCATCAACCATCCATACTGGTTGCTCGCTCCCTTTTTTTCTCCTCCCCCCTCGCTCACTGTATAACGCTTATCCCCGCACTTTGCTTGTGGCAGTGTCAAGTATTTGCACTTGAATCGCGCGCTAAGCAAAATTTACGCGCATTTGTTTGTGCGACTCCAGAGAATTTGCTCGCCAAACTCAAGTGAAAATCGATGGGCCATACATGTGTTCATCTGTGTGTAGGTGGTGTGTTTGTGTGTGTGTGGCTCTGCCATTGTTGCTTGGCCACAATGTTTTCTTTTCCGCCTCCGTTTCGTTTCGTTTCACTCGGCTTTTTATTGGTTTCGTTCGCTTTTTTTTTTGTGTGTTGGTTTCTGTTGTTGTCACTGCCGCTGCCACTGTGTGTCCTGCTTCTGGTGTCATGAGCAAAGGAGCAGCATTTGAGCAAACAAACTAGACCTGCCACCACACACACAGACACACAATCAAACATACAAAGAGAAAGGGGGAGAGACAGAGCCAGAGAGAGAGAAACACTTAAAGCTTTCATCCTGGAGCACATATTGCTTCATCTCTTTACGTGTGGTTTCCCCGGGACCCGGACAGGCATCAAAACTGTCGACAACATCAACGTCAACGGCATCATCATCGCCACGAAGCTCCGGATACAGCTTCAGCTCGCATGTCCTTCAACAGATACAGCTCCTTCCTTCGGCAACAGCTCTTCCTTCAGCTACAGCGCTTCCTTCAGCTACAGCCTACTTTTCCAGCAACAGCTCTACCTCCTCCGGCAACAGTTCCATCTCCTTCTCCAGCTACAGCTAGAGCTTCAACTTCAGCTTCAGCTCCTACTCCAGATCATCCGAACAGCCTCAGCATCTCCTCCATCATTATGGGCTTCGTCTGGCACTTCACAAAAATGCACACAAAATCCTCAACTTTATCTCGTCAATAACTTAAGTGGCAGTCAGGGGTTGTGGGCTGTGGGCTGTGGGATTCTGGGACTGGTTTCTAGTTCCTGGTTATGGGCCTCGTTCGTTTATTCCACCTTTTTACACTCCCTCGTCATGCCACAATTCATTTATCGGCAGAGGAAAAATAGCATGAACTCTGTTTTAGCACGTACTGCGGTTGCATGTGGCAAAAGGCTTGCAAATGATTATTTTATTGACAATTAAATCATAAACATAAAAGCACAAGCCGTACAAATCAACTAAAGAGAAAGTGATGAGGGAGAAATTTTATTGCCATGAATTTCAAGAGTTGACATTAGTCACAGAGAAGCGGAATGAACGCTGCTCTGGCTCTTTATTCCATTCTATATGGAAACGATTCCAGTTTATTGCTGCATTTAAGCCCAGAGATGGCAACGCACTCAAATGCAGACATCAGAGGGGTGGAGCGTTTCATGTGTGGCAGACAGTGCGGACTTGTTGCCACGTTTGACCATGGCAATGGCATTAGATCTCACATATCCCTGCAACAGCTGCTATAGAGACAAACACATGTACATGTACTGCTCAGAAACATCTTTGAAATGATTTGGCAACATCGTTTTTGCTTTCTATATTAAAAAGTTAATTGCTCTCGCTCTGTCAGTGATGAAATTGTGTTGCCCCGATTAACGTGTTTTTGCAAAGTTGAACTTGCAACTGGCATTGCCGCTAACTGCTAACTGGAGCTGATTGAATTTCAACTGAATGTCAGAAAAGGAGAATGGGCAATGGGGAAAACGGCAGCAGCTCAGCTACCACTCTGCACTGCAAACCATATTTAATTTGTGTGCAAATGCTCGGCAAACAAGTTTCTAATAAAATAAAGTGACTCTCTCTGTCCATCTCTGTGTCTGTCCTTCCCTGCCCTGCTCTGTTCTTAGTTCTACCCCTCAACGGGTAGTTTCATTAGAATTTCAGAGCGGCCCTCTCATTTGGGTGTGCGGAGTACGACTATGCTGTTGGCTTAAACCAGAAAACCATTTCATTATGGCCCTCGCCTAATGTCGGGGCCAACGGCTGAGCAATTTTAATTTTGCAGCGCATTGGCTCTGGCTCTGGCCAAGTCCTTTGTCTCTTCCAGAGAAGGAGCTCTCCCAGCAAATTGACATGGAATTGCAGTTGGACTTGGTCCTGCACAGTGTGGACTACACTTTGGGAGTGGTTTACCATACTCTTACACTCCACTCCACTCCACTCTCCACTCCTTTTCTTGCCTTTGTTTTGCCTGCCACTCTTCATGAACTCGCTTAAGCCGCATATGAAATATGCAACAAATCACAAGTAAAAGTTGCTATTTCGACCAGAAAGTACCCAGTATTTGGATATATAAAATGAATTCTCTTGTGTAAAGTTTCCATTGATTTTCCGATAGGAATAATTTGGTTGTGGTGGGATCATCTCTTCATGTATTAGCCCGTAGACGATTCAAAGATCAAGATTTTCCTACAGGCACTCAAGTGCAACCAAGAACTCGCTGGTGTACAACAAAGAGCATGTCGGGGATATAAAAAATCACACACAAAAACAATGTTTAGCTCGGGTTTTTGTCAGAAGTTGCGACCATGGCTACTGGGACTGGGACGCTGTGACAAAAACAGATGCAACAGCAGCCTCGTGTCTGCAAAGGTGCTGTGCGGTGGGCTACTTGTGGCCATGGAGATGGGTCTGTGGGGACGGGGGAGCTGTCCTCCGACAACCGACATGTTGCCAAAGGAGTTTAAAATATTTTTGCAGCTTTATCTTTAGACATTTGTCGAGGAGCAGCAGCAGCGGGTAGAAATGTTGTCGTAATGCAGCGACGGGATTTAACTGACATTGAGTGCAGCTCAGAGGCCACTCACCCACTTCAGGATGGCCGCCACACTCCTGCCTGTGGAGCCTGTGGGGCAAACAGATTGCCCCCATTCCCTGGCTCTGATTCTCTGGTGTGTAGACCTGCCAGTGCGCCCATTACGCCCACACAGCTCTGTGGATGTGATGCTGTTCCCCTTTCTCGGGTCTAGAGTCCGTGGTTGCACACCTCTCTCTGGACTCTGGACCTTTCTCTCTCTGTAGACTCTCGAGTCCTGGTGTCGCCCATGGGATGATGCCATTTTACGGCTGTCCTGAAGTGTGCTGGGAAAGCGTTCAGTTGGGCGAACTTGTAGACTTGCAGCGGCTGCTGCTGCACTTAGCTGCAGCTGACGGTGCCGATGGTCCGGGCACCTGGCAAATGCTTCAAATTAATTTCACCGCATGGGGAAATTGCCTGCCATTGTTCCGGTGTACTTTCAGGGCATCAAGGAAATCGTAAATCAAAGCCCAACGAGAGCTGCCCGACCGAGATCCGGGATCTCTGATTTGAGGACCACAAAAGGAAGACCTTCCCTCATACGCTCATCGCCCGTCGCTCGTCGCTCGTCGCTTGTCCTGCCCATTTTTGTTTGTCCTCTGCGAAGCGGAGCGTCTTATCGGCGTCTAATCTCTTTATGATAAAATGTTTATATTGGCGACAATATCAAAAGCACTCTCTGGCCAGGGGATGGTGTTTGTCGTTGGTAATAAATTCAGAATGCAGAGTAAGGCCAGCCACCGCAAACACTCGGCACTTGGGCACTCGGTGGCCAAGTTTTCCACGCTGCTGCCATATGAAAGATAAATTCACGGATAAGAACTTTGGCCACTGAGCGAGAGGAGAGCTCTCTCTCTCTCTCTGTGAAAAGCGGATTGTATGTACAAGCTAATTTAAGTTCGACGCCAGCTGCCACTGCCGCTGCCATTGCCACACAAAAAGCGTTGCGGGGGGGTGCGTACCCCGGGATTGGTGTACGGTGGGGTAGGGCCTAAAGTGGGAGTCAGAGTCAGAGCCACAGCTGTTGTCCAACCGCACCAAGCGGAGCGACTTTATTATTATTATCCCCGGCGCAAAAGTGGCAATGGGCCAGGACCATGGGGCGCTGGTCTCTGGACTCTGGACAGAGTTTCGGCCAGCCAGCGCGACATTTGTCCAGCTGCTTCGTTTCATATTCAGGAGATACTTTTTTCATCATTACAATTTGTGTGCGAGGCTTTATGAAAAAGCCAGAAATCACAAAAGTGTGCTGTGCCCCCTGCCCCACGCCCCATGCCCCATGCCCCATGCTCCTCGTTTGCTCTTTCAGTTGACTCTCTGTAGCCAGAGTTAAACAGGACTTGTCCTTCAATTCTGTCACATCTTAATGGAAGGATAATGCAGCAGAACTCTAATGAGTGGAAAGGGCATTCATCCTGCGGCAAGCTGGAACATCATCTTCACTTCACTTCTCTTCTCTTCTCTTTTCTTTTTTTTTCGTATATTTTCCTCAGTAATTTTTCATTTTTCTTTATGCCTCGCAAAGTTGCCCTGCGACTGTTGGCTGGGAAAATAAAAGAGAGAAAAAGAAAGTGGAAAACAAAAGGCGAACGCAAAGTTTTTGGGCCTCGCAGGCGAAGCCTGAAGATGAGGCAGAAGCTGAACAACCGACGAGAGTCCGACTTCGACTTTGGTTGACAGATGGAGGCGAATCCTGAGAGCATAAAGGAGACCCACTACCCGTTCCCGGGAACCAAAGCACGCCTCATCAGCAGCTCATCAACGACAACTTCTAAAATTTCACATCGTCTCAGCGTCCCATCGTTCGTCCAACTTTCTTGGCCGCGCTTCTGCGTTTAAATGACTTTAAGAATATCTAAGAAAGTTTTTAAATTATTTCCCGAGTCGGGGGCTAAAATGAAATTATAAAGGGATTTTCGCTGGCGGACTGCAGCTGTCGTTTTGGTCGCCGGTGTCTGGGCCCATGGCCAGGGCTTATTAACATTGGAAACTCATTAATATTGTATTCTTTTCCTGTGGCACCAACTCTCGCGCGCGCCAAGGACTTAACTCGTTCATAAAAGTTTGGCAAATTTCATTGCATTAATTCCGGGCACCAGCAGGCAGGACCAGGTGTCGGAGCACAGACGCACAAAGTGTCAAATAAATCAAACAGTTTTTCGGCGGATGGGGTCCATGGGGTGTGTCGGCAGAGGTAATGATTCGTGCAGGGGGTGGCCATGCTCTGCACACTGGGCAGGCGGTCAGTCACACAATCACAACAGATTTGACAAGTACGCCGCATGTTTTATTTATTTGGTTACCCTTTCGGTGCTGCCTCCAGGGCCGCAGGATCGGATCGGATTGGATCGGACTCGTGTTTAGTTTACTAATTTGCAGCAGTAAATATTTGTGCCGAATGTCCCATGTCCCAAAACTGGGTGACAATTGCTGCTGCATTCAAGTGTCAGCCAGAGGAGGGTTGTTGTTGGGTTCGCCTCTGCCCATATGGCAGGACACTTGATGATATTGACATTAAGTGCAACAACAACAACGCACACATACACACACACACACATTGCAACCCCTGAAACGCAGGACGAACGAGCCGTAAGGGGTGGCTGATGCTGCCTGCTGCCTGCTGCCAGGCGTAGGTGCTCATCGTAATCCCGTTCCGTACGGCTCTGTGTGACAAGGAGGACTGCCATGAAATGATATATGCTTCTATTGTCGCAGTCCTCCTGTCCTCACCTAACCCAATCGCTTGGCAATCCGTGGGCCTAATGAACCATAACGCTTTATCGTCGTTTGTCCTAGTGGGGAGAATGGGCGACCGTTCGACCCAGAGACCCTGTCTTTGCGCCTAAGTGTGCGATTGGGATTTAATTTGATTGCTTCAATGCCTCACAAGTATCTGTGTGTGCCTGCGAGACATAGAGTGTGTGTGTGTGTGTGTGTGTTGGATTGGTTTTCGTATCTGTGTGTGTGTGTGTGTGTGTGTGTGGAAGAGTGTGTGGCATTATCCTCTGATTTACTGTGTTATTTGGTCTTACTTTGTTTTACCGCTTATTGCTTATTACTTTTTCCACGACTCATGTTGCGTGTGTCGGTCTCTCTCTCTCTCACTCTCTCTGTCTGCGTATCTGTTTGAGGCCTTTTCACACTCTCCCTTTCTCTCTCTCTGCATTTTTTGTCGTGCCACCCAGTCCCGTCATGCATTAACGAAGCGATGACAAACGAAAAAACTCAAACTAAATCCTTTCTGCATTGATTGATAAAGTGCCTTATGCGAGGATTACCGAGGACATTGATTTACTATGCCTCTCGGCTTTAGTCTTTTTCCCCTGCTCATTCTTTTGCTAACACTTAATACTCTTACTTTTAGGGGTAAACGAATGGATTTAGCTGATGTGTTGTAGCAGGAGTGGGAGCTGGGTGGTTTTTATTTTGCACAACAATCTGGTGTGATTCCACTGGAGTGACCAGTCTCCTGCCTCATTAACTTGCCAGAAAAGTTGTCGACCTCACAAGAGAGGTATTACAGAGTCGTCCTTCTACTGCTACTCCTCCACTGGCTGTGCATTTCAAAAGTTGCAAAACTCACACAGACACATTCCCTCTGGTTGAGGTGTTACATTTTATTTTAAAACTTTTCTACCTTCACAGGATTGCAGGTCGCTTTATGGGTGGCTACACAATAAGGTTGCATAAATATTGGCAAGCTTTTGGGCATTGTTTTGGGCCATGGTCATCCGATTGTGAAACCCAGTTGTTGGCCTTGTACATGCCACTGGAATTACCTCTGGTTGTGCTGCCTGCTGCCAACTGCTGTGCCCTCCGCCCACTGTTGCCGCTGTGGCAGTGTCAATTAACGCCTAAGTTGTAAACAAATTTCGCCCAGTGGCCCGCTGCACTCATAAATTGCAGTTAGAAGATGGAGGAGCAGTGAAAGTTGTGGCCCTCCTCACTGCTCACTGGGGCATGGCATCCACAGGACTCAGGAGTCGCCGTCGAGACTCTAGGACCAAGTTTTTGCCAAGTGTTAGCCAAAGTATGCTTTAGCTAAATGCTGTTAGGTGGCAGTGCAGTGGCTTAAGCTGAGTCGGTGGCTGTTTACTTCTGACTTGGCGTTGGCCTGATTATTTAGCCGGTGGCAAAGCGGCTGTTGCTGCCGCTTCTTGACAAATTTGAGCGCAGTCTCGAGCCAGATTTTGTAATGATGAAGGCGCAGCACGTGCGCCGGCCCATCGACCATCGCCCATCCTAATTCACAGAACGAATCATTGTTTATGGGGCCAGAGGTTTGCTGGTTTGATCAGCTCCTAATCCAGGGACTCTTCAGATAAGCCGCCAACTGGAGGCATAAGCTCTTCAGCTATCTTCAAGTTTTGAATGCAGCTTGCCACAGAAACTGACCAATTAACTAAGGGTAGCATCAGCCTTATCCCTGCGCTGCACACACCCCTAAGTGCCCCAGAGCCCCCGCTCCGACCCCAGAGCCCCAGCCAGGAGTCGCAAAAACTTTGACACAGACTTGAGAGAATTTTAAATCAAATCGGAAGAGAGATTATATTGCAAATAATACTTATGAACTTATTATCTTGTTTGTGTTTTGTGTGGCCCCCCAACAAAGGCGAAGCAGCAGCAGCAGCAGCACAGGATGGAAGGCAGGCAGGAGATTCCGATGGGCCAACTGACCTAAGTTGCCCCCGAATGTTGCCCCTTGAATGTTGCTCTGTTGGCATGCAGAACACGATTCCGCTATCCGTGCTCCGAGCTGGGATAGAAATGTAAGCCATAACTTGGCCCCAGTGCCGCAGAGTTTTGGCTTCGATATTGGTCTTTGGTTTTTGATTTTGTTTTTGCGGTTGGTCCTCCGCAGCTACAGGACCCCCGAGGTCCCCGCTCTCCTACATTCATGGATTGTGCCAACTTCGATGTTTATTCTGTGTGGTACAAAACTCTGTAAATAAATTTCAACAAAATTGTATAACAATACAGCAAACTGGCCTCCAGGGTAAAGACAAGGTTTTCGGGGATACGCGCCAAAAGACCCCGACGAGGCGGCTTCATGCCGAGCCTCAGAGCGTGGCATATGGTTGAGGGGAATGGGAGAGGGATCCGTGGGTAGGGTTAGGGCAATCCTATAACATTGTGAATCACAGGATAAAGTCTGGCATTTGGCAGATGGACAAACATTTCACCGCCTGCCTGGCAAATTCCGTAAACTTTAAGAGAAGAAATTATAAAAGAGCCGCTGGTAATTGTGCGCTGAAAGATCTGTCGTTCTCCGCCGTGTACTTAATCCAATAAGGCAACAACAGTTTTCTTAAGTAATTTGTTACCCCCTTTTGCTTTTTCCCCACCCATACCCCCCACACCAACCAAACAGCGCCCTGCATCCCATTGAGCCCCTGGCCGTTGTACTGGCCACGGCTTTGTTGTGCCGTTTAGTCTGGCAAATAGCAAACAATTTTCCTCAACTGTTCGGAACGGGACAGGGAAATTCTCTGGATCCCATGTACCTCCGCCCCTCTCCCCCATTCAGGGAACTCTCTGGCATAGTTGCTTCAAGTATTTTTCAGCTTTTGTTTGTTCTCCCGGCTGGCGGTTGCCATTGTTGGAGGATGAAGCGCAAAAGCTTCAGGGGGTTTCAATGGTGGGGGAGTGGGCGTGCTGGGGCTGCTTCTGGTAACTCTCTTATCCGCTCCTGGGGCAACCGCATCGCTTTGTTGCAACAGCGTCAGTGCTTGAAGTGCTCCGGAGCCAGTCCTTCGTGCCGCTCAGGCTTTAAGCGAATCAATCAGTTGTCGGTTTTAATATAAAATGTTAATTGGAAAATTTTCAAGCTGAAACTTTTGGCCGCCTCTCATTAAGAAATTATACAATTTTGAGCCCCCCACCACCCCACCTCCCTTCCAAGAAGTTGGGCGAGAGAGAGAGAGAGAGAAAGAGGAAGAGACACAACAAATTGTTTTTCCGACTCGATTCGGCGGGGTACGTACTGCTGTTCGGCTTTTATTATTGCTTTTTTATTGCGTATTAATTTTGCGTGCTTAATTTGCCAAAAGTGGGTGGTGGCAGGCAGTGGCAGGGGTCGTGGGCGTGGGCGTGGGCGTTTACAGGGGCAGGTTCTGTAGCATGTGGCAGTGGCAGTGGAACAGTGGCGTGCTGCCACGCCTCAATGTGCGAAGGGCTTGGCTTGTAATTGGAGCTGTTGCTGCCACTGCCACAGCCACTGCCACTGCCACTGCCGCCTCCGTCGCTGATGCTTTTGCTGCTCATTTTAATGGCAAGAAATTGAATTTTAATTAGTAACGAGGAATCTGTTACGCATCAGTTTGTATGTAATTTAATTTCTTAATTAAAATGCGAGAGCATGTCCGCATAAAAACCAATGGAGGCCGGCCTCCTTCTTCCATAAAAAGTGGGACAGAATTACTGCTGGAAATATTACTATTTTAATGGTCCGAAAAGACAAGTGTTATGTTTATCAATATCCTCCTTAAAGGCAGATTAAAAGTGGGCCAAAGGACGGCTACAAAGTGTAGGACTCTGATCATGATGTTGGCTAATTGGCCGGCACTTCAGGGAACTGAATTGGAAATTGCCCTCGAATCGAGTGGAGATCTGACAGGGAAAATGTTTGTTAAATATTTAGGCTGCATCTGAAATCTCCGACCGGGCAGAGGGAGGGCAGAGATCTCTGACTATTGTTTATCTTTAATAAAATTCCATTTTGCACAGGATAAAAGTGTTTCCATATTTATGGAACAGCTCCACACCCACTTCCACCTCCACTTAGCCATGCCCACGGGCGCCAGGTTGTAGTGAATTTCCCTCGTGGGATACAATTGCGGATTAGGTCAGGTTTGCTCCGTTTTGCCCATTTCAGCCAGCTGTCTTCTCCTGACAACGTTTTCCACTCTTTAAGTTTTTGCCTTCACAATTTTCAGAGAGTCTTGCACAGATTCCCTCCCTCCCAAAAAAAGAAAGCAAAGAAAAGCCCTGTGCCACTCGCCGAGTCAGCGAGTCAGTGAGAGCATCGGAAAAAAAGGGAAGACTGCACCCCGGCACATACATAATACACGTATCTTAGTGTCTGGCACACAGGAGGAGGATGTGCTGCTGCAGCAGCTCTGTGTAGTTGCAGAGAGGCGGCATGCCACATTTCTTTTTCTGCGGTCTACATAAAATGCATAAATTATACAACGTTTATGCTGTTCTGTTCTGTTCTGCGTCATGCCACTGGCTCTTCTGCCCTTGCCTTTTGGCACTGCTGACTGGCTCTTGTCTGTGGCTGTGGCTCTGTCTGTGTGTGTCTGTGTTGGCCCTGTGGCAATGCCTGTGTATCTTTATCTGTGTCCGTGACAGGTGAATTCTGAATTTCAAGAGAACAGGCTTAAAGCCAGCTTCGCTCCACTCTCTTGGCCACGCACTGCACACAAATTAGGGTTAATTAACTTTACTTTTTAGACAGACTCTCTAAGGCGTTGCACTTCGGCATGGTTCCACTCTGATGCCACTAATTTTCGACCCTGGTGGCTGCTCCTACAGCTGCAGCTGTGTTACACTTTAGTGTGACGCCAACTTTGTTTGCCAAACTTTTTATTGGCACATATTCTGCAGTTGCGGCGCACTGCAGCCGCAGTCTGCCGCTGCCGCTGCCGTTGTCGTTGCTGTGCTCGTCTTTTTTGTGTTTGTGGCTAGAAACTGGGCTAAAATTAAAATGTTCCTCTCTCGCTCAACTCGGGCTCTACTCTGCTCTAGGAGTTTTTGGATAGCACAAACATTAGCATACCGCCGCGTGTTTGTTTGTGTGTCTAAAACGCCACACTTGACGCGCTCGAAGTGCAGCAGCGAAACATCAGAGAGAAACGCGAACCACTTGCTGGCAATGGCAACAGCAACGGCAACGACAACCACTAAGTGCGGATGTGGATGGGGATGTTGGAGAGGATGCTGAAGCTTATGCTGTCAATGCTCTTCGCTTATAGATGAAAACCGCTTTTCCACGCATCGAAGGCATCGACATACTACGACGAGTATCGCCTTGGCTGTTTTCTCAATTTGTGTTCGCATTAGCCGCTTGCTACGCTCTTTCGACGAATTATACTCTTGAGCATCATTTAACAGAGAAAACGATAAATTAAATTACCCGGCCACCAAAACGACAGCAAGCCAACAAATTTGGACTTTCCTCCGGCTTCAAAAAACCCAAACAATTTGTCCCACCCACTCCCCACCTCATGGTCTGGGGCTCCGGCCACCCGAGTCCGGGCGGAACGCTTAAGTCATAAGTAAGATCTACACACTTGATAAGAGTTGGAACTCAACATCCGAGACGAGCATTTCCAAAACACTAACTCACACAAATAGACATTGGACGTGTACGTGTGAACACGGATACATCCACAGACGATACAATCGTACATATATTGTACATACATATATGTATGTATGTATGTATGTACATATATCCGGCAGCATTTCCGCTTTATTTTTGGTTCTGACTCTCGAACCTATTCCAATTCATTTGTTTTCCCTTTTGCCTTTTAACTGCCCTACATCATGTCGCCGCAGCAGAGGGTGGGTGTTGGGGGGCGTATTCAATGGGGCAGCAAGTGGCAGAGTGTGGGTGGGAGCAGAGAGGGTGGATTTGTATGTGGAATCCACACTCTAAGCACTTGGCATATAAAGCAGAATCGCTTGGCCTGGCATAAAAAATTTATAACTTCGATTACTTCCCTTTACACTAAATACTAATAAATTAAATTGTTTTTTATTTCTCAATAAATTTTTATTATTTTGCTACTTTTATACTTCATTTCTCGCCTGTGCCTGCCTCGCTGCCATCGGATAGAAGGTGTCGATTTAATGGCCCAGACGCGTTTGATTCGCCCCCAGTCCCCTGTCCCCTGCCACATGCCACTGTTCCGTTGCTGTTTCTGGTTACGGCTCTCGTTGTGGCGGGTGGCACCCTCCTCTTGTTTCCCCGAGTTGCTCATGCTCACTCTCGTGCTCGTTCTCGTTCTCGTTCTCTTTGCTGAGGGTTTAAGGTCAATTTTTGATTTCCGCTCTCAAATTGCTCCACGCACACACACACACACACACACACACACACACACGCATTCGCATCCGCATCCGATTTGCACTTGGTTCTTGGCTCTCGTCTCTTTCACATGGGTGTAAATTTATCTGTAACTGGGGATCTCTGTATCTGAATCTCTGTATATCTGGACGTGTGTGTGTGTGGGGCATTTCGAGGAGCGAAACTTTGATTTGTTTTTCGTGCTTCATTTGATTCGAGTTGAGCGGAGTGGAGCGTAGTTTCAGTATCCTGAGAGCCGTTTAATGAGTTGACGCTTTGAATAGGCAGAGGCAGGATTTTTGCCTTCAGCTTTTCCTGTGAGAATTTATTCCACCGGTTTTAGTGTGATTGCTAATTTGTAATTTACGCAGTCTGCCCACGGCCTCCTTTTACAACTCGAAAACATTTTCAGATGCTCCAAAGGAGCACAGGACTTCGGGCAAGAGTTTGTTTTTTGTGTGTGCCTGTGTGTGCCTGTGTGTGTGTGGGTCCAAATGGCCGTAAGTGATTCATTTGGTGCCGGGCACTAGCCAGGAGCCGACTCCAGCTTGGGTAACGCTCTGTTGCACGTAGGTCATCAGCAAATAATAAACATAAACAGTTTATTGTCGGGGGCGCTGGGCCAATAAAACTCGTCGAAAAACGGGCTCATAAAATTACGCACTGAGGCTCAAGTGCAATGGGCATTAAATCCACACCAACTCTGGACTCCCGACACTTGTCTGACCTGACAGACCCATCAGTCAGTCTGCTCTACGCTCTGTCGTGGGTGCTTAATACTGAATGTCCAACCAATTGGTCTTTCGGCCCCCCATCTTTGACCTCGATGGTGAACTACCGATAAGTCGCAACACGCTCCGCATCAGTTTTGCATTGAGATTAGCATAAATCGAGGGCTCACTGCTGCTGTTGCTGTCGCAGCGCTGGCCTCCTTTTTTCTTCTTTTTATACATTTTGCAAAGCTGTCGCAACAAAATTTTACGCTGTTTACACAGTGAAGTGTGCATAAAAGTGACGCTTATGAACAAGTTGACAGCGGGCTGCGTTACGGGCTCCCCAGAGTCGGTTTTAAAAGTCGTAAACATGCACAACTAACAGATTTATTTATATGCGGCATAAAAATGCACGAAGCTGGCAACAGCAGAGCGTCACAGGCAGCCGCAGCAGCAGCAGCAGCAGCAGCAGCAGCACTACACGCCACACAAAGGCAGCTCAGGACAGAACAGCAGAGAACTGAGCCCGGGGAAAAGCCAGCGAAACGTATAATAAAATTGGCTGCGAAAGTGTTTCAGGCAACATGGATAAAAACGTAATCCGCGCCGAGTAAACGCCAAATGACTAACAGAAATGCAAAAGCGTAAGCAGCAAACGGTGGAGCGGCAAGCATTGGGGGGGGGGGGGGGGAGGGACATGTGCCTCAAGGCTCTCAGCCTTTGCCTCCGTCTCACCTACTCACTTCCTTTCTTTGCCTTATGCCGCTGCCGCCCCCTAGTTGTCATTGACAGCCAGTGAGCAGGGGCTACAAAAATCTTAAACTGACTTCAAAAGCATAAAATGCCATGCAACGAACAACGAACCAACGACAAAACGACAAGTTGCCTGGCATGTCAAACGACTTGGCGGAATTTAAAGCCAGCCCCCAGAAAATATACAACACAAAACCAGTCCCCAGTTCCCCAGTTCCCAGGCCCTCTGTCGTTTCTATTACACTCTAAAAAAATTGCATTAATTTACATTACACATAAATAGATCAAAATAAAATGTACTAATGGAGATTATGCACAAAAAAGTTACCGAAGTGCACTCAATAATACAATTAATCCTTATTGGATTTGAACATTTCAATTTGACAGAGAAAATATGCTAATGTTCATATTTATATTTTCGCTTTGATGAGCGCTTAAATTTCACGGCTTGTGTCTTGTAAGCTTCGACAAAAGGTTAGGCACAATTCATTCCCAAAAATCCCTTAACAAATCATCAATACTTGAATTTTTTCTCTGTGTAACAGCACCCAATCCCAGTTCCATCTGGCAGCTCAGCTCAACCCTGCCCGCTGTTCCCGCCACCCTTCTAGCCATGTTGGCGCTGTTAACTTAATGGTGACAAGTGTCAAAACAGGGAACAGAACCCCTAAAACCCACTCACAGAAAATGCCAGGTCAGGGCCTATTGTTGGTCCCCGTTCCCGTTCTCGTTCTCGTCCTCGTTCAATTGCCTTTCGCCTTTTCGCCACCATTGGGTAAATCGCCTTAAATCGCACATTTCAATCTTTTTAACGAAACTTATCGATATTTGCATGGAATAGGCCCCCACCACGCAATATGCTAATGAGATAATGTCGGGCGGACAGGAGCAATGCGGGCCTGAGGTGGTGGCGGAGGTTAATGGGGGTTTGCATGCAGAAATAGTAGAAGAAAATATTAACAAGCGAAGGAAAATCCAATTCATAGATCATCTGTCTGGCCATAAACTATGGCATATCATGAAATTTGTATACGACTAGGGGCATGGTGTTGATATTTCATGTTGCTCCTGCAAACACGCACATATGGCGCAGCATGTTCGATGTTCTGGCTACTGGGATAGAGGAATACAGGAAACTGAATACTGAATACCGAATATGGGATCCCTCTTGGATCCAGCGTTCCCGAGCGGAACTACAAAATTTTTACTACTGCAAATTTACGACACGAAAGCAAACAATTCGCCAAATGAAAATTCCTGGGGAAAAAGAAAAAAACACTCACAAAGAGAATGGAAAAGTGCGAGAGAGCGTATAAAGAGGGGCATAGTCATGGCAGCAGGACAGATGTTATTGTAATTTATGCATATACATTTTTGTTCCATAAATTCCATTTCATTTTTACCATATTTATTTTATAAATTGTTGCAAAATGTGCAAAATTGTGTCCGTAAAGAGCTCGAACCCATATAGCAAGAGGTTAATAAAAATATATCAAATATATATCCATAGATGGATATATACATTTTTTAATATTTGTGTTGCATTCGCGCTGCTGGAAGAGAAAATTCGATTGGCTTTTTTCCAAACAGCCAGTGTGCCGGCAAATTGATTGAACTGGGAATAATGTTTGTGGCACGTGAAATGCTCGGGTTATTGCATTAGCAACAGTTTGTCCGGACGCAGTGTGAACAGGGTTCTGGGGCAGCAACTGTCGAGAAGCGCTCGTCATCTTTCGCCATCATCTTTAGAGTCATTAACATTGCCAACGCCATCCGTGGCCATCAAGAGCGCATTCCTCTGCATCCCATGCCAGTCCCAGCCACAACCTCCGACATCCTTCGACATCTGCGGTAAGTGGCGCTAGAGCTGCTCTCTGCCCCGCTGCCATCACTCCCACTTTTGCGGCCAACTAATGAGACTTTGCTGTTCGAGCGCGTGCAGACAGGAAAAGGTCCTTTGTAATTGCCATATGTGGTAATGGCCGTAATTGGTTTTCCTATTAGAGATTTAGTGACTTTTGTATTGGCCGTCCACTGCACATATCCGCCGCACTCTCGTCTCACACGCTCTCCTACATGGCTTTCATTAAATCTTGGCCGAGACTTGAATGTCGCACAAGTAACAAACAGGGAATTCGTTTTAGCCATTAGCCGGCGGGGTGGGGGGGCTAACAAGTTAACAAGCGGCAAAGTCGCCAAGTCTAACACGTGACTTCGTGTCATTTTCTGAAATTTGGCGAGTCTCGACAGCCTCCTACCATCCTCCAACGCTCCATCACCATCCAAGGAGCCATCGCCTGAGGAATGCTTCTGCTGTCTGCGGATATTTATATTTTATTTTTCCGTGAAACAGTAATTAGATGAATTATGAGAGGAGAATTCCTTTCCCTATACTCATTTGCATGTGTGCCCTTTTCTGTGTCAAGGTTTTCCGCCACACGCATGGGGGGCACAACATTCCATCCATTTTACTGCCGGAAGCGGAAGCCTTTGCGCCTTGAAAGTATGCCACGTAAATGTTATTCTAGGGCTTTTCTGTGGAAAAGTTTCTGTTTCTATTGTTACATTTTCATTCGAAAATATTTGAGGCCGTGGCGAAGGAGGACTTTAAGAGCAAACAAGAGACCGAGCTCTCCTCTTTTGCTGCATTTGACAATCTAATTTTAATTGAATTTCATTTCATTTTATTGCCTCGGCCGTAATTGTTTCTCGACAGTGTCCTTCTGCACTCTGCTCAGTGCTCGGTGCTCAGTGCTCAGTGCGATTAAATTAATTGCCAAAAGTTGAGCAGAAAACAAAAATTAATGCATGAAATATGCTGCTCCAAACAGAATTTTGTCAGGAGGTAAAAGGAGAACCGAACAAAAGCTACAAGAAATTGAATTATAAGAGCACTCCAACTCTCTGGCTTCCAGAAAATGTATTGTGGCAATGGTGTGGGAGTGGCGGGAGCCTAGGAGAATGTTTGACTTTATTTGGTATCTACAATTTGTGTGTAGCCCAAAAATTGCTTCAAGTGTGTCCTTGATGATCGCAGATATACGAGTGCTTGTCTACTCTGCCTACTCTTAAATCTAATAAAATTCAATACAATTAATTTAATTTCAAGTCGGCTAAGAGAAGGCTACACTTGCGACGTGCCTGCGTGCATAAGTATTTTCTCTGTTCAGTAAAAAAAAAAAAAGAAAGATGAAAAACAATGCAAAGAGGCGGCTTGAGAGTAATTTGCTGCAGAGACCTGTAGGCGTTTGCCATTGCCATAGACATAGACACGGGCCAGGGCCAAAGATGCGGCAACAAACGAGCAGCAGAACACATGTGAAAGGCAGAAAGCCATTGGCGTTGTCTGGCTCTGGAATTGCCTTGGTTTTGTCCTGCCTGGATTGGGTTCGGAGTCCTGGGTTCCCGGGCTTTGAGGTTTGTGTGTTTGGTTTTGCAGTACGAGTCTGTCTGAGCCGACAAAAAGCGTAAAAGCAAATTGAAAATTTAACCTCAGGTTAAAAACGTTAGCGACAGTTGAGTTTAACGGCATTAAGGCCGTGCTAAGCTGTCGGTTACACACACACTCACACACTCCCACATACTGCCACAAAAAAAACACACACACACAAACACCTCCTCGAACCGAACCGAACTGAACCGAACACATGCTACTCAGACATTAGACATCGCCTGGAGTTTCAACCCAAACTCTAATGGTCTCAGTGCTGTTGCCGCCCTGCGGCTCTGATTCCCATTCGCATTTGGATTCAGATTTTGTTATTGCAATTGTTGTGTTTGGCTTTCTGCTTAGGCGGCATCTGCTTTAATGCCAAAATCGTGTAGTTCATTACGCAGCTAGCAGCTGAAATGACAGATACAGATACGCGTTAAGCAGACACACTGCCACTGCCACTGCCACTCAGAGATACTTTTCAAGAGAGAGCGAGAGTGTGGCTCTGTGTGTGTACGCTATAAATTTCAAGAGCCATCAAGATGATTACTTCCTGCCATGGCACATAAAAAATAAGTTGCAGCTCACAAAATAAACAACTAACTATGGCACTAAAACTTGCTCATATCCTGGGCACATCCGTTGCGAACGCGAACGCATATGAGTATGAGAGCATGGGTGTGAGAGCATGGGAGGCCGCAGTTTTCTTTCAGTTGAAATTATCACATAAATCAGAGAGGCAGCAACAGTATCCAGCATCCAGCAGCCAAGAGCCAACATCATCTATAGACTCGGCCGTAGACTTCACAAACTGGAAGGCGAGAAACAACGAGCAGTGGCGGAGGCAAGGCCAACTTACAAAAGAACAACATTAAAAGTTTTGCAATCGCGTAATGAGAATCTGCTTTAAAACTTGCGACAGCCGGCAACAGCAGGCAGCAACAATGGTCTACAGCTACTTGCAACAGTGGGGCACACGTAAATTGCCAAGTATCTGAGGGTTGAAACTTAATTGACGCAAAAATGTACACAAACTTACGCACGTCTTCTCTTACAATTAAGCAAAAGGTAGCAGCATGAGGAGGAGTCGGAGGAGGAGTCGGTAGCTTAGTCTGGTTAAATAATGCACGTAGCATGCAGTTGCCGGAATCAACCTTGTGGCACACCCACACCTGCCAGTGCACCTGCACACTTGCACACAAATAGACTTTTATCTACTGTGAAATTCAATTTAGTTTTTATTTCGGTCGCTCTGAGAACCACCGCTTGTTGATTACTGCCTAGCTCCGTCTGAATCCTGGAGCTCTGGGCTCCGAAAACTGTCTTCAGGGATAAGGGCTGGCAGATAATTAAATGCAAAATATTTCATATTGCATTTATTTCGAGGCTTATGCAAATAGTGCCATGAGCCCGCAAGATAGCAAAAGTTTGCAGGCCCTTGCCCAGTGCTCATTATGGCATTTGCATATAAACTCGTCTACTTTTTGGTGGCAACTTAGTTTTTGGCATTTGATATCCTTAAACCAGCTCGCAGGCAACACTGTTGAATGGAAAATGGAGAATAAAAACAGCCAAGTCGAGGCAAGCTGGCTACAGCGGAAAATGGGAAGACAGAGAAGTGTAAGCGGAGAGTCGAGAGAGTATCAATATCAATAAAAATCACACTTTGCAACTTGAGCGATAAATTCAAAGTGCCATTCCGATACTTTAATCCCAGGGACATAATGTCAGCTTGATGACGACGTGATTTCATGCAAAGCATGTAGCCAGTCCAAGTCCCCAACAAGGGGATGGCCAAGAGACTGCCAGACCCACACCCATACCCGTATCTGGTCATGGAACCCAAGGACTGTAAACAATTGCCGGGGTCGTCTAAACAATGTCCCAGTTGGGGGAATGCGTGTGGAGGGGCCAACTAAAAGGGAAAACTGCAAAAGAAAGCTGGAAAATAAAAACTGATGCGCCGGCTGCCGCTGCGGCTGCCACTTCCGCTGGAAGCAAGAAAAAATGTGCCTCAATAAAATCAAACAACAGACGTGATGCCCATAGCCCATGGCCCATGGCCGTACCCAAAGCCGATCCCGATGCAAAAGTGCGAGAGAATCAATTGTGTGTTGACATTTTTATCAGCGTTAGGCGTTGGGACTCTTTGCCTGAGTCCTGGCTCTGTGCGTGCATAGGCATGTCGAAAGCTGAAATTTTCATGGGTGCGTGGAAATCACTGCCAGGAGGCACAGCGTGAGGGAGATGGAGAGATGTTGACCCTTTTTTCGAGTTAGATCAAACGTGCTTCGGTGTGCTCGGGGTTGATGGTTGTGTTACGACCAGACGACAAAAGGTGCGACCTGCCTAAATTATATATACACGGGATCGCTCACTCTCTCTCTCTTTCTCTTTCTCTTTCTCTGTGACTCTCTGCCTCCCAGGCTCCCTGCTGTACGTTGTTTATGGCGCGTAACGTGCGTTTGCCTTTATGCTAATGCCAAATGCCTCGATGCTTGGCATTCAATATTCCGTGTGCGGCTCACGCCGCGTATGCGTGTTCTGCCTCTCAACTTTGATTGGGAATTTCAGCTGTAGGGAGTGGGAAACCGAGATGTCAATGCCAATGAAACTTCTGTCAAGGCAACCGTTTAATTGTGCATCATAAGCCGCTTACTTAATTATGGCATGGCTCTTGGCGTAATTAAAGACGAAGTAGTTTGAGATTCGACGTCTAGCCGGGGAATCGAATGAATAAAATTATCAAGCCGCAGCACAAAGCCTCATTCCGAGTAACTACTTTGGGGGCCACCATAATGAGACTTTGCATTTGTATCCGTATATCCGTGTATCGGTGTATCTGTGTGACCCAACAACCACTCGCTGCGTGTGTGCGTGCGTGCGTGAATGGGGGGGGTATTAGTGTCAAAGGCAGGCAAACCCATTGAGAGAAGACAGGTCGATGTCGACGTCGATGTCGATGGCGCAAACCAGCTCATCAGCGGCATCCAACTGAAGAGGCAGCATCATTGCTGCTGGCTGTGGCAACTGTGGCAAATACAAGTGGAAGTACGTCGCTGATTGTTGCCACCGCCTGTGGTTGCCGTAAACTTAACAGCAAACAATTATATGCGCACACACAGTTACGCACATTCAGCACACACACACACACACACACACACACACACACACATGTGCGAATAGTGGGAGAACAGCCGCAGGGATTTAGCCTCTCCACGGCCGTATGGCTGGGTGGCTTGTGTCTGTGCCATTGTTATTGTTGTTGTCCTTGTAACACTTAAAATTTAGCACCAAGGCCGTTTGTTTGCTTATCTCACTTGGCATCAGCTATTCCACCGCCCCCACACTACCTAACTCCCTGAATTCCTATCTCGAAATTCGTACCATGATTCCATGATTCCTTCACCATTCGGAGGGTATTGTGGGGAGGTTGAGCAATCCTTGAGCTTCCCTAGGAACTCTAGACCTACAAGAGCATCAAAACCTTCCGCTCTCAAAGATGGCCTCTCCCTCTTCAACCTGCACCTCGCTTAAGGTCGCCCATTCTCTCTCTCTCTCTCTGTCTTCAGTTGAACTGCTCTCCGAGCCCCTCGTTTAAGTCTAGTTTGCCAACTATTACGACATTGCTGTGTAATTAATTTTGAAGGGGTGGTGTTTGGGGCTGTGGCTGTCCATCCTTGGTCCTTTCTAAGCAGTCATCAGCCCCTGCAAAGCTGGAAGGATGCATACTTTATGCCATGCACTTGCAAAGGCTTTGTCCGTGTGACATTACAAGGTTAATTTCAGCTTAATGTCACCAGGCGACTAAGTTATGTGGCCACTTACATGCATACTTTCCCCGGCTACCCGCTGTTCTCCTACAGCCACTCTCCACTCTGCTGCTGGATGCTGCGCTCTTGGCCCTGTCGCATTTTTCATACATTTTCGCTGTGTCTGCAGGGCGCGCCCGGCCCTGGGGGACTGCCTAGAGCTCTAGCTCTGGCCTTTGTCGGAGTATTTAAATGGTTTGCCTGTCCATAAAAAAATCAACATGTCCTTGCCACACACCCTCCACACCATCTAAACTCTTGAATGACAGAGGCAAAGACGCAGACCCGCAGATACCATAGAAGCTTTAAGACTCATTCTCTGGCATAAGTTCTATGCAGTTACCTGAAAATGTCCACATACATATTTATGCAATCAGTCAACAGCCATTGATCTGGGAGACACATGGAGTGGGGCTGTGGCAGGCACTGGTGTTGCACGATTCACCATTCCGCTTCCCTAATCCGATTTGTTTCCCTTTGTGCGTTCGGCACCGGTTGTCGCCATTGTGGCACTGCTGCTGCTGCTGCTGCTATCCCTGGGTTTTTTCACACTTTATGCATTCTATTTGCCACACACATAGAGAGGTGTGTGCAAGCGTGCATGCCCCTTCTTTCTGTTGCAAACGAAACGAAACAATGCAGCAAATGTACAAACAGCAAAACCAACACCCAAAGAGACAGACGAACGCAGGATCGCATTTTATACGGCAAATACGGTATATCTGGCAAATCGTATTTACCTGACCCACAACAACCGCGTTGCTGAAAAGCCTGGAAAAAGCCCGGAAAAACCTCCTAATTAAGTTCCCATACAGCGCCGGAGCTTGTCTCGCTTTGGTTTTCCACCCTCTTTGTTCTTTCTCTCTGTCTGGCTTTGAATATTCCTCTCAATTGCTCTGTCTCTCTCTCTCTCTCTCTCTTGCAATTTCTTCTCTCACTCTCTCTCTCTCTCTCTCTGTTCTTTGTATGTTTCCACATTTTTGGGCACTGCACTGCGACCTGAAAATTAGGCCACGACCCGACTCAATAACCGAGTCCGTACACTCGACTCTTACCTACCTACCTACCTACATTTTCTTGCCTTTTCTGCACACACACACACACACACACACGCAGACTCACATACATGCACCCGAGCACACACCTATGCACGTTTCCGACTAGAAAGTGTAATACATTTTTTTTCTCCCTTTTGGCAACCCGGGGGAAAATTTGCATACACGCATTTTTCAAGCAATGCAGAATTTGCCGGTGCCCAAATTGTTAGCTGCATGTCCGGTGAATTCCCCTGGGTTTTTGCACTTGCTCAGCGATTTTTTAGACAATTTATTTCCCATTTTTTGTGTTCTCTGATGGGCCCTTGATGGCCTAGACCTCCAGAGTGGGCTTCACCGGGAACAAAAGAGTTCCTGCAACATTAAGAATTTCCCTGGTATGGCAAGTTTATTTGGTGGGGTGGAGGCTTGAAGGTTTGCTTAAATTTTGTGTTCACATAACTTCAACCGTTGCACGTGCAACATATCGCAGTGCTGGCTGCTGCCTGTGCAGAATTAAATAAAAGTTGCGCCTGAAACGAGCGCTCGAGCTGCGCGAATTGGGTGAATTTCATTTGACGCCACCTCGGAAATTACAAAAATTTCATTTGACACGCAGAAATATTTAATATGCACAACATGACGGAGCTGGAGCTGGAGCTGGAGATGAAGGAGCGAGCAGAAGGCAGTGTAAGTGTAAGTGTCCTTGTCTGAATGTCATGATATATTCAAATTCATTTCGTTGCGCATTAAACGGCAAACAAATAGCATGAATTTGCAGCATTTTCTGGGCACAACGACAACGACAACCCACTGGCTACGCTTCCGGAGGCATCGCATGGGGCATCGTCGGACTGTTAGCCATGTCCCCAAGCAGTGCTCCTCTGATGTCCTCTGTACCCTGCATAAATTATCAACGAGCAAGCAGACTGGGAGACGGAGGGAGAGAGGGAGAGATTTTTATCATTCTGTTTACCGAATTCAATTTCATTTTTATCGTATGCAATTTACATGCTGCCTGCTGTCCATTTTGACATCATGATTGATGTCCTATGCCGGCGACAGTCAATTATCGTCAATCACGAAGCTACCAGAAAGCACAAAAAAGCGAGAGCAATCAGAGATCGAAAGAGTGGGAAGAGGGCAGGAAAAAGTGCGTACTTTTTGTGTCCTGCTTTATTCGTTCCATCATTCTGGGGCTGACTTACAAGAAATGTGCCACTGCCACGGCTACGACCACGGCACTGGCATTACTCATACGCACTGCGGCAGTGTCCGCCAGAGGGGGCACACTAAAGGTGATACTTTTTATAATGCAACCCGGTGGCAGACAGGAATTTGGCAATACATTTGATTACTCCATCTGGCCGAAAGGCAAACACACACAGAAAGATAGGGTCTTTAAGTCTTAAAGGCACCCCACAGCTGGCTTATCGCGAAATTGAAATCATTGCCGTCATTTGGAAGCCATTACATATGATATATGCGCTAATCTGATATGCAGGGCCACCCCAGCCCCAAACACACAAATCGAGTGAATAAAAATGTCACCGAAAGCGGCAACAACAATCAAAAAATACAATTTATACACGAGATCCTGCACAAAGGACCCACGAAATGCCTGCCTCGGGCACAGAAAGGAAACTAAACTCGATGTCCTTGCCTTAAAAGCTCCCCCTGCCCCACGCAAGCCATGGGGCATGAGTGGATGAGGTGTGTGCGTGTGTGACTGTGACTGTGTCTGTGTCTGTGTCTGCGCTGTTGATGTCGCGTAGTGTTGCATGCAACACACACGCTAAGTAGCTGGCGGATTGAGGGTGGCCCTGTTGGCGCGGCGCGTGATCCTGCGAAAAGGTTGCCAAGGCAATTGAGTGTGAAAATGTTGTAGGCATAAACGTTGCCCCAGCCCCAGAGGCAGTGGCAGTGGCAGGGACAGAGACAGAGACACAGTCTGAGGCTGGGGCACATAACATTTGACTAATGCACGAGCAAGCACTCAAATGCCGTGTCGATGCCCTCACCCACTCGCAGTTGGAGGAGGAGCTGCTGGCTGGCTGGGAGCCGACTCCGCTGGCTATGCTGATGATGAGGCCAAAAGTTGCTCTGACAGCTTATGAGCCGGGTCAAAGGGCAGCAACAGCAGCAGCAGCAGCCAGGTGTGATTCCGCAGGCAAGGCAACGTTAAAGGCGACGAAACCATCGACAAGTCAATAAATATGCTTTGAGATATTCATGGGAGACATGTGCCCAAGGACATGGCGCGTCTCAATGACGTGGCGACGCCTCTCATATGTTGTTATGCCACACCATAGAGCAGAGACTGGGTATCCGGTGGTGTTCTGGTGTCCCTGCCAGACATTAGGACATTGACATTGATTTGTTTTTTGTGTTTGCCGTTCTCGGCCATCGCCGGGGAAAAGTTTGCGTCATTGCGTCTCACTTATTTGGAGAGGAGGAGTCGGGACGGGACGGGGCGGAGGGCAGGACCGGGCCGGGCCGGGCCGGGTCCCGGTAGTAATACGCTTTTGATTTGCCCCGAAATTCCATTTTTCACAATTTAATGCGCATTTCGCTACGTGTTGTCGTCACCGGGGCCATCTGGAACGTGCTCTGAGCCACTGGGAGCCACTGACAAGCACAGAGAATCAGAGAAAGCTTTATATATATATATAAACGTATGTACATATATACACAATATGTATAGACGGGGAGGCAGCTACACGGTCACATCTATCATAGCCAAAGCATTTGTCACGTGAGGGACAACGTGATTTCATTTTCCTGTCGCCATAAAGGTGACACATTGCATTCGTATTGCCTTGGTCCATTATTTTGTTTTGTATTAGTATTAGAATATTTGTACATGTGTGTGTCTCGGGTAAATGATATGCCATCAGACTTTGGAGGAAGGAGCATCTCTCTCTTGTTGAAGGAAACATCCATCTAAGGCCGATCATCAGGGCGCATGCTTAATAAATACTGAATAGCATCTCCGACCAACAACAACCAACAAGAACGAGGAAAAGCACTTGCAATTTATTCAACGCTTTGGTTGGGTGAACGAAAAGCGGTTGGGCTGGCTGGTTGGTTGGTGTTCTATTGATTTTCATGGGTTGTGCAAGTACAAGCCGGATAACATGTTGTTAAACCACAGCAGCGCGAGCAAACAAATTACCCACAGCAGTTGGCCAAAAATTGTTCAACATAACTTCAGATTTTATGGCCCACATGTGTGTGAGTTTGGTGGAAGTGCTGGAGATATGTGTATGGGATATTCAGTGGGATGTCCAGGCGGGCAGACAGCTGGCAGTCAAGCAGGAGGGAAGGTAGAAGGGTGCACACAGTTTACTATCAATTCTGTGCTCGTGTTCTATGTGGCTGTGAAATTAGCGCTTCGCTCCGGCAGCTCCTTTTGTTCTCCTTTCGAAAACCTGGCTAGCAACGACTTGGGTTTCGACCAACGTCTATAGACCTTCGACTTTCGCCTCTCACCGTCGCCGTCGCCGTCGCCTTCTCCCTGCGTCTTTTGCGGCTTGGCCAAGTTTCATGTCAAAAGTGCACTCCATGAATATTTCACTTGCAATCACATTGTTTTCCCGCTAACTTTGTAGATTGTTTTAACATGTGGCGGAATTGGGCGTGGCGTTAGGTGGTTTACGAAAGAAAGGACGAGGTGGCAGCGTCCTAGAGGGAGTGGCACGTGACGTAACGGAACAACAGCAGCAGCAGCAGCAGCAGGAGCAGGAGCAGGAGCAGTATCAAACTTTGGTTTTCACTCAATTTTGGCAATGCTTGCCACAACCCACTAGCCTTCTCCTCCCCGCTCTTTCCACACTTCGTTTCGCCCGTAAAACAGTTGGAAAATTGTGCATGTGTGTGTGTGCTCATGTTGAGGTAATCCCTGATTCCCATGCGCTAAATTTGGTAGTTCAACTCGGTTCAGTTCAGTTCCCTATCGCCTGTTTGCCCTTTGTGCAGCGTACAGTTTAATACTGCACGGAATATGGGTATTTCACTCCTCCATCCTATAGAATTGGGACTTTGAGTCTGTCCTGGCCGATATATGGGAGATTTATGCAGCCAAGATAGACAGAAAGACACACAGACAGACAAATGGATGGATGGATGGATAGATGGATGGATGGAGGAAGAGAGAGGAATAGTGGTAGAAATGGAGAGCCGACATTCTCGGCCACTTTAGGATAAGTAGCCGCTCAAAAGATATTACGTGTTTGCTCTTGGCAACTGGCAGGAAATGCACTTGCTCTTTTCCGCCTCATCTCCCGCTGTGTTTTCCCCAGGATAGCCGCATGAGTTGCCTTTTGCCAAAGCGCCCTGGATTTAAGTTTGCTCCAGCTTTCAGTCACTTTTCGCAACTCCACGCGGCGTTTAATGAATTTTCATTTTTTTTTTTGCCCAGTTTCCACTTTGTCGCTGTTCCTGTTTCTGTTTCTGTTACTTCTGCCTGTTCCCTGGATGCCTCCAGGTGGTGTGGAGGCAAATGCTCAACAAGCTGCTGCCGACGCCGCCGTTTCATTTGTCGCTCCATGTTTTGCAGCTCCCTCTCCCGCAAGCCACACGGGACGCGCGGGCAGGTGTTTCGCCCAGCACTCGAAATTACAACAGCTTCGGCACCAGCGGTGGTAGTGGCAGCGGCAGCGGCAGCGACTGCCAGAACTTGCAACTATTTTTATATTTTATGCACTTTGCGTGCTACCAAAAATGTTCTTGGCAGTTTTTCGTTGCTTTGCTTTTTTTGATTCGGGCGGCCAGCATTTGCCTTTCCCCAGGAGTGGGCGTCACTGAAGGTCATTGGGCGGTGGATTGGACCTGCAACAGAACCAAATAAAAACTTGTTTGATAATTTTCTACTCAAATTGAATACTTGCAACTGTATATGTTCTGCAAACTTTTCTTATTCTCTGCGAATAACTTTAATGGAAAAACTTTGAATATCAAACCGCAAAAACAAAAAATATCCACTACTTCGAGAGAATGGAAAAGAAGGGTGGAAAAATAGAGCCCACAGCGTAGAGCAGAGCAGACCCCTCCTCCACCCACAATGGACACTAAAATTGGAAAATTGAAATTGAATTGTATACCGAGGGGCATGGGGAGAGGGGAAGAACTGACCAGACGGAAAAAACGAAAGAGAGAGAGAGAGATTCCAATTCCAACTTTCAACTGGGCCTCGGTTCAATGAATGCATATTTACCCCTGGGAACCCCATGAGTTGGATGGAGGTCCAATCAAATAAATATGCAGGAATATGTACATACATATATGTATGTGTACATATGTGCCGCCATGCGGCACGCTCAAATTAGTGCCAGAAATAGAGATGATTCTGCTATCAACCACACAGACACATTGCCACATATCAGTGCCCAAGTGGCACAAAGTCATTTAGTTTATTAGCACTCGAATGGCGAATCCTGGATTCCTGAATCCCCCAGGCAATTGTCTGCCTGCCGGAAACCCTTTGCAGAAACTTCAAAAGAAAGTGTCAAGCCGAACGAACGTCGCCACAGTGAAGAAATAGCTCTGTTCGACTGGCATTATTTCGTTATTATCCGCATCAAGGAGTCGATTGACAGGAGCACAGGCACGTGCTCCCCCGCCTTTATCCGGCTTACGAAAACATTGTCACAGGAAAGGAGCCCCAGCACAGAGAGAGCCAAGCCACTATTCAACAGAAATTATATTTACAAGCCAGCAGGAGCAGCAGCAACAACAACAGCTCCGACGCACAGAAGGCAGACGCAAAAGCCAGTGAAAACAAAACACAAATAGGAAGAGAGTCCGTCCCGTCCCGTACCGACAAAAAAGGAAACCGGAAAAAAGCAGCAAGCAGAAAAAAATCAAATAAAATGCCAGAAACATGGCATTGAGGGAGGGTCCACCTCCAAGTCCAAGTCCAAGTCCATGTCCTGGACCTGCCAGGTTCTGTCTTGCTTCCTGTCAGCCTCCCACTTTTGTGGCTCCGTTTTGGCCAAGTGCGTGCTGGCGCTGGTTGACTTTTGGCTTTACCTACTTTCGCCTCTCTGCCCCTGCACGAATGTTTCCACAGCAGATAAATACAACATTTGACACTTCATTATTGTGCCCGCAGCGTAATCGAATCAATTCAATTCCAGGACCTCGGCCTCGCCACGTCACCCGGGCCTTGTCATGGTGTCAAAAGTGCTTGGCCGGTCCTTGTGATGCTCCTCTGGCGACTCTACCGCTGCCTGTCCGCATCCTGTGACCCATTGTTCATCGTTTGGCAGAGCCCTACGAGCTCCAGGGCTCAAGGCAGCTTGCCCTGTTGACACATTCGCTTAAACGTATTAAATTGTTTGCCATCGCAGTACTCTCTCTCTCTCTCTCTCTCTGACTCTTTGCCATTGACGTTGGACGTATCTGACGCACAATTTTTCTTGTTTTTTGCTGCTGCTGCTGCTGCTGCCACTAGCTCCTTGATGGCCCCACTGTTTGCTCATAGCGGAAGTGTGTCCCGTGTAGTCGTAGCTCGTAATCGTATCTCTCTGTCTCCAGAGCTGTATCCACATTCTGCTTTGTCACACGAAAAACAGAAACAAGAAGAAAAAAAAGCGTAATCGATTACCTTGTAACCGGATATGAGCGTATCCGTTGGCATCTGCAAGTCGCTTTGCCCCCAAAAGTCCGAGAAATGTTGGCTGGGGCAGTGTTTAATTGAGTTTAATTGAGACCGGCCGCAATGCCTGGCTATTTATGCAATAATCAATGTTTAATTACAAAACCAAATAAATACACGAATACTAATGCTGGACGCCCACGCCCACGCTCGGGCTCAGACTAGGGCGCGGGCACGGACACGGGCACTGGCGAGAGACCTTTGAAGTGGTCGCCATGGGGATGCATTAATTATGCATGACACACGACATTCATGATACGCAAATGTGTGACGAAGAGTCTCTTAGATAGGGAAAAGAGTGGAGCGAGAGAGGCGAGATTGGGGCGTGGGGAAGCGAGTGAGTGGCTGTGTGAACAATTGAATTAATGTCGGTGCTCAGTAGAGCAGCGGCCCAAAAGTATGCTTTAATATTTAAGTGCATTTTAACACTTTGAACCAACACACACACACACACACACACACACACAGAGGATGCATAAACACTCACACACAGAGAGATAAAATCTCTTAGGGAATTAACTGAAGTCTCTTTGGTCCACACACAAGAAGAGAGGACAAGAGTTGCCATGAGATTGACATATAAAATTGATTAGCAAATCAACAGCAAGTGCATTAAATTACTTACCCACTCCCACTCCCCCTATCCCCTATGCCCTACCACTATATCATGGCATTCTCGAATCCCGTTACGGACTCTTGCCACTGCGTAAATTTGACAACTTTCATATGGATGGGCATAATAAAATGCACTTTATGAACTTTCCGACATTTGACAAATATTCTTAAATGCACTAAACCAATTAGAGCGACCAGCACACACACACACACACACACAGACACTCCATGTTCATCCTGATGATGATGATGATGATGATGATGTTGGTATCCTGTGTGTGTGTGTGTGTGCACAAGCTCGTAAAACCCCAGAGTGTTCGTGTGTGTGTGTGTGTGCTTTTGGGACGTGAGTAATAATATTTTGAGTAATTTGTTTTATATATTCCAAACGAAAATACCAAAAATCATTTGATATTAAAATGTTCTCTCTTTTTTTTTATTTTGCAGTGTGTGCCCAGAGCATGATGACAAAGAACGAGCCCATGTTTATATCACGTTCGGAGACCTTCAAATTCATCACCGGCGAGACAATAGTGCTGCCCTGCGAGGTGGCCAATACGGGTAAGTGTCAAAATGATGAAAAATATTGACAGTAAAACATTTTGGGGGACTGAAATTCTATTTCGACCACGCAGTTTGCATTTAAATTTTTGCGGTCGGGTGATTGCTAAGCATATACATAATTAAGCCAGCATTATACGATGGCCAGGCTGCCCACAAATATGCATTAATCCCATGGCTGGGGACTGGTCTCGAGTCCAGGTTCATTTCGACCACAAAAAACAGAATGGATTTTGGTATACACCAGCAGCAGAGAGAGTGTGGCAAAGAGGGAAGAGAACGGGTCACAGTCGCCCACTGACGAGTGTCCGATCCAAGACATGTGTGTAGTGGTTATGGCGTTTTTGTTGCGGTCTTTCGCTTCACTCAAGTCGGTCCGGTCCGGTTCTGTCCGGCATTTCCAGTGGGTGGAAGTGGCAGTGGCCATGCACGTTTTTCAATTTAAATGCGGTCGTGTATGCGAGATTATTTGTACATAACCAGGATTTAGCATAAGCAACAGCCGCCTTTCGAGCAGGCTAAAAGACGGAGCAGAATGGAGCGAAGATATAAGAGGAAATAAAATATAAGAAGAGGAGAGAGCAAGCAGGCAGCGCAGGCCGTGAAGATGGTCAGAACAAAATGCTACATAAAAACTTGGACCCAAACACTTGGAGCACATTTTATGTACGAGTATTGTGCGGATATGTGGTGTGTGTGTGTATCTCGCAGATGTACATATGTGCCCGAGTGTAGTGGGATGTGGGAAGGGCGATGGCTGTGGTCGAAGCATTCCTCTTATAAGAAAAAGAAATACAGAACAAAGAATTTCATTTGCGTCTCTCATGCACTTCATTGCCTCTGACAACGGCGACGGGGAGGACAAGGACGAGGAGGTTCAGAAACAAGTAGAGGACCAGTGCCAGCTCAGAACCAAGATGAAGACGAAGCAGACACTGAAGATGCGATACATAGACAATTTTCTGCAACAAAATTATAGCTGCGGGCATTTGGGTACTAATAATACAAAAAAAAACACACACACAGAGAGCAGAGAAAAGAAAAAGAAAGTACAGAATGAAGCACAAGAAAGTAAATATAAAAAGAAAGCGCTAGGAATGGGGGAAATAAATTGCCTGGGCGTTGGTTTACTCTGGCATTGGGAATGGGGCGTGGAAGTCGCCCCAGTTTGTCCCCGACTAATGCCGCATTATGCTAATAAAGTGCCCATACGACAATTTCATTACAGACATCTCACAGAGAGAACACAGACAGAGAGAGAGAGAGAGAGCAGAGAATGAGAATGAGAGAGAAACCAAGTCCCGAGGCAACTCGTGGCTTAAACGTAATAATTAAAAAGTGAAGCCGCAGCGCGATTTTATATTTTTTAATAACGCATGCTTTATGGAGGAGATCCCCCGATCCCCCGATCCCCCTTCAAATATGATTAGCTTTTGAAAACGATTGCCAGAGCAAGAGCAGAGCAGGTGCAAGATGCTCATCGTGTCCCCTTTTTATGGTCGTGGCCCATAAAGTGTAAAAAATAATTGATAGAATTTTTAAAACCACACTAAAACCGAGTACTCCAACAGTACAATTTATGCTCATTTTCATTTCGTTTTATGGATGCAAGAAACTCATAAAAATTCGAAAGTAATGAACAAAAATCACACAAAGGATGCGTGAGTGCGTGCGTGTGTCTGTCGGCATTTAAATATTATATGGAAATTTCTTTAAACACTTTTTACCGAGTTGTGCGCTGCTAAGGAGTAATCTTTTGACTCGATTGTGTCTGCTGCTGCTGCTGCTGCTGAGGCAATCAGACAGACACTCAGACAGAGCTATAGTCATCGTCTCTCTGGCTCCCTCACTCTCTCGGTCTCTGGATAAACAGTGAAACATTTCATCATTATCATTTCATTTCATTTCATTTGAATTTTTATTTGTTCTTCAATGTCTGTCGCGCAAGTTTCTTGTATATTTTTCTGTTTGTTTTTGCTTCTGCTCTACTCTCCTGATGGCTCCACTGCCACTCGTCCTCATACTCCTCTACTGCCATGTCTTTTCCATTTACCGCTTTTTCTTATCCATCGCCTGGGGTTGTGCAACAACAGAGTAGTCGCACTTGGCCAAACAAACTTCAATCGACAGAGATACCCTGACAAATGAAAAATGGGTACATAAACTGCCATATTCAGTGGCTCAAAGTTTCGAGTGAGTGAAAGCAATTATGGAAAATCTTCCACTACAACTATGATTTTCCAATGTCGTAAGCTGCAAATGTTGCGTAAGGGAAATCACTAACAAGCTTGATAAGTACTCCCAGAGTCTTATGTAAAAGCATAATTGCATCTCCATAGATCAGCCCACAGACACTTTGCTGCCTGGCCTTAATGTGCAATGTGGCTTATGTTTTTAGGCCAAAGAAAGCACAAACACAACGACGACATGTCTGTCACTTCTTTTGCCCTCGATTAGTCTCTGTTTCGTTTGCTTAGGAAACTTTCCAGCTAATCCTTCGCAAATCAGTTTGTTGTTTTCTGCTTTTTGTGGCAAGTAAATATTATTATATAATTTATGCTGTAGTGTTTGTAAAGTTCGTAAAATATTCATGAGCTGCCACTGGCCTTGGCTGTTGTTTGGTTCACTTACTTTTCCACTCCAGGGGTCGATAAATTCGTTCGATTCGATTCGAGTTCATAATATTTACATTGCAAATCCACGTTGATGCTTTTTTTAATTGCTGCTGCTCGTTTTAAGCTCTTCTAAATCGGCTAATTAATTGCTCAGGCCATTTTGGCCACTGCTCAACTTGTCTGCATGCAAAGCCTTTTATGCTGCCGAGTGTCGTGTGAATTTTTCATTGCGGTTACTGCGGCAGAAGCCGGAGTACAGTTGTACAGTTGCACAGTAGTGGCCAATGTGGCAGCAAAAACATTTAACAACTATGGCTACTGCCACGACCAACTGGCATGGCAGTTAGTGCTGTTGCCGTAACTGTAAACTCGACTGCAATAAAATTCAAAACACAGAAACCCCGTCATTGCGGCCATACAAACGCTCATTACGCTTTGATGGAGCTTTGTCGGCGCTGCGCTACGGTCCGCTCCGCTCCGCTCCGCTTCGGAACTATTGCCCAGAAAACGGAAATGGAATCGTACCGCAAAAGTTGAAGTTGTGCAAACAGCAGAACGTGGACCTCCAAGTACTCCACATTACGGATGGATTGGATAAAGAAGAAGTGGCCAGGGGGTAGCAGCAGGGGCAGGGGCAGGGGCAGGGGCAACAGGAGGCAACAAAGTTTCAATATTAATGCCATTTACAGTTCTAATTTCGCTTTTTACGTCTATGCAACATACACACGGATACAGACACGCACACGCTACACTTAACACATTCGCACACACACACACAAACACTCTCAAAGTTCCACAAGAAGTTGCAGATAAGTCTCTGCCTCTGCCTCTGTACACCGCACCTCTCCGCTCTGGTTTACTCTGCGGCGGCTAAGCCGCAACATCGTTTATCTTCGGGGGTCATCATCTTATAATATTGGCCTTTCCGACATGCAATAAATTGCGCTCAGACAAACAACATGTCCGTTGGTCGGCCTCTGGTCTCTGGTCCGTTGTGGAAGCTACTACTACACTGCAAGAAAACATGGCTTACGGCCGGTCCAAGCTGCTCCAAGCTGGACAGAGCGGGTCAAAAGCTGGCCCGTAAGCAGACCATTATACCCATATTGCGCATACGCACAGTATGCCCAAAGCAAACAGACAAAAGTGCTGCAACAATGCGAACATTGGCCATATTTGAATCGGTTATACAAGTGTGCTTCTGTGTGTGTGTGTGTTTGCATGGTATACATGTAGATGTGTGTGTGTGCCTGTCACTGGGTGAAGTGTAGAAAACTAAAAGTTGGCTTTCGGGCTGTAAACAATGAACAAGCGCTCTCCCTCTCACTCACTCACTCTCTCCTGCTGTAGCAGGACGTGCGGTCGGCCATTTGTCCAGGACGGAGGCCTGTGTTTATGTGGAACTCCATGTTCATGAGCCCGAAATGCTTTTACCGAGTTTCCGCCCCATGCCAGACCTCATCCTCCACGCCACTATTTCTATAACCCAGACCCCAGACCGAGACCAAGGACCAGGACCAGTGCCAGGACCCATCTTCATTCTGATTTCCATGCTCGGCTTCTCGCTCGCTTAACGGCGCAATTGTTTGCATGTATTGTTGTCGTAATGCTTCAGCTCCCACTCCCTGCCTTCCCCTACTGCTCCTCCCTCTATCGCTGTGGCTGTGTGTATCTGTGTGTGTGTGGGCTTCTATTTAGTTTAGAACACTTAAACCGGAAATTGAGGCGTTTCGCTTTTTGCTTGTTTTCGTTAGATTGTTGTTATTTTAGTTAACAATTTATTTAGTTGCAGTGCCTCTCTGCCGTAATGCTCAAGCAGGAGCAGGAGCAGGAGCAGTGCCACACATGAACCGGACTCGTAATTTATGTGGTCTTGCCACCGCCCCCATGGTTCTGCTGCTGCTGCTGCTGCTACTGCAACATCTTGTCCATTCAAGAACACGAGCCCAGTGTGCTGCTCCGCAGTATTATTAATTTCCTGCCCAGACGGGGACACAGACACGAGCACGGACACAGCCAGAGCCACAGACTTCATCTCCGATTTCGTTGTTTGACTTTTTCACATCCTTTTTGGCTTTGCAAGCGATTTCGACAAAATCATTCTTCCTGGCATTCTGAATGTCATTCATGGACAATGGCAAAAGGTATTTTGGGCTGAAAATTCCATGAAACAAAAGGCAACCAATTAGGCCGAACACTGGAAGGATTAACCAATTTTCCAATTGCCATCTTCCCATTGAAAGCAAACAAGTAATTGACAGGCTCTAATAATACTTGCAAACCAGAACGAACGAAAACCTTTCTTCAATTTGCATATCTTTGGCAGAGCAGCAGCCCCGGCCCCGGCAACTGCCCCGGCACTATAACACTACGATGCCAAACACCAACGATGTTCCTTCATTCATAACTCAATCAAGCGGCTAATATGATATGACTGCACTTTGCTGGCAGCACGTACATGCATGCATGCTAGCCCCCCTCCCTGCCTAATGCCCGGGGCAGGATGCATGCAAAGGGTTCCCTGGTGTTGAGCCCACAACTCAATGCCCGCACACACCTCGTCCTCCATCCCGTCCCGTGCCGTGCCAAGTGTGCCACAAGAATTATATTTTTCCTACGTTGCACAGTCTCTGGGACAACTGCTATACGACTCTACTCTACCACCGACTCGACTATGCCACACACGCTAACGACAGCAGGTGGTGCTCGTATATTTATTTGTTTTTGCAGTGCACTGCGCCTGCATTGCCTTTCTCCTGTACCCAGTACCTGTGCCTCTTCCTGTGGCACAACCTGTGCCGCCTCGTTCTTGGCTTGGCTTGTTGATGTTGTTGAACTCATTGCAAATAAATACGCTTTTTGAATGCGCATGTAAATGACTTCATAAGCATTTTATTACAGCCAAGGCGAGGCGAGGAAGCTCTGTTCCATCCTGCCTTCTACTCTGAGTACATTCGCATCTGTGTGTGAGTGTATGCGTGTGTGTGTGGGTGTGTGTGTACATGCGTTTCGTGGTGAAATCAATTTAAGCAGAGGGGACACAGACACGGACATGGCTACATGCCACATAATTTTCCTTTACTCTTGATTTTTGGGGCTTCGGAAAAATTGTTTTAATTTTTAATGAACGCCTCTCGCTCGTTGGCGGCGAAACACGGAAGTCATACATCATTAGTAGCAAAATCCGGCTGCTTCAGTACACAGCCAATACACTTTCCAATACACTGACTCCCCCCACAGCTGCTGCCACCCCAACAGCCCTGCTGCGGGCGGCTCTTCCTGCTGCCTAACCATTTCCCTATTCCGTGCTCAATCGCGTTGCACGCGCGCGGAAATTTACATCGAGCAACTCACATAAATTGAAAAAGGAATCACAATTAATGAGTTCGATGAATACGCCATTGCCATTGGGTCTGGTGGTGCTGGGCTCTTGTATGTGTACGTGTGGCTGCCACACACTCTTTGGAGCTCTTTCTGTGGGTTTGTGTGTTGCTGTCTGTCTGTCTGTCTCCATGTCTGGCTGGCATCCTTCCTCCTGCGTGCCTCACAGTGGCAGCTTGCCCGCACTGCTGAAAGCATCCGAGTGTCTGTCTGCCTCCCATTCTGGCATATGATTGCAAATGCCGCACATTAGCGGATATCAAGTGGGTGTTACTGAGTGCCTGTCTGACTCTCGCTCTCCCACTCTCTCTACTCTCTCTCCCATCCAGCCACAGCCGTTGTTCATGCCGCCTGTCTGCGGTTTATGCCTCCAATTCTGAGTGTCTCTATGTGTATGTGTGTTTCGGGTCCATGCCAAATTGAATTTCTAGCCTTTTTAGATCCTTTGAAAAGTCCTGTAATTGAGTCATTTGAATTCTGACTTTTCAATTTGCGTTGCCAGTGCCACTGCCACTGCCAGTGCCCGTGCCACTGCATTGGTGTATGCCACTCAATCTGCCATGCAATTTAATAACTCTCAAACATAATTTATTAATCAATTATAATTTCATCTCTCTCTCCCTCTTTCTCTCTGATTGCAGACACCTATGTTGTGGCCTGGAAGCGGGGCATTGCCATATTAACTGCTGGTTCCGTGAAAGTGACGCCCGATCCACGCGTGCGCCTGGTCAATGGCTTCAATCTGCAGATACGCGAGGCCCTGCCAACGGATGCCGGCGATTATATTTGCCAAATTGCCACGATGGATCCACGGGAAATCACACACACTGTCGAGATATTGGGTAAGTAGGCCACAACCCCGAACTGACTGACTTTTCGACATCGTGGCATTGTTATGCAAAGTTTCCACCGCCATCACGTGCCCCTGCCCCCCCACTCGCAACAGCAGTATCCATCCCAGAATGGAGATTGACGTTCCATGGGATTTTTATGGGGCGGTAGAAATTTATGCAGCCTCCTCAAATCACTCGGGCCCCATTGTTTGGGCAGATCTATGTACCTCTCGCTCTTGCCACTGATGGTGATGCTGCTACTGATGCTGTGTGTTGGTCAAATTAACATATCCTTAGATCCTTAGATCCTTGGTGCTTAATGCTTTATGCGTCCGGGTCCACTCAAATATGCAAAGTAGATTCGCTGCAATTTGGCCGCTTTACGGCCACAGATTCAATAGAGAGACGAGCGTTGAAAAAAATCAAAACTAATCTGCCATTTGGCCCCAGAATTGTGGCTCATCTTTGGTTTCGAAACCCAGCTGCAGGCCTGCTGCCTGCTGCCCTCTGCCTAAGCCTTAGATGGAGATGTACAACGGATGCAAATTGCTGTTCCTTTCCAGCTCCCAGCAGTCCTGCGCCCAAACTACTTCCTGTCGGGACGCTACGGGACGGGGACGGGACCCATTGTGCCTAACAAGCGTGCGACTTCGGCTCCGCTTCAGCATTTGCCATCGGTTTCGGCTGAGAGCTTTGTTTCCCTGCTCCTACTTTTCCTTTACTCGCTGCTGCCGCTGCCGCTGCCGCTGCTGCTGCTGCTCCTCCATCTCCTTTTTATCCTTGTGGCATGCGTCTTCGCTGGGCTTCTAATCAGCAATGATGAATAATTTACATATATTTCCCCCCCAATTACAATGTTGCCCTTTATTTGCATACCCTTGTGTGTGTGTCTCTGTGTGTGTCTGTGTGTCAGTATCTATGTATGTGTGTTTGTGTGTGACTGCCACGCCTTCTGCATTGCTAACACTTGCCTTTTAACTCTCTTTTCTTGTGCTTTCCGTTTCTCTGTGTGCGGCGCATGCAAATTGCGATACAATTCCCCAAATCTCCGAAGTGCGCTGAAGCCCATCTCCATCTCCATCTCCATCTTTGTCTCCATGGACGCTCTTCTGTCTGTGCCTCTCCCCTTCCTTTCTCAACTCTATCCTCCACGTCTCTTAACTCTGTCTCCCCTTTCTCTGGAATGAAACTTCCCCTTTCATCCATCTTGCATCTCCTTTTTCGCTCAGGTCACTCCGCCATTTCTTGTACTTTTCTCTTCCATTGAGAGCCATAAAATGATTGAGAAATAGTTGTATTTGCGGAATTTCAAGCGGCCTTTAAGCCGATACAAATACATGGATTTTTTTGTTTAAGCATTACTCGGGAGGGAGCCTATAAAAAATGCGTATTTATTTTAGCAGCGGCAACTTTTTTCATTTGTCATTGAAACTTGGTCCTGGCTTGTGGTCCTGCCACAGCTCCCACATCCTCCTCGCAGGGGCGTCGGAGTTGCCGCAAGCAAACATTAAACGAAGTCTCGTCTGAACAGAATGGGGTTCGGGGGTACTCTTGTGGTGCTTCCGGGGCAGCAACAGCAGCCACGGACAAAGAGTACCAAAAAAAAGTCGATTATTGAAAAGTTTTGTTTATTTTATGTGTTTATTATGCGCTCCGTTTGCCAAATAATGATCATGGCCAGAAATATTTCGTTTATTGAACTTTTGCAGCGCACGTAAATTTCTCGCTCAGTTTTTTTCTCCCTCCCTGCCCGAAACCCCAACCATGGAACCCATCTCCATTATTGTCAAAGGAGAAACAAGCAAAAATAATGCGCTGTCGAAGTTTTTATAGGCTCGACAGCAGACAACCAACCAACCATACAACCATCCAACCATCCAACCAACAAACAACAAGCAATCCTCACTGCTGTCCGAGGAGCAACAACAAAAAAAGTGTGATCCCAATCCCGAATCCATGTGGCACGGGACTCCACTTCCACTCCGTATATAAATTTCATAAAGTTTGCCGCTCTCTGGCATATCGGCCTGGCAGTTTTTACGAGCGTAAATTACTTTCAGTTTGGCTCACACTAAAGATGAAAAAATAATGTGCGCTCTTGCCAAAGTTTCGCACTTGGCCAGCGACGTCGCACTTACAAAGACATTAGCCCCGGCGATGGCCAAAAAATGGACCAACTGAATCCAGTCGATCCATGGCGACGAAGCCAGAGCAAAGTCTCAGTCGCAGCCTCTGCCCGAAGGCCTGGCCAAGCAATGGCCAAAACTTTGACCGTTGACAAATCTTTTAATATGGCCCAAACATTAATATCTGTGCTTTGTGCTCTGTGCTCTCTGCTTTCTGCTTTGTCTCCACTCTCTCTCTCTCTCCTGGCGCCAACATAATTACAGACGAGCCACATGCCTGGCTCTCACCTAACACCCAACCGCTGCAGCTTCAATATTTGATGTGTCCGTGGATGCTGCTGTCAAGGTTGTCCTGCTCATCCTTGCTCTAGTCCTCTGTGCCCTGACTGCTCGGCCGACACTGTTGGCCCAGTGTCAATAGAGGGCAGTATTACCGTGTCAAGGACTGTTGACACAAGTTTAAGCTTAAACTTTTGCTTAAAAGCATTTTTATTAATTCAACCAGCGTCAAGTGTGGCAGCTGTAACTGCTGAATTATTCATATGACGTTTAATAAAACCAATTAAGCCTTCGACACCGCCCACATGCACATCCACAATTCAGAATCCACAATCCGTCCATTAGCCAGTGGGCAGTTTGTGTCTGTTGCCACTCAGTAGGGCAGCGAATCGATGTGTTGTGGTTCGACTTGGTTTGGGCCATGTGGCTCGCCCAAATCCAACCGCAAAACATTATGTTATGCGGTGGCAGTCGCGGTCAGCCATTGCGGCAATTTTCACATTTTTATCAGAGCCATAGCCATCAGGCATCCAGCCATCAGGAATCAGCCATCTGATACATGGATTTTTAAATGCATTCTGTGCGTGACTTTAATTCGTATTGTGTTGTGTTGTGGGATGCATGGAGGTGTGGCTTTGAGTGCTTCCACAATTACAATTAGCCTGCACTCGAATAGGATTTCTCGATAGTTCAAATGCCAACGAATGTGGCAATTAGGAAGTTAATTACAGGACACCGCAAAAGTCCAAGGCAGGAGTGGACTGTTTCTCATCCACTTAAAGTATCGATGACAATGCATGCATTAAACCGGAAGCCATAATTATTCCATTGACTATCATGTCGTGTCGTGTTGTGTTGTGTTGTGTGGTGTGTGGCATAGAAAATGAAGCCTCATTTCTGTGATTTATATGCACAATATGCCAAAACAACTGTTCACGGACACCCAGGCGGACACGGATACGGAGACGGATGTGGCTACATCGGAGACAGAGGCAGGGCACAATTGGTGGCAGTGGCAGGTGCTGAGGGGGCAGGGGACAGGGGACAGGGGACAGCCTTTAATTATGGGCAGCTGGCCAACACAAGTTCCATTCTGCACCAGCACAATGGGTGGAACAACAATGTTTGTACACTAACAAAAGATGCTGCTGCAGAGTGAGCAGAGTGAGCAGAGTGAGCAGAGCAGTGAGGCAGAAGGTAGAGGTGTGCCATAATTATATGCCACAAGAGGGATAAACAAATGCCACAGACACACACATGAAACTCTCAATGCAGACACGCATGCTGGCAAAAGTTTCTTTGGATACTTGAGACAAATTACCAACACACTGCAAAACCAAAGGGGAACTTGCACCATCTGAACATGCAGCAGGGAAAGCAAAAGGTGGCACGGCAGAGACGGAAAGGGAGGCAAGTCTTAGCCAAGTGAACCCACAATTAAATGCCAAGCTCTTGGATCCGTTTAAGTTCTCTGGCAATAAACTTTATCGCCCTGCAACAGAATATGGATTTAAATTGCTCAGCAGACTCCAGGCTGCAGACTACACAGGCTCGAGGACCACTTAAAGTTTTCCCAGCTCAAGATTCAAGTGTGTGAGTGGGTGGGTGGTGTCTGTGTGCAACTTTGAATACCACAAAACCATGGCCAGAAGTTGAGAGCCGCAGCCGGGCAGGCCAGCAGCCTAGCAGCCTAGCAGCCATTACAGCCCACCCACACACATACTTATACTTACATATAACGAAATCAATATGAAACAAACTCTGTCAAAACTGGCCGCAACCAACATTGGAGTTGCCTCAGCATCGGCATCGACCTCTGCTGCTGCTTCTGGCTGGTCCTGGCTCTGTTGCGGCTACTGCGGCAAATGCTTTGAAAGAGCTGCTTATTAAAATTTTTGCCAGCTGCCCGCAAACTACCAGCACCGCCACCGCCGCCACCACCGCTGCCACCACCACCGCCACTCGACAGAGCTGTCTAAAGATTGAGACCCATTAAGCAGTCGTCATCTGCATGACATTACATGCCGCAATCCCACGTATACATGCCTGCCAGTAGTCAATCCAAATCAATTCCACTCCCTGCCATTGAGTGCTCGTATTAAAAGAGCTTTCGGCACACACTCTCCCATTCCATTCGCATGTAGATGGAGATGGGTATATTTATTGAATTCAATATGCGATTCACTGGCGAGGATAAAGTCCCACCAAAGCGTGAAATTATTGAAAATACGGAGTATACATATTCCACAAAACATTCACACACATATCCACAGAGACAGAGGGAAACATATAGATAGAGAGCTAGGGGCACTAAGCTGCTCTGTGGCAATGCCACACACAAGCACAGGGAGGAGCTGCCAGTGTACTATCTGACATCGCCGAGTGTCCTTCCCTGGCTGCGCCTTTTGCCAGCCTCATGATTTATTATAGTCTAATGCATATTTTGTGGCTGCAACACACGAGTGTATGGTAGATACGGGTATGCTGCTGCCTGCTTCTTGCTGCCTGCTGCCCTTGTGGTGGCTGCCTCAGTGATCAATTGTAATTTTCTTTCGAATGCAAATATTCTCCACAGAGCTCGAAGCTCGGAGCACCGAGTCTTGGCTTGCGTTGCCTTGCCTTATTTGTTTTTGCCAGAGCAATCGAATATATTATTTTATATATTGGAAATCGTATGTGATTCGAAAGAATTGCATCAATAACACATGTTTGCCGGTCCACTGTCGGGGTCCGAATTGATTGCAACGGGTGTGAGTCGGCCACGATACAAGTGTGTCTACATATGTCATAATTTGATGATAACCCAATCAGATAAATATGCAATCTGCTGCAGCTGGACACCCCTTCATAGCACGTCCCTTCCACTGCAACAGAGGCTATCAATGATTCCAGTTGGACCCTAATTTGTTATGTATATCAAATGCATTTCTGTGTGGATTTCGCTTTACTGAGCTGTCGATGATACTCGGAGACCACATTTTGAATGGCAATATTTGACAGGCAAACTTCATTGCAAATAAGTTAAATGTTACAGTGGACATGTCGACTATTTCTTGCTTCGTTTCCCTGCAAATGAATATCTCAATAATTATATATTAAAGTATCGGCAGGGTCGTCCCTCAATTTATGTGCACCCCAAAAGAACAAAGGACCCAAGAGCTTTAACAAAATAAAACAAAGAGAAGGCAGCGAAAGTAGAGAAAGCGAAATTACGAGACAAATAAGCGCAAATTCACGAAAAACTCAAAGCAAACAATGCCAAAAGTGGAAACAGAAACAGCAACAGCAACAGAAGCAACAAACTTTCCCTCTTTTTTTTAGTGGCCCCCAAAATATAATAATGCATAAGAAATGTTAATAAAATAGAATGAAGCCATCGACTGTGGCGACCATTGGCATTGTCCTTGATTTGTTGTTGGTGCTGTCCGGCGGCCCACAGCAGACATAATTTTTAACAGCTGTAAAATAATGCCACCGCAAGTATAAACAAATGCCAGTTGAGTCCCGAATTAAATCAAACTGTGCCCCAGCGGATCCATACTGAAGTCCTTAGCCAGGAGACCATCGTCCCGATTCCCTTGTCCAGGGTCCAAGCCAGAGACGCGTAAACGGCGTTTTCTCTCATTCAATTTGCATTCGGGGCGCACTTATTTATTCAAATTGTGTGATGTCCTTGCCGGCCGAAACTTTGCATAACATTTGGATGGACATGGCGACACTGGGACTGGGGGACCCAGGGACCACACCGCGTACCCTCCTGTGAACGTTGCCCCATTTCTAATGTGTTTTTTCTCTCTGTTCTTTCTGTTTATTCGCCCCGACAGTGCCACCGAGGATTCATCACATTAGCACCGGCGGACATTTGCAAGTCAAGAAGGGCTCCTCAGTGCGCATCGAGTGCTCGGCCACTGGTAATCCAATGCCAAATGTGACCTGGAGCCGCAAAAATAATATTTTGCCCAATGGTAAGATTCAGCATAAATACAAATACTCGTACCCATCCAGCGTCCAGCAGACAAAAGGATCCAGCGACAGAAAGGCCACTGCCACGCAAATTAAAACCATAAAGAGCAACAAAAGACAACGCCCAGGAAATGGGAGAGAGCAAAAGTAAATGAATATTGTCGTAAAAGAAACTTTAAACAATTTCCATAAAAATGAAAAGTCAAAGAAATTATACGACGAGTGCTGGCCCTTTCCCTTTTGCTTTCTCCCTCTTCTGTTTGTGGAGCAGCAGGAGGCGGCCATTCTCGGCCAGGGACTTGAACTCGAACTCGGACGCGTCCTTGTCCAGCGACCGGCTGGGCCGCTCCTTTATTATTAAATATAATGCTCACAGTGTGGGCGTGTGCCCCTATATGCCTCTCTCTGTTGGTGGTTGCGTTGTTTGGCTACTAGTGGGATCGGTGGGGCAGCCAAGAATGTCGGCATCAGGACATCACTGTCACTTGGCCGCACGTTGATTCCCTGTAATTGGCTCTGTCATTTCTTGGTCTCCCCGCAAAACCACCCACAGCCACACGACCTTATTGAGTTGCATTTTTCATGCGGTTTTCATGGTTACATACTTACTCCTTTGCAGGCGAGGAGAAGCTCCACTCGCACGTCCTCTCCATCGAGAACGTGGACCGGCACAAGGGCGGCGTCTACATATGCACGGCGAACAATCGCGTCGGCCAGCCCGCCTCCAGCCAGGTGGTGCTCCATGTTCTATGTAAGTATGCAGCTCCCCAAACCCCACTCACACACTCGTTACACACACACACACACACACAATGGAATGGAAGGGCGAAACAAATTAATTTTTTCACCGTGCTTCGGGGTGCTGCGAGTCTGTGTGTGTGTGTGTGCTCGGAGTGCTCGGAGTTTCGCTGTCAGTTCAATTTATGTCAAAACTGATTTCGATTTCGAACGGGTATTGACTCTCGATGCATGCAATCGCGGCACCCAAGTACACGGTAGGGATCTACTAGGGAAAAGGGCAACAACAGAACTACGGACGTGGCATTCACCGCAGAGCGCGGAGCAGTGCTTTTATTACACTTCCGTGCACACACTTACTCGACATTTATTGGTTGACTCGCACAATTATTGAAATGCCTTACGGGTGGTATCGACCATTCTGACATTTATTAACAATTTATGTGTAATTTGGCGGACTGCGACGGACAGACACTTCCCGGCGAAAGCGGACAGGCATTACATGTGCTAATTACATGGCGCTCCCAACGATTGCTGGCCATTGGGCCATTGATTTTTTCGTTTTGGCCCCGAGACCCATGTTCATTTTATTAACTAATTTCTTAACATTCTTTCTGCTCCACCCACAACCCGATGTACAGATTCGCCAGAAATCGCAGTGGAGCGTCCCGTTGTCTTCTCGGGTGAAGGGCACGAGGCCATGCTGGTCTGCATCGTCCATGGCGAAACACAGCCTGAGGTATGTTTTAATTAAATTTCATACATAAATTTTCATTAACGCGTTTGCTCACTTGGAAACACGTACAACACAAACCCCGCACCACATCCGTGGTGGAAACACACACAGAAAATCCTAAAAATATACATAGAACAGATAAAGATATAGATATTTGTATCCCATATACTTGTGGAAGCAATCTCAAAGTGATTTTCCCTGAGAGTCGAGACTTTTGCAAGTATATTTACATGTAGATAAATATCCAAAGTCTGAGATTTTGGGATGCCTTTTTTTAACGATTTTCAAGCAGCACAAAGAGACTTTGATTCAGCAAAAAATACATCAGATATGATTATCATCCAGTAAATTTGGTCAGCATTCCCTGAATTCCTTTCATTTTGTTCAACCATTGTTCTTAGAGCAGAGGAAAGGATGAGCAGCTGCCGTACAACGCATTAATTAAAAGTCTACAAAGGCAAATTGAAGTGCACTACAAAGTGCAGATAGGAGAAAGGCGCCGGGCATAATTTTAATCAAACATCACTCACAATAGTCCCAGCGAGAAAGGGAGATGACTCCAGACAGAGTGAGAGAGAGAAAGAGAGAGAGAGAGAGAGTCAGTGTCAGTGTCGGAGTCGCAGTCGGAGAAGCAAAGTGTAATGTCGCCTGTGTCTCAATGCATTTTTCGTATATTTTTGCAGTCATTTTTATCCCACTTTTTTTTGTCATTCTCTCCGCTCTCCTTATTCTTGGTGTTTATTTTTGTGCTTTGCGCCTTTTGTCGACATTTAAATTAATACGCTTGGCTATAATTCAAAGTAAAATTGCGGAAGTTGCCAAAGCGGAAGTGAGAAGCGGCGAGCTACCGACAAAAAAAAAAGCGAAACAGCAGGAGGAATGCCAAAGAACTGGAAAAGGAAACCCAAAATGACATAGCAGCACACACACCAGAAAAAGAGTGAAGAGACTGAAAAAAAAGGATATACGAATGAGAGAGAAAGAGAGCGAGAGCTATGGCTACAAAGGAATGGCAAATAATGACTTGCGACCGCAAATGTCAATGCTTAAAATTATACAGCTCCCGTTTCACTTCACATTGTTTCGCTTCATTTTGGTCCTACCCTTCCACAGGGTATTACTGACTGTTGCGAGATTTTTGAGCCGCTTCTTGATCTGCCATTGTGCACCTCTACTTTGTTATGATCCAATCAAAACGAGTCTTAAATCAATCTGGCATAAGCTTCACTTTATTTTACTTTCTACAACGGATATTTGATGATTGAAAATGATCGAAATCAGACTATGTTCTATATGCTGTAGCCACACTGTATGGCTCTGTGAGCTGATGAGCTGATCAGAACCGGATCATCATATCATATTGTTTCCCCAGAATAAAATGTATCCGCTAGTGTATGCAGCGCTGTAGGCCTCATGGCCACACTTCCCTCTCCCCTCCCATTTGCGCCTCGTTTTTGCTGGCCGTGACTGCCGTCGTGACTGCGGAGTGACTGGGAAGCGGCACGCCCATTCCCCGAATTTCGACAGCGCATTAAGTTTTTATGCTATTTAATTTTTAACATTTTCGTTTTTTGTGTGCTGCTGCTGCTCGCTGCACGGTGCCCCTCGTTTTGTGGCCGCAAAGAGTTGACTGCTTTCCAGGGAAAAGAAGAGCGAAACTATTTATTTGCCAGCCCAGCCAGAGCTGCAGCTACATTTGTAGCTTTATATTTGTTCTGTCCGACACATTTCATTAAAACCCGTCTGCGCCACGTGGCCCGCCTCCTGCTTTGCATGGTGCATGCCACTGACGGCGGCCGAAAGGGCGGGGCGTGGCAGTTAGTAGTCTTTCAGAATGGCATTTCCGCATGCAATTTTTACATTTGCCGTCCGCTCAGCTCCCAGCAGTTCGTCATTTTTGTGAATTTATTTCATTGAGTTTTTCTGGTTTTTCCTGCTTTTTTTTTGTGGTTGTTTTATTTTGTAACCCCCGTGGCTAAGTGTATACAATTTAACGCTTCCTTGTCGTTATTTCTGGGCTGGTAACGGGGCTCCCCCTTTTAACGAGCCTTCCCACACACCCACCCACCAGCGAACGTTGGCTGGAAAAAGCTCTCCACAATCCACGTGCCGCTCGCTGCATGCCTATAAAAAATGCTCGAGAGTGGCCAGACGGGGAACGAGTTCGTTTTTTAGATTTAGAAGCAGATTTTGTTCGTTACCCCCGCCGAAATGTTAATTAAAGAATTCAGTGGCATGTTAACCCTCCAGGGCAAAGGTCATTTTAATTAGCGTGTCAAGGGGTCGAAAGTTGGCAAAGTTTTTGCAGCACTGTTTTAGATTTGAATGAATAATCAGAAGTTGTGTGTGGACTAGAGTGGATCATCCGCCATCATTAGGATTGCCCTAATGAATCCGACAGGAATGTTGAAATGTATATTGTTTGAGGAAATGCATGCAGATATCATTGTCCAGCCGCAGCGAGCATTTTTAATTATGTCTTGTCAACGCGGAATGGTGGCTGCCGGCTCTCGATTGTTGGCAAAAACCACAAACTAGGCAACGCTGCGGCAGCGTGTATTAATTATTTAGCAACCATTGAAAGGCACTCGGCCGGGCGGTCACCGTCGAACACTCGAACGCCCCACAGATTGTTGAACACATGCCACACCATACCGCAGCATGCCACACATGGCGATGCCTTTGGATAGGGCACTTATGTGCATATTTGCATATTAATTACGCAGTGCACCGCAAGCCCAAGTCTGGCTGTGGGATATATATTCATAAACCATTGATATTGTCGATTTGTTGCATAATGAATATCATAAACAAGCAGCGTTCTCCCTCCATCTATCTACCGCGCTAAAACCACATACTCTAGTGATGAGAATGTGTATGGTAAACCCCTATAAAACACCCAATCTCTGCTCATGCGACAGCAACAAAGTCATTAGAGCAATTGTCATTAACATGAGCGACGGCAATGAGACAACATCATTATCAACGTCATCGGGTGGGCCTGCATGGGGGGGGCAGGGCTGTGCTATGTGTCTGTGCGGAGTAGGGGCAGTGCCGCATTGTCAACGACGTTGTACCCGTCATCGATGTCGAACGCATTAAACATGCAGCAGCAACTGACAGAGCCATCAACATCAGCATCAGCGGCTAACAGCATTAATGGGGGGTCTGTCCGCCCAGCCAGCCCCTCCTCGAACCCTTTACTCCCTCCTCCAACTCCAAAAACAACCCCCACCAGGGGACAGCTACTGCACTTCATGCACTTTCATCATCACTCGCTCTCTACAGCCGCTGTATCGTACCGGGAGTGTGCTAGGGCTCTAGCTCTCCATAGCTATGCCGCTGCAATGGTTTTTAATTATTTTGCAAATTAATTTCCAAATTGGTAATTTTCTTCACATTTGCACACACGCCCCCAAACAGCAGCAGCAGCAACAGCTGCAGCGGCTGCTGTAATGAGTTTTTGTGCGGCGCGACGGGACGGAATGAGTAGTGAAAATTAGCCTATTAGCCTCGTCGCAAAGTAGATGTTTAGAGGAGAAAGCCGTATAACAACCTAATTAGAAGATACGCTAGCCTGGAAATTGCACTGCAAAACAGTTGCAAAATATAATGTTCGGATGATGATGATGATGATGCAAATAGAGGAGCATGTACTGGAGCAATTTTGTAATTTTATTCAACATAAGCTTACTTCAAGCTAGGAGAGAATTTTGATGTTACTATGCTGCGTCAAACCAAGAGCCAGAACAGAAGAAAAATCATTCCATTGTTGCTGCAAATATGAAATTAGGAAATATTTCATTGCCTCAAAAGGTCAAAATAACTTACCTAAAAGATCTGTGGCGATTATGCATCCATGTGTTGCACATCAACAAATTTTGCACTTCAATTTAACATAAACTAACAAAAATAAAACTGAAACCTAATGAAACACATCCATGAAGGGGAATGAGGCCTGCTCCGGATTCAAAAGATCAACCAGAAAGCACACAGTGCCAGCCACGCCCTCGAAAAGGCTGTGTGGACGATCGGGCATACGAGCCTGCTCCTGGTAGTCTGCATCGGTCAGCACCTCCATGAACTTGAGTGCCCTGTAGTGGTACAGCATCTCGTTGGTGAGGCGGAAGAGCAGCAGAAAGACATAGCCACCGCTGGCCACGCCATGACAAATGCCAGGACCCTTGCGCAAGACTCCCCGCACCCAGACGAGATCCGCCGCCTGACGTATGGCTGTCAAGTATGTCTCATCTTTGAATATCAAGTAGGCCTTGGCCAGCAAGTAGACTGCCCCTGGAGCGCCGTGACACCAGTGCAGCAGGCGCCGGTCAGGGTCCCTGCCCGTGCACAGGTCCTCCATGGACACTGGAAAATTTCCCAGGCTGTCCTGAAGTTTGACAAAGAGGTCAATGGAGGTCTTAATGTCGCGTATGACGTCTTCCGTGGCAGAGATCGGTGTTGTGCGGAACCAGGGACTGTCGAGCAGCATGTGGAGAATGCCGCAAATGCCATGGGAAGCTCCCAGATACTGGGTTCCATAGTGCTGATACATCAGCGGCGACTGGCTCTTGCGGATCTTGCTGTACTCACGGCCACTTTTCACAATCATCTGGCAAATGGCGATGACGGTTTCGTCGGGGATCTCCTTCCGTCCGAGAACCTCGTTGAGCCAGTAGCAGCCAGCCAGATAGCCGGCACGTCCCTGCATGAAGTCGTCGCAGCCAGTTTTTGTGTGCATTTTCTCCATGCTGGACGGAATGCCCGTCTTGAAGATATCCAAATCCTTGGTCAAGGCTATGGTGTTCCCGAGTGCTGCCGAGATGGCGGCGGAGATGGCGTATATCCCAGCATTGCCACAGATGAAGGAGAAGCGTTCAGCGGAGCGCTTCAAATGTGGCCTGCACTTCTGCTTGGCGTTGCCCATCAAGGCGAGGGCGTAGTCCAGTGCTTTAGGGAACATAGAGTGCGTCTGCTCCGATGTGTGTAGCTTCCAGAACATGAAGCTTATGCCAGCATCTCCCACATACAAATCACCGCGCTCATCCACCTCCGAGTCATTCTCCTCCAGAATGGTCTGCACGTACAACCGAATCAAACTTTCGATTTGTTTGTCATCGGCCGCAGTTTGTCCCTCGCCCGGGACGAAATCCGGAAAGGGATTTGGAAGACTGCGATTATGACCTAGCATTTTAGTTTGGTATTTTTCGGAATTCAGAGACGCGATATTACGTAACGTTGCAGGGTTTCAAGTGTGAGCTTGTGAGTGCTCTGCCTGGAAATGATCAGGCTTGAAATGCTGAAATCAAAGGCCTACTCGATAGATATGGACTACAAAGATGGGTTGAGTGATTTCTATTCGCACTCTTAACTAGGGTCTGATGTGTGATTAATTCTTCATTATCTAATTTCTATTAGCTTTTCCCTGGTTGATGCTTGGCAGTAGCAGGTGCCTGAGGGCCCAGGCCAAGTCCGATCCAATTGCTGTTGGCAACAACTTAAGTCAAACTGTGGCCATTAGTGGCGACACCAGGAGGAGCAACAGCTCCAGATACTTCCACACCCACTGAACCCGCAGCGACACGCAACTGAAGTCCTGAAGTCCTGACTCCTGGGTCCGTTCGTGTGTGTGCGTGCTGGCGTGCCAATGCGGCGTATGCGTAATTCCCACATGCCTCTTGCAATTATTTGTTTCTCTCTTTTTCTCTGTTCGGGCAGCTCTTTGGCGCTTTTCCACACGCAGCTGAGCGACACACAGACACACACACAGCCAGAGAGCCAGAGAGCCAGCACACCCATCTAACAACACTTTTCCGCTAGCAATTTCCGGCAGCCGAGACTTCGTGCTCCATGGCAGAGGAAGGTATTGCATAATAGATTGCCAGGCAGAAATAGGGGCAATGGAAAATGGAGAAGCACGCAAATTCTTTTCTTCCCTTTTTGGCTGATTAGTGTTGATTGGTATTTCTCGCTTTGCTGCTCATCAATGCTAATTTTTTGTTCTCTCCATTGCTGCTTTTCTCTGAAGTAGGAAAGCAGCAGCAGCTACCGAGTTGGGCAAAGTTTCTTCTACTGTTTCTCTTGCTTTCGCTTCCTTTCGCCTGTTCACGTGGGCGTGCAACAGAAGCATTTGAAAATGAAGCACAAGTGCAAAAGATTGATTGGCGCAACATTTGCGTGGATCTATTAATGAAGTGCACACAGAATCAATTCAGGCAATCAATTGCCGAATTCCTGGCAATCAAAGTGCTGCCTAATTAATTCGGTTAGCAATCTTCTGGAAACGGTCGAAAATATTAAATAAAATAATAATTTCTGCTCATTTTTCTGCCACGTCAACACTTACGCCTCGTTACGCACGGTTGAAGGAATGAATGCCATGGCGCCATCATGTTGATGGGGATTCAGATGTGGACTCGGACTCGCCTGAAGATGATCATTGAGATGATGATGATAATAATAATAATGGCTGTGGCAATGTTGGACACAGGTCCCGGACTAGAGCTTACACAAAGGGAGAAAAGCGGAAAATCAACAGCAACGAACAGCAATGAAGGCATGAAAAACGCAAACATCAACAATTTGGACAAATAATCTGAGAAGGAAGGGACAAAAAAAAACACAACAACATTTATGGCATGACGGCATAACAGCAACAACTGCACACGTACGAGGGAATGCTCATAGCGGAGGGGAGGAGCGGTGGATATGTGTCTCTTTGTATCTATGTGGTTGCGTGTTTGTGTTTGTGTGAGCGGAAAATATGACAACACATATGCAGCCACTGACAGCCATTTTAATGGAATATGATGCTGCAAGCCATCGGCAATGTTAACTAATCTAAAAGAAGAGGTTTGCCCCATGCCGACAACAGCCAGCAGCCAGCAGACATATCTGTCTAGACCACACAACTATCTGTGTCTCTTTGCCGTTCTCGTTCTCATAATTTTTTCATCTATTTGTTTTAATATTTTCTCTTCTTTTGTGGGGAATTGGAGACTGGTTTTTGGTATGTGTGTCATGCCATCGAGCACCTGCTGCTTCCTTGCCACCACCAACACTGTTAATTCGTGCGTTCTGTCCTTGCTTATCTGCCGAATGCCTGCCTGCCTTCCTGCCTCCTGCCTCCCTTTGGTATCCCGCCTCCGGTATCCTGTCTGGGACCTGTCAAAGCGGCGACAGCTCGACGGGCTGCAGTGTTCGCAAAAATGCTCCCAGCGCCTTGCGCGCTCAATTCATTTACAAAACACGCACGGTCGTCCCTCCGTCTGTCAGCGGGCCATAGTTGGGACTCGGATCCAGATCCGGGCCACGCAGCGACGTGTGCCCCAGCTTCGGTTTGAGCTTCTGGTTCAGGATATGTGTTTGCACAGGATTCGGGCACACTTGACACACAAAACATGTGCCCCGGAGTTGGCCGGAAAATATTGTGTAGGAGAATGTAACAAACAAATAGAGACAAACGATGCGCAACCAAAAATGGGATTCCATTCCATTCGTGGAAGGGAACTTCCTTTCAGTTATGACCACCGCCAAAAAACCCCAGCAGTCATTAGGCGCTTTCTGTTGAAAATCTGTTGAAAAATCGGAACTGTGAAAGAAAATCAATACTCATCGCCTTGCACGTCGATCTGGTTTTCAATTTCAACAGGAATTACGCTTAATTGACGCTCAAGTGACAGCAGCACGAAGTGGAGGTGGAAGTGGAAGTACTCGCCACAAATCGTCTTAACTTTCACCTCAGCTCACGACCCCCCAACCCGCATGACATCCCTCAACCCACAGACATGCCCCAAGAACCAACCTCAACCGCTTAAGCAGCAGAAAGGTACAAAGACACGCACACAATGTCGGTTCTTAGAGCTACTTATACTTAGATACACTCTCTCTCTCTCTCTCTCTGCTCATTTACTCATTCACTGACTCAAGACACACTCGCACACCCCGAAGTTGTTAGCTGCTCGCTGCGATTGACCAAAGTTTTCAATTATTTACAGGTAATTTGGTTCAAAGACACCATGCAACTGGATACCACGGAGCGGCACATCATGGAGACGCGCGGTTCGCGGCACACGTTGATTATACGCAAAGTGCATCCGCAGGACTTTGGCAACTACTCCTGTGTGGCCGAGAACCAGCTTGGAAAGGCACGCAAGACCCTGCAGTTGAGCGGAAAACCGAATGTAGCCGTTTTTAATTCACCGCCAATCAGTCAGTACAAGGACAGGTAAGAATCGAATCCATCTATATCCTTCGGTTTTTCCGTTGCGCGCGGGACACGTGCCATGTTCGGTGAAGTTTTGCTGGCTAATTGGAAGTGAGGGGCATTCCATGGGTTTACGTAATTGAGAATTAAATGCAAAATCAGAAACAAATTTCAGGATTTTGTGGGTTGATTGGCCATTAGACATTTCACACAGACACGGACACAGACACTGAGACAGAGAGATGATGCACACGCCGCACATCAAGTGACTTTATTAGATTAATTTCGACGAGTGACAGAGAGACGCCGCCCAATGGCTGGGCAGCCGGTGCGTATACGTAACGAATAAAACTTTTAATTGGATTAGCTGTCATCAAACACACGCAGACACACTCACACACACACAGCCATAAGCGAGGCGACACAGATAGAAAAGGGCAAACCCACAAGAGGGAGAGGGAGAGTCAGTGAGGCAAGCGACAAACAAGCTCACATCTCATGTCACACTCGAACAAACTGGGAGACAGCCAGTCAGTCGGTCCGTCTGCCCCGTCCATCCAGTCTGTCAGTCATTCATTCAGTCAGTTAGATAGCTTTACACTCTCTCTCTCTCTCTCTCTCTCTCGGAAAATGGGAAACGAGTGCCATTGGCACCTTTCAATAATTCAACTTGAATTAAGCCCCTTAACCGGGAGTACATTTTGAAGCGAAACCATAGCTAGAAAATGGGCGAAAAGTGGAGGAAACTCCAAGCAAACAGTGCGCAGAAAAAGTACGCGTACGACCATTATAATTCGGGGGTTAGCACCGAACTAAAACTAAAACTAACCAACCAAGCGATAGCCATGTCAACTTTTGCGCTGATTTCATTTCGTTTCATTTGGTTTTGATACGCTGACGGAAACTGCTGCCGGCAATTAAGCTACCAAAAGCTACCAAACTCCACCCAAAAAATAACCGAAAACCCAAAACCGATTCTGGCAGCTCCATAGACTGGCGCCAGTCTATGCCCTGCCGTTTGCCGGGCTCTTCAATTGTTAATAATCATTTTTATTGCTTACTTTAGTTTTATGCTATATGCGAAAAAGTTTCTCTGATTGGCGTTTTATGTTTTTATTGTGCGCCAGGACTTGAAGTTATTAGTTCTCATGGCCCAATAATCAGGCAGAGAAAACATCAACAGAAAACAGAAAACATTGAGAGCAAAACAGGAAGAGCAGAGGCAGAGGCAGAGGCAGGGCCTTCCCTGTTGGGACATAGGCCTCTTTATGGCCCGAAATTGGGGCAGGACTCCTCCCCTGTAGTGTGCCCAATGCTGATTAGCATTCAAATTGTGTGCCGAGTTTATCGCAAAGCAATGAAGTTGCGCCTTTGTAATAGAGGATTGCGACAGCAGGGCTCCTCGCAAATGGTGCTCTGAACCTGATTCTGATTCTGAATTCTGTATTCTGTGATTCTGGCATCCCATGAGCTACGTCTTGTAATTAGTTGTTTACTTGAAAGCCAACAGTTGCTGTGGAGTGTGTGCCTGAGCCCGTGCCTTTGCCTTTGCCAGCGCCTGTGCCTGTGCCTGCCTATAAATAAGTTTGTCCATCAGCTTTGATGACTAATGAGCTTAAGTAGTGCCGGTCCGTGCGGACTCCTCGGACCCTGTTCGGCATTAAAGCCATCGCTTCAAGGGGGGCTATCGAACTTTAAGCAGGGGCCAATGGCCAAAAATGCAGTCCGACTGGCACAATGCACTGCAGGAGAATGGCAGCAGCTTGGGGTGTGGGAGTGGGAGTGGGTGGGTGGCCATATAACTTCATTTACACTTGAGCTGAGAATGTGGCAGGACTCTCTGTTGGCTTTTCGGTTGAATGGACGCATTGTGCGACCAGCAGGAAGGGGCCCAGACAATCGTTAAAGAGGTGGTGGCCTGGGTGGGTCGGTAGGGCAAACAAGCAGCCAATAACAAAGGGGAGTCACCCGGCATTATGTTAAGACTGCAGCAGCAGCAGCAGCAGAAACAACAATGCGGGTATGGGGATCGGTATACGTGGCTCATACACGCAGTATCTTCACCCCGGCATTGTGCTCATCCTCATCCTTCGTCTTCGTCTTCGACCGCTCCATTGATTATGTTGTTGTGGGTCCTGCTGCTGCTGGATGCCTCGCTGACTTGGCTGGCTCCTTGCTGGCGTGCCTGCGTTGACTTTGGCTTCAACAGCTGAAGCTCCCAGCTTTGAGCTTGCAACTTTATCGAAAATTTAACAATTACATATTGATTGCAGCCGCCTTAAAATAAATCCCAACCCCGCTGCAACTGTTGCACGCGATAACTTACCCACTTATCCCTCTCTTTTGGCAGATACAACATCTCCTGGGCAGTGGACTCGCATTCACCCATCGAGGAGTACAAGTTGTCCTTCCGCAAGCTGCCACAAGGACATGAGGTCGTTGGCAATGCCATTGACTCGCAATCCTCTTCGTCGTCGTTGTCGTCATCGCAGTCCTCGTCCTCCTCCTCGTCGCAGATGTACGGCTCCGGTCTCCACTCGCATCACATTGGCAGCAACATCGGATTAGGAGGAGGCAGCCTCTCTGGCGGAGTCGGCATGGGCAGCTATGGCGGCTACGGCAATCTGATGCACTGGGGACGCAACGACTGGCGCAATGTGGTCCTGCCAGCCATGCCCCTCTCGCATCACTACTCGCAGGGCATGAGCTACATGGTACGCGGCCTGGATCCCGATCAGCACTACGAGGCCACCGTGCAGTCCAGGTGAGCGGAGATGGAGATGGAGATGGAGCTGCAGCTGCAGCTGCTGTTATTTTTGATAGCCGCAGTGTGGACTGTGCATGCTCTTGTGCATGCATTCTGTTGGGCTCATTAGCAAGCATTTGCATATTAATAACTGCTAATTTTCCTGAGCTGCATAATTAATACGGTGAAATGGTCTTCAATTGCAGGAATCGTTACGGCTGGAGCGATTTGACCAACAGTTTTGTCTTCTCCACATCATCGAATGGTGAGTGTCAGTAATGCGAATAGCTTTAGCACCCGTTAAACATTCTATCTAAAGTGCCAGCAATGCACTTTAAGCCTCAAGGCTTATGTCCGGCAACCTAAATACGTATGAAAACCCTCAAATGTAGTGTTAGGGTATTCCTGCCTCGGCTAGCCGATGTTCAATCGATTGAAATCCTTTTGGCTTTGTATTTGCTTTCTGTTGCTGGTTGCATGCATAATAATTTGGTATTATGCGTTGCTTTTCGCCGATAATCCACAACAATCACAATGGAGCGGCATTGGCAGGCCAAACAGAAAGGGAGCAACACAGCCAGAGCCCAGAGTCTGTGGAAACTGTCGCAATTTAATGTATTTAAAATGTATTACCGAAGCGTAAGGGAGCGCGCGACAAGTGAGGCGAGAAGTGGATGCATTTACCGCGCTTTCATTTCGTTTTATTTCGTTTCATTTCGGTGAAAATTCAGCAATAATTTTCGCACTAAGGCGCACTTGCACATCCCTTAATGCACATAGATACACACATGCACATCTGCCTGTCACAGTTATCTTACATTTTCCATGCGAACATCAAGTATACGCACCACTGGCAGTTATTTTGGCTGCCAGTTGACAAACTTTCGCATGGACAAATTCTGCATACATCCTCTGCGGCGCCTGCAGTCACTGCAGCTCCCCCGAGCTCGAGTGTTTGTGTGGGCATAGTGGACCCACTAATTGATGGGTGGTTCGTGCGTGCAGTCTTGACTTTGCATAATGAGGGTGAGAAATCAAATAGGGCACAAGGCTTCGCTAATTGGATGTGTTGCCAAATGGGGGTTGGGAGTAAAAGAAAAAGGAAAAGGAAAAGAGCAAAGTCCGCAGGACAGGAAAGTCGCAAACAAAGATGCAGTGCATCGACCAAGACGTCTCCCCTGTTTGCAAGACCTCGCCACCAGGTGGGTAGATTTAAATGCGCAAACGAAAACCATTTATATGCAAAACTATTGTTGCACTGCATACAAAATGACTACGGCAATGCCACACAGCGATAGACATGAAAAGAAGTGAACGAGAGTGCAAGAGCGAGAGCGAGAGAGAGTGAGCGGAATGGCAACATAAAATGTGGCGCGCGCGGTTAAGCGATTTTCCATGCAAATGACGCACATTTGCCCGGCGCCAGGCGCCACGCCAGTGGAGGTGGAGATGCAGGAGGAGCCTCCAAACCGTTGCCATCTTTTGGCTGCCATGCGAAATGCATACAAATGCAAATAGTTCACAGTTCAATGCCGCCGTTGCTGTTGCGTTGCCTGGCAAACAAACGCATAAATATGCAGGCAGCAGGAGCGCTGAAGAGCAGCAGCACCAACAGTACAAACAATACAACAAAAACCAAAAGAAATATGCAATAAACACGCACATGCCGCAGCCATGAGATACTCGCAGAAGACGAGTGCAGGCGCAGGCAGCAGGCAGCATGTTGCAGGGACAAAGCGATGCAGCGAAAATTTAATAAACCAAAACGTGAATGCCGCACACATAAAGGCATCGCGATGGGGAACAATACATTCGCTTTTCCGCCTGCTGAGACGGAAGATATCGATGTCGCTGGCTGCAAGACGTGTTGCTTTTGACAGGTTGCACAGACACACACTCTATGGCAGCATACTTCATTAGACGCCATTGAAATGGGATATAAAGCCTGCCTGCCGTTGCCCCCCTGCCCACTGCCTCCTGCAATCAACTTGCACTCCCTGCCATGGGATGCCATGCCCCAGAAACAACTTCGTTTTGTGGCAATCCGATGGCTGTGCTTTGTGCTAATGAAAATGACTTCATTATATTTTCGAAACGTAAACAATTTACGCAATTAGTGGCCGAGCATGCAGTGCAATAATACGACGGGTACACCAGAGCACCCAAGCAGCAGAACAGCAGAGGACAAGAACAACAGCAGGATACTCCCGCAGAGGAGGAGCAGCCGCAGCAACAGCAACAACATCATGGTGTGCAATCGAGCAAAGCGGCAACTAATGAGCGCAGAGTGTCATAACTACAGAAACAATGCCAGGTACACACACACATACAGGTACAATAACTGAGGCACTAACCATAACAGTAAAGGACAGTGCCAGAGCCAAAGAGTCTTATGGACCCAGACCCAGAGCCAGACAGTTACAGAAATATTACCAGTTCATTTACCTGTTTGCTACGTGTGCGGCAAGCAGAGCAGAGCAGTGTACCGGGGTCAGACTCCAGCCACTAAAAGAAAACGCCAAATGGAGTGTGCTGTCACCCAACCTCCATTCAACGGTTCGCATATGCACTTCAAAGACCACTTCCTCCACGCATTTATGGGGCTGGTTTGGCAGCCACCTGAACGAAGGTAACTGCTGAGGTGCCAATGGCATTTGGGATAACAATAATACCCTGGCATTATGCTGGGTCGATTGTTTTCCAAGATGCAGCTCAACAAGTAAATGTAGAGAGAGAGAGCTATAAGGGGAGCAAAGTTTTGCACCGGAAAGTCTCTGCCACTTCATTAGTTTTTACAACTTTCCTATTAAGATGGTTCATTTTTCAATTGACAATCAATGTTGTGTATAATTTATGCTTATTGTGGTGCAAGAAAAGTTGTATAAAGCGAAAGGAATACCCTGATGGCAGCTGCAATCTTTCTGTCTGGTTTTAGATATCCTTTATACGTTTTATACGGGAAAAATAAGTCATAATATTTGCCTTTCCCATTCTACTTTCAATCAATAAGTACAATCAACATTAATAATATTGAAAGCTACTTATTAGAGGGACAAGTTTGAATAGCTCATAATATGCGACAATTCATTGGTCAGTTTAGCGGTATAATATCCTCTCTAATGGCATAATATCCTGGCTTTTGGGTCAGCTGAAGGACCTCCAAAGGGCATATCTACTTCGGGTTGCCATTGGGTGGGCCAGCCACATTCCGTCCGCCCTTCAAGTGCATTTAATTTTAACGAGTCCTCTGTGGCGCTCCGTCCGTTACTCGTTGTTTGCACCCGTAATGTTCTCAACGAGTGCCATTGTACGGCTGTGCCCTTTGTTTTTCCTGCTGTCCTGTTGTCCATTGTTGCTGCCATTTCGGTGCGTGGCGGACACTTGGATGGGGGCACACAGCAAAAGAGGCAGCGAAATAGACTCGACTAAGGTATGCAACTATTTACATCATCTATAGCGCTGGGTAATAGTAACGACAGAAGAGCACGAGGGTCTGGAGAGTAGTGGGGAGGGAGGGAGGTAACTTGACAGCAGGACATGGACAGGCAGAGGGTCGGTCAGAGGGCATACACACTCTTATAGCCCGGCACATAGAGACATAAAAAATAATGCATTTTGTGCACGCGAAAAAATACTCGACATAAAGCAAAAAAGAAGTTAAATAAAATTACAACATAAAGTAAGGCAACGAGTCTGTCAGTGTGTGTGTGCCTCAAGTGCGCTCGTGTGTGTTTGTGTGTATTTGTGCTCTGTTTGGTTGTGTTTATATGTGTGTGTGTGTGAATGGCGGACGTTTGGCTACAAGAAATATCAGAAAATGAAAGACTCGTTGAAACTTGCGTAAAACTTGCTGAAACTGCCAACTGAGGAGCGCCGCAGCAGCAGCAGCAGCAGGAACGGAGAAGCAACAGCAGCGGGAATAGCAATAACAGCAACAGCAATGGTGGCAGCAACATGGGGCAGCAGCAGCAACAACAACGCCAAGCATTCAAACGATGACAAAGTGGACCCTTACTGCATGCCCCTTAGAATGCGTTGCCGCTGCTGGCACTGAACGTCTGCTCAAAAACTTTCAATTTACTCGTCCTAGTCCGACGGCCAACGTATCTTCTTGCAGCACCACCATTCTCATTCTCATTCCCCCAACCCCCTGTCCCCCTGTCCCCCTGTGCGTTTGAAGCTTTTGTGCTGCCGCCGGGAATACTTTAGCCGAGGCCCCCAAACAACTGCAGCGTCGTCATCGTCGTCATAGCCATCGTTTTTTGCTTTCTTTTACCCCCCCCCCCCTACTTGCATGTAAGTTGCAAAAGTTTTTCAAGGCATATATACCATACTCGTACTCATACTCGTAGTCGTACCCGTAGTAGTTGTTGCAAAAAAAACGAAAACAAAGGAGGAGCTGACTGGAAAAAAAAGAAATGAGAGGCAAGGAAGACCCGCCTGGCAGAAGTTTGTAGTGGCAGCATAATAAGCACAGGCAAAAATAGCACCACGCTCTCGCCTCGCAGATGTGTAATGCGAATTCTCAACGTGAATGTTATGTTTATGTAAAGTGCAGGTCCCACAATGCCATGCCCATGCCCGTGCCCCAACACGAGAGTGAGAAGCGGGAAAGTGGGAACCAGGAGGGCGACACTGTTGCTGAAGTTTCAACTTGCCACAAGTGCCTAGTGCCCCTATACTATACATACATATATGTATGTATTCGTGAGAAGGAAGGGAAAGGCTTGTGGCAACTGCATTACAATGCAGAAGGAACCAGAGTATTTGCTGGCCAGTGCTGCTAAGCTTTAAGCGGGGCTTTAAGGGTCGCCGGGGCCCACGACCCCAATGACAAATCCGCTTTCAGCCAAAACAAAAAAAATCTAAGCCATAAAGAGGGGTGATGGGGGAACAGGGGGGCGCATGTGGTCCACTTTGCAACAAACGAGGGATGTGTGCGTGCGGAGCATTGTTGAAATGTTGCTGCCGCTGCCGAAAACTTGAAAATCCGCGGTGAGCCTGCGCCAACGTGTGTGTCCTGTCCTGCAGCAGTGGCAACTTTTGCTGAATGTGTAATAAACTGGCTGCTGTGCGCGCAGCACAGCCCCAGAGCCAAGTTTCGGATGCAAACTGTCCGCAAAAGCATCGGAAATGCTGCGCGAAAAATCGGATTTGCCTGCTGTACTTACAAACACCAGCAAAGCGTTGCAAAGGGCAGCAGGATTTGCCACCACTGCTGCTGCTGCTGCTGCTGCTGCTGCTGCTAGAAGCATCAGCTCAACAAATCCATGTCCGTGACTGTGACTGCCCCCCATCTATGTCGATTGCACTCGGCCATTTGTATTTGTTGCCGCACCGCAATGCTATTATGTGAAAAGCGCGTTTCGTCCACTGTCCAGGATTGAAGGGGGACGGACAGTCGCCGCCTTCCAGTGGGTCCAGAACCAGACAGGAGCAGCAGGAGGTGGCACCGGCCACAGGCCAGGTGCTGAGAGCTGCTCACCGCGACAGAGCAGAGGAGAACAGCCCAGCCCAGCTCAGGCCACGCAACTGCGGCGACATCGATGGCCGGGCGCTTATTTAGCTGCACAAACGAGAAATCACAAGTGACGTTACGGTTTTGTGTCACCAACCGCAAGCAATAAAAGTCGCAACGACAACCGAATCGGACCTGGACCTGGACACGGAGTCGGACCCGGACCCAGACTCATCCCAACAGGACTGCAGCGGGTGGCAACATTAGCCGGACAGCCACATGGTCACGAATGCTGGCTGCCGCTCCTCATCTTTCCATGGCTCCTCCTACACTCCGGCCCTGCCATCCAATCCACTGCTATCTCGGGTCTGTGGCCGCGTCTGTTTTCATTACAAAATTGTCGGCGTTCGGTGGTGGCACCGCAATTGACAATTTGGTTTTATTTTATGTTGACAGTTGGGGAATTTATATGGCTGGGCATTGCATTTGATCGTCGCCCGCTGGCCATTTTTCTTAGCCGCTTTACCGACTGCCCACCGACTAAATGGCCAAATGAATAGAGAAATATGAGCAGAGAGGCCGGACCGGTCCGGTCCATGCCGAGTGGACAGTGGGATTTGGAGAGCATTTGAGAATTAAAGGTGTCATGTTCCGAGGCTATGGCGACGGCACAGATACCTCGATAGATAAGCTGTCCTGGTTGCTTGCTGGTGGCCAAACATGAATGCAACATGCAACCTACATTGATACCACGTCCGGCATTCAACTCAACTCTGTCTTTCCCTCTTTCTATCTCTCCTCTTGGCAGCTGCAACATCCGATGTTGCCTGTCTATTAAAAGTGTCAGCAATCACTTGTGGGCGGATGCTGCTGGTCCACTCCACCCACCTCTTGTTAGAGGCAAAGGAGACGGCAATGCACGGCTAGCACGGCATGTGGTGGGGAGATCTGTTTGCTTTAGATAATGTCGAACCATCTGCCAGGCAGGATATAAAATATTTATAAGTTTCGCTTGCCCAGAAATGCCAGCAGCTTGATTCAGTAGCAAATGTACATGTCCCTGGTATCCTCTTGGCATTTCATTAAAATCGTACTGCGACAGGACGTTACCTTGGATATATACCACATATCTATAGACCTGCATGTATCTATATACATATTTGTGAAGGGAGCTTCATTTACGGGTATACATATATGCGGGCAGAAGAGCGGGAGGGTCCTTTGAGGCTCTGCTTCGATCGCCTGAATGGCCAAATGCTCATTTGTCATTATTGACAGATGTTGCACGCTGCCCGTTGCCATTTTAATTGGCGGCTTTAATGAAATGAGCTGCCTGGCCTGCTCTGGTCTGCACTGGTCTGGCCTGGCCTGAGCACCATAAATGACCTCGCTGCTCAGTGAGGCCAGCCGAGGCAATTCCGACCATCCTCTTTGGAGCCATTGCCATCCAATCCATCCGACACCCAAGCCGCCCAATGACTTCCCACTTGATTGGCCATCTGCATTCGCAGTCGTCTGCGCCAAAAGTAAATCCCTGTGATTGCAGATTGCACTTTAAGCGTTAATGATTTATTTGCCCGCATGGATTTTATTTAAATGCCGAAGGATGCAGGACGGATGGAAATTGTATTTTGTTTGCGGTACAATAGGCTTTTTCACCACGCTTCCCTCTTCCACCTATCCATCCGCCTTGCACACTTTCTATCCACTATCCACTACTATCGCTACTTTCAACTCTCCTAACTTTCAACGACTGCTCCACGTACTAATTGCAGATGGACCTGTCGATCTGTCCACCTTTTTGAATCACGGTCTGTCAGGTTAGTCTCTCTCTCTCTCTCACTCTCTCTCTCTCTCTCTCTGTCTGTCTCTCTATCTCTATCTCTATCTCTCTCTCTCTCTCTCTGTATCTCCAACTTGCTCCTATCTCTCTATATCTATTATACATTTATCTTTCTCTATACCGTATCATCTCTCTGTCTCTCTTTGCATGTTCGAATCTGCATGATATTTGTATTTATTTTTAAATAACTTGTACATAAAACTCAATTTTTGTGCTAAGCTGGGCATGCGAAAAAAGGCAGCAAATCCTAAAATCAAATTGGAACAAATCAAAGCAAATTGCATACACCTATTGGGATGTGTTGGCATGTCCGTCCGTCGCGTGTCCCTGTCCGTGTCCGTGTGTATTTGTCCGTGCAGTTTAGCAACTATTTTGCGTGCCATTTCCGTTGCCATTCCCAGTCCTCGATCAACAACAGGAACACGAAATATGTACAAAAAATAATACAAATCGGAACATCAAACGAGTTTAAATGCATACCCCATTGAAATTCCGCTTAGTTTATATGGGTTCCTGTATCTATATGGACTCATGTGAGAGAGGTGCTTTTTGTGCATTTCAATCTGTTCACTTGCATGCCCAACCAATTTGTTTTATGGCTGCAGCCTATCTCTCTCTCTCTCCTTCATGAATATTGAAAAGCATTCCCAGTGTGATTCAAAATAATTCCATTCTAAATAACTCTAGCGGAATGTTTAAAAGTTGATTAAAATACAAACATTTCTCTCTCTTGCATTAATTTATTTTAGATAACGAGATGCGCGATCTGAGTGTCACATTCTATGGGAGCAGTGCCATCAATAGGCAAAAACTTGGACTCCTGGCATTAAGCTCGGCCACGCTGATCCTCAGCCTTATAATGGCCTAAATTTGATTATAATTTGCTTACGATTTAAGTTACGGATCTCACCGCCAATAGCAGTAAAACGTATCGTTTGGGATTTTGTTTTTGCGAGAAGCAACAGAAGGATGCACTCTAGTCGTAAATGGTAGCCTAAGGAAAGATATATATATATATATATACATACAGAGATGTAAACGTAATTATAGACATTCCTGCTACGATTTCTCATTCTTCGATTCTCAAGATTCTCAAGCAAACAAAACCAAAACAAAAAGGAAAACCAATTTCAAATTTAAATCATGACTAACCAAAACGGAATAAGGAACCATACATTCTACGTGTAACAATCAATGTAAAAGAGCATAGAACTGTTCAAACTAGGAACCATTTTTGCATACGGCAACTAACGAATACACCCATATGAATACATCCATACTTCCACTCACTCACATTCGCATTTGCAGACCATTCGAGCACTCAGAAATCCAAGTGTAAATAGATTTTATCCTACATACTTTTAGGATTAAGCTGCACCAAAGAAATTAATATAAAATAAAATACATATGAATGTATGTGTACGTGCATATGTAATTGATCGATCGGACAGTTGTCCATATAATACATACATCCAGAGTATATATATAAATATATTTAAGCTTCAGTGTGTGCTTGTGCATCTGTCACAGGCAAATGGAAAATTGCAGCATTATGCAAATAGTTAATTTAATTAATCTATAAATTCATAAACTAATTATCGGATATGCAATAACCGCACCACACACACAACACAACACATACATTTTTTAGTTAAATTAATTTGTGAAAAAACAATGGTAAAATCATTGCAGAAATGTGAAAAAAAAAGATTCCACTAATTTGCAACATTTTGAAACAAAGCGCGTCATTCCACACACACACACAACACAAAGGACACACACTGGACACGACGCATTTTGATGGCTTAAAGCAGACAGCAGACAGCAGACAGAATTTTTCTAGCTTTTTGCAAAATTTGTATGTACGTAGGACCTAAGTAGCTTAATTGTCCGCATAAATGCAAGTAAATTAGTGAAAACAAACTCATTGATTCAATCGTGTAAATTAATCAACTGCAAGGGAAGTCAGGCCAGAAAGAGAGGAATTCCATGTGGATTGATTAATTTACAATTATCGCATAATGTACATATAGAAAATCGAAATGAAGTGGCGGCAGGAAGGAGCAGTAGAATGACGCGAAATGGAATGGCAATGAAACGGAAACGGAAGTGCTAACTAGGACACACAAATAGCTGTTAGTAACTACAAAACATTATAGTAAATATATCCGTAATTACGAGATTATACCCAAACAAAAATGTAAGTGTTTAGATCGAATACCAAACAAAAACACCGACGCAGGGTGTGGCCAAGAGGTTGTTTTATGTAAATATAGTAGTGCACCCACAGATATTTAGCATCTCACATGATAAAGTTATAGATATGTAATCGATATTGTTGCTTCAGATGGCAAATCGCGCACCGTTCGTGTTTGGTTTTTCCGGCACCCTGTATTATCGTTTTTAGCAAATCGAAAGCCAAGCAAGCAAGCTACGCAAAAATGCTCCTTAAAATGCATAACAGTCGCATGTATTGTATTGTGCATTTTAGTGTATAAGCAAATACATACATACTTGTATTACCAGTATATAGTATGCATAAACAAACATATTATTGAAATTATAGGAAGCCCAAATGCCAGGCCAGGCATACACATAATTGGATCACTTGTGTGTAATAATTTGATTTAAAACTAAAATTCAAAGTATAAGTACACACAGGCGGCTTTGTAGGATTCACACGGACTTGTGTGCGGGAACGGGAACAGAATTCCAGAGAGAGAAGGAGAGCCCGAAATTGATATAGAATTATATAAATATAAATATATGTGTAATTAATTAACGATGTCGTGCACATTCGCTAGACAAAGGCTACAGAGTAAATTAAATTAACGTCAAGTCATAATCTATGTTTATGTGTGTGTAAATGGATGTGTAATCATGCAACAAAAGATACAATAGATACAGCCACTCCCCCCCCCCCCCCCCCCCCCTCACCCCCCCTCAAACCCCAACACAAAAAAACTTAATCTAACCAGAACAAAAGATTAACAAAAATAAAAAATTAGTGATCTTATAAT